>NC_063335.1:107888758-108020618 GCF_021869965.1 Rhincodon typus | reverse complement strand
AGGAAAGCTGATGTTTCGGATCTTCTGAAGATTTTCTGAAGAAGGGTCCTGACCCGAAATGTCAGCTTTCCTGCTCCTCTGATGCTGCCTGACCTGCTGTGTTCCTCCAGCTCCACACTGTGTTATCTCTGACTCCAGCATCGGCTGTTCTTACTGTCTCTGAGTGGTGATAGAGGGTTGTTTTTCGGGCTGGAGGCCTGTAGCCAGAGGTGTACCGCAAGGATCGGAGCTGGGTCCACTGCTTTTTGTATAAATTATTTGTATAAATGATTTAGATGTGAATATAGGAGGAATGGCTAATAGGTTTGCACGTGACACCAAAATTGGTAGTATAGTGGACAGTGAAGAAGGTTATCTCAGCGTTCACTGGGATCTTGATCAGATGGGCTGATGGGCTGAGGAGTGACAGATGGTGTTTAAATTAGGTAACTGTGAGGTGTTGCATTTTGGTAAGGCAAATCAGGGTAGGACTTATACATTTAATGGTAGGGTCCTGGGGAGTATTGCTGAACAAAAGACCTTGAAATGCAGATTCATAGTTCTTTGAAGGTGCAGTCACGGGTAGACAGGGTACTGAAGAAGGTGTTTGGTACACTTGCCTTTATTGGTCAGTACTTTGAGTATAGGAGTTGGGAGATCATGCTGTGGCTGTACAGGACATTGATTAGGCCATTTTTGAAATACTGAGTGCATTTCTGGTCTCCTTGCTATAGGAAAGATGTTGTTCAACTTGGAAGAGTGCAGAAAAGATTTATAAGGATGTTGCCTTGTTTTTGGCTTTGAGCTAAAGGGAGAGGCTGAATAGGGTAGGCTGTTTTCCTGGAGCATTGGAGGCTGAGGGGCGACCTTATAGAGGTTTATAAAATCATGAGGATTGTGGACAGGGTGAACAGCCAAGGTCTTTTTCCCAGGGTAGGGGAGTCCAAAACTAGAGGACATGGGTTTAAGGTGAGAGTGGATAGACATAAAAGGGACCTAAGGGCAACTTTTTCACGCAGAGGGTAGTGCGTGTATGGAATGAGCTGCCAGAGGAAGTGGTGGAAGTGGGAACAATTCAGAATTTGAAAGGCATCTGGATGGGTATATGAATAGGAAGGGTTTAGAGGGATATGGGCCAAATGTTGGCAAATGGGACTAGATTAATTTAGGATATCTGGTCGGCATGGACGAGTTGGACCAAAGAGGTCTGTTTCCGTGCTATACATCTTTATGACTCTGTGTCTCTAAGTGACAAGTAACTTTCACACCACACAAATGCCAGGCAATTGCTACCTTAAAAAAAAAGACAATTCCACCATCATTATTATATGCAATGGTATTACCATCACTGTATCCACCACTATCAACATTCTTGTGATTGCCATTGACCAGAAACTGAACTGGATCAACCAAATATGCACTGTGGCTACAAGAGCAAATCTATAACGAGTAGCTGAGTTCCTGCTACCCCAAAACCTGTCCATCATTTCCAACACACAAGTCAGAAATGTGATGGAATACCCCCCACTTGCCTGAATGAGTGCAGCGGCACTCAACAACATTCAAGAAGCTTGACACCATCAGAACAAAGCAATCCATTTGATCACCACCACATCCACAAACATTCATTCCCCCCACCACGGGTGCTAAGTAGCAGCAGTGCGTGCCATCTACAAGATACACTACTGGGACTCACCAAGACCTATTGAAAAGCACCTTCCAGACCATCTAGAAAAGCAAGAGCAGTAGATCCATGGGAATACCACCAACAATGCCACACTCCATCCTGACTTGAAACTATGTCATTGTTCTTGCACTGTGGGTCAAAATCCTGGAACTCCCTTCCTAACAGCATTCCCAGCAACAACAGCGCACAGACTACAAGGGTTCAAGAAGTCAGCTTACCACCACCTTCTCAAGAGTAATTAAAGGTGGTCAATAATTACTGGCCTGGACTTTACTGGCCACATCTCCACGAATGAATAATCAAAGGTGCACATGCACATTTAAAACACAACCATGCCTACTGCCCACAATCCCAAACAGTGCCTTCTCTCCCACAAAGGTGCCCTGGGGCCCATATTCACAAGGCACCTTGCCTCTCCAAAGGGGTGCCCTGGCTATCCAAAAGAAATGGCTTGAGAGCAAACCTGTTCATACGTGGTCTAATCTCCACGCTTTGCATTCCACACTCCAGGATCTCCAAAATCTGCTTTCATTCCAGGATTTGGGATTCCCAACTTTTTGCTTCAATGAAGATGGTCTCGGTCACGTTGAAAATCTAAACCCAGTATTTTGGCCCTTTTCATATTAAGTGGAAACCATAGCAATGTCCTGCACTGACAGCAGAACACAATGAAGTGTTAACACAGTGTGGAGCTGGAGGAACACAGCAGACCAAGCAGCATCAGAGGAGCAGGAAATCTGAAGAAGGGTCCCGACCCGAAACATCAGCTTTCCTGCTCCTCTGATGCTGCCTGACCTGCTGAGTTCCTCCAGCTCCACACTGTGTTATCCCTGACTCCAGCATCAGCAGTTCTTACTATCTCTCACACAATGAACTGTGGTTTTTTTCATCAATAAACTTGAAGCTGTTTTTCCAAAGCCTGGTTCATCTTTTCTTCACTAAAACCACATCCCAAAATCCACAAACACACTGAAGACAGAAATTAAAATATGAGGAAAGACTGGATGTTGTAAAAACATATTGTCCTTTCTGCTCTCATGCTATGTCTGAATCCATTTGAGAAGAATGATATATTTAACTCATGACTGAAAGCATTGTAATTGAAATGATAGAAAGATGTACATTTATATGGTACCTTACATTATTTCTGGGTTTCCTAAAATGTTTCTGTTCAGCATAATTGCTTTTTTAAAAAAGATGTTTTTAAGGATGTGAACATCATTGGCAAGGCCAGCATTTGCTGCCCATCCTTAATTGCTCTGTAACAAAGTGGCTCACCAGGCAGTTAAGAGTCAAGTATATTGTTGTAATGTATGAATGGGCCAAAGCATTTGGCACAGGAAGTTCACACAAACAGTAATAAATAAATGGTCTCCACATCTGCTTGAGGTGTTGATTGAAGGATCGGTATTGGCCAGGGAACTGAAAGCCTCCAAAAAACACAGATAACTACAGATGCTGGGACTCTGAAACAAAAATAGAAATAGTTGGAGAAACTCAGCAGGTCTGGAGACATCTGTGGGAAGAAACTAGAGTTAATGTTTCGGGTCCAGTGACCTTTCTTCAGAATGAACTGAAAGATTCTTCTGCTCTTCTTCAGGTTGTATCTTACCTCAAGAGTTAGGGGAAATTAGAAACCCTGATGTGAGGAGAGCGGTCCTGAAGGAGTTCAGGGGCAAAGCAGCCAAGCAACTGTGGGGGATAAAAAGTGAAGCCCTGGGAGTATGTTTCAGTCAGACAGCCTGGAGGTAAGGAGTGTAGAATTAAAGAAAGGAGCAGCATAGCAGCCAGAACTCAGGGACAGAGTGTGTGTCAGTAAACGAAGAGTAACATCAGTGCAAGGGAATTTGCTGATCGGCGAATAGCTGTTGAGTTTTGTTTTAGTAAGTTTTTTCAAAGTCTTCAGTTTATTTCTGTTAAGTTTATTTAGTCAGTTTAGGCAGAGCAGAGTGCTTCAGTCCTGTGGAATGCATATCTTCTGCCATGTGGGATGCCTCGCGTGTCCTGAACAACTTCTTATGCAGAAAGCTTTGTCAGCTGGACCAGCTCAAATTTGTAAGTTTCGAGGCTCGAGAAGCTGCTGGTGTCACTGCACTGCATCCACAAGCCTTAGCATTCTGTGGATTAGTACATTTCTGGAACATGCATGCTCTAGTCTGGAGCTCTAGTCAGTAACAGGAGAGTCTCCAACTTTCTTTCCATTATATCGATTTCTTACCATCTGCATTGGCATGTGTCAGAAGGATTTGTAGTTTGATATTTAGCCTACATTCCTAGATGTGGATCCACCGCAGCAGAAGGCAGAAAGGAACTGGGTCATGCCCTAGCAGTCAAACAGGACTCAGCAGATAGTGTAGGATTGCCTTGTGTACATCGCATGCTCCAAATGCTGTTCAGTTTTGAATTCTGAGGATAGTGATGGGTCCCTGATATCATGGGTTGCTCAGTTGTACAAGTGGGGTGGGGGGCCTTACCAGAGGAAGATCAAGTAATCAATAGCATTAATGAACCCAGTAGGTGGGGAAGAAAACAGGCACTTTGACAGTGGCAGTTGTGAATCCAGGATTGTATGTTGTCTCCCTGGTGTCAGGTAATGGCAGAAATGGTGGACAGTGACCCGTTGAATGTAGAGACTAGTGGGGTTGAAAGTGAGGACAAGGGAAACCCTATCGTTATTCTGGGAAGGAGGGAAAGGGATCAGGGCAGAAGTGTGGGAGATGGATCAGAATTTGCTGAGGGCCTTGTTAACCACAACAGTCATTGAAAGTGAGAACAAGCTCAGCCAGACGAGGGTGCTGGTGTTTGGAGACTGTGAAGCTCTTTCCAAGGAAGGAGTTGAGAGGCTTCAGACTATCCTGATGTTGGGTGGACGGGTGGAAGGATTGCACATTGACAACAAGAGATGGCAGCTAGCAGTAGAACACTGGAAATTGTGGAACAGACCTAAAACATCTGAAAAATCACAATGTAAGTAGGGAGAAAATGAACAAAGAGGGACAAAATAGATTCAAGCTAGGAAGAAATAAGTGCTTGTGAGCAGGAACAGATTGAATTATGGGTACGTCAGGGCAGTCCAGTTTATGGATTTTGGGAAGGAGGTGGAAAGTGGGCTGTGTGGTGTTGGAGGACTATGATGTGGGAAACTGTGAAAGGGAGACCTCCAGATGAGCTGAGATTAATGACAATGCTGGACACAGCAGTTTAATGTTCAATGCTGGTGTCACGCTCTGTGGGAATTGGCAGAAAGTGTCTGAGAATTGGTACTCAGCCACTGCCAGGGAGAGGTCTTGCTGTTTTGGGTAGACTTTGAAATTCTAGTTTCCAATTTTGCGTCCCTGTTACTCTTCAACAGGTCTGCACTCGAGCATTACTTTATATCCTATCCACTCTCTCCTGTAGAATTAAACAACTTGATATTTGAACTGAATTCATTCATTGAAGTTTCAGAAAATCAGTCGTTCAATTTTTGAGAATAGTTTTCCAAATATTTGATGGATAATCCTGCATATTTATTGGACACTTTAAGAAATAGCAATGCAAAAAAAAGTTACTGTGACCAGAAACTGAACTTTAATTATTAATAGTTTTCACTCACCAATGAAATATTGAGGGATTGTCATCTGACAGCTTTCTTCTTAAATCTCTGCAAACAGCAAAACCATGGCATGGAATTCAGCAATGGGGAAAGGAGGTAGCAATCTGTACAACCAAGTTCACTATTCATATCAGTATTCACCTAAGAGAATTCCCTAACTTGTGCTACATCATATCATCTGCCAGGAGGAACCCCTCACACTTTTATAAACCTGGCACTTCTTACTTTCGCAAATATTTTCATAATTGCAGAACACTGGCTGCCTGTCCAGCAATCCCTATGCTAAGAGATCAGATTCTGTGTTCAGAGCCCTCTATGACTCTTCCTTATCTCTGTCAGGCACACAATCCTACCGAATCTCTGCATTCCCTCAACTCAGACCTCTTGTGTGCCTCAACTATCGCTTTTCTGCTGATGGGGCCTAAAGCTCTGAGTTCTAAGCTCTGATATTCTTCCCTCACTGCCTCTCCACCGCCTTAATGACACATCTCAAAATCCATTTCTTTATCTAAGCTTTTGTTCACGTTCTTGTGTCTCTTTACACAGCCTTGTGTCAAATTTCACATGAGAACACGCATATGAAATACCAGACATATTTGGCTGTATTATGGGTGCCATATAAATGCAAATTGTTGTTGGAACTCTTTCAGTAAACTGTAGGCTGTTCCTTTTGGAACCCATAATAGAATATTCATTGTCTGATTCATTGTATAATACATAACACAATGATTCATTGTATTAGACATGCTCTAGAAGTTATAGATTGGCAGGACCAAACAGTTTACTCAGACTTTTAGAAGTGTTTTGGAATTATTTATTTTAAGGCTGGATTTTCTTGATATGAAGTTTGAGTCTGTATTTTTCTTGCTGTCATTTCTTTCAACACATCTCTACCAGCTGCAAGCAGGGATTCAGTTGGAAGCTAAGGAGCAGCATGTAGATGAGAATAGAGGGATCCAAGTATAGATCAGTGGTAATGGTATGGCAGCAGCAATAGAAGCTGGTGATTCTCTGAATTTTTTATTGGATTTTTGAGCGACTCTCTTACACTTGCGGCCTCTGGTTCTGATCTTACCTGCAAGTGAGAATATTTTTACATTTATTCCTTCATGATTTAAAGAACTTTATACCACTCCTCAGTATTCTAGGGAAAATCTTCAATCCTTCCTGAGAGGTATAACCTCTCCAATCGGGTATTACTCTGTTGTTACTTTTCATATTCTCCAGTTCAGGGACAAATTGGAAATGTCTGCTTCAAGTTTCATGCTATATGCCTCAACCTCTTCTCCATCTTCAACACTTCTTTCTGTCCATTGTATACAGTGGAAATCTTCAACTGGACGTTAGAAAGGTGCTGGGGAAATTTCAAATTGTTACAACGCTGAAGGAAGCTCATTGTGTCTGCACCAGCTTTCTAAACATTTTAACTCAATGTCTTTACCCCATAATCCTGCACATTACTTCTATTTAAGAAAGGACAAAAAATTAGAAAGGAATCTCTCGATTAGTATAAAAAGTGTAAGGGCATTCTTAGGAGGGGTATTAGGAAGGCAAAGAGAGGATATGATATAGCCTTGGCAGAAAAGGTTAAGGACAATCCAAAAAGATTCTGCAAGTACTTTAAGAGCAAAAGAGCAGCTACAGAGAAAATAGGGCCCCTCAGCGATCAACGAGGTCATCAATGTGTTGGGAGATCAGGTGATGGGAGAGATTATTAAATGAATGCTTCGCATCAGTTTTTACTGTAGAGAAAGAAGTGGAAGCTAGAAAACATATGTGTTAGGGAAAGAGCTATAGTGAACAGTGAAGAAGGTTATCTAAGATTACAAAGAGATCTTGATCAATTGGGTCAGTGGCTGAGGAGTGGCAGGCAGAGTTTAATTTGGATAAATGCAAGGTATTGTAATCTGGTAAAACAAACAAGGGCAGGACTTATGCAATTATTGGTAGGGCCCTGAGTAGTGTTGTAGAACAGAGAGACCTAGGGGCTCAGGTACATAAGTTTTTGAAATTTGCGTCAGAGGTAGACAGGGTGGTTAAGAAGGCATTTAGCACACTTGCCTTCATTGCTCAGATCTTTGAGTATAGGAGTTGGGACGTCATGTTGAGGTTGTACAGGACATTGCTCAGGTAAGTTCTGGAGTTCTGTGTAAAGTTCCAGTTGCCCTGCTATAGAAATAATCTTATTAAATTGAAGAGGATTCAGAAATGATTTACAACGACGTTGCCAGGAATGTAGGGTTTGAGTTATAAAAATAGGCTGGATAGGCAGGGATAGTAGGAACTGCAGATGCTGGAGAATCCGAGACAACAAGGTGCAGGGCTGGATGAACACAGCAGGCCAAGCAGCATCATAGGAGCAGAAAGGCTGACGTTTCGGGCCTAGACCCTTCATCAGAAAAGGGGGAGGGGAAGGGGGTTCTGAAATAAATAGGGAGAGAGTGGGAGGCGAATAGAAGATGGATAGAGGAGAGGATAGGTGGAGAGGAAACAAACAGGTCGAAGAGGCGGGGATGGAGCCAGTAAAGGTGAGTGTAGGTGGGGAGTTAGGAAGGGGATAGGTCAGTCCAGGGAGGACGGACAGGTCAAGGGGGCGGGATGAGGTTAGTCGGTAGGAGATGGGGGTGCGGCTTGAGGTGGGAGGAGGGGATAGGTGGGAGGAAGAACAAGTTAGGGAGGCGGGGATGAGCTGGACTGGTTTTGGGATGCGGTAGGGGGAGGGGAGATTTTAACATCAATGAATACTGCTCACGCTTGGACATAGAGCAGTTTTTCCGCCGCCTCCGCCTCCACGCTTACTTCTTCAATCATGAACCTAACCCTCCCTCTACTGACCCCTTCTCCCGCCTCCAACACACCCCCTCCTCCTGGACACCACCCCAAGGCCTCCTACCCTCCCTCGACCTCTTCATCTCCAACTGCTGTCAAGACATCAATCGCCTCAAACTCTCCACCCCTCTCACCAACTCCAACCTCTCCCCCGCAGAACGTGCAGCCCTCCGCTCCAATCCCAACCTCACCATAAAACCCGCGGACAAGGGAGGCGCAGTTGTAGTATGGCGCACTGATCTCTACATCGCCGAGGCCAGACGCCAACTCTCCGACACCTCCTCCTACAGCCCCCTTGATCATGACCCCACCCCTGAGCACCAAACCATCATCTCCCAAACCGTCCACAACCTCATCACCTCAGGTGACCTCCCACCCACGGCCTCCAACCTCATCGTTCCCCAACCCCGCACCGCCTGCTTCTATCTCCTTCCCAAAATCCACAAACCTGAATGCCCTGGTCGACCCATTGCCTCCGCCTGCTCCTGCCCCACCGAACTGATCTCCAACTATCTGGACTCCATGCTCTCTCCCTTGGTCCAGGAACTCCCTACCTATGTCCGTGACACCACCCACGCCCTCCACCTCCTCCAGAACTTCCAATTCCCCGGTCCCCAACACCTCATCTTTACCATGGACGTCCACTCCCTATACACCTGCATTCCCCATACAGATGGCCTAAAGGCCCTCAGCTTCTTCCTATCCCACAGGCCCGACCAGTCCCCCTCCACTGACACCCTCATCCGCTTAGCCGAACTTGTCCTTACCCTCAACAACTTCTCTTTCAATTCCTCCCACTTCCTACAGACAAAGGGGGTGGCCATAGGTACCTGCGTGGGCCCAAGCTACGCCTGCCTCTTTGTAGGTTACGTGGAACAATCCCTCTTCCGTACCAACACTGGCCCTAAACCCCACCTCTTCCTCCGTTACATTGATGACTGTATCGGCGCCGCCTCGTGTTCCCACGAGGAGCTCGAACAGTTCATCCACTTCACCAACACCTTCCACCCCAACCTTAAGTTTATCTGGACCATCTCTAACACCTCTCTCCCCTTCCTGGACCTCTCTGTCTCCATATCGGGCAACCACCTAGAAACCGATATTCATTTCAAGCCCACCGACTCCCACAGCTACCTAGAATACTCCTCCTCCCACCCACCTTCCTGCAAAAATGCCATCCCCTATTCCCAATTCCTTCGCCTCCGCCGCATCTGCTCCCAGGATGAGGCATTCCACTCCCGTACATCTCAGTTGTCCTCGTTTTTCAAGGACCGTAACTTTCCCTCCTCAGTGGTCGAGAACGCCTTCAACCATGTCTCCCACATCTCCCGCAACTCAACCCCATACCCCGTCCACGCAATAAGAACCAAAAAAGAATCCCCCTCGTCCTCACGTACCACCCCACCAACCTCCAGATCCAACGCATCATCCTCCGACACTTCCGCCATCTGCAATCCGACCCCACCACCAAAGACATCTTTCCCTCCCCACCCTTATCTGCTTTCCGGAGGGACCACTCTCTCCGTGACTCCCTTGTCCGCTCCACACTCCCCTCCAGCCCCACCACACCCGACACTTTTCCCTGCAACCGCAGGAAGTGCTACACCTGCCCCCATACCTCCTCCCTCACTCCCATCCCAGGCCCCAAGAAGACTTTCCACATCAAGCAGATGTTCACCTGCACATCTGCCAATGTGGTATACTGCATCCGCTGTACCCGGTGTGGCCTCCTCTACATCGGGGAAACCAAGTGGAGGCTCGGGGACCGCTTTGCAGAACACCTACGCTCGGTTCGCAATAAACAACTGCACCTCCCAGTCGCGACCCATTTCAACTCCCCCTCCCATTCCTCGGACGACATGTCCATTCTGGGCCTCCTGCAGTGCCACAACAATGCCACCCAAAGGTTGCAGGAACAGCAACTCATATTCCGCTTGGGAACCCTGCAGCCCAATGGTATCAATGTGGATTTCACAAGCTTCAAAATCTCCCCTCCCCCTATCGCATCCCAAAACCAGTCCAGCTCATCCCCGCCTCCCTAACCTGTTCTTCCTCCCACCTATCCCCTCCTCCCACCTCAAGCCGCACCCCCATCTCCTACCGACTAACCTCATCCCGCCCCCTTGACCTGTCCATCCTCCCTGGACTGACCTATCCCCTCCCTAACTCCCCACCTACACTCACCTTTACTGGCTCCATCCCCACCTCTTCGACCTGTTTGTTTCCTCTCCATTTATCCTCTCCTCTATCCATCTTCTATCCGCCTCCCACTCTCTCCCTATTTATT
This sequence comes from Rhincodon typus, assembly GCF_021869965.1. Classification (NCBI taxonomy): domain Eukaryota; kingdom Metazoa; phylum Chordata; class Chondrichthyes; order Orectolobiformes; family Rhincodontidae; genus Rhincodon; species Rhincodon typus. Next base: position 108,010,241 of record NC_063335.1, on the reverse strand, counting down.
TCAGAACCCCCTTCCCCTCCCCCTTTTCTGATGAAGGGTCTAGGCCCGAAACGTCAGCCTTTCTGCTCCTATGATGGATAGGCAGGGACTTTTTTCTCTGGAGCGTAGGAGATCGAGGCGTGACCCTATAGAGGTTTATAAAATCATGGGAGGCATAGATAAGGTGAAGAGTAAGGGTCTTTTCCCTAAGGTGGGGGAGTTAAAAACTAGTGGGCAGATTTTTTTAAGGTGAGAGGAGAAAGTTTTAAAAAGGACATGAGGGGCAGCTTTTTTTTAACACAGAGAGTGGTCAGTGTATTGGCTGAAGTGGTGGATGGAGGCACAGTTACAAACTTTAAAAGACATTTGGATAAGTACTTGAATAGGAAAGGTTTGTAGGGATACTGGCCAAGCACAGGCAGGTGGGGGGACTAGTTTAGTTTGGGAACACAGTCAGCATGGACTAGTTGGACTAAAGGGTCTGTTTCTATGCTGTATGACTCCATGAGAAATATGTTTTTCAGCCCATCATGTTTATATCCTTTTATTCTTTATTCATTCATGGAATGAGGGCATCGCTGACTAGGCAGCATTTATTGTCCATCCCTAATTGCCCAGAGGGCAGTTAAGAGCCAACCACATTGCTGTGGGTCTGGAGTCACATGTAGACCAGACCAGGTGAGGATGGCAGATTTCCTTCCCTGAAGGACATTAGTGAACCAGATGGTTTTTCCCCCAACAATTGGCAATGGATTCACAGTTATCATCAGATTCTTAATTCCAGATATTTATTGAATTCAAATTCTACCATCTGCCATGGCAGGATTCAAACCCAGGTCCCCAGGATGTTATCTGGGTCTCTGGATTAACAGTCCAGTGATAATACCACTAGGCCATTGCCTCCCCGTGTTTATATACTCCATTGTCAGAGACAAGTTGAACTTTAAAATTGCTTTTCTATTTTCAACAAACATCCATCTAGAGAATTGATGGCCTGCCTTAAATTTGCTGACTGTCACCAATAACATCTTCCAGGAAAGGATTAACCTGGGATATTATGGCTTAGCCGACATTCACAAATGTGTGCAGGTTAATTAGGGAAGATTGATTAGGAAAGGTTAGTGTTCCCAAAGTCCCAGGATAAATAGAGAAGGGGAGAGGTAGTTAGCTTATTTTAATTTATCCCCTTCTGGAAAAAATCGAAACATTTCCCACTGTAGCATCAAATTAATTCTTGCAGGATTTTTGCCTCAACTAATCTATACAGAAATTTCTTTCAAACAATTGATTGTTTCTTATGTAAAAAATAACATTTTGATATTAGGCTTAAAATAATATTTTACTAGTTTGAATGTGAGACCTTTTGTAGCCTAATTGTAGTCCAATGAATTTAATTACGATTGCAACTAATACAATGTTCATGCTTCGTTGATCAATTACAAGTGGTTTTCCAGTGCTCCCACTCTAGGCTGTGTCCAAGTTTGTTCATTAAGATTTTCACAGTAGGAAGAGCAAGTTAGCAACTCCACTGAGGTAGAATCTTTTGACAATGAAAGTTTTACCATGAGGAATTTCTGACTGGTCAGATGTTTAACAATTAGCTGGCCCGGGAACAAATTAATAAGTGAAAAGAAAGACTTGCATTTATAGAGCACCATTCATGATCACTGGGCATGTCTAAAGCTATACAGTCGATGAAGTACTTTTTGAAGTGTAATGTTGTAATGTAGAAAACATTATAGCTAGTTTGTGCAAAACAAGCTCCCACAAACACAATGTGGTAACAAACAGAGAGTTTGTTTTTATGATGTCAATTGAGGGATAATGTTGGCCTGGACTTTGGCAATAATGCCTTGACTCTTCTTCAACATTTATCTGATAGGTAGTCCAGTCCTCCATTATGGGCAGATGTAGGAAACAAAAATCTCTGCATCAATTTGCATAATGTAAGTAAGCTACAAAAACTCGAAAGGAAATGTCAAAATTGGTTTCTTTTAACTAGTCAGTTCTCTATCACGCTACTTAAATAATGCTATCCTTAATTATTTGCATTATAAAATTATAGAATCATATAGAACAGAAGACCATTTGGTCCATTTTGCCCATGCCAGATTTTTAAAAGATTCATCCTGTAAGTCCCACTTACTCCCTTTTCCTCTGTAGCTCTCCAAATATTTCCTTTTCAAGCCCTTACTTAATTCCCATTTGAAAGTTTGATTTCTGAACCTGCTTCAGCCATCTTTCCAGGCAGGGCAGTTCGGCTTGTATTAAGTCACTCCATAATCTATTTTTTTAACATGCTGTCTCTGGTTCTTTCATCAAAAAATGACTTCAAATCTCTGTCCTCTGGCTACTGAGCTTTCTGCTACTGGAAACCGTTTAAAAGCACAGGAATACACAATAAATGGGAGGATATTGAGAGGATATTACAGGAAGAATACAATTGCTCTGGAGAAAATATAGAGAGGATTTACAGGAATGTTGCAAATGTTTGAGAATTGCAGCGATGAGAAAACCAATCGAATACCCTCACACTGTGCCCACTGCAAGAATTAATTTAAAAGAATGTCTTTGGAGTAGTAGAGGTGAGTGGCATTATTGAGTGTAAAGAGTAGCTAGATTAGTTCATGGGGACAATAGGAATACGGCATATAGTGTGAGTTAAGGTACAGTGGGAGAGGGGTTATGTGGAGTACACATAATGATGGGAACCTGTTGCGTTAGGCCTGTTTCTGTGCTGTAAATTCCAAGTATTTGCTTCTTTATAACTATCAAGGATTAAAACTGTGACCCGTCTTGGATTGGTATCTCATGGGGCAGTTACAGTTTCAACCCTGTTCGGTGTGTTGGAGAGAAACTTATTGACAACATGTGAATAGTAAGAACCAAAAATTACATGCCAATATAAACTCTGGCCCACTCTTTCCTGGAAGCTGCCGGGGCACTGGAAACATCATGTACTTCTGATTTTTCCTAATCATGAACTCGTCATCCACTTCCTGCTGCAACCAAGATTCTGGCCAACTCTAGTGTATTTTTAATCAAGTGGCATTAATAAATATTTCCTATTTGTTCCTTGCTGAGTCCAGTTCAAATTGATATATTTTCAATAAGTGATTGTCCCTGATCAGAGCACACACTCCCTGATAAGTTTGTTCATAAAATGCACAATTAGTTCTGTTTTTAAGTGCTTCAGGCATCCTTTTTCTTTTGGCCCCTGGCATCACCTGTGTTTTTTAACTTAAAATCAATAATGGAAGTCAATAAAGACAGGATCTTTAAAAGTTGCCAACTTACACTGAGGCCTTAGCCACTGGAAGTTCCTTCACCATGGCTCCTTTTGGAATACAAAACCACTTTCTGCCATCACACATCTGTGTCCTGAACCCTGCCCAAGTCAACATCTTTGCATTGAACACATACTGTCGTATTTTGGCAGCTTGAGAAACTAATGAAAATTAATCTATTTTTCAAAATCTCCATTGTCCCTGTGATTTAACAGTGTTCTAAAAGTTGGCAAATTTCCAGAACAGTAAAGTGAAGCAGATAAACCTAATCTCAAATTCTTTACACAGGCTCAAAGCAACGTTAGCCGCCAATACAGGATGATGTGAGCTAGGATTGTTGGTGTGTATCACAGTACACTATTGAAAATGTCTATGGAGCCAAAGATGCAAACGGTATGTATAAATAAACTCCAAACTATATTAATCTTTATAACCTGCCATTTTGACAAAATGAATGACTTTTAAGACAGACACGAACCTGGGAATACTACCCACATTATGAGGTTGTGATACATTCAGCACACCGCTTGATCTTCCTCTGCCAGGTTTCATGTACCAAGTGGGTTCAGGACAAAATATAGAACTAAGTGTCTGGTACAACAAAAATAGCATTTTTGGCTATGTTACATTACTTATTAATTTCTTTCTTGATGGTGACAGCACACAAGTTTCAACTAACTTGCTGTTAGTTGTTTTCAATAACAGAGAATGAAAATAAAATGTAATCTGGCTTTATTGTCACATGAATACAGTGAAAAGTATAACAGATAAGTATGGACTGGCATGCCAAAGGTTTTAGTCGACACGTTTCATTCATCCCATTGACCTTGGATGGTGATCAGGTGATACACAGTTACTCTTGAAGCTTACAATGAGTTCAGAAGTTCATTCCAAGTATTGTCTAATTCACCACGTGACAATGAGAAAGCTGAACATTTATGGGCCAGACCCATTTTGAATCTTGAGAATATCTGACTGGTAATAGTTATGAGAGAAACAACTTTGATATTCCTCCTCTACCTTTCTTGGACCTGTGTCTAGTTTAATATTGCTGAAGGCACGTAGACAGTGTGAAACCAATAGTTACAGGTCTCTTTAGTCACTCTGCGGCAGCCAGCAACCATGTGTGAAATAAAAGTAAAAGCAAAGCACACAGATGCTGGACGTCTGCAACAGAAACAGAAAGTGCTGGTGAAGCTCAGCAGATCTGGCATCTGTGGAGGGAAAACAGAGTTAATGTTTCAGGTCCAAAGCTTTTTCAATTTGCACTCAGTTCTAAGAAGAATAATATTGGACTTGAACTGCCAACTCTACTTCTCTCTCTACAGATGCTGCCAGACCTGCTGAGTTTCTCCAGCACTTTCTGCTTTTATTTCAGGTTACCAGCATCAGCAGTATTGCTTTTACTTAGTAAGGTGTAGCTATGTTGCTTTTCGCATTAAGCAAGTGTACAATTAATGGAAATCTAGTGGTCATTGTTCATTCACTTGATTCAAATTCAATAAATGTAACTAGTGATTTATGGATTGAACAATTGGCTTGAAGAGTGCATCTGCTGATCAAAGATTAAGACTTCTCAGAGTTACATACAATGTTTTTTGAAACAACAACAACTTACATTTATATAGCTTTTTACCATGGTTAGGTGTCCCAGGAGCTTAACAAAAGCAATCATTTCATATTCTCAAAGTTAAAATATTTTAACCAGATAGTTACTCCTTATTTTGCTGTAACTCATTTCTCAATCTCGGATTTAAATTTACATTAATGATGACATTCACTATATTCTTCCCATATAGTAACTCCTGATCATATGTAACATTAAAATAGAGATCCCACATTCATTGGCAAATAATTAGATACCTCCGTGATTTCAAGTTTTCCTATCCCTAGATAGCTGATTGTTCTTTATTTACAGATTTGAAAACAGACTTGGAAATGAAATTTTCTCTTATGCGTGAGTCCAGAACTGGGGAGCATTGTTCAAAATTAGGAGTAACACTATTAAGATGTACACGAAGAGAATTTTCTTTTCCTTACTCATTAGAATTTTTTAAAATTCATTCATGGGATTTGGGCATCACTAACCAAGCCATCATTTATTACCCATCCCTAATTTCCCAGAGGGCAGTTAAGTATCAACCACATTGTTATGGGTCTGGAGGCCAGACCAGTTAAGAACAACAGTTTCTTCCCTAAAGGACATTAGCAAATGAGACTTTTTTTCCTCCAAACAACCAACAATAGCTTCATTAGACTCTTAGTTCCAGGTATTTATTGAATTCAATTTCCACCATCTGCCATGGCAGGAATCGAACCCAGATTTCCGGAATATTACTCTAGCAATAATACCACTAGGTCATCACCTGGTTCAGAAGGCAGTGGAAGGGTGGTCATTGAATATTTTTAAGGTGGAGCTAGATACAGTCTTGTTAAGCAACATAAAGAGTTTAGATGGGAATTTGGAATTCAAAACATAAGCAGATCATCCATATCTTCATTAATGGTGGATGCTATCAAATGGTAGAACGGGCTTAAGGGACCAAATGAATCCCTAGCATTCATTCATTTTGAATTTATCTTTGGACATGAGATGAGAGGACCCCTTAGATTAATTGAAGAAAAAAATCATAAACCTAATCTGAGAGGCCACATATACGTCAAGTTTCCAGGAAAAACTAACCAAACCTTGTGGGCTGGCCAAAAAGCAATTGAAAAATCTCTCAACAAACAATGAAAACCACATCAGATAAAAAGCCCAAAGCTTGAAGCTTTACTACTGGAGACAAGTTCTTGGTATTATTACTTCTCTCTAGGGAACTATTAAAAGGAAGGTTGACTGGATGGTATCAAATCAAAAAGATGCTTAATGATGTGAATGATGAAGTGAGTACTCCAGACAAAAGGAAAATTAACAAGTGTGTCATGTTAATATGTTAAAGCAATAATGTGACAGAAAGAATAGTCAGGAAAGGAATGTCTTCACAGTGGTGAAAGAAATAGGGAGTGAAATAAACATGTAAGGCGATTCAAGAATGAATCAGAAATTGTAAATTCTAATATATCTCTTCAGTAATCAAATTGGATAATACAGAACTGCTTGAAAAGTTAGGATAAATTTATGTTACTTTCTGGGAAACAATCAGGGTGACTTAGGGAATCTATTACAGACTTAGAAATTGATTTGCATAAACAGACCAGGGAAAATGTCTTTGGCTATACATTCTGTTAATCTAGTGGATGCTTCACCCATAAAGCAACATCGATAGAGGCTCAACCTGACAAGTTAGCACAATTCAGGAAAGAGATCAAGTTCATGATGGGAAATAACATTGTAGAACTGAATCATAGTAATTGAAACATGATGGCGTTGAAACCAAATGTAACACGATGATTGCATACAGATTATTATTAAGTTAATGCAGTAACACTGGTGGCTTCAGATCCAATTCCATGTTTGGAGGACAATGTTGAGAAGATCGCTAAAGCACAAGTTGTTACACAAATTGATTTATTAAAGGGATATTAGCAAGTTCCACTGACCAATGCAGACAAAGAAATATCAGCTTTTGTGACCCTAGATGGACTTTGTCACAGTAAAGTGTTATTCAGAATGAAAAATGCACTAGCAACTTTTCAAAGATTAACTGACAAGATCATTGAGGGGTTATGCAAAGGTACTGTACACATTGGTCATAGGATTGTGTTCAGGCAAACCTGGGAGAAACATTTACAACACTTTAACAAACTATTTGATTGGTTAGAAAGGGTCAATTCAGTTATAAATTTGGCCAAAGGTGAATCTGACAAAACAAAAGTAACTTATGGTGGAACAAAGCTAAGTCTCATGCAATGAAACAAAATTAAGCATTATCTTGGATTTTCCAGCATCCAAGACAAAGTAAGAGATTTTGTGGTATATGGATATGAATGGATTCTATCCGGAGTTTGTCTGGATTCTCAGCACTCTGGTGACTCTCCTAAAATGGTTGTCAAAGAAAGCCAAGAAATTTGAATGGACAGGAATTTCAAAATGCTTTTGATAGCTTGTAAGCTGTATTGACCAACACACTGGTTTTAGAAGCACCAAATAATGATAAACCATTGGCTGCTGATAAACAGGGTATTGGTGTTGATGAAATTTTATTGCAACAGGATGATTTGGGGATCAAAAGGCCGGTCATTTATTTTTCACAAAATCTGAACACATGCTAGCAGAATTATTCAACCTTGAAAAAGAGAATTGGAGTTTGATGTTGGCTGTATGTATGACATGTTGAAGTGTATGTACCACTAACTTTGTACACACAATTATTTACATAAAGTAATGTCAGCATAGTCCTGACAAAGTTTGTCTAGATTGACAAATTAGTTTACAAACTAAGCATAAGTTAACTCAACTGGGGAGCTCAGTGGTAAGAAAGAGTGAGTTCCCGCCCCATCTTCTGCATTAATACCAACCTTTCCTAGCTACCATCAGTTCTGAAGAAGGGTCTCTTAATCTGAAACATTAACTCTGCTTTGTTTCCACAGATGCTACCAGGCCTACTGAGTTTGGCCAGCAATTTCTGTTTTTGGTTAAACATTTTAAAATACTGTCAGCAAAAGAGAAAAAGTGTTAATTAGTGAGTAACTTATTTTCTTTATACGTAAAATTAATAGTAAGCAATATCTTAAGTACCACCCATGATGGCGATGTATTTTTTCTTATTTAATCAGAGGATGTGGGTTTCAATAGTTTGGCCAGCAATTAATGCCCATTCCTAATTTCCTGTGAGAAGGTGGCACTGAGCTGCATTCTTGAACCACTGCAGTCTGTTTGGTGTAGGTCCAATTACAGTGCTTTTAAAGCGAGAATTCCAGAATTTCAACTCAGTGACACTGAGGGAATGGGCAATATAATTTCAAGTTAGCTGTGTGACCGCAAAGAGAATCTTGTCAGGTGATGGTATTCCACTTAACCACTGCCCTCGTCCTTCCAATAGATAGATGTCATGGGTTTGGAAGGTGCTGCCTAAGGAGCCTCGGTGAATTTCTGCATTTTGTAGATGGTGATGCTGTTACTGTTGAGCAGCAGTGGTGGAGGGAGTGATGTGTTGCCAAACAAGCAGGCTGTTTTGTCCTGGGTGGCGTCGAACTTCTTAAGTGTTGTTGGGTGCTGGATCCACCCCAAGCCCAAGTAGGGACTATTCCATCAAACTCCTTGACCTGTGCCTTATAGATGGTGAACAGGCTTTAGGGACTCAGATGGTGAGCTATTATCTGCCGGATTCCTAACCTCTGACCTGCTCATGTAGCCACTGCATTAATATGATGCGTCCAGTTCAGTTTCTAATCAATAGGAACTCCCAGGATGTTAGAAGATTCAGTGATGGTAATGCCATTGAATGGGAAGGGGCAATGGTTAGATTCTCTCTAGCTTCCTTGTACTTGTGTGTCAGATGGACTTGTGGATATAACAGCTTATGCTCTCAAAGAGGGGAGGTGATGGCCTGGTGGTATTATTGCTGGACTGTTAGCCCAGAGACCTAGATAATGTTGTAGGGTTCTGGGTTTGAATCCCACCATGGCAGATGATGGAATTTGAATTCAATTTTTAAAAATCTGGAATTAAGAGTCTAATGATGACCATGAATCCATTGTCAATTGTTGGGAAAAATGCATCTGGTTTTCTAATGTCTTTTAGGGCAGAAATCTGCTATCCTTACATGGTCTGGCCGACATGTGATTCCAGACCCACAGCAATGTGGTTGACTTTTAACTGCCCTCTCAGCAATTAGGGATGGGCAATAAATGCTCTCATCCCATGAATGAATGAATAAATTTTAAAAAATAAAAAAAGGACTAAGACAAAACATTCAGGTCTGCATCATATTCTCTGTAATTATGTCTATCATATTAGTTCATAGAATCCCTACAGTGTGGAAACAGGCCCTTCAGCCCAACAAGTCCACACTGACCCTCAGAGCATCCCACCCAGACCCATCCCACTATAACCCACCTAATCTACACATCCCTGAACACTATGGGCAATTTAGCATGGCCAATCCACCTAACCTGCAGATCTTTGGACTGAGGGACGAAACCGGAGCACCCAGAGGAAATCCACGCAGACACGGGGAGAATGTGCAAACTCCACACAGACAGTCACCCGAGGGTGGAATCAAACCTGGGTCCCTGGCACTGTGAGGCAGCAGTGCTAACCACTGAGCCACCGTGCCACCCCAAACTACTTCTTGTTGAAGATCAGACCATTTGCCTTTTAGACCAATACGTGGTTTCGCTCTACCACCTGACATTAAGCAGGGTCTGCAGATCCCTGCAGTTCGAAGATGTTGGCAGCAAACCCAGTGCATGGTGATGTGCTGACTCGGTTTAGCTGGACATACAGCATTAACAAGTTTGGTAGAAGGACGGCAACTAGGACTTACCATTTGAAAAGAGAAATGGGTGCACAAAGGATTGGAAAGGACACAAAATACCAGGGTAAGAAATAGAAAGGAATTAGATGGGTCAGAATAGAAGGAAATGCATTAAGTTCCTAGGTTTACAATGTTAGGAGGTGTGTTTGAATGCACAGATGTGATCAGTAAGCTTGATGAACTGCATGTGCAGGCAGCCAGAGGCAACATAATACTGTGGCATAAAACACAGATCTGGGTAAAGCAAAGGGTACAAGCAGGTAGCAAATATTTCTGGATACAATGTGTTCAAGGAAGGAACAGAAGAGGCAGAATGGTGATATTGTATAAAGATAATAGTCCAACTTATGAACCCTCGTACTTGCAAACGAGATCCTATACAGGGGAGCAATTTTTAAAATTTGACATTTGAACCTTTCCTGTACTTACATACAGGTACTTTATATTGTCCTGCATTGTGTTCTGATTTGTTCTGATTTCAGCTTACAGAAGGACTCAAGAATGGAACCTGGTTGCACCCTGAGGACTGCATGTATAATGCTGAACAGAAGATAAAATGTCTTTGGGGGGGGGGTCACTGACAGAATTAGTGTGGTTAGGAACATAGGAACATATAATTCAAGAATAGTAATAAGCCACTCATACCTCATTGAGCCTGCTCCGCCATTCAATAAGATTGTGGCTGATCTGAATATGGTCTTGATGCTACTTTTCCTGCCTGCCCTTCAAATGCTTGACTCCTTTGTCTATCTAAAATGCATCTGACTCAGCCTTGAATAAATGCAATGACCCAGCCTCCACTAGGAAAGGGAATTCCACAGACTGACGATCCCTCAGTGGAAAAAATATTCTCCAATCATTGACTTAGGATGAGAACACATTTGTAAATAGTATCCCTTAGTTCTGGTCTCGGGTAAAAGGGGAATTATCATCTCACAATTGACCTTATCCACCCCTCTCAGGATTTTCTTTATCTCAATAAGATCACCTCCCATTCCTCTAAACTCCAATGGTCCAACCTTGGAGTATGGGTTAAGAAGCAACAGATGTGCTATTGCACAACTGATGCACGCTTTAAGAGCATCAGAACATAAGAAATTGCAGCAGTATGGGCCATTGAGTCTGCTCCAACTTGTGATGTAATGGTGGCTGATCTCAGAGTTTCAACTCCACTTTCCAACCCACTCCCCAAATCCCGTGGTTACCCGAGAGACCAAAACTCTTATCTATCTCAGTCTTAAACATACTCAAAAATGTACATCTTTCAGAGCCTTTGGCCAAGAATTCCAACGCTCTGCAAAAAATAAAATGCACTCATCTTTTAGAAAAGATATTCACATTGCTGGGAAATTACATTGAGGATCAAAAACTATAAAGTAGATTCAGTGTGGAGCTTCAATTACCCTAAAACATACTAGGATAGCCATAATGTGAAAGGCAGTGGTAGTGGTGATTCTGAAGCGCATTCTGGACAATTTTCTTGATCAGCATATTTCTGACAGAACAGATTTCTTGCCTGGTCTGCTTCTGGGGAATGAGATGGGACCACCTAGACTGCATCAATGGGGGAACATTTCAGGGGTGGGGTAAAGTCCTTTATGTCACATATATAATCTAATTTTCTGAACTCTCTCTACTATCTTTAAATTCTTCCTAAACTGTGGTGCACAGAATTGGGTTCCATACTCAGTTGAGGCCATCTGTATGTCTATAAGGGACCTTTGAATTACCTTTTATGTTAGCTGCCAGTCTCTACTCACACTTTTACTTTGCTTCTCTTATCTGTTTATTCAATTCACCCTCTGAACCTTCGATGTTCAGCCTGGTTTCATTTGTATTATTCACCTGATATCTGTCATATATACCCTTTTCTGCTTCACTATACCAATATATCTGTTTCAGTATCCAGGGAGCTCTGACTTGGTTTACTCTTTATTTACCATTAGCCCTTCTGGGAATATACCTTGACTGCAACTGAATTATGTCTTCCTTGAAAGCAGCCCAAACTTATTTACAATTTTGCTTGCCAATCTTTGATTCTAATTAATCTAGGCCAGATCTGTTCTCAATTGAAATTTGGCATCCCTCCATTAATTATTCTCATGCTGAATTTCTCTTTGTGCTTTTCCATAGCTAATCTATATCTCACGATTCAATGATCACTGTCTCCCAAATGTTCCCTTGCTTGAGCTACTTGGCCAACCTCATTTCCTATAAGCAGATCCAGGAATGTCTCCTTTGTCATTACGTTGGAAAATTCTTTCGAAAATACTCTGGGCGTTCTTCCCCTGCCTCACCAACTTTTGCACCATTACTATTCCTGTCTAGCTTAGGAGAATTAAAGTCCTCATCATAACAACTTTATAATTCTTGAACATCATAGGTAACATCTTTGCAAATGTATCCACTTACATCCTTCCTATAGAATGTCTGTAGAATACACCAAGCAATGTAATGGTATCTCTAAAATTTCTTAGATGTGGCCAAAGAGATTTTGCCTTTAATTCCTTTGGGACGTGCTTCCACTCCAGCATTGGAATGATCTTCTTAATTAATTCCTCTACATCCTTTGTAATATCATGCAAAAATTCCCAATGGGCAGAACCCTGAACTTTGCAAGGAATAAACAAAACCACCAATAGACCTAGGAACATGGATCAGTTTTTACTTCCAATTCACACCTCCTCTCTGAAATAATTGGCCCAAAATTAATGGAATCTAGCCCAGAAACAGCTTTTATACTTCTAGCTACGCAGCTCAGACAGTATGGAGCCTAGATGGGTGTTGCAAAAGGCCTTGGAATTCAACAGCAATTAATAAAGACCACTTACACATTGCCTAGCAATCGGAAAGCCAATTAACTTCAAAGAGAACATCCACAAACAATGAGACTATAGATTTGATGCAGCGATAATGGGGCCCACAGTCAATATAAATGTCAGCCCTAATCTCACTTTAGCAGCTTCCAAACCAAGACCCAAGAGAAGTCAAATCAGAAAGCCAGAACAAAGGACATCCAAGAGGGGGGATGCCAACCAAGAGATCCGCAACAGAACAGGCCAAACCAGCTTCTGAACAAAGACGTCTGACGACGGTCTTTTCCAAACTGTGAACACCAATGGCAAGAATCTCAACAACCAACCATGACCGTCAGGACCAAAGACCGACAACTCGAAGAAACAATCGACTCAACTGATACCACAAATCCTCAGACACAACCTGAGGTGAAAACCGGGCTCACCAAACCAGCTAAAAGTAAGGAGAACCAGGCACTTACCTGATTGATCCATTACACACCTAACCGCATCAGCGGACTCAAACCAACTGAAAGGACTGCAGCTCGAAGCCCTCAATCACGTTCTGGGCATGGTAAGCCAGGGAGGCAAGGGCCTAGTGGTATTAATGTTGGACTGTTAATCTAGAGTCCTGGGTTCGAATCCTCCCAGGGCAGATGGTAGAATTTGAATTCAAAAAGTCTGGAATTAAGAGTCTAACAATGACCATGAATCTGTTATTTGATTGTCTTTCCTTTAGAGAAAGAAATTGCTATCCTTACCTGGTCTAGCCTATAGGTGACTCCAGACCAACAGTAATATGGTTGACTCTTAACTGTCAGGGATCGGGGCTCTCATTACCTTTCGTCCCATGAATAAATTTAAAAAAGCCAGAACAGCCAGGCAAACTTCAAAACTGCATTCTGAGTGGTGAGCATAAACCTTGAGACCCCAAAGTTCCAACATAGTTAGCAGTGAGAGGTGGGTGGTATCGGTGCATTGGGACTCTACCAGTTAATAATGGATTTAAATACTGGGGTCTTTTCTGTGTAATAGCAAATAGCTGGGGCTATAATAATGGTAATCTAATTAATAGTATATTTTAAAGTACTACTTTTATTACTTGTTTTACTGTATATTAATTGTGTTAATTTCCTTGACTTATTGAATTACCTATTTCTTGTATTGTTATTACCTTTTTGTACATAAGTAAACACAGCCATTCTTATGCCCTTGAATACCTGTCTACTGTCCCTTCATTACATCCTGAGTAATAAGTCCAGTGTCCAGAATCAGGGGCTGGGAACGATTTGAACTGTTTGAAGGTCAGAAAGATAATTGACTACAAGCCAAACCCCTACACCTTCTTATTCCTTCCCCATCTCTCCTGCACATTTTGTACCCAAGAACTTCTACTACCTAGTCCTACCCTTCTTTGATGTATGTTTCTGTTATCAATCACATTTCCACATGGTTATCACCTGCTGCAGTTCATCAATCTTCTTTACCATGCTGCAACACAGAAACAGAAATATGGGAGTTAACAGAATGGTGAGACTGAGTAAGGACCAGAAAGGTGACTTGTCCAGGGAGGCAATGGGTATGGCTGAGATACAAAGTGAGTACTTTGCATTTGTCTTTTTTCAACCAAGGAGGGAAATGGTATCAAAGTCATCATGAACAAGGTTAGTTGAGACACTTGATCAACTAAAAGTTAATAAATAGAAGGTCTTATAAAGGTTGCCTGTCCTTAAGGTTAAGTCACCAGGACTATATGGAATGCATCAGGGGATACTAGAGGTGCAAGGGTGGAAATTGCATAGCCATTGGCCCCAGTCTTCCAGTCCTCCTTAGTGTGACGGAAACAAAACATGGTTTTCTAAAGGAAATTTCATAAAGACCTGCAGAAGAAAGGATTGCACGGCAATGAGGGAAGAGTGAGAAGTAGGACTCACTGAAACGAAAGCAGAAATTGGGGGAGAAACTCAACGAGTCAGAGTGTGAACTTTATTTGTTTCTGTAGATAATGATAATGAAAGTTGGAAACCAATCTATCACTGTCTTTTGTTTGTGCATTAGTACCAGGCTGTTTTCCTTTTCATTCATAATCTTAGAAAAGCATGAATATGCATAATTGACTACACTTTTGTAGAGGAGGTAAGTTAAATTGTTCTTAACTGTAAAGATATGTTTGAGAATGTATCATAAATTGCTGCAGGAGCTGGAAATGCCAGGCCATGTTACAGGATGGTTAAGAGTCAACCATATTGCTGTCAATCTAGAGTCACATGTAGGCCAGATTTCCTTTCCTCAAACATATGAACGAATCAGATGGGATTTTCCTGACAATCAACAATGGCTCCATGGTCAGTATTAGAGTCTGAATTACAGATACTTATCTAATTCAAACTCCACCATCTGCCATAGCAGGGTTTGGACCCAGGTCCCCAGAACATTAATAGTCCGGTGATAAGACCACTATGCTATTGCCTCCCCTGTAACAGGTAGCTTGAGTTTCTAGTATTACATGCATTTTAATTTCATCTGTTTCTTTTACAAAGAATAATGATTATTAACATTATTAACTAATTGTAAACATAATAACATTTTTATTTGTTTTAATCACTTTAATTCTAAATGCAGTTAGTTCTTCTTATTTAACTTCAACTTATTTAATAATTGTTATTGAATGAGCAGGGATGAGGGACATGAGTGATAAGGGGATAGGATAGCAACTGGATAGGTAGGCATCTAAGTAGGCTGATAGGTGAGGAGCATGATAGGGTAGTAAATGGATAAGACAGCAGGTGGGAGGTGTGTAAGGAGGTAGGTGGCATGTAGGTAGAGTGGGAGGTGGATAGGCTGGTAGAGTGGCAGCTGGGTAAGGCGTAGAGTGGCAGGATGTTGAGGGGTAGGGTGCCAGATGGTAATATTGATCATCCCTGGCAATTGACAGTTGTTAGAATCATTGTCTTGACAAACAAATAAGAAAAAAAATCAGTTTTGCATATTACCTTTCACAACATCTAGGTTCCCCGAAGTGCACTAAAAATGATGAAACACTTTGGAGCATAGTTGCCCTCGTACATCCATGAGAGACAAGAGATGGGCCAGTTTAACTTCTCATCTGATCAAAGTAACAGCATCAATTTCCCTTAGTGCTGCCCTGCAGTGTCAGCTTTGAAACTTTGCCTCAGTCTCTGGATTGGGAAATGAATCAACATCCTACTGATTCAGAGATTACCACAGAGTCATGACCTTGTTATTTGTTACAGAAGAAAATAGCTCTAAATGCCAGAGTACACTCACATCAAGAAAGCAGACGGGATAGGAGCTGGTTTCCATCCAGTCAGTTTGCACTCTGTTTTTAAACAAAGAGGTCATTTGAATTTCTTCTATCTGGTTTTAGAAACTCTGGTTGATGTAGGGCATTTAGGATTTAGAAAAGTGAGGCATTTGATGTATTCACAAACTGCTAAAATATCCAAGCAGTACTTGTTCAATTCAAATATGACATCAGCAACAAGAGTAGCGCAGTGGCCTCAGTCTGCCTGATGACTGATTAAGTGAAGGTGGTTTCTTGTGCCAATTCCTGTTTGACTGCCAGAGCTCAGCACTTCATTACACTTCCTATATGGTGAGAGCTAGTTGTCTGAGTGTTATTATATCTCCATGCCATTCTTTGGCAGCAGATTGCACCTCACTCACTGTAGACCTGCTGAGGGGACAGTTCTATCCAGGTAGCTGTCCCAGAGCCTGGTAATTTGGTAAGTGCTGTCTCTCAGTAAGGTCTAGTTGTTAACGACCCTCACTTGCCTTCCACTGAAAGCACTGGGCCCTTTTTGGGGAACAACCAACAGTGTAACTGATTGTGCATTCACTCATTACTGAAACATTCCCTTGGAAATGGGAGCTTCTGGAGGTCCTATTGTCTTTCGAGATGAGATACCTTGACTTCTGTCTGCTGATACAGATGGGTGAGGGCACTACTGGATAAACATCTCTCCTGCTGTTTAACCTGCATGAATACTTCCACTATCCCTCTTCGCCTCCTCTCATCAAGCTCCTAAAATAGAGAAATTCACATAGAGAAACTGCGAGTAATAAACCGGGGCAGAAATGATGAACAGCATGGGTTTATGAGAACATAAGTACAAGCAGAACGAAAAGAAATCAACAGAAGTCACAGAGAAATGATTGGAGAAGGACCTAGTCAACTTATTGACTTGGCTTCTTTAAATCAGCAACACCCACTGTTGGCTCATTACCACCGTGAGCATCTTTCAAATCAAAATATTGCATACGCAAACTGATACACAAGATGGCAAAGTTTACCAAATAATTGTTAAAGTGAAGCCTCCACCAGTTTGAGGCAGGCACATAGCTGCAGTGCACAATGGGCAGCTTTTCAGCTGAATAGGTTTACAGGGCAGCCAGAAGTGAAAAATTCAGGCGTGGGTTTTGGTATTCAGGCCACCAAACAATAGGAGTCTCTGACTAATGTAAAATGTAAGTATAACTGAAGAGATAGCAGTATGACTCAAAAAGAGACCTTCTACAATGAATCAGCTTGTGTCTTTAAAAAGTGTACGCTTGAGCAGTAATCTCTTGCCCTCCCCTTCTCCCTCCATGCTCTTTGCACTTTGTTTTAGAAAATGATATAAAAATGGATAGACCCTGACCATTCTCAGTAAAATGGCTTGTGTGTCTATCTCTTCCTGTTGCTGCCACAAAGGCCCCTGGCCTGGGGCTCATCAGGCTACATAGATACATTTTGACTGCTTTGCCTTCAATGGCCCCATCAAAGCCCATTGACATAGAGCCGCTGAATTTTTCTGGAAGCGCTTGCATTTAACAGCGAGTTATGCTGCAGCCAATCATTGCAATGTCTGTTTGATCAGGACTTGTTTGTCAATGCATCTGGACGGGGCCTCAAACAGAAGAAGCTTATAGAAAAGTTGGATGTGAGCCCGGTCCTGACTGAAAGTGATTTTTCATTCATTAACTACTTGCGTTTGCAGAACTGAGAAAACGACCAGTACCAAGTGAGGTCAATAGCATCTGATCTTTTACTGATGTCTGATTGAAGTGATGCTGTGTGCAGTGAGAATACATGACAGGGAGCACTGAATTTTAAAAAATAAACCACCGACTGATGCCTCGCTGCCTGACTTATTTTGTCTGCATTACGTGCACTCAGAGATATTTCCCATTCATCTGAATGCTCAGGGTGACCATACTACAATCAGGCCATACTAAATGTAACGTGAGCAAACAACTTTGAATCAAAGAAAAATGTTAAAAATGAGAACTTCCTTTCACATATTGCTGCTAGAACAGAATGGCCCATTTATGAAGAACCAATGTTATTTAACAATTTCCTGAAGCCGTGAATACTTACCAAGCATGATTGATTTGAACTTCACAGTCAATTTGGTCAGCAGTGAGGGAACAGGAGAAAGTGCGCAGCCAGCAACCTCACATCAACATATCTTTGCACAATGTGATTAAGACAGATAAACTACATACAATTGTGTGGTGGCTGTAGAGTTTTGAATGAAATCTAACTTGTACTTTCTATTAAATTTTGTAAATTATATCTTACTCGCAATGATCCTTGGCTACGAAGGAAGTTTATTATTAAATAAATGACAATGGTAGGCCTTGTTTATCTGTCAGATATTTTTCATTTTAAGAATATGGGGATGGAGGAAGTCAGGCCACTCAGCTTCCTGAGCTAATATTCAGTTAGATCAATGATGCATCTAACTTGTTTCTCATTCCTTCCCTTCTTAACTCATTGATTAACATTTCCAAATTTCCAGTCCAAAGTCCAATTTCCAATTCCAGCAAGTTTTGGCTTATTTTTAACAAGCATTATGATTACTTTATGAGGGAAGTCTCAACAGGCCAGGTTTATACTGTCTGGACTTTAGAAGGGTCAAAGATGATGTGATTGAAATCCTGAGGGTAAATGTCGAAAGGATGTTTCCTCTCGTGGGAGAATCTAGAACCGGGGGTCATAATTTAAAAATAAGGGGGTACCTATTTAAAACAGAGATAAGGAAATATATTTTTCTATCAGAGTCTTTGGAATTCCCTCCTTAAAAGACAGAGGATGCAGAATATTTAAGTATTTTTAAAGCAGAGTTGCATAGATTCTTGGTAAAAAATTGTCAGGAATGTACAGGAATGTTGAGTTAAGGTTAAAATCAGATCAGCGATAATCTTATTGAATGACAGAGCAGGCTAAAGGACTGATGACCCACTCTTGTTCTTTGTATGTTGGTATTAATTGGCCATGTGAGGATTCACAACTCTGGCCACATCATTGTAATCCTTCTTTACAGACTACGCACTAAAACAGATTTGGAATGAAACCGTATAGAATGAAGGTCCAGCTGGCACATCAAGCCTGCATTTCATCCAAGAAACCCAATGTTAGAATCTGGAGAGAAACATCAAGTAGAGGGAGGTGTGTGAGAAAATGTTGGTTTTACGGCAAATGTAATTGAGATTGCTACCTCAGACCCTTGATACCAGTCAGAGGATTTAGATTTTACCTGGACTCAGGCCAAACAGATCAGATCGATTGCTGCAAGAATCCCAAAAAGCTTCATCCATTCCAAATCAATAAACAAGGCAGCGTTTCTTTTAATGTTTTCATGAGATGCAAGTATCATTGGCTGAGACAGCATTGGTGGCCATCCCTAACGGTCCTTGAAGAAGATGATGGTGAGCCACTTTCTTGAACCTCTGCCACACATCTGGTGGAGGTTGACCCACAGCGTTGTTACAAAGATAGCTCCAGGATTTTGACCCAGCGACAGTGAAGGAACCGCAAGATAGTTCCAATGCCAAATGCTACGTGACTCCTAAGGGAAATTGCAAGCAGTGGTGTTTCCATTGCATTTACTGACCTCATTCTTCTAGTTAGTGGAAATCACTGGTTTGGAAGACGCTGTCAAGGTGGGCTTGATGAGTTACAGCAGTGCACCTTGTAGATAGTACATAATGCTACCATGTGTCTGTGGACGAGGAACAGAATATTTAAGGTGGTGAATGGGATGTCATTCAAAAGTCCGCTTTATACTGAATAAAGTTGAACTCCTTGAGTATTATTAGAGCTGCACCTTTTTGGGCAAATGGAAAGCATGTGAGGGAGGTGATAACATAGTGGTATTATCCATGGGCTAATAATCCTGATACCTAAGTAACATTCTAAAGACCCTGGAATTAAAACTGACCATATTGATTACTGTATTTTAGGGAAGGAAAGCATCTGTCCTCACCAGCCCTGGCCTACACGTGGCTCCAGACCGATAGCAATGTGGTTGATTCAGCGGTTGCTCTCCAAAATGGCCTAGGAAGCTCTTCAGTTGCAGCAAACCTCAAAAAAGCCTCACAAAAGGCATGGAGCACTTGGCACTAATCTGGGCACTGGAAAAGTCAACGGCAACCACATCCCTCCACCTCCACAAAATTCTCCTCCAGGCTGGTGGCAAAGGTGGGAGTGCCGTCTCACAGGCTTGTCAAGCAACAACCTGACATGGTTATACTCACAAATAATATCTTTCAGACTATGACCAAGTGGCATGCAGTCAAAAGTGAATTGCCTACTAGTTCTCATTAATGTCTCCAAAGTGAATGAAATCTCAAAGCAACAGATTACAATCTGAACACAGAACATTCACAAGAGTTTAGAAGGCTGACAGGGAATTTGATTGAAACCTATAAAATTCTAACGGGGCTGGACAGATTAGATGCAGGAAGGACACTTTCCCTGGTTGGAGAGTCTAGAGCCAGGGGTCACGTTCTTAAGATACAAGGAAGACTAGTTAGGACTGAGCATAGAACAAAGAACAGTACATCGCAGGAACAGGCCCTTCTGCCCTTCTGTCTATGCTGGCCATGATGCCATTCTAAACTAATCCCATCTGCCTGCACATGGTACATATTCCTCTACTCCCTGCCTGTTCATGTGTCTGTTTAAATGTCTTTTAAACTTTGCTATCATTTCTGCTTCTAGCACCTCCCCTGGCAGTCATTCCAGGCACCTACCACTCTCTGTGTAAAAATCTTGTCTTGCCCATCTCCTTTAAACTTCCCCCGCTCATCTTAAACTTATGCCCCTGATATTTGATGTTTCCACCTGGGGTAAAAGATTCTGACTATCCACCTATCCATATCTCTCATAACTTTATATACTTCTATCAGGTCACCCCTCAGCCTCTGAGACTCTAGCAAAAACAATCCAAGTTTACCTAACCTCCCCTTATAGCTAATATACCCCAATCCAGTCAACATCTTGGTAAAACTCTTTCGCATCTTCTCCAAAGCCACCATATCTTCCTATAGTATGGGGTCTATGACTGCACACAAAACTCTAAATGTGGCCTAACTGAAGTTTTATGGATCTTGATCAGATGGGCCAATGTGCCAAGGAGTGGCAGATGGAGTTTAATTTAGGTAAATGTGAGGTGCTGCATTTTGGAAAGGCAAATCAGGTCAGGAAGTATACACTTAACGGTAAGGTCCTGGGGAGTGTTGCTGAACAGAGAGACCGTGGAGTGCAGGTTCATAGTTGCTTGAAAGTAGAGTCGCAGGTAGACAGGATAGTGAAGAAGGTATTTGGTAGGCTTGCCTTTACTGGTCAGTGCATTAAGTATAGGAGTTGGGAGGTCATGTTGCAGCTGTACAGGACACTGGTTAGACCACTTTTGGAATATTGTGTGTAATTCTGGTCTCCCTGCTATAGGAAGGATGTTGTGAAACTTGAAAGGGTTCATAAAAGATTTACAAATATGTTGCCAGGTTCGGAGGGTTTGAGCGAGAGGGAGAGGCTGAACAGGCTGGGCTATTTTCCCTGGACCATCGGAGGCTGAGGCGTGACATTATAAAGGTTTATAAAATCATGGATAGGGTGATTAGCCAAGGTCTTTTCCAACATTAGGGGGGAAAGTATTTAAAAGGGACCTAAGGGGCAACTTTTTCATACAGAGGGTGATGCGTGTATGGAATGAGCTGCCAGAGTAAGAGGATCACAACTCCCTGACTTTTACTATAGTCATGGAGAGGGATAGGAGTAGACAGTATGGGAAAGTATTTAATTGGGGGAGGGGGAATTACAATGCTATTAGGCAAGAACTACGGAGCACCAGTTGGGATCAGATGTTCTCAGGGAAATGCACAACAGAAATGTGGAGCTTGTTTAGGGAGCAGTTGCTACAGGTACTGGATAGGTTTGTCCCACTGAGGCGAGGAAAGGATGGTAAGGTGAAGGAACCTTGGATGACGAGACATGTGGAACATCTAGTCAAGAGGAAGAATGAAGCTTACTTAAGGTTGAGGAGGCAAGGATTGGACTGGGCTCTAGAGGTCTACAAGGTAGCCAGGAAGGAACTGAACAATGGACTTAGAAGAGCTAGAAGGCGGTATGATAAAACCTTGGCGGGTAGGATCAAGGAAAACCCCAAGGCTTTCTATACTTAAGTGAGGAACAAGAGGATGGCCAGAGTGAGGGTAGGGCCAATCAGGGATAGTGGAGGAACTTGTGTGCGGAGTCAGATGAGGTAGTGGAGGTCTTTAATGAATACTTTGCTTCAGCATTCACCAGTGAGAGGGACCTTGATGTTTGTGAGGACAGCATCAAACAGGCTGATATGCTCAAACAGGTCGTTGTTAGAAAGGAGGAGGTGCTAGAAATCTTGAAAAACATGAGGATAGATAAGTCCTCTGGTCCAGACGGGATATACCCAAGGTTGCTACGGGAAGCGAGGGAAGAGATTGCTGCCCCTTTGGCAATGATCTTTGCGTCCTCGCTGTCCACTGGAGTAGTGCCAGAAGATTGAAGGGTGGCAAATGTCATTCTCTTGTTCAGGAAAGGGAATAGGAATAATCCTGGAAATTACAGACTGGTCAGTCTTACTTCTGTGGTGGGCAAATTATTGGAGAGGATTCTGAGAGATAGTTTTTATGATTATTTGGAAAAGCACAGTTTGATTAGAAATAGTCTGCATGGCTTTGAGAGGGGCAGGTCATGCCTCACAAGTCTTATTGAATTCTTTGAGGATGTGACAAAACACATTGATGAAGGTACAGCAGTGGATGTGGTGTATATGGATTTTAGCAAGGCATTTGATAAGGTTCCACATGGTAGGCCCATTCAAAGTAAGGAGGCATGGGATTCAGGGAAATTTGACTGTCTGGATACAAAACTGGCTGTCCAATAGAAGACAGAGGGTGGTAGTAGATGAAAAGTATTCAGCCTGGAGCTCGGTGACCAGTGGTGTTCCACTGGGATCTGTTCTGGGACCTCTGCTCTTCGTGATCTTTGTAAATGACTTGTATGAGGAAGTGGAAGGGTGGGTTAGTAAGTTTGCCGATGAAACGAAAGTTGGTGGAGTTGTGGACAGCGTGGAGGGCTGTTGTAGGTTGCAATGGGACATTGACAGGATGCAGAGCTGGGCAAAGAAGTGGCAGACGGAATTCAACCCAGAAAAGTGTGAAGTGATTCATTTTGGAAGGTCGAATTTGAATGCAGAATACAGGGTTAATGGCAGGATTCTCGGCAGTGTGGAGGAACAGAGGGATCTTGGGGTCCACGTCCATAGATCCCTCAAAGTTGCAACCCAAGTTGATAGGGTTATAAAGAAAGCATATGGTGTGTTGGCTTTCATTGGCAGGGGAATTGAGTTTAAGAGCTGTGAGGTTATGCTGCAACTCTATAAAACTCTGGCTAGACCACACTTGGAATATTGTGTTCAGTTCTAGTCACCTCATTACAGGAAAGATGTGGAAGCTTTAGAGAGGGTGCAGAGAAGATTTACCAGGATGCTGCCTGGATTGGAGGGCAGGTCTTATGAGGAAAGGTTGAGGGAGCTAGGGCTTTTTTCGTTGGAGCGAAGAAGGATGAGAGGTGACTTGATAGAGGTTTACAAGATGATGAGAGGCATAGATAGAGTGGATAGTCAGACACTTTTTCCCAGGGTGGAAATGACTATTACGAGGGGGTATAATTTTAAGGTGATTGGAGGAAGGTATAGGGGAGATGTCAGAGGTAAGTTCTTCACACAGAGAGTGGTGGGTGCGTGGAATGCGCTGCCGGCAGTGGTAGTGGAGTCAGATACTTTAGAGACTTTAATGCGACTCTTGGATAGGCACATGGAGGATAGTAAAATGTAGGGTATGCAGGGTAGATTGCTCTTAGTAGGATAATAGGTCGGCACAACATTGTAGGCCGAAGGGCCTGTACTATGCTGTACTTTTCTATGTTCTATGTTATATGTTTTAAGTGGTGGAGGCTGGTACAATTACAACATTTAAAAGGCATCTGGATGGATACTTGAATAGAAAGGGTTTAGAGGGATGTGGGCCAAATGCTGGCAAATGGGACAAGACTAATTTAGGCTATCTGATCAGCATGGACAAGTTGGACTGAAGGGTCTGTTTCCATGCTGTACATCCCTATGACTTTATGATTCTTATATAACTGCAACATGAGTTACCAATTTTTATACTCAATGTCCAGACCAATGAAGGCAAGCATGACATACACCTTCTTTCATACATTATCCACTTTATGTAGTCACTTTTAGGGTGCTATGGATTTACACTCCAAGATCCGTCTGTGTGCCAATGCTCCTAAAGTACTGTATGCTTTCCTCTTGCATTTGACCTCCAAAAATGCATCATCTTCTTGTCTAGATTAAACTCCATCTTGCTGCATCGTTTGACAATCTTTGTCACTATCCACAACTCCACCAATTCTCATACCATGAAAAGAGGAAAGACCTAATGTCTCCAAGGGTAGTGAACCCATGGAATTCTGTACCACAGGAAGTGGTGGAGGCCAAGTCACTGAAAATATTCAGACGAGAGATTGATTAATAGTTAGATTTTAAAGACATCAAAAGGTATGGGGAGAAAGCAGGAATATGGCATTGACACAGAACATCAGCCATGATCATGCTGAATATCAGGGAGGTGATGGCCTAACGGTATTACCGCTGGACTGTTAATCCAGATAATGTTCTGGGGACCCGGGTTCGAATCTCAACATGGCAGATGGTGGAATTTGAATTCAATAAAATATCTGGAATTAAGAATCTAATGATGGCTATGAATCAATTGTTGGGGGAAAAACCCATCTGGTTCATTAGATGGTCTGGTCTACATGTGACTCCAGACCCACAGCAATATGGTTGACTCTTAACTGCCGTCTGGGCAATAAATGTTGCCTAGCAGCAACACCCTCATCCCATGAATGAATAAAGGGAAAAAAAGAATAGTGGAGCAGGCTGAAAGGCCATTCCTGATCCTATTTTTAATGAAAAATGCTAATTACCATCCAACACAACACACCCTCCACCCCGACAATCTACTGATGAATCTGTACTCCATAAACAAATGGGAGGACAAACAGAATGTACTCTGGGTGGGGTCTTCAAGCTCAATAACTAAAAGTAGCTTGGCATCAGTACTACTGATCGAGCTGGTTGAGTCCTGAAGGACATTGCTGCTAGACTGGGTTTGAGGAAGGTGGTGAGGGAACCAACAAGAGGAAAAACATACTTGACCTCATCCTCATCAATCTACCTGCTGCAGATGTATCCCTCCATGAAGCTGACGTTGGGATCAATGAGAATGACAACAACACCATCTTATGGAGACGCCAAATCCCATCTTCACATTGAGGATACTCTCCATCGTGGCACAACCATTACACTAAATTGAATAGATTTCGAACATATCTGGGAACTCAAAGCTGGACATCCATAAGGCGCTATGGGCCATCAATGGCAGAATCATACTCCAACACAATCTGTAACCTCATGGCCCAGTGTATCCCCTACTCAACCATTACCATCAAGCCAGGGGATCAACCCTGGTTCAACAGAGAGTGCAGGAGGGCATGCCAATAGCAGCACCAGGCATACCTAAAAATAAGCTGTCAGCTTAGTGAAACTATCAAACAGCACTACTTATGTACCAAATAGCATAAGGAACAAGTGTTAGAGCTAAGTGATCACACAACAGATCAGATCTAAACTCTGCAGTCCTGCAATATTCAATTGTGAATGTGGTGGACAATTGAACAACTCATTGTCAGTGTAGGCCCCACAAATATCCCCATTCTCAATGATGGAGGAGCCCAGCACATCAGTTCAACGGTAAAGCTGAAGCTTTGGCAGCAATCTTCAGCCAGAAGTGCTGTGTGGATGATCCATCTCAGCTTCTTATGCTGTTATGCTCTGGAACTTGCTGTTCCCCTAGCCAGCTGTTCCAGCACAGTTACAGCACTAGCATGTACTTGACAACATGGACAATTACCCAGGTATGTCCTGTACACAAACAGCAGGATAAATCCAAACCAGCCAATTATTGCACTCTCAGTCTACTCTCAATAATCAATAAAATAATGGAAGGTGTAATCAACAGCGCTATCAAGCAATAACTTGCTCAATGATGCCCAGTTTGGGTTCTGCCAAGACACTCAGCATCTGATCTCATTACAGCCTTCGTTCAAACATGGACAAAAAAGCTGAGTTGACACACTTGACATCAAGGCTGCCTTTGATTGTGATTAGTATCAAGGAACCCAAGCAAAACTCGAGTCAAAGGGAATGAGTGGAAAATTTCTCCATTGGTTGAAGTCACATCCAACACACAAAAAGATAGTGTGGAGCTGGTGCAACACAGCGGGCCAGGAGCAGCAGAGGAGCAGGAAAGTTGACGTTTCAGGTTGGAACCCTTCCTCCGAAACATCAACTTTCCTGCTCCTCTGATGCTGCCTGGCCTGCTTTGTTCCTCCACCTCCACACTGTGTTATCTCTGACTCTAGTACCTGCAGTTCTTGCTATCACGAAGAAAGAATAGATGTGGTTACTGGAGGTCAGTCTCGCCTCTCCAGGACATCTCTGCAGGAGTACCTCAGGATAGTGTCCCAGACCCAACACCTTCAGCTGCTTCATCAATGATCTTCTCTCCACCATAAATTCAGAAGTGGGGATGTTTACTGAAGATTGCACAATGTTCAGCAAAATTTGCAACTCCTCAGATACTGACGTAGTCGATTCCAAATGCAGCAAGACCTGAACAATATTCAGCTTGGGCTGAAAAGTGGCAAAGAGCATTAGTGCCACACAAATGCCAGGCTATGACCATCTCCAACAAGGCAGAATCTAACCATCATCCCTTGACATTCAATGGCATTACCATCACTGAATTCTCCCACCATCAACATCCTGGGGGTCATCATTGACCAGAAACTAAACTGAACTAGCCATATAAACACAATGGCTGCAAGAGCAGGTTACAGACTGCGGTGGATAACTCAACTCTTGACTGCCCAAAGCCTATCCACCATCTACAAGGCACACTTCAGGAGTGCGATAGAATTTTCCCAACTTGCCTGGATGAGAACAATTCCAATAACATTCAAGAAGCTTGACGCTATCCAGGACAAAACGGTTTGCTGAATATCACTCCATCTACGAACATTCACTCCCTCCACCACCAATACTTGTAGCAGTAGTGTATACTGTCTACAAGATGCATTGCAGAAATTCACAGAGGATCCTTAAATAGCACCTTCCAAACACATGACCACTACCATTTAGAAGGATAAGGACAGCCTTCATTGCTAGAGGGATGCAGTTTAAAAACAGGGAAGTTTTGTTGCAGCTGTATAGGGTGCTGGTGAGGCCACACCTGGAGTACTGTGCACAGTTTTGGTCTCCTTACTTGAGAAAGGATGTACTGGCACTGGAGAGGGTGCAGGGGAAGCTTGTTAGATTGATTCCGGAATTGAGACGGTTGGTTTGTGAGGAGAGATTACGTAGATTGGGACTATATTCATTGGAATTTAGAAGAATGAAGAGGGATCTTATAGAAGCATATAAAATTATGAAAGGACTAGATAAGATAGAAGCAGGGAGGTTGTTTCCACTGGTAGGTGAAACTAGAACTAGGGGGCATAGCCTCAAAATAAGGGGCAGCAGATTTAGGACTGAGTTGAGGAGGAACTTCTTCACCCAAAGGGTTGTGAATCTATGGAATTCCCTACCCAATGAAGCAGTTGAGGCTACCTCATTGAATGTTTTTAAGGCAAAGATAGGTAGATTTTTGAACACTGAAGGAATTAAAGGTTATGGTCAGCAGGCGGGTAAACAGAGCTGAGTACACGAAACGATCAGCGATGATCTTATTGAGTGCCGGAGCAAGTTCAACAGGCCAGATGGCTTATTCCTGCTCCTTTTTCTTATATTTTTATGATACATTGGAACACCATCATTTTCAAGTTTCCCTCCAAGCCATGTACTTTCCTGACTTGGAATGTATCACCATTCTTTCAGTATCACTGTGTCAGAATTCTAGAATTCCCTCCCTGACGGTATTGGGAGCCTATCTACGGTACATGGGTTGCAGTAGCTTAAGAAAGCAGCTCACCACCACCTTCTCAAGAGCAACTAGGGACAGGCAATAAGCACTGCCCAGCGAGCGACATCTACATTCCTGAATGACTAAAAAAAGTCACATTGTAACTTATGAAGAAGACATTACAGCAAACGAACTTATTTTTGTGTTTGCAGTTTGCAAGCCCTTTAGCAGATCACTCATGCAGAATCAAAACATTGTGTGAACTCCGTGCATAATGCACTTAAGGTAAAATCTCTTAAAAAGAAGGCTCGCAAGCAACAGAAGCCATTCATTGTATCCCAATCACCACTTTGGATGACAACTTGGAAAGTCTTACTTATTCAATGTGAATACCATTTCTTGTCTAATGAATTGATTTCCAGATTTAAGTTACTGTGCATAAAATGTATTGTTTGTTTCTTTGCATCAAAACACTAGTAAAATGTCAGAATGAAAAATGATGACAGCATCATCTCATTTCACAAGGGTTCAGTTGATTCATTTATCTTCATCTCTTTGTAGTTTTGGAGAAAGTTTCGTTTTCTTGCCTCAGCATACTTCTGGAAACTTCTTGAAATGATTTCAGTTTTGAGGTTTTCGCTTTTTAATCTAAGGAGTCACACATGGGTTTTAGAACGTTTTCCTCATGTAGACATGGGCAGAATTTGTTTACTTTTGTTGCCAGGAATCGACCCTCACCAAAATCTGGAATTACTCATTTCTTATTTTATCTTGATCATTAACAGATGATGCGTGTTTATATATCAATCCCAAAATACAATGTAGTATTTAGAGTTTGATTTACAAAGATACCATTTTGGTAAGTGCCTTTGCTTTTAATTAGTTTATAGAACAGTAGATACTGAGCCAGAAATTTCCTTTTTTCAAATGTTATACCAATGCTCCTACTCCAATAGGGAGGGAGTTTTGTTCTGTTCCTGCTTCTTAACTTATTTTTATTATTATATGTCAATTTAGAAAGTGAGGCAGAAGTAGAAATATAATGTCCTTCCATCTTTTAACATTGAAAAATACAAGGACCAGGGAATTTCAGAATATCACCAAGACAGAATCATAGAATGATAGATGGCAGACAGTATAGAAGGTGAACATTCAACCTATTATGTCTGTACTGTCTCTCTGTAAGCCCTTCTCAGCGAGTTTTACTTGTCTACCTTTTCCATGCAGCTATGCAAATGTTCAGGTGTTGCCCGTTCAACCCTTAAATCAGCCTTAAGCACTAGTAATGTTCAGAAAAGAAATGCAATACTCTATTAATGTTTTCTCACGATCAGGTAACCTCTACAATGAGGCATCCAGCTTCAAGCCAGTTTTTCAATAATGACACAGCACAGGCAACATAGTACTGGGTTGAACATGAATAATGTGGTGTCAAAAGTGGAGCTGACTTGGAGTGTTGAAGATGCCTATAAAAACATAGTGACCAACTGAGAAACACAAGAATGTTCAGAGTTATGAAGGCTACTACAAAACCCTGGAAAGAAACAGAGAAGCATGCCACACCTGAAGCACTGGGTCAGACACAATGATTGTTGCAAATTCTCCTCCCCCGGCGCTGGCCAAAATGAAAGGTGATTTAAAACAGAACTGGCAGTTTTTCCACAAGCAGTGACAAAAATTCTGACTGGGGGGCATTTATCTTACAGCCAGCTTTTCAGTAAGGACACAGTACACACAATATAATACCAGATTGGACATCTAACATGTGCGTAGTGAAATGTGGGACCTTGAGATGACTAAAGCTGATGACTGCCAAAGAATAAGGGACAGTTTTGCTTTAATATCTCAAATTACACGTGACATATTGGCCTCAATCCATCATGGGGGAAGACAAAAGTGACTGTCATGTTTGTCATTTCTAAATTAAACGTTGTCTATTGAGGCCACAGAGGCTGATTCATAAGGGACAATTCCTTCTGCAGCTGGCATAGATTATCAGAATTGACCTACGTTCACTTCTAATGGGCTCTCTTTCTCCTGCAGATAAGGAGGGGTGGTAGGGGGAGGTGCGGTAGTGGCAACTCTCTGGCACGTCCTCCTACCGCCCCCTCGATTATGACTCCACACCTGATCACCAGACCATCGTATCTCAGGCTATTCATAACCTCATCACCTCAGGTGACCTCCCACCCACAGCCTCCAACCTCGTTGTTCACCAAACCCATGCCGGCCGTTTCTATCTCCTTCCCAAAATCCACAAACCCGACTGCCCGCTCCTGCCCCACTGAACTTATCTCTGCTTACCTTGACTCTGTCTTTTCCCCCCGATCCAGGAACTCCCCACCTATATTCGGGACACCACCCACGCCCTTCACGTCCTCCAAAACTTCCAATTCTCCAGCCCCCAAAACCTCATCTTCACCGTGGACATCCAGACCCTGTACACTTGTAACCCCCATGCCATCCACTTCTTCCTCTCCCGCAGGCCCAACCAGTTCCCCTCCATCAACACACTCATCCACCTAACGGAATTTGTCCTTGCCCTGAACAACTTTTCCTTAAACACCGTCCACTTCCTACAAACTAACGGGCTGGCTATGGGCACTCGCATGGGTCCAAGCTATGCCTGCCTCTTCGTAGGATACGTGGAACAGTCCCTCTTCCGCTGTTACATCGGCACTATCCCCCACCTCTTCCTCCACTACATTGATGACTGTATCAGCACTGCCTGTGCTCCCATGAGGAGCTTGACCAATTCATCAACTTTACTAACACCTTTCACCCCAACCTCAAATTCACCTGGACCATCTCTGATACCTCCCTCCCCTTCCTGGACCCCTCCTTCTCCATCTCTGGTAACCATCTCAACATCGACATCTATTTCAAGCCCACCAACTCCCACAGCAGCCTGGACTACACCTCTTCTCACCCACCCTCCTGCAAGAATGCGATCCCTCACTCCCAATTACTCTGCCTCTCCCGCATGTGCTCCCACGACGGAATGTTCCACTCCCGGATATCCCAGCTGTCCTCCTATTTCAAGGACCGCAACATCCCCCCTCTGGTGATCAAAAATGTTCTCAACCACATCTCTTGCATTTCCCACACTTCTGCCCTCAAACCCCCTCCCCCCGGTCCTCACATATCACCCCACCATCCTCCACATCCAGCATATCATTCTCTGCCACTTTTGCCACCTACAATCCAACCCCACAACCAAAGAAATATTTCCCTTCCCGCCCCTATCTGCCTGTCATAGGGACCACTCACTCTACAACTCCCTCATCCGCTCCACACTCCCCTTTACCCCCACTACCCCTGCTACCTTTTCCTGCAACTGCAGGAAGTGCTACACCTGCCCCTACACCTCCCCCCTCACCTCCATTCAAGGCCCAAAGCAAACCTTTGAAATCCGACAGGGGTTGACCTGTACATCCTCCAACCTGGTCTACTGTATCCAGTGCTCCCGATGTGGCCTCCTCTACATCGGTGAGACCAAGTGCAGACTCTGGGACTGGTTCATGGAGCATCTATGGTCTGTATGCAATAATCAACAACATCTTCCAGTCGCTAACCATTTTAACATCCCAACCCCCCTCCCACCCCGCCACTCCCTTGATGACATGTCCATCCTGGGCCTCCTCCAGTGCAACAATGACGCCACACAAAAACTGGAGGAGCACCTCATACTCCACCTCAGGAGCCTACACCCAATGGCCTGAACATAGAATTCACCAGTTTTAAAATCTCCTCAACCCCAGCCTCATCCTATGTCCAACTCTCCCTCTCATCTACACCTCCTTGACCTGACATAACCTGTCCATTTTCTTCCCTACCTATCCACCCTACCCTTCCCACTGACCAATCCGTACTACCCCATACCTGTATCCACCTATCACCAACCCACCTACCTTCCCCCAGCCCCAGCCCTCCTCCCTCTATTTGTTTCCCAGCTCCCTTCCCCCCCACCAGTCCTGATGAAGAACCCTGACCCGAAACGTTGACTCTCCTGCTCCTCTGATGCTGCCTGACCTGCTGTGTTCCTCCAGCTCCACACTGTGTTGATTCTGACTCCAGCATCTGCAGTTCTTGCTATTCTGTGGGCTCTCTTTCACACCACCCAATCATTTCCTTCACTCTGTGCTGTCTCCACATTGTTCCTGGCTGCTTACCTCCAGGCACAGTGGCCAGCAGCAAGAATTTCCCATGTGTCCATTCCAATCTCAGTTAAACTTGAAATCTTTCTTGGATAAATCCTTGAAATGCAGCCTTGGGGAGAGGTTACTTGACAAGGCTGTCGATGACTTCCAGACAGAAGTTGTCAATGGAGTCTCTATGTCATGAGCCATAACTCTGGTCTTCCAGACGCTGAATGTCAGTCCAACTCCTTGCAGAGCTAGGAGAGCTGACCTACAAGTGAACCTCAGAATGGGGTACCAGCACGGCATCATCAGTAAGCAGCAACTCAAGGAGGAGGATTATACTCTCTGGCCCTGCTAAGGTGAACTGTTTACCATTAACTCTGGTGAGCAGATAGTCACCCTCAACGAGTTGCGATAGGCTTACAATAGTAGCCTGGAGAAAAATGTTCCAAATAGAGGTGGCACTAGGATTCAACACTGCTTTACTCCGTCGCTAAAGGCTTCTGATTGTAAGAAGAAATGGTGCCCAGGAGACCAGATAGGCAGCTTATTTTTGGCAGCAGTTTAAGGAGTGTTCCTCTGCTGACCAAGCTGAAAGCCTTGCTGGGGTCTATGAGAGTAACATAGAGAAGTCTGTGCTAAAAGACTACCCAAACTTTGGACAGTCAAAGAGTGACTTGATCAAAATTTTAAAGATATTCAAGGGGAAAGGACAAGAGAGAGAACATATTTCTGCTGGCAGGGGAGTCTATAACTGGGAGACAAGGTCAAAAAATTAGAGCTAGAACTATTAGGAGTTAAGTTATTGAGAACTTCTATATGAAAGGATGGTAGACATTTGGGCTTTCTTCCAAAACTATTCATTTTAAATTTGAGATTTTTTAAAAAATTAACCAAAGGTATTATCACTAGTCTATCAATCCAGACACGTCCCTTGAATGGAGGTGAGGGGGAAGGTGTAGGGACAATCCTGCCGGTTGCCAGGAAAATTTTGTCTAGTTCACTAATGTCCCTCAAGGAAGGAAACCTGCTGTCATTACCCGGTCTGGCCTACATGTGACTCCAGACCTACAACAATGTGGCTGGCTCTTAACTGCCCTCTGGGCAATTAGGGATAGGCAATAAAACCTGACATAGCCAGTGGATACCACTATCCCATGAATGAATTTTGAAAAAACTAGGATTTGTGAGACAAAGTACACAGATCTACCATGTCATCGTTGAATGATAAAGTAGGATTTTAGGGCGAAATGATCTATTCCTGGTCCTATGTTTTTCTTGTATTTGCATTCACCTTTTTGCCAAAAGAATTAAAATCACTCTCATTACTCTGATCTTTGCGTGTTGCAGCACACTCTCCTGCGCTCCAAATCCTTGTAGAAACGTAGAAGATCGTCATGCATGGAATATAAGAGGAAGAAGAACGGGGTGGTGAATCAAAGTATGAAAGGACAAATTTTAATGATACCATGCTAACATATAATATTTACTTAAGGGAGAAGCAGATAAAAAGCCATGCTTGTTTCAAGGCCTGTTGTGGTGGCACTTAAAAATGTCTGCAGGTTTCAATTAGCCTTAAAACCAAAAGAGGTTTGAGAAAAGATGAGAGGAAATATCAACTATTAGATGTTCATATGCTGTCTGAAGTCAGAGGGTGAATTACATTAAAGAAATTGTTACCGGACTGCTTCAATAAAGCCTTTAGTCATGCAGTTCAATGAATTTCTGCTAAAAGTTAATGACTATAATGGTATACAATCCTTTAACATGTCTGAAATTCCTCTTTCTCTTGTTTTAGCACAGGTGTCAATCTATGAAAAGTTCAATTAACTTCAGTTGGCTGGTGTATTTATTTTCAAGTTTCTTTTTTAGATTATTACATTTTCAGGTTTAAACAACGGCACTTAATATTTGTCTTTAGACTTTAAAACTGTGCATTTTTCTCTTTAGGTGTAAGCTTCAGCAAGTACTGTACCATGGGAATCCTTTCATGTTACGCTGCAATTAACCTTCAGTAATACTTTGCCTTAAAATATTAATGGCTAGTGGACTGGGAAGAAAAAAAGCTATTGGATATAGAAACTGCTCAGGGTCATGATCCCTGCATTTACACTGTGATCACACCAGCCGGTGGGTTACAGTTCTCACAGAGTACACAAGGTCAATGAGAGGGTGTTTGACCAACATTGACTCAGCAATAGGGTTGCCAACTGTGGTTAAATGCAGTCCTGGAGGTTTCATCACATGACTTACCCCACATTCCAGCTATTAGTCAGCCAACATATCCATCTTGTTACACACGATTTTCCTACACGAATGGGAAAGTAATATGACTCATTAATGAATGGATGATGCATGACAGTCAGCCAAATAGCTTTGTCTTTCTCCCATTTTCAGCATTTTTATAACTACTGAAGAGAATTGTTTGAAGAAAACAGAACAAACCAAAATTTTTTAATGTCCTGCTGATCTTATTTTTCACCAGGACGCCACTACATTCTGCCCAAATCAGAGACTGAGAATTCTGCAGGGAGTAACCCACTTCCTGTCTCATAGGAACCTAGGAACAGGAGACAGCCAATCAGCACGTCAAGCCTGCCCCACTATTTAATAGGATCATGAGCAGTATGGTAGCTCGCAGTGCCAGGGACCCAGGTTCAATTCCAGCCTTGAATGACTGTCTGTGTGGAGTTTGTATCTTCTTTCTTTGTCTGCGTGGGTTTCCTCCAGGTGCTCTGGTTTCCTCCCACAGTCCAAAAATGTCCAGGCTAGGTGGATTGGTCATGGTAAATTGTCCTGTAGAGTGCAGGCTAGGTGGATTAGTCATGGTAAATATGGGGTCACAGAGATATGGTGGGGAGGATGAGTCTGGTTCGGATGCTTCTCAGAGGGTCAGTGCAGACTTGATGGGCCAAATGGCCTCTATCTGAAACATAGGGATTCTATGATTCTAATCAAGCTCTTCAATGCCTTTTGCCCATATATTCCCATAACCCTCTGCACTATTGTTTGTCAAAAATGTATCAAATCCCTACTTTAAATATACTCAAAGACTAAGCTTCCACAGCACTCTGGGGTTAAGAATTCCAAAAATCTCACACTGACAGACTGTGCCTAGTGGGGTACCACAAGGATCAGTACTTGGACCCCAGCTGTTCATAATGCTTGGGATATAATATTTCCAAATTTGCAGATGGCACAAAGTTGAGCAGGAATGTGTGTTGTGAGGAGGATGTAAAACATTTTCAGGAGAATTTGGACAGATGAGTAAAAAAAATTCTCCTCATCTCAGACCACCAAATTGCATCTGCCATCAACCAGGGGAAACATCCTATATGCATCTACCCTGTCTATTCCTTTAAGTATTTTGAAACAGACAAAAACAGAAATTCCTGGAGAAGCTCAGCAGGTCTGGCAGTATATGAGAAAACAGCACTAACAATTGAGTTTAGTGACCCTCAAAATGTTGACACTTTTTTTCCCACAGATGCTGCCAGATCTGCTGAACTTCTCCAGAAATTTCTGTTTTTGTCTGTTTCATATCTCCAACATCCACAGTTCTTTGTTTTATTTTATCTTTAAGTATTTTGTAAGTTTCAATGAGATCACCTCTCATTCTTTGACATTCTAAAGTAAATAGTCCCTGTTTGCCCAATGGGACAGTATTGTCATCCCAAGAACACGTCTGGTGAACCTTAGTTGCACTCCCTACATGGCAACATCTTTCCTGAGATTTGGAGACCAAAACTGCACACAGTACTCCGCGTCTGCTCTGACCAAGCTCTTATCCAATTAAAGGCAGCTTTCAAACTCCAAATCCTGTTGCAATGAAGCCCAACATACCATTAGCCTTCCTAACAGTTTGCTGCACCTGCATGTTAGCTTTCAGTGACTCATCAACAAGGACAACTAAGTCTCTTTACACATCTACACTTTCCAATCTCTTATTAAAGAAGTACTCTGTACATCTCTTTTCCCTACCTATGTTGCTAACCTCACAATTTTTCACATTATATTCCATCTGTTGTGTTCTTGCCTGATCACTGTGCCTGTCCAAATTGTCCTGAAAATGTTTTATATCTTCCTCACAACACACATTCCTGCTTAGCTTTACGCCATCAGCAAATTTGGAAATATTATATCCAAGTCATTATGAACAGCTGGGGTCCTGAAAATGTTTTATATCTTCCTCACATTCCTGCTTAGCTTTGTGCCATCAGCAAATTTGGAAATATTATATCCAAGTCATTATGAACAGCTGGGGTCCAAGTACTGATCCTTGTGGTACCCCACTAGACACAGTCTGTCAGTGTGAGAATGACCTGTTTACTCCTACTGTCTGTTTTCTGCCTGTTAGCGAATTACTAGTCTGTGCCAGTACATCATCTCCTACCCAATGCATTTTAATTTTACTAACCAACCTCAGGGACTTTATCAAAAAACTTCTGAAAATTCAGATGTATCTCTTCCATTATATAGATAACACAGTGTGGAGTTGGAGGAGCAAAGCGGGCCAGGCAGCATCAGAGGAGCAGGAAAGTTGATGTTTCAGGTTGGGGCCCGTCTTCAGAATTCTTGCATTGACTTCCTTTATCAATTTCTTTCGTAACATCATCAAAAACCTCCAAATATTTTGTAAAACATGACTTGCCTTTGTAAATCCATGCTATCTCCATTTAGATCATTTTTATCCAACTATCCATTTATCATATCCTTTAGGATAGA
This sequence comes from Rhincodon typus, assembly GCF_021869965.1. NCBI lineage: Eukaryota > Metazoa > Chordata > Chondrichthyes > Orectolobiformes > Rhincodontidae > Rhincodon > Rhincodon typus. The sequence goes on along the minus strand of NC_063335.1, from coordinate 107,973,531 downwards.
TTCTGTCATTTTCCCTAATATTGATGCAAGGCTAAAATAAAACAAAGCACGCAGATGCAAACTAAAACAGAATTTGCTGGAGAGGAACACAACAAATCTGGCAGCATGTGTGTAAGGCTGGTTGGTCTGTAGTTCCCTGTTTTTTCTCTTGTTCCTTCTTAAATCGAGGGTGACATTTGCAAGCCCCCAATCTGAAGGAATTATTCCAGAATGGGCCCCATAGCTAAGGAAGGGTGTGCTGGCTTTGGAGAGGATCCAGAGGAGGTTTACAAGAATGGTTCGGGAGATGAAGGGCTTGCCATATAAGGAGCACATAAGGACTCTGGGCCTGTACTTAATGGAGTTTAGAAGGATGAGGGGATCCCATTGAAACTTACAGATTACTAAGACACCTGGATGGAGTGGACATGGAGAAGATGTTTCTTTTAGTAGGAGAGTCTAGGACCAATGGTACAGACTCAGAGTGAGGGCATGAACCTTTAGAATTGAGATCAGAAAGAATTTCTTCAAGCGGTGGATCTGTGGAACTCATTGCCACAGAAGGTATGGAGGCCAGGTTGAGTGTATTTAAGACGGGAATAACTGGGTTCTTGATTAGTAAGGGAATCAAAGGTTGCCAGGAGAAGGCAAAAGAATGGGATTGAGAAACATATCAGCCACGATTGTACGGTGAAGCAGACTCAATAGGTTGAATGGCCTAATTCTGCTCCATTATCTTATGGACGTATGGAATGCATGGAATTTTGGAAGATGCTATCTCCAAAGCTACATTCTTCAACACTCTTAAATGTAAATTTTCATGTCCTACGGCTTTAATAACTTTCAGTTCCATCATTTTCTCTGGTAACCTTCTTATTAATATTTAATTCCTTGAACTCTTCATTCTCCCTAGTCACTTGTATCTCTAACTTCCTGAGATTTCTTCTATCTTCCTCGGTGAAAACAGATACAAAATAATCATTTAGTTTCTCTGCCATTTCCCTATTTCCCATTAGAAATTTGTTTGATTCACCAAAGCCTGTCCACCACCTATAAGGCACAAGTCAGGTGTATGATGGAATACTCCATAACAGCCTGGATAAGCACTCAAGATACTCAATACCATCAAGCCCACTTGACTGGCATCACATTCACCAACTTCAAAATTTATTCCCTCTTAGACCGATGCACAGTGGCAGCAGTGTCTATCACCTACATGATGCACTTCTGCAATTCATCAAGGCTATTAAACTGCCCTTTCGGAACCTGCAACCTCCTCACGATAAAGACACCACCCCTGCAAGTTCCCCTCCAAACCACTTACCATCCTGACTTGGAAATCACTATTCTTTCAGAGGTCATCGAGTCAAAATCTAGGAACTTCCTCCCAAATATTATTGTGGATGTATCTATACCCAAAGGACTATAGTCGGTTCTGCTATAACGCGTGTTCTGGCAATGTGACTTGGCCATAATGTGACTGACGAACAAGGGAATGCTATTTCTAAAATATGAACTTGTGTTGGCTACAACACGATTCCATCGGTGCGCAGAGGAGTATATGTTGACATGACATGATCATTTTGTGGGCTTTGTCCTGAGTATGTGCTATGTTAGCGCTAAAAGAGTTTCTGTGCTGGCGTCATATGATCATTTCGTAGATTTTGTCATGAAGCGCTTTCTGTGAGAGGTACAATACTCAGTGATTTTCATTTTTTTTTGCAAATTCTGCCATGTTCCCCACAAAAATGCAAGGACAAAGTGACAAGAATGTTAGAAAGAAGCATCCTGGTGATAAAATTGCATCCTGGTGATAAAATTGGGTGGTGAACATAAAAGAAAGGCTATAACACTGGAAGAGAATCTTGATGCTATAAAGCGTTTTGAGTGTAATGAGAGAACATGTGATATAGTTCATGTAACAGGAATAAAGGAGTCTACCTTACACACCATTAGAGACAATGCAGAAAAGATTAAAGCAAGCTGTATTGCTGGAACAAACCTGAATGCTAGCAAATCTGCAAGGTAACGGACAAAGGAACTTGAGGAGATGGAGCGGCTTCTAAGTGTGTGAATCGGAGCTCAAACAAAAAAGTGATCTGGGACCACCTTTCTCACCATAAAAGAGAAAGCCTTATCAATTTAAGAAGATCTAAGAAAAAAGCTGAAAATCCTGCAGATGTGCCTGCCTTTACTGCTAGCAGTGGCTGGTTTGCTGGTTTTAAGAACCACTGTGCTTTTCATAACGTAAAGTTCTGTGGCAAAGCTGCCAGGGCAGATGAAGAGCATGAGATAGCACTTCCTCCCACAGTAAAAAAATTAATTGATGAAGAAGGCTACATCCAGTTTGGATGAGACAGGTTTATACTGGAAGTGAATACCATCAAGAACCTACATTTCTATGAATGAAGCACATGCTCCAGGCTTGAAGGTGGCAAAGGATCATATGACTGTGCTGCTGGGTGCCAATGCCAGTGGAGACTTAAAGCCTAAGCCTGTGATGGTGCATCACTGTGCCAACCCGCGAGCCTTAAAAGGTTACCTCAAGTCTACTTTAGGTCAAGCAAAAGAGGTTGGATGACACAGCAATTTTTTTCTGACCTTATTGTTGTTGTTTTGAAAGATGTTTTTAGAAAGTATTGCAGGAAAAAAAAATCTGGATTTCAAAATTCTTATCCTGGTTAATGCACCAAGTGATCCTCCCACCACTGGTGAGCTTTCTGAAAACATCAAAGTGCTATTTCTACCCACAAACACAACCTCTCTCCTTCAACCCATGGACCAGGGTGCAATAGCAGCTTTTAAAGCTTATTATTTAAGGCGCACATTTAAGAGGCTGATTGCAGCCACTGAGCAGGATAAGGACAGTGCTCTTCAATTTTGGAAGAGCTTCAACATCAAGATTGCAATTGACATTATCGTGGAGGCCTGGGGTGATGTCAATAAGGAGTACTTGCATGCTGTTTGGCGGAAGCTTCTCCCAGATTTTTTTCAAGATTTTAAAGGCTTTGATCATTCAAAGGAGCTCCCAAGAATCAAAGAATATTGTGTTGATCTTGCAAAGTAAGTTGGATTTGAAGAAGTGGAGAGTGAGGATGTTGAAGGGTTGCTTGAGTCTCACTGCAAAGTCCTCTCTAAAGCTGATCTACAACAGCTTGTTGCTGAGGGGGAAGTGGAAGCTGGAGATGAAGAAGATGAAGTCCAGGATACAGCACCATAAGAGCTTTCCACTTCTTTTTTGTTTTCTATCCTTGAGGGAAAATGAGAAGCAATTGCAGCTCTTAGAGGACAACGATTACAATGCAGAGCGCAGCAGGGTAGCAGTTCATGGAATAAGATCTTACTTGGCACCTTATGAGCAGCTTCTTCACTAAAGAAGAAAAAGGGCAAAGCAGCAAAAACTGGATGTCTTTTTCAAGCCAACCCCCAAGAAACAGTCAGAAGACAATGAACCACAGCCGTCCACTTCTGGATTAATTATTTTTCGCCCTAACCCTCTAACCACAACTGCACCTGAAGGTGATGATGATGATGATGATGATGATGACTCTCAGCCCCTGCATTAACAACACAACAACCTCAAAGCCTTCTCCCGCATCAAGTCACCTTGACATTTTTTCAAGGTAAGGTGTTAAATTTACTTTTATTTCATTATTAAATATGAATTAAACATTTATTCAAACTGTGTTATCCCTTATGTTAGGCTTTTGAGTGATTTTTGAGCGACTTTGAGTGATATGTTTTGGTGGCCTGCCCCTAACCTTGTTATTCCCATAGGCCACATTATTTCTATAGCTCAGTTTTCTATAATGCAATGTTGCGCAGGAACACAATTAACGCATTATAGCAGAACTGGCTGTCCAGTCGTTCAAGAAAGCAGCTCACCATCACCTTCTCAAGGACAATGATGGATGGGCAATAAATGAGATCTTGGCCATGATATCTACATTGTGCAAAAGAATTGCTACAAAGGTAAAAGATTCACTTCACAACACCATTTAATTAAATCTAACTAAAACGTAACAAACTCAATAACTTCACATTTTAACAACTTCTATTTCTTTATTAGTAAATTCCCTGTTTGCTCAGTGGAACCCAAATTTTCCAACTGAAATAGAGTCGCCAGAGTTAAACATTTATTTGTATGTCTTCATTGATTGATCATGGCAAGACAGTGAGTTTAAAAAGGGTGTTCAATTTAAAACTTAGATTTAGTTTAATTTAGTTGTACACAACAAATTACCCAATACCAAATTAATCATTTAAGCCATTTTAGTTCGGCGGAGACTCAAACTTCAGGCAATGAACCAGACAAGGAGATAGAAAATAATATAATTATTTAATAGAAAAGGGTGGAAAGAAAGAGATAGTCTTATTGAGAATATTTTATAGACTTTACAACTTTCATTGGATGATCAGCCCCAAGTACAAAGGTAAAGTCGCCTGCTCTCTCTCATTGCAGAGAGAGAGACAATTGATGATGGTTTAAGAGATAGTAGGAACTGCAGATGCTGGAGAATCCGAGACAACAAGGTGCAGGGCTGGATGAACACAGCATGATGCTGCTTGGCCTGCTGTGTTCATCCAGCCCTGCACCTTGTTGTCTCTGATGATGGTTTAACCTGTGGGTCACCACCCCTCAGGCAAAGGGTGAGGTAGTGAAGGCAGGACCTTCATGCTGACTTCAGCCAATACAGGAATGGAACTGAAGCCATTGGTGTCACTCTGTATTGCAAGGCAGCTATCCAGCCAATTGTGCTAACCAACAACCCAGTCCAGATAGAAATGAAAATGATCTCTGGTTCCCATTTGGACAAAATCCTGCCACCGCGAACGTACAGCACACCCAGAATGATTATTTCTACACTCAGAATTGAGTGTACACTTTCTTCTTCCTGGTCTATTCATAAAATAGTTCTCGAGACCTTACTTTGGACCTCTATTCTGGCATTACCTCATCTTGGTTCAGAAAAATTGTTAATTGGCCAATTATGATGTTAGGTTAATTTCATTGGATTGGACTATTTGTGCAGTATTTCTTGAACATGAAGACAATCCAACATTTCAAGACCCTCCCTTATCTGAAACAATACAAGCCTCCATTCATTATGGATATTGCTTTTGGTCATCCAGGGTCAGGCCAAAATGATTAGAGGCTTTAGATGGCTATTCTCTTTTCTCACAAACAGCTTAAATTTGTATCTGAATATTTTTCAATCAACCTGTTGGTAGAATGATGCATGTCCAGGACAGGTGGGTTTGAACCTGAGCCTTCTATCATAGGATCCCTACAGTGTGGAAACAGGCCCTTCGGCCAACAAGTCCACACTGACCCTTGGAGCATCCCACCCAGACCCATTCCCCTCTAACCCACCTAATCTACACACCCTGAATACTACAGGCAATTTGGCATGGCCAATCCACCTAACCTGCACATCTTTGGACTGTGGGAGGAAACTGGAGCACCCGGAGGAAACCCACGCAGACACGGGGAGAATGTGCAAACTCCATGCAGACAGCTGCCTGAGGGTGGAATCAAACCTGGGTCCCTGGCGCTGTGAGGCAGCAGTGCTAACCACTGAGCCACCGTGCCGCCCCTAAAATGTCACCTGGGTCTTTGGATTAATAGCTTAATGATAACACCACCAAGCCATGCCCTCCCTATTGGCTAGATGTAGACCAGATGTAGTTAATGACACTAACAAAATAATGTTAGTAAAGATCCAGCCTTCCTTAGCTACTCTATTATTAATTCCTTAGTTCAATATAATTGAATTGATGTAATTCTGATGCAATCATCTGTTGGTAGTTTCTCACTGTTATGAAATAGCAGTGGTTAGTAATGAGACCATGATTGTATAACCGTGAGTCACAAAATGGTTTGTTTTTAGACAATAAATTGTTCGCTAACTACAGTGAATGTAAATCATAGAATCCTAGAGTGTGGAAGAAGGCCATTTGGCCCATTGAGTCACACTGACCCTCCGAAGAGCATCCTGCCCAATCCCTGTAATGCTGCATTTCCCATGGCTAATCCACCTAGCTTGCACGTCCCTGGACACTATGGGCAATTTAGCATGGCCAATCCACCTAACCTGCACATCTTTGGACTGTGGGAGGAAACCCACGCAGACACGGGGAGAATGTGCAAACTCCACACAAACAGTCTCCCAAAGCTGGATGTGAACCTGAGTCCCTGGCACTATGAGGCAGCAGTGCTAACTACTGAGCACCATGCTGCCCAAAATGTGTTGTTAAAAAAAACTCCCAAAAAGTTAAGCTAATGTTTATCTTAATAAACTAAAATCCAGGTCTATTTACAAGACTTCGGACACTTACTCATATGCCATGCAAATATACCATTCTGCTGCAGATTTGTCTCTTTAAGGCTACAAGATTTATTTGCTAAAAGAAAAGGATTTTAAGTAAATTCGAAACCAATTCCCTGAGTAACATTGTAAAATTAATGATAGAGTCGTTAAGAGTGGCAGTCGGTTGTAAGCTATTGGCAGCTCTCAGGAGCCAGATGAATTTGTCTTGAAATGATCATCTCATCTGATTCTTTTCGCTTTCCTTCAAACTGGCTCGTGCCTGTAGCATCTGATATGTGATATTCAGAGCCTGAGAAACCAGACTTGGAAACAAGAACTTGGCTTATATAAGCGATAGATGTGGGGCTGTTCCTTCTCAGAACACAACCTGAGTTACATCAAGGTCCATACTGTTGACAACATTGAGGAAATCATTTCCATCATGTCTAGTTTTTAGTAAAGTTATACATTACAAAGATGTGAAAACTGACACTAAAAAGAAGTAAAAGTTAATTACTTAATTGAAGTGAGGCTGAAAGCTGTCTAGGACTAATTTAGAAAGATAAGTGGTTATTCACAGTAATGGAAGTGCATAAGCATTGTACTACTCTACTTGAAGAGCTTTTGATCGAAGCCTGTAGAATCTGCTAACAATCAAGCACCAGAAGAAATAAAATATCTCTATGTTGCACAAAGTATGCAAAGTAAAAAAACTCACTCATTCAATTTATAACAATGAACACAAAGCGTCAGAATGTCCCATTTTGTCTTACAATCACATTGTACTTTAGAAGTAGAATTTCACAATAGGTAATCCATGCATAACCATAAATTCAATAAAAGTCTGGAATAAAAAGCTAACCTAATGGTGACTATGTCAGTTGTCATAAATAAAATCATTTGGTTCAAACCTAACGTCCTCAGGGAAGGAAATATTTTGTCCTCACCTGGTCTGGCCTACATGTGACTCCAGTCTCTCACCAACATGGCTGACGATTAGGGGAAAGCAATAAATGTGGTGTGTGCATGCTATGAATGCTTATCTTTGAAAAACCCTGGATGGAATGTTATTTTGCTCCATCAGAGGTTGGGTCATCGGTGAGGGCAGCTCAGTTCAACGGATTGGAAGGTGCAGTGTGTCATTTCTCTGGCTCCCCTATCTAATGTCCAAGCCTGAAAGGCACAAGAATAGCCTTCCATAAGATGGAGGATATGGATTAGGCCATTCGGCCCATCAAGTCAGCTCCACCATTCAATCATGGCTGATCTGTTTCTCAATCCCATTCTCCTGCCATCTCCACATAAGCCCCTTGAGGGACAATGGAGGACCTCGTTCTGCCATCAGTGGGGCACCACGATGTGTTCACCTACGAGGTAAACCTGGCAGGTAAGCCTGCAGCCTGAGGGCACGGTTCCCCTCTACCCTGATGGCCCATACCCAATGGAGATATGAAACCACGCACAAGTCCAAGCTTCCACTTGTCCAACACCCTGCCCCTTTCTCTGGGACCTCCCCAACTCTTCCTATTGAGGCAAATTTTTCACTGCTGCCTAGGCCTCCAGCATTACTCACTGTTGGTAGTGGTCTAATTACCTGGTAGCTCTTGGAAATAGAAAACTCCCCTACAGAAGACAAAGACCCTGAGTCATATCAGGTAAGTCACTGAGTGGCACTAGATTGGTCAAGGCAGCTGTGGGGCGGAGTGGAAGTGAGAAATGGCTACAGGGGCTGGCCACTGACCATCCCCGAATGTGCACAGTCTAATGTCATGAACAGGGTCATCAGGTACCCTGTTGGTTGTCCTGTTCACACAGGTCTGTTTCCCTCACTATACAAGTTCATGTTTTTAGCAAGTTAATTGGCAAAAATGTTTGGAGATGTATGTGCAAATCTAATGAATGGTGGACACTGGTAGATGTACTATTACAGCAGATTCTGGTATAAAAAGCACAATTTGTGAATATGCCACAGAAAGGGCACATTCTACTGTACAAGATGCCTCTTCAGGCAGTATTATTGAGCAGATTGAGAATTGGCAGCTCATTTTTATAGATTTATTTTTTGGTTAATTTTACACTGAGCAAAGATTGCTGAACATTGCTGGTGTTTAATACCTATTATCCTTTATTTGCAACTGTGGGCTCTGTAGGCCAGACGGATCAGATGGCAGTGGTAAAACTCTTTTTCCTCTACCCAATTGCCTTAAGCAAATCCTGAGCAGTGCACTCCTTCCTGCTCTTTAATGCGACATTTTCATTTCCTCTCCCATCTGTCCTTGTTTACTAACAGTGCCAATCTGTGCTGAATTCCAACACACATACACAAAACTAGGTGGAGACTTCTCTAAACTATTTTCACTCAAAGCCCTCCCAGCAACAAAAAGAGTGGACCGAATACATACCATGGCTCTGAAGATGAAAGGACAGCTCCTTAATTCACCGCTTCCTTGAACTTTGTTCTTTTTCAGCATGTATTTTTAGAACTAAGAGTGGTATCACAGATAGGATATTAGTTGGGTTCCTGTAGAGACCAGCGATAGTTAGACAGAGATTTGAATTTCCTGTGATCAGCCTAAAGAAATAGAACAACATGGTTTCAAATTTTAACACCTTGGCTATAACAAACAAATTAAGATCAACATTGACAAAACATTACTTAGTTACCCATTAATCCTCTAAACTATGGAACAGATATTCCTTATTAGTTTCTTAACACAAACGTGACACTATGCTAGTTTATATGTAGTGACGCACCCTTAGTATAACTGTGGTTCTTAAAGGAACCAGTCCAAAGCTATTCTTGGCTGCCAGTGAGTTATAACATCCAGAGTCCTTTTTTTTTAATCATAGTATCTGTGGGTATTGCTGGCCAGGCCAGCATTTATTGCCCATCCCTAATCACCCATACAACAGCCAAGAGTCAATGGCATTGCTGTGGGTCTGGAGTCACATGTAGGCCAGTCCAGGTAAGGGCAGCAGTTGCCTTTCCTACAGAACATTAGTGAACCTAAAGTAGGTTGAACGTCATCTTTGGAGAAGCTCCATACCACTTCCAAGGCCCACTTTGATGATTCCTTCTCTTCAGCTCACCAGGTTCCGTTTCTTTGACCAGAGAATGTATTTCCATGTGCAGGGAAAGGAAGAGGGTCAAAAAGAATTTAAGATCAGTACAGGAGCAAGAATGTCCTGGTGATACCACATTGGAGTACAGTGCAATTTTGGTCTTGTTGCCTGAGAAAGGATTTACTTGCTATAGAGGGAGTTCTAAAAGGCTCACCAGACTAATTCCTGGGATGTTGAGATTGTTGTATAGGAATAGATTGGGTCACGTAGGGCCTGTATTTATGAAAGTTGCTAAGATTAAGAGGGAATCTCATTGAAATGTATAAAATTCTGAAAGGTCTGGACAGAATGGATGCAGATATGATGCTTCCCCTCTCAGGGTTCTAGAACAAGGGGTCATGGTCTCAAGATATGGAGTAGCCCATCTAGGACTAAGACGAGGAGAAACGTCTTCACTCTGATGGTGATGAATCTATGCAATTCTGTGCCATGAAACGCTACGGAGGTCATGCCACTGGATATACTTAAGAAAGAAACTGATTCCTAATTACTAAAGACGTCAAGGTATATGGGGAGAAAGCAGGAGTATGGCATTGAAATGGAGGAGCGGTTCTGAATATATTGAATGATGGAATAGATCTAATGGGCTAGATAGCCTGCTCCTGTTTTATATGTTTCTGCATTCTGCCTGGTAGCTACCAGAGAACAATAATTTTTCCCTGCTATTCCTAACAGTATCTCCCAGACTGTTTCTTTCTGTTCCAGCCTCTAAATCTGATTGACACAGTCCTTAACATCAAGGCAACATTTGACCGCGTGTGAGTTTAAAGAGCTCAAGCAAACCCAGCTCAGTGGAATTCAAGGGGAATATTTCCACTGGAAAATGGTGAGGTAGTTGGAATTCAGTCATCTGAGCTCCAGGACACCTCTGCAGGACTTTTGTCAGGACAGTGTCCCTGTCCTGACCATTGTAACCTTGGACTAAAAGGAATATAGGACTTAGGAGAAGTAGGCTATTTGACATTACAAGCCAGTACCACTGTTCAATAAGATCATGGCTGATCTAATTGAGGTTTATCCCAACCTTCCCATCTGTACTCCACCACCATTAATTTTCTTAGCTATCAAAAATCTACCTAACTCAGTCTCGAATATATTTGGAGACCCTGCCTCCACTACCTTCTGGCTAAGGAGCATTCCACACACTATCAAACCTCTGAGAGAAAAAATCTCATTCTCTTTGGACCGGACTCAAAGGAATACTATTTAACACTTCTCATTATTATGGTGACAGATCAAGACTCAATTTACTTACAAGTATATTGAACTTTTGGGCAAGACTTGTTTTTTTTTAAAAAAGTCTTCAAGTCAAGCCTGGTCAATAATGTAACTTCTAAGAATTCATTCAACGACTGCTGAAATATTCCCTGCATCTCCCCTGGGATGTCTTACCTTGTAGGGTGTCAAAGAAGCTATAAAGACAGAGACTTCAAAAAGCAAAGGTGCAAGGCAACCTAATTACCTCCTTTCAGCAGGACTATATCTCCTGTAGGTTATGTTCCAGATCAAAGACATGAGTCAAAAGACACATTTTGCACTTTACCCTTCAAGAAATAAAAAATATGATAGGTTAAACATCAACTGCAACCAACTAGCGTATTATAAAGGATGCAGCTTGAGGACAGTCACAAGACAACCCTGCATTGCAGGCTGAAAAAAGATATTCTCTTGCCTTGAGTGGAGGAAGCCAGTCACCAACAAAGAGGAAAGAGGACGAAAGAATTTCAGCTAACCTGCAAAGACAAGAATATTAGAATTGACTCTGCAATTGCCAATAGCAATGTTATTAATGTCACTCAACATATTGGCAACAACTTTCCATTATCTATTCTTCAAAAATTACCTGGAGACTAATCTGTACATCTTCTATGATTTATATTTTTCTTGGATTCACTTTTCATTCATAATCTGGGTCTATGTGAGTTATACTTCTGCTTCATCTCGCATTCAATAACTAATAAATACACATTTTCTTTAACACAAGAAAATTCTCTCCTTCTCAATTAACATTGTTATGACCAATCTAGGGGTGGGTGAATAAAGAAGAGGAAGCAGTTGAGTTGGACATCCTGCCCCTCCCTCAACCACATTCTCTTAATGGCAACATTATAATTTCACATGTCACTCTGCACCCTTAATGCAACCGTCTTCCCTATAGTGCTCCTAACATTAAAGTAGAGACCATTCAGCCTTGCCTTACTTCCCTGAAACTCAATATGGCTGAACTCCCTTGGTTCCTGTAACAATTTCTACTGTTTCTCTATGGTACTGACAGTTTGTGCCCCAGCCCCCTGATGAACTAGTTTCAATTCCCCTCAACAGCACGAGCAAACCCACCACCTGCAAGGATGTTGGTCCCATATTTGCAGTATGCACCATGGAAGAATGAACTATTCAGGATTTTCAGAAGCCAGTCCTTTCTAAAATAAAAAAATCAACCTGTTCAGATAGGGTACACACCTCTGAAATAGGTGAAACTTGAAAAAGGCCTGTTGGCCCAAAGATAGGGACACTACATCTGCACTACAAGATTTTCATACAATCTGATCCATCGCAATAACCTGTAGACCTACAAAGATCAAGGTACACCGTTTCAATGTTAGTTTGGGTTACGGCTTAATCCCTTTGTTGGTTGAAATTAAAATTGAATTAAATTCATTCAAGTAAAAGGCTGGTGGAAAAGAAACAGTCTAAATTCCTACTGAGTAGAATCCTCTTCCTCAACTTTTCACCGATCATTGCTTTCCCTGAATAAGCCTTAGGTATATGTAAACGATAAGCAGATTGACCTCACTTTGGATCAGTGTGATCAAATTTAATTCATTCCCCAGCGTGGAGGGATTTATTCAGATTCAATTCCAGTGCTTTAACCAAGACTTCCTCCATGAACCCTTGCTAACTGTTCCCTATGGTGTTGGTGTAAACAAGATATACTTGGAGGATAGCTTATCCTATTTATCTATCTTCAGCATAAATAAAGTAAATTATTACAGGATGTTAGTTTATCTTAACTCTACATCCACTATAAGTAACTGCATGTGTTTCTGGGTGATTTTTATGGAACCTTGGGTTTATTCCAGATTTTATAAATGTTGTGATCTCAGCCAACCTTTGTGAGATTTAACACTCTACTTATCTGTAATCTACTCTGTATTCAAGGCCCTGATCCAGTGAAAAGAAGTAATACACTTAGATCTCAAATGAAAAAAAACCCATCGAATAAAATACCAATTTCATCAAGGAAACCACTTTTGGAATAAACTCTGTTTGATATACCTCCAATTGCCAATCAGTTGAAGGATCTTTACCCAGAACATTCCTGTGTTCACTATCTCTGATTTTGAAACTGTTTCCCCAGTACAAGCTTGTTTATTTTAAGGACATTATTTGAAATTTAGTTGGTAACTATAGTTTACACCAGGCCTTTTTCAGAACTGTAGATTTTACAACTCCATCTAGATAGGAAAACTTGTGATTTTTATACTTGTTAAGGGATGGAATGCTATGGAGTATGTAGCCATTAATTGCTCTTAACTTAGTTGTTCTATCAGCTCAGTTCTGAACAAAGTGCTGTTCTCATGCTTTCAGTCTCCTACTGCAATGAAATAGGTTCAAACAGTTAACAGGCTAATTCTTATTCCAACTTAGCAATCACTTCAGCCTTGTGCCACGTATCACAAGCTGTTTTGTAGTCTGGTTTCATATTACGCACCTAAGGGGTACATGTAATCATAGAGAGAGTCATAGAGTTTCTACAAGATGTAAAGAGGCCCCTATGGATGTACCAGTCATTAAAATCCACCCACTCTAATCCAATTTTCCAGCACTTTGCCCATAGCCTTGTACATGCTCATCTAAATAGTTCTGAAATGCCTTCAGGGTTCCTTTCAGCGGTTAGTTCCAAATAACCACAACCAAATACCACCTAATATAGGCTTCCCGTCACAAAAGTACCCTTTGACCTTTACACTCTGCTTCCAGCCACTAAACCAATTTTGCATCCAACGTTGTTGGAAAAGCCCAGCAGGTCTGGAAGCATCTGAGAAGAGAAATCAAGAGTTAACGTTTCGGGTCCGGTGACCCTTCCTCAGAACTCCATATGAGCACAAAAGTAGAATATTTGGCCCCTTGAGTCTTCAGATGTGGTTGTCTGCCCTCCATAATTTTTATGGTCATATCAATTAAAAATCTGTCTCATTTATCTTTGAATGAATTTATTGGCCCAGCCTGCGCCAATCGCTGAGGGTCAGAATTCCAAACACCAATCTCCCTCTTCAATTCAGACATTTCTGTGATAGGACTCAAAAACTTTAATTTTATTTTTGATTATATCTGGATCCCAGAAGTGAAAACTTAGTGTTTTAATTTAATAACCCATCCACCCATTCCTTTCATAAATATTCACGCCCTTGGAAAACAAATTCCATTCAGTTGCTTGCCCCATCTCTACAAATCCAAATTGTCTGTGCCAGATTAGCTCATGCCTTTCTCAGACAAAGTAAATTCTTTGCCCCTTTTATTGTGCATAAGTACAAGGCCATCTTTATGTTAGGGTAGGTACTTGATATGTGGGTCCTGCAATCCAAGGCTGCCTGAAAATTCTCCCTGTCGGTAATTGGAGTTCAACTGATTTTTTTTTTAAATTCATCCACAGGATGAGGATTCAATGGCTAAGACAATATCAATTGCCCTTCCCAATTGCCCAGAACACAGTTAAAAGTCAACCACATCGCTGTGGGTCTGGAGTTACATGTGGGCCAGACCAGGTAAGGATGGTAGTTTCTTTACCTAAAGGACATTAGTGAACCAGGTGGGTTTTTTTTTCCCTGACAATCAACAATGAATTCATGGCTGTCATTATACTCTTAATTCCAGATTTTAATTGAATTCAGTGACAGTATGAGCTTTGGAGAAACCTGCAGTGCCAATGAAAAACTCCGATCTTGCTGCCTGCTTTCAATGGGAAAAAGGGGTTGGAGCAGGAGGCTGAACACTCATGGTGGCTGCTTTATTATCACAGCAAAACAATAGTGAGACTGCACCTTCAAGAGTATTTTTGCCGAAATGGCAGTCTAGTCCTTCTCTTCTGTACATAAGACCATAAGATACAGGAGCAAAGTTAGACCATTCAGTCCATCAGCTCTGTTCCACAGTTTGATTATGGCTGATATACTTCTCTAATCCATTCTCCTACCTTCTGCCCAAACCCTTGATCCCTTTATGCTTACAATGTTTAAAATTAAATAGTCAAAAACCTCATTTTGCATTCCAGTTCAAAAAAAGAGATAATATTACACCCCATGGTGACTTAATTGGATTGAGTCATTTCTGGGTCTTAAGGACAAACAAAGAAACATTGAAAATTGGAGCGGGAGCTGACCATTCAGCTCTTTGAGCATGCTCTGCTATTCAAAGTGATCCTCTACCTTAAAGCTTAATTCTCGACTTTATCCCCGACTCCTTGATGCCTTTAATATCTATAACTTTACCTATTCCTTTCTTCAATATATTCAGTAAGTTGCCCTCCACAAGAATTCTGCAGGTTCACGATCCTTTGAGTGAAGAAGTATTCCCTCATCACAGCCCTAAATATCCTGAGACTGTGTCTGCTAGTTCTAGACTTCCCAACTGGGAAAACATCCACCTTCATCTAGTTGGTCCAGCCTTGTTAGAATTTTATATGTTTCAATCAGATCCACTTTTATTCCTCTAAACTCTAGTGAATACAGGCCCAGACAAACCATTCTCTCTTCACAAGATGGTCTTACGATCCCATTACAATTCTACTGTGGCAAGTGTACACTTTTTTAGTATGGAAACCAAATCTGCACACAGTATCTCAGGTGTGGTCTCATTAAGGCCCTGTATAACTATAGCGAGACATTTTACTTCTGAACTCAAATGCTCTCGCAAAGAAAGCTAATAAACCATTCACCTTCCTAATTGCTTGCTGCACCTGCCTGTTTATTTTCGTTGACTGGTGTACAAGGACACCCAGATTCCTTTGTATATCCGCAGTTCCCAAAATATCACCATTGAAACAATACTCCGTCTTTCCATTTTGTTTTACACTGAAATGTAAACTTCACATGTAGCCTTCTGTGTTGAAATCACTACCTGAAGCAAGCCAAAGCTTGTTCTTTTTTGATTGATGAGCAAATTAGAACTGTGATCTCTAGGAGTTTCTGATAAAGATCATTAAACATCTGAAAATGTTGGAACAAACAGTGAGTTTCGTATTACTGATATGTGTAGGCCTCATTCAAAAACCTTGCTGCAAGATCTCTCACTGCACTAATCCAGCAAGTATCTGACAAAAGCAACTCAACTCCTCGGGCAGAATTTTACGTCAGAAATAAAGTCTGGAATGGGAGGGTGGGGAGGTGGGGTGGGGGGGGTTGTAAAATTCCACGATTGACCTGCCCACTACCCCCTATTCTTGTTCACAATTTTACAAGCCTGGGTTGCATACCCTTATGCAGGTATGTATTGACAACCATTTCCCTCCCAGCTTCAATTTTCCAGTGGACAGGAAGGGATCATGAGCAGGAAGGAGACCCAGAAGGTCATTCTGTGATAAGGCCTCACATGGAAAGAGAGGGGAGACTCCCTTCAACCAACTAGCTCCTTTCCACTTTAGGCAAAGTACCCAAACCTCTGTCCTCACAGATGTTCCAGTTGCCAGGGGCAAACGTCCCAATTCCATCCAATCAAAATTGTGTAAAATGGCTACAACATTAACGGAGATGCATTCACTGCTAACTCTTCAGATGGTTGGGAGGGAAATCCCAACATCAGAAAAATTGTACCTCTGATTTCCTAACTCCCACATTTCTACCTTGACTGAATTGAAATTGCTGGACAATCTGTAGAACTATCAGTCAGATAGATTAAGATCTCCTACCAAATGACTTGGGATCTGACACAAAATAAATCTGAACCAACAGAAGTTCAAATATAGCAACATTGGAACAGGAGTAGGCCATTCAACCCCTTGGCTCTATTCCAGCATTTGATTAGACCATGCCCGATCAATATCTTAACTGCATCTGCCTACAATGACTATTAATCATTGCCAGATGAAGGTCTTGATTTTGAGATTTTTACTTGGTCCATCCTAAACAGCTTTCACATTCCAGATTTCTATTACCCTTTGAGCGAAGATGTTTCTTGGTGTCACTTAAATATTCTAACTTTGATTTTGCTATATCCCCTTGTTCTTGACTCCTGTGACCAAGTTTCTACCTATTTACCCTACAGATCTTTTAATCATCTTAAACACTTCAGTTAGAATATTCTAAATCCTCAATCCTCTAGAGAATACAAGCCTCGAAAATGCAACCTATCCGTATCATTTAAGCCACTATCATTTATATTAGTTTCATATAAATAGCGTCCATCAGATAGCTGCGATGCATCAATAGTGTGGGTGAAGTGAGTTACCAAGCTTCCCATTTCTGTGCCCAAGCTTGCTTTTCATTTTCAGCCTATACCACTGGCTAGCGGCAATGCAAGACAGAGAGCCAAATCTTGGAGAAATGTTGGTGTAGTGGCAAAATCACTGGGCTAGTAATCCAGAAACTCCAGGCTCATGTTATGGGGGCATGGGTTCAAATGCCACTGTGTGAAGATGGTTATAGATAAATTCAATAAAAATATGGAATTAAAAAGTGAGCCTAATGCCAATTATTGTTTAAAAACCCATCTTGTTCACTAATGCGCCTTAAGGAAGGAAATCTGCTGTCCTTATCCAATCTGGCCTACATGTGATTGATTCAATTATAGCATTGTAGTTGATTCTCTGAGCAATTGGGGACGGACAATTAATGCCAGCCCAGTCAGAGATGCCCACAACCCATGAATGAATTCTTAAAAAGTGTATGTTTCTCTATCCAGACGAACAGTCTCTCCAGTTGCAAGACTTCAGCAGTGCCTCTCTGCAGCAACACCTAGAAACTGGGTCCAGCATTCTCCCAGGCTAAAACTTAAAGTGATAAGGTATACCAGGAGCTGGGAAAATATGTTCAGGTCAGGGAAATGACCTTGTGAGTCAAAGTTATTTTCACAAATCGAGACGTACATCCCTGGAATAGTGGAGAATGGAATATTCACAGGGCTTGAGAAGTGGAGCTTTGGCAGTGTTCCCTACTCGATCATACAATGGAATTTTTGGGACTGTGGAATAAATAGATGTCAGAGATGGAACCAAACTTTCACTCATGAAAATTCCAAATCCTCCAATGGACATCACAAATTGCCATTTGAGGCAGTGTTTTAAAACATGCTAGAACTTACAAGCCTCTAAGATTGACTGGGAGTCTCTCAAGATTTTAATTAATTTCCAATAATATTTTTGAACACTATTCTTGATGTACAGCGGGTAAGTATTAAGGAGAGAGAGCGGCCTGAAATTGTCCTCCCTTTTTAGACCTATAAACCAAACTTTCAACTCATGAAAATTCAAAATCCTCCAATGAACATCATAAATTGCCATTTGGGGCAGTGTGCTAAAACATGCTAGAGCTTTCAAGCCTCTATGATTGACTGGGATTCTCTCAAGAATTCAATTAATTTCCAATAATACTTTTGAACACTAATCTGATTACAAAATTATTGCAAATGGAGGGTGGGAAAAATGTTTGACTGGATGGTAGGGCTGGAGGGAAGAGGTCATGTTGTAAAAACTCTTAGAATATGTCCAACCCACTTGGAAAACATTCTGACATCTATCTGCTTTAATTGCTACATTTGTGTACATTACACTTAAATTTCAGAAACCTTTGTTTGCTATGTTTCAGGAGTCTTTGATCTAGCTTCAAATTCAATGAAAGTGGGACACCTGATGATACCCTTGAGGTCACAGTCACCCTTTTTCTCCCCAAGTAAATTTGAACCCTTGCTCAGTATGTTGCAGGATCTGTTTGGCCTGTGTGGTCTAAAAGTGATTAAATAACTGCTGAGCTTCAGATTAGAAGCTACAGAATAATATAAACAAGAATGTAAGGTCATGACATTAGGACAGAGAGAAAGCTTACATTTTCTGAAACTTCTAATGATTCTGACTGAGCTACAGCCTTTGATAAAATCTCACCACCGATACCTAATACTTATTGTAACCAGAATGCATTTTTGATGGGATTGCAGCTGTGCTTTGCTGATTATCACCTGTCAGAGAAATCAGTTGAACTATGGTTTGAATTTCTTTTTACTGTCTAAGTGAGAATGATGTACAGCGCGAAGGTGCTGAGGAGAGAGGGGCCTGAAATTGTCCTCCCTTTTTAGACCTATATTCACCGGAGGTTAATCATTTTCCTAACATTTTATTATTTGCTTTAAAGCCAGAAATAAAATAGAGAATTTGTTGGCAGAATAAATGAATCGTATCACAAAGCAGTTGGAATCCAGTTTATATATAGCTCTTTGCAATTTAAATTCTCAAGAGCAGGTACACCAACAGGGTAGTTCCAATAACTCTAAACCAGTAATAGTTTCAAGGTGCTTGCTGGGTAGAGGCAAAGGAAACATCTCAATTGTGTCACCACAAGTGTCTTTTTTGTGAATTGAAGAGCAGGACTGACAGAGCAGCAATTTCAACCAACCTCCAAAAGGCTGGGCAAGGTAGAGAACAGTCTAATATGGTTCCAGTTAGCAACATATGGAGGAGGTGAATGTTTAAATAATCGGTGACCAGTAAACTCAATGCAAATAACCCTGAATAAGTACATCAATGAATGACAAAAAAAATTTTTTTTTCCTTTATTCATTCACGGGATGAGGGCATTGCTGGCTAGGTCAGCATTTATTGCCCATAGGACAGTTAAGAGTCAACCATATTGCTGTGGGTCTGGAGTCACATGTAGGCCAGACCAGGTAAGGATGGCAGTTTCCTTCTCTAAAGGGCATTAGTGAACCAGATGGGTTTTTCCAACAATCGACAATGGATTCATGGTCATCATTAAAGTCTTAATTCCAGATATTTATTGAATTCAAATTCCATCATCTGCCGCGGCGGTATTCAAACTCAGGTCCCCAGGACATTATCTCTGGATTAACAGTCCAGGGATAATACCGCTAGGCCATCACCTCCCCTCTTTGAATATAGGTTAATACAAATCATATGTTTAGGAAAGGGAAATAAGCACTATGGGATAAGGGTTAAACACTTAACGGTATAGGACGGTACACAGGAAAGAAAATATTGGTGGATTGCTGGCTTTAACTTTTCAAATATGTCTCCTGGACCCAGATTCCCCAACCCACAGAAATAACTGCTCTTCACTTTATCTATCTGTTCCCTTAATACTTTGTCAACTTTGACCAAACATCCACTTAGCAATCTAAACTTCAGGGAATACAACACCGGTTTATGCAAAAAAAAAGCATAAGAACTGCAGATGCTGGAAATTAGAAACAAAAACAGAAATGTTGAAAAGATTCAATAGGGTTAGGCAGCATTTGTGGAGGGAAATCAGAGTTAACATTTGGAGTCCTCCTGAAGAGGGGTCACTGAACCTGAAATATTAATTCTGATTTCTCTCCACAGATGCTGACGGATCTGCTGAGCTATTTCTATTTTTGCTCCTAGTTTATGTAATCTATTCTCTTAAATTAATAATTAGTGCCAAGATATCATTCCAACGAGTCTACACTGCATTCTCTTCAAGGGAAACACATCATTCTGAAGATGTAGTGGCCAGAAATGTTTGCAGTACTGCAGGTGTGATCTAACCAGGATTTTGCACAGGTGAAACACAACTTCTACATCCCTGTATTTTCCATCTCTAGGTAGAAAAGCAACATTTAACTTTTCTCTTTTAATTATTGTACATATCTGTTCATGTCATTTTAATGAACCATTTATCGATGTACCGAGTCTCTTTAAATCTTTACTGTTGCCAGATTTTCACTGTTTTGAATGTTCCCTGGTTTATTTATTTAAGTCTCAACGTGGAGGACTTTATATTTTTCTATAATGAAATCCATTGGCTACAGTTTTGTAGTTTTAATCTGCCATTGTCTCTGTAATTTCATTCTGTCATTTACAATGGTTACAATGACACCCATCTTTGTCATGAGAAGTCTGGATACATGATTTTCTATCTTCTGACCTTTAGTCATTAATAAAATGAATAGATGAGGTTCCAAGACAGATCCTTGCAGAACACCACTATTCACAGCTTGAAAACTGGAGTAATGGCCAACTTCCAATCTCTTAACAACAATTCCTAAGCAGGTTTTCAAAATTTTTTTAATCACCTATGGGACATGAGCATGGCTGGCTGAGCCAGCATTCCTAATTGCCCTGGAGAATGTGGTGCCTTCTTGAACAGCTGCAGTCCATGTGCTGTAGGTAGACCCATAATGTAGTTAAGGACGGAATTCCAGACTTTTGACCTGGCGACAGTGAAGGGACGGTGATAAATTTCCAGTCTAGATGGTGAGTGGCTTGGAGAGGGTTGGTGGTGTTCCCATCTATTACTGCCCAAGGTCTCCAGAACATTAGCTAAGTTTCTGGATTAATTGCCCACTGATAATACCACTAGATCATCATGGTAGCTCAGTAGTCCCCATTGCTGCCTCACAGCACTAGGCACCCAGGTTTGATTCTATCCACTGGCAACTGTCTCTATATATTTTTCACATTTGCCCCATGTCTGCGTGGGTTTCCTCTGGGTCCTCCCATAGTCCAAAAATGTACAGGCTAGATGGATTGGCCATGCTAAATTGTCCAGGGATATGCAGGTTAGGTTGATTAGCCATGGGAAATGCAGGGTTACAGGAATAGAGTAGGTTGCTCTTCAGAGGGTCAGTGTGGACCTGATAGGCTGAATGGCCTGCTCACACACTGTAGGAATTCTATGATTTACCTGTCCATTACTTTCTTTCAATCTTTGAAAAGCTTGATCAGGTTCGTCAGAGTCATGCCTTACCATGGTGTGGAGCTAGAGGAACACAGCAGGTCAGGCAGCATCAGAGGAGCAGGAAAGTCAACGTTTCAGGTCAGGACACTTTATCAGAACTTCATTCGGGTCCCGACTCAAAACAGCGACTTTCCTGTACCTCTGATGCTGCCTGACCTGCTGTGTTGCTTCAGCTCCACACTATATTGACTCTGACTCCAACATCTGCAATTCTTGCTATCTCATCCTTTACCATGCTGGATGCTTTCTTTAACTATAGCACTTAAAGATAAATTCTAGTACTTTCCAAAGAACAAATGTTAGGTTTACCAATCTATAACCCCTGTCTTTCCTCTCTCAATTAAATGGCAGAGTGATAAAAGCAATTTTTTTAATCAAAAGGTACTTGATACCAAATTGAGAGAACTTTGTAATATTACAATTAAGGTGCCTGCAATGCTCTCATCTATTTGGTCCTGGGCGTATTTGTCACTCTTCCATGCCATTATTTTCTTAATTAGTTTATTTTGCTCATGTTAATTTTGTGAAGTCCCCGATTTGGATTCAATTTCAGTTTCATTGAGAGGTCAGATATTTGAATCTCGTCTTCGATCATATTGTGAAGTAAACTGCATAATTAATATACACCTATATACAAAATTATAATTTATTTTTAATTTGGATTTTTGCGTTTTGAATTAGTGACAAACAGGTTTTCCTGTGTGTCTGAAGAGTTTAATGATCAACTTTTAGGTATTTTTGTAGCAACTGAAATTCCTTTTAAAACAGTGCGAGGAATGTAGCTTCAGAACTAACTTTTGTTTTTGAGTATGTTAAGGGAGTCTATGATCAAGCAAGGTAAACAATTGTGTATCAAGGTTTCTGTTAGAAAATTCTCAAGTCTGTTCTGTTAAACTTAGCTTAGAGGGAGAGAGAGAGATTTCAGTCTTAGTTATAGTTTTGGGCAGTTCTTCAGAAGTACTTGGATGAAGATGAGTGCAGAAAGCGGTACTCCTAAGAAAGGACAAAGATAGTTAGATTTGTTAACACTAGATTAACATAGAGTAAGGCGTTTAGTGATAAACCTGAACTGAAAGTGTATGGATAAAACCGTGAAGAGGTTCTTTTAAGCTGAGAATTTTAAATTCAGGTCTATGAAAACTCTAGGAATATGTTAACAAATTTTCTAGACTGAGATTTTGAAATCACAGTTAAGTTAAACATATTGAGGTATTAGAGAAAGGGATTCTTAGGTTTAATTCCAAAACAAGGGGTCCTTTCAAGATCTGAAGAGGAGTACTTTTAGGATTACCAAAGGTGTGTTTTTAGATTAATGGGATTATACTTTTAACATACAATTTAAATTCTTTAGGTTTATGTGATATGTAAATAATATTTATTATAGAGTCATAGAGTCATACAGCAAGGAAACAAACTTTTCTGTCCAACTCATCCACTCTGACCAGACATCGCAATCTGACCTAGTCCCATTTGCCAGCATTTAGCCCATATCCCTCTAAACCCTTCCTATTCCTGTACCATTCCAAATGCCTTTTAAATGTTGTACTGCCTCCACCACTTCCTCTGGTAGCAACATCTTACATTTATCCAAATTAAACTCCATCTGCCATTTCTCAGCCCATTGGCCCATCTGACCAAGGTCCTATTGTACTCTGAGATAATCTTCTTCACTGTCCATTACACCACCTATTTTGATGTTATCTGCAAACTCACAAAACATTCCTCTTATATTCACACCCAAATCATTTATATAAATGACAAAAAGCAGTGGACCCAACACCGATCCTTGTGGCACACCACTGGTCACAGGCCTCCAGTCCGAAAAACAACCCTCTACCACCACCCTATTTCTCCTTCCTTCAAGCCAATTTAGTATCTAATTGCCCAGTTTCCTCTGGATCCTAAGTGTTCTAACCTTACTAATCAGTCCACCATGCGGAATCTTGTTTATTCTATTTTATCTTCACTTCTTTTGGGTAATAAGTTTCTGCTTGTTGTTAAAACCAATTTTTTTTATTCATTCACAAGATGAGAACATCGCTGGCTAGTTGCCCAGAAGGTAGTTAAGAGTCTGTGGGTCTGCAGTCACATGTAGACCAGAACAGGTAAGGATGGCAGTTTCCTTCCTAATGGGCATTAGTGAACCAGATGGGCTTTTCCCCAAACATCAACATTGGATTCGTGATCATCTTGAGACACTTAATTCCAGATATTTATTGAAGTCAAATTTCACCATCTGCCAAGGCAGGATTCAAACCCAGGTCCCCAGAACATCACCTGGGTTTCTGGTTTAACAGTCTAATGATAATATCACTAGGCCATCACGTCCCCTTTCTGCAGCATTGTATACTTATGTTTTCGTGAGAGTACCTCATTAAAACAACACAAAACAAAATATGATCTGTCAATCCTGATTTCAGTCTGGCATCTGACTTGCTCAGTAAATAACATCAGATGGGACCTTAACAAAATGGATTCAAGCTTGGAAGAATGAAAGAGTACTTAGATTGTTAAGCACTAGACATTTTGTTTAACTTTCCTAAGTTAATTTGTAATCAAATAAGTGCATTAGGAAGTAGTGAGGAGCCAA
This sequence comes from Rhincodon typus, assembly GCF_021869965.1. Classification (NCBI taxonomy): domain Eukaryota; kingdom Metazoa; phylum Chordata; class Chondrichthyes; order Orectolobiformes; family Rhincodontidae; genus Rhincodon; species Rhincodon typus. The sequence goes on along the minus strand of NC_063335.1, from coordinate 107,949,607 downwards.
AGTAGCTCAGAAAAAGTGAGAACTTTCAAAGCCTTAAACTTTCCACCAAAATTAAGACTAGTGATTAGTAGCGTAGGTACTCTTTAAACAAGGCAAAACAAAATATTGATCAATGCCAGTAAACCCAGAAAGCAAGTAATTAAGTAAGGATTTTCACTTCTTTGGGTTGTGAAAGATGTTAATAGATTTTAAAAGTGGCATTCTTTTCTTTTTGGTTTCTTTGCACTCTTTTAATCCATTTTACTTTTCTTGTTTTCTCTTCAGTTGTCTTTCTGTACTTGCTATGACATTGAGTTGACCCTCTTTCTTGGTCTTTCCTTTATTTATTTATCATATTTTTTATCTCATTGCTTAAGGTATTACACTATTTGTCCCACCATTCACTAAGATTCAAGTGCCCTGTTGCCCTCGCAGGGCTCCTATCAGCTCACACCTCCAGCAACCCATCATGGGCAACAGCTTTTAAAAATTAAGTGTGCAAGCAAATCTAACTCATGGGGCTCCAGCAAAATTTGACCTTTGTGTTTCTAAAATGGAACATAAGTTTGTAATAATGTATATTATTTAAATATTGCTTTCACTTTGTACTCCTTGGTCTTATGAGTCATGCAGTACCAATTCTAAAATATCAAGTAACAGACCATGGCACTGTTTTAACTCACCAGACTCTGCAATTTTCATCGAAAAGACTGTCTTCTGATAATTTTCAGTTCTGAAGTACCATTGTAGAATAAGTCACTATGATCAAACATAAATTATTTCCTTCCTAAATGGTTTTAATTGAAATCTTTTGGAATTTTAGTGAAACTTCAACTGCATACAATTTCAATTGTGCTCTAACTTTTAAGACATATTTTCTTGTTTTCTGTATTTATTGCTCTGTTTCCTAGTAGCGCTGTGGCATCTTTATGTTCCATGTTCTAACTTATTAGCTATCTTCAGCTGCTAGCTGCACATTGTTGTAGTTTTTTTGCCTATATTATGACAATAGCCAAAGTTCAATGGTAGCACTTATGCCCCAGAGTGTTCAGGTCTGAACACAAAATCCATGCTGACACTCCACTGCAGTCCCCACCGTCAGATGAAATCTAAATTATGCCCTTGTCTGACTTCTCAGGTAAAGAAAAATGGTATGACTTGAAAAGGTACAGAGGATTCCTTCCCAATATGCTGGCCAATATTTATTCCTCAACCAACACGAATCAAAACAGTTTATTTAATTAGTACATTATTGCCTGCAGAGCTTACTGTGTGAAAATTTACTGCTGTATTTTTCACATTACCATAAGACAATAAGACTATCATACATGGGACAGAAGTAGGCCATTCAGTCCATCTTGTCCACTCCACCATTCAATGAGATCATGGCTGATCTAATAATCTTTCACTCTGCTTTATCCCCACTACCCTTGATTCCTTTACTCATTAAAAATCTGTCCAGCTCAGCCTTGAATATACTTGAAGACCCAGCTCATCAATGAAATCAGATTGAACCTTAACCATCGATCATTGCAAGTCTATATCATCCTGTCCTGAAACGAGTCTAGACCCAAAATCTTCCAGCATGTTATTTTTCATAATTACAACAGAGCAACCACAGTTTGAAAATATCCGAATGGCTGCAAAGACATGTAGGGATGTCCTGAGGTTGTGACAAATCTAACTAGGTGAAAGGTGATATCTAAATTCCATGGGAATCACCCACAGGGACAGAACTGTTGGGAGGTATCTGATGTTTTAAAAAACGCCTTTGATGGAGTTGGCCACCCCACCCATCCTTCATATCTGAGCAAGATAACCTTCTGGGCATTTCCCTGCCCTTGAGCTTCTCCATTCAACCTGAAGATTCAGGCAAGGTGGAAAATGGTAAACTAATTGACCACATAAGGATCACAGTTGGGCCAAGGGCAGACAGACTAGCGTCCTAGGCCTTGCTAGTCTCACTCCAACATTGCAAAGATGTTGAGGAAGATGATGTGGAAGGCCAAGCAGGAAATTTTATGCCCACCCCTACCCCTCCACCACCTCTCAAACTCCCAACCCAAATCCAATCACAGGAAGGGAATGGAATAATACCCTCCAAGTCTTGAGCCCATTAATTCAAGCTGACACTGAACACAGGATTGAGGGAGATGCTGCCTTTCAGGTGAGTTATTAAACCTGCCACCCATCTCAATTGGGCACAAATTGACAAGGAGTAGATGATAATCCCAAAGTTTCCGGCCAATATTTATACCTCAAACAACATAAGAAGATCACCTGGTCCTTATCTTGCTGCTTTAATGGGAGCTTGCTGTGCTGTGTTTCCTGTACCAGGGAGCACACTTTATGGCCTGTAAATTACTTTGGGGCATATGCAGCACTGGCTGGTTCAGGACCTATAGCCTTGGTTCTGATAATCTTTTGATAATGGACAATCTTTTGATGGGCACTTAATGGATACAGACACTACAGAGGACACTGTGGGTACAGTGGGCATCCCTCCTGTTGCAGTCTGCTTTAGCCTGCAAGAGAGAGGGCAGAATCCCAGAGACTGTAGCTCAGCATGGTTAAGTGTCTCTACTGTTGCTCTCCAACTGTTGCTGTACGTATGAGCTGTATACGTGTGTTGTATGAGCTCTCTGTAATTTTGCTTATTATAATATAGGTTTGCTGCCAACATCCTGCCAATGCACAACAGGCTAGCCATGAAAGTTAGGTCACATGGGATCCAGGAAGAGCTTGTTAACTGGATTCATAATTGGCTTGATGGTAAGAAGCAGAGGGTAATAGTTGAAGGTTGTTTCTCAGACTGGAGGCCCGTGATTAGTGGTGTGCCCTGGATGCGGTGCTGGGACCTTTGTTAATTATTATTTACATAAATGATCTGGATGTGAATGTAAAGGCATGATTAGTAAGTTTGTGGATGGTACAAAATTAGGAGATATCGTTGATAGTGAGGAAGATTATCAAAAATTACAGAAGGATCTTGATCAGATGGGAATGTGGGCTGAGGATTGGCAAATGCAATTCAATACAGATAAGTGTGAGGTGTTGCACTTTGGAAAGTCTAACCAAGGTAGGACTTATACAGTAAATGGTAAGGTCCTGAGGAGTGTTGTGGAACAGAGGGACCCCTAGGAGTACAAGTACATAGTTTGTTGAAAGCAGAGTCTCAGGTGAACAGGGCGGTGAAGAAGGCATTTAGCATGCTGGCCTTCATCAGTTGAGGCATTGAGTATAGGAGTTGAAATGTTATCTTACAGTTGTATAAGTCATTGGTGAGGCTACACTTGAAGTATTGTGTTAAGGTTTAGTCACCCTGTTATAGGAAAGACATAGTTAAACTGAGAATTGTGCAAAGAAGATTTACAAGGATGTTGCCAGGACTAGTAGGCCTGAGTTATAGGGAGAGATTGGCCAGGATAGGACTTTATTCCTTGGAACGTAGGAGAATGAGGGATGACCTTATTGAGGAATATAAAATCATGAGGGGCTTAGATAGGATGAATGCATATACTCTTTTTCCCAGGGATGGGGAATTGAAAACTAGAGGGAAAAAGTTTAAGGTGAGAGGGGAAAGATTTAAGAAAGACCTGAGGGGCAACTTCTTCACACAGAGAGTGGTGCATGTATGGAAACGGCTGCCAGAGAAAGTGGTTGAGGCAGGTACAATTGCAATACTTTAAAAATATTTGTATAGGTACATGGATGGGAAGGGTTTAGAGGGATATGGACCAAATGTGGGTAGGCGGAATTAGCTGAGTGGGCACCATGGTCAGCTGGACCAGTTTGGGCCAAAGGGCCTGTTTCCGTGCTGTATTACTCTATGACTCTATGACTCTATCCTCTTTCCTGATAGGGATCTACAGGGCCTGCTTTGTCTAGTGAGATTGAGAATAACTATTTGCTAATCTAAAGCGACTTGACTTGAACAAGATGATTTTGCACGGTGGAATTTCCATTAATATGATAAGCAGCATTGTAAGAAAGATTTAGATGGTAGGACTTACTCCTTCGAGATGTTGAGCTTGTGTCTCTCCAGGTCTGTATTATATCAAAGTGGATGGTACTTAAGACTCTCCTGTTTACAAGCAGCCTACCACTTTCATTGGGAAATAGTGTGCTGACCCACTCCTGGTCCTATCCCCATCTCAGCCTTCCATCTCTGCCCATAGAAACATCTTGCTATGAAAACAATTAATATGGTGTATAAGAATGAAGACTCTATGACTTTCCACTAGATATTGCAACAAACTTGGCAACAGGCTCCTTATAACAATACATCTCAATACAACATGTCACTAATGTGATGGGGAAACATTTAAAACCAATATATTAAACAGATTTTATTTGACTTAAGAAGCTTTGGCCCAAATAGCTTAGTTGATTAGAGCTTTAACCTATGATGGTTGATGAACACCTATCACTTACACCCTTCAAGGGATGTTTTATTTGACACACACTGAATAACAGTATCACTCACCAGTAGCAGTGATGAGGAATGTAATCAGTGTGCAGTATCAGAAGATATATTTTCTATTCATAATCCCCGACTCTTCAAATTCCAATCTGTTTCCTACCGAAATATCATGATATGCAATGATGATTGGGAAGTTTTGCGTTACAGATCAGATCATAAGGAACAAACTTAATTACCATGGTAGCATTTAACTTTCTGGAGCTGACCTAACCAAATATAAAATGACAACCATTGAATCTGTATCCATGCCTTTGGGGCATGGAAATGAAAGCTTTTCTCTCTAAACAGAGTGAAGTAACCTCAGTGGATCTGAGTGCTGATAGTTCTACACTTATAATGTACATCTGTCACTGTTTCAATTGCCCTGCTCAATAAAATAATGAAAACATCTGGAGTTTTTGAAGGAAGGGGAAGCATTGCATTTGGATTCAATAAAGTAACTTAAAAGTTCGAGATTATTCTGTTCATTATCTATCTAGCCTATATCATGTAACAGAAGAAACCAATCCCAAACTGTGTCAACTAATGGAGGCTTTTATTTATGGAAAGGGGATCGCACTGACAGCTTTCAAGCAACTTTATCCCAACATCAGGTAAAGTGCTTCTCAGTGCTTGACCTGCGTTTTACCAATAACATCTGCTTGATATCTTCATCATTTCTTTGAGTTAAATGCAGCCAGTCAATGGCTGACTGTCCACTAAATTCTAATGTTTTATATGGCTCCGGTTTGGACAACCGCACAACTGTAATACCGTACATCTGCTCAAACTCAGGCAAACTACCCTTGGTATCGTACAAGGTAAATTAAAGCATAGATTTTATTATAAGAACGGAAGAACTGTGCTGCGCAATGCACAATGGGGTTACATTTGCACGCAGCTTCTTGCAATCTTCCACCATAATTTTGACAGAGGATCTACTGTAATCCCATAGAAATGCCATCCTTACTCTGGATATCCAGGGTTTTGATGCAAGCACACTAAAAGAACGGTGATACATTTTCAAGCCTGGACAGTGATGGCTTGGAGGGTAACTTGCAAGTGACGGTTTCCCCATATATCTACTGCTCTTGTCAGTCTAGGTGGTAGTGGTCATGGGTTTAGAAACTGGTCACTAAGGAGCCTTGGTGAATTTCGGGTGGTATTTACTCCCGCTTCTGTGTAGTGGTGGAGGGAGCAACTGTGGGTGGAGTGCTAGTCAAGTGGGCAGCATTATTCTAGGTGGTGTCGAACTTCTTGAGTGTGTGGGAGCTGCACTCATCCAGGCAAATGGGGAGTATTCCATCACAGTCTGGATTTGTGCCATGTAGGCGGTGGACAGACTCTGGGGAGTCAGAAAGTGAGTTGCTCTGACTTTAGTCTTGTGGTCACATTATTTAAATGGTGAGGCCATTTCAGTTTTCAGTGAATGGTAACCACAAGATGTTGATAGTGGATGATCCAGGGATGGATATTCTGACTCCATTCCCTCTCCTAACCCCACCTCCTGTTAAGTACTTACTATTGCTTCTGCCCTGTCTGATACTGATTATTCTGTACTCAGCAAAGATCTTAGTTTTATCCCTCTTTGACACCACCTTGGGTATGCCATGACATTGAATTCTTCTTTCGTCACTTTCACCTCCGTGCCCATTTCTTCAGACAGGAGACCTCTCCCAGTCCCACAGACCCCTTCACCCACCTCCAACACTCTCTCCCCCTCTGGCCTTTTATCAGCTCTCGACCTGTGCATTGAGAACAGTTGACATGAAATTGGTCACCTTAATTTCGCTGCCCCCACCCCATCTCTTCGGACCTGTCTCCATCTGAACTGACTGAAGTGTATGTTCTCAGACCCAACCCTGACTTTGTAATTAAGCCTAATGACAAGAGTGGGGCAGTTGCTGTCGTTGTACTGACCTCTACATTACAGAGGCTGAGCGCCAGCTGTCAGATACCTCCTCCTATCTCCTGGACCATGATCCCACCATGGAACTTCAGGCTATTGTGTCCACAATGATCACTAACCTCATCTCATCCCATGATCTCCCCCCAACAATGCCTCCAACCTCATAGGCCACTTCTTCCTCCTTCCAAAAATCTACAAACAGGACTGCCTTCTCCCTTTCCTGACAATAATTCATTGCCCTCTTAATTGCCCGAATTGAACTTGCTTCTCTACATGTTCAAGCAGTGCACTTCAAATCTTAACTGCTCACTGCAGGAAAATGTTTCCTCTCATGTTGGCGTTGCCTATTAGCCTTGAATCTGTGACTTTTGGTTCTTGACCCTTCTACCAATAGAAACAGTTTCTCTCTGTCTGCTGGGACTGGGTTTCTCATGATTTTGAAAACTTTCAACAAATTCTCCTCTCAATTTTCCCTACGCCAAGGAATACTGCCTCAGCTTCTCCAATCTTTCCAGGTAACTCAATTCAACATCCCTGGATTCATTCTTGAGAATTTCTTGTGCATCTTCTTTCACATCCTTCCAAAAATGCGATGCCCAGAATGCAGATACTCCAGCGTTAGTGTCAGGCAATGTTATGTGACAACTCAGCTGCCTGCTTTTCACAGGAGGCATCAATGAAAGAAAGTCTAAATAATGGCCGATTCTTAGATGTTGTTTAATCAGCGTACTCAGAGATGTTATTACTCATCATTGGGATGGGTGGGACTTGATCCTGGGTCTCCTGACACAGAGGTAGCATTGCACCACAAGAGCCCTTCCACAGCTGGAAGTAACTCATTTGGGAAGCAAGAAACCACTGAAGAATACTAGGCATGGAAATCCTAGAAAGTATATTGTCCTGCTGTTTTTTTTCTGACCTTGAAATAACTTAGAGAGTAATAAGGTGAAAGATTTGTGTTTATACAGAACCCCAAAGTAATTCAGAGCCAATCAAGTATTTTTGAAGAATAGCTGCTGCCGTGATGTGTGAAGCACAGTGCCTGTTTACATAGGGTAAGCTCGAATAAAGAGCCATGAAATAAATGGCCAGATCATTATTTTTAAGCGATGATGTCTGAGGTCTAAATGTTGGTCAGGACATTACGACTAAGTCTGCTCCACGTCTTTGAAATATTGCGATTGAATATTTTACCTCCACTTGAAAGGGCAGTTTGGAGCCTCTCCAGGGTTTACTGTCGGCACTTCTGACAGTACAATGCCCCTTGCCTTAGCAACTAAACAGTGTAACCATGCTCCAAATTGTGAGATACTCAGTGGTCAGATATATCCCATATGCCACAGGATATATTTAAGCTTCACCATTTACAAGAACAGATACAAAGCAAACTGAGGAGTATTCTTTGTTTTCACAGTCCTCTGGTGAAAGAATGTTCAAGAATGATTAAACAAAATGTAACTTTTTTTGCATTTACATTGATGCCTCATCTATGGCATTCACACTGGATACCATTACAGTGGTAATTTGAGCTGAGTACAGAGTGATAAAGAAGCAATACGCTCATCATTGTCAATTTAAATCTCCCCTTGCCCCACTCCCCAAAATATCTTTCTGACTTTCTGTTTTACAAACAATGCAGCATAATCATATTTTACAGTATAAGATCATAAGAAAATAAGTGCAGGAGTAGGCCACTCAGCCCTTCATCAAGATCGTGGTTAATCTGTTCTAGGCCTCAACTTCTCTTCTCTGCCAGTTCAGCATAACCCAACACCCCAATATTCCAAAAACCTATCTACTTCGTCTTTAATTACTTTCAGTGATCTATCCTCCACACGTCTCTGGAGTACAGAATTCCAGACATTCACAGTCCTCTCAGAGAAAAAAATTCCTTCACATCTCAGTTTTAAATGAGTGGCCTCTTATTCTGTAACTATGCTCTCAGTTCAAGATTCTCCATTGCTGGAAACATCTTCCCAACATTTACCCTGTCAAGCCCCCTCAGAATCTGAGATGTTTCAATGACATCATCCCTCATTTCTCTAAATTCTAATGAATAAAGATCTAACCTCCTGGGGCTGTTCTTGATAAGTCAACCCCTTTATCCTAGAAATCAGCCTATGAATCACTTTTGAAAGAACTCCAATGCACACATAATTTTTTAAATGCAGGGACTAAACCGTACACAGTACTCTAGGTGAGGCCTCACCAACACCCTGAACAGTTGTAACAAGATATCCCTGTTTTTAAACAAAGGCCAAAATTCCATTCACCTTCTTAAGTAATTCCTTCACCTACAAACTAACTTTTTATGTTTCATGCACAAGAATACCCAGATCCCTCTGCACTGCACTTTTTGGAATACCTCCCTCCATTTAACTCATAGTTTGAATTTTGATTTTTCCTACCAAAGTATATGGCCTTACACTTTCCTATATTAAACAGCGTCAGCCATCTTTTTGCCCTCTCACTGCACCTACCTATAATCCCCTTGCAGATATTTTATGTCCTTTACTATCCCACCTCTTTTTATATTGTCAGCGAATTGAATTCATTACACTCTGACCCCAACTCATCTCCTCCAAATTATTAGCATAGATAGTAAATATTGAGGCCCTAGAACTGATCCTTGTGGTACTCCACTAGTTGCTTTAAAAAGACCACTTAATCCCAAATCTCTGTCTTCTGTGTGTTAACCAATCCTTGCTAACTCATTACCCCAATCAGATTCTAGTGTGTGAAATGACCTTTCACATGGCACCTTTTAAATGCATTCTGAAAATCCAAATATGCCACAGTTTCCAGCTCTCCTTTATTGACTCTGCTTGTTATATGCTCAAATAAATTTAGCGAATTTGTCAAACAGAACCATGATGACTCTGTTTGATTGTGTTAAGATTTTTGAAATGTCCTGCTATTTCTTCCTTAATAATAGACTCTAACATTTTCCCAATGACCAATATTAGGCTAAATGGCCTGGATTTTCCTGCTTTATGTCTGTCCCCCTTCTTGAAAAGGAATGTCACATTAGTGGTTCCCAATCCAGTGAGTTCTGGAATATTTTGACTGATGCCTCTATTATCTCTGCAGGCATTTCCTTCAAACCCCTTCAGTGCATGCCATCAGATCCTGACAACTTGTCTGCCTTCAGTTTCATTAGCTTATCTCTCCCTCAAGACCTGCCACAAGACCTTCCCTTCTATTAGCACCTTGGTTATCATCTTTGGGCTATTTATTACATTCTCTGCCATGGGTGGCATGGTGGCTCAGTGGTTAACACTGCTGCCTCACAGCGCCAGGGACTCGGGTTTGACTCCACTCTCGGGCGACTGTCTGTGTGGAGTTTGTACATTCTCCCTGTGTCTGCTTGGGGGTGCTCCGGGTGCTCTGGTTTCCTCCTATGGTCCAAAGATGTGCAGGTTAGGTGGATTGGCCGTGCTAAATTGCCCATAGTGTCTAGGGTGAGAAATATAGGGATGGTGTAAGGGATGGGTCTGGGTGGGAACCTCCTTAGAGGATTGGTGTGGACTTAATGGGCTGAATGGCCTGCTTCCACACTGTAGGGATTCTATGAAGATCGATGCAAAATATTAGTTTAAATTGCTTTTATCTGCCATTCACCTGTTATTAATTCCCCAGTCATATCCTCCAAGGATCTTACTCATTTTAGCAACTGTCTTTCTTTCTGATAGAAACTCTTGTTTTTTGACAGAATATATCATGCCAGTTTATTTTCATAAGCAATTTTCTTCCTCTTTATTAACTTTTTAATCACACTTGAAAAGTTCACCTCTCTCTCTCTCCTCCTTTGATAGACTTTGCTACAGTTCATTTTACAGAACGTAACAGCAGAACATGTAGAAACATATATAATCAAGTAGATTCAGCATCACTTCATGCAGGGAATATCATGTCTGACAAATGCATTCGTTTTTTTGAGGAGGTAACAAGTGGGATAGATAAGGGGGAACATGCAGATATTTGGGTTTCCAAAAGGCATCCAATAAGGTACCACGCATAAGGCATATGGAATTCAATTAGATGACTGTTCAGGGAATATGTTAGTAATGTATTAATATGGATAGAGGATTTTTTTTTCTTTTTATTTATTCATGGGATGAGGGCATCGCTGGCTAGGCAGCATTTATTGCCCATCTCTAATTGCCCAGAGGCGAGTTGAGAGTCAACCATATTGCTGTTGGTCTGGAGTCACATGTAGGCAAGACCAGGTAAGGATGGCAGTTTCCTTCCCTAAAGGACATTAGTGAACCAGACGGGTTTTTCCCGACAATCGACAATGAATTCACGGTCATCATTAGATTCTTAATTCCAGATATTTTTTATTGAAATCAAATTCCACTATCTGCCATGGCATGATTCAAACCCAGGTCCCCAGAACATTATCTGGGTCTCTGGATTAACAGTCCAGCGATAATACCACTAGGCTATTGCCTCTCTATTGGCTAACTAATCGGACAGAGGGAGTTGGGATAAAGGAGCCATTTTCAGGATAGCAACCTAAACTAATGGGGTGCCACTGGGATCATTGCTGGGGCATTGTTCATTTATAATATATAATGCCTGAGTTGGAGGGTGTGAATGTACTCTTGCCAAATTTTGAGATAATACAAAAATAGGTAGAAGGCAAGTGGTGATGAAGGGATATAGACAGGTTAATTGAGTTGGCAAAACCTTGGCTGTTGGAATATAATGTGGGAAAGTATGAGATTATGTGCTTTGACAAGAGGAGTCGAAGAGCTGAATATTATTTAAATGGAGAAAGATTTAAGAAAATGACAGCAAAGTGAACTTTGGGGCCCTCAAACATGAATCTACCATTCAAGTTCAGCAGGTAGCGGGGAAGGTAAATGGAATGTTGGCCTTTGTTTCAACGGAATGTAATATAAAATGCAGAGTGATTTTACAAAACTATAGAAGGCACTAGGCAGACAACACCTAGAATACTGTGAACAGTTTTGATCCCCCAATCTAAGGAAAGATCACGGGAGACAGTCCAGAGAAGGTTCTCTAGGTTGGTCCTGGGTATGGAGGGATTAACTTATGAGGAAAGGGTAAGTAGTTTGGACCTGTACTCTTTGAAGTTTAGAAGAATGAGAGGTGACCTTATTGAAACATGTAAGATTCTTTAGGGTCTTGACAGTGTAGATGTTGAGAGGCTGTTTTCCCTGTGGAAAGGACCAGAGGGTATAATCTCAAAGGGAAGGGTCACCTATTAAAAAAATCATAGAGTCATACAGCACAGAAACAAACCCTTCGGTCCAACCAGTCCATGTCAAACATAATTCCAAACTAAACTAGTCCCACCTGCCTGCTCCTGGTCCATATCCCTCCAAACCTTTTCTTTTCATGTACCTATCCAAATGTTTTTCAAACATTGTAATTGTACCCACATCCACCACTTCCTTAGGAAGTTCATTCCACACATGAACTACACTCTGTAAAAAAATTGCCTGTCATGTCTTTTTTAAATTTCTCTCCCCTCACCTTAAAAATGTGCCCCCTAGTCTTGAAATCCCCCATACTCGGGAAAAGACAGCTACTACTAACTTTATCTATACCTCTCATTATTTTATAAACTTCTATCAGGTCGCCTCTCAACCTCCTACGCTCCAATCAAAATAGTCCCAGCTGATCCAGCCTTTCTTTATAACTCAATCCTTCCATACCTGGCAGCATTCTGGTAAATCTCTTCTGAACCCTCTCCAGCTTAATAATATCCTTCCTAAAGACTAAAATGTGGAGAAATTTATTTTGTCAAAATCTGTGAAATTTTTTACCACAGAGGACTGTGGAGGTTGGCTCATTAAATATATTCAGCATTGGAATAGACATATTTTTAATCATTAAGGGAAACAAAGATTATGAGTTAAAGTCAAGAAGTGGAATTGAGAATTATCAGATCAGCCATGATCTTATTGAATAGTGGAGCAGACTCAATGGGCCAAACGGCCTAGTTCCACTCCAATTTTTTTTGGTCTTATGGTGATTTTAAGATATTCCTTATAACCTACTGAAATAACTCCACAGAACTTAGTATCCATCACCAAGTCACCTTTTATTTACACATTTACAGTACTTGATTTTAGTACTGTCTCACTCAGAGTCAGCTACCAGAGTCTCAGTGTCTCTGTCATCCAGGACTCCCTGATTGGACCTAATTAACAGCCCTAATCAGTGAACTCATATTCTATGAGGTCCAGCTGGCTGACCTCCTTACGCTCACTACACTATCTCTCTGACAAGTTTTTGGTTTCTTGGCCTAATATCTCTTCATGTGATTGGAATTAAAGTGCACGCACCTTGGGATGCTGCACTGTGTTAAAGGCTGTATGTTGTTGCAAATTATCATTGGAATGTTGGATGAATTTAATGTGAAATGTCAGGTTCTGAGACACTATATTGTACTTTAGTAAACTTTTGTTCCTATCTGAATGCTGACCTTCTGCACTGTAACAATTCTGTAATTCAGCCTTCAGCTGAACATTCAGAAGAAACCATTAGGAGAAACAAAAAAAAATGCCACTCATTTTGAGAAATGCTGACATGTGAGAAAGGCCAACCGAATGAAAGTGGATGGATGTTGAAGGTAAGGCAGGCTCCGTTGACACCAGCAAGGGAGATTGTTAGGTAGTTTAACCCCCTGTCTTTTCACAGCCCTGATCTATTTCATATCCTGCAGCTCTTGAAATTCCATCTCTTTAACTGCCTGGAGACCAAATTTTAAACTAAAACAAAACATGTCAGGAGTTGTTATACTTGAGAGCAAACTAAGGAGCTGTGCATATCCAAATAAGCTTCTCCATAATTCAGGTTAAGTGGGGAGAGGGTGTTAATTGCGGTCGGTCTGAATAGTCGGGAGTTAAAATGGTCTCATTGATCCCCCCTCTTGCTTGGCAGTCACGGCACTCTATACAAAGTAATCCGAGAGTGACCTGTGTGTGTCCAGGAAAGCAGCAGTTGGCAGCGTTTGATGGAATTATTGTCACTATGGACGTGACTGAGGGAAACTGAACAAACTGGAATCTTGTTGGAAAACAACAGGTCCTTAATTTGGATCCATCAGGGAATTGTAGTCTCGCCTTAGACTCGCAGTTAATTGTTAGTACACATGGGGATTTCCAAATGTTCGATCACTGGAATCATTTTTTTAACATCAGATCCTAAAACTAACAGTTTCCTAATCCCTCTGTGTCTTTCTGCAAACACAGGGAGCCTCAACACCCTTTATGTGAGTTATTTTCTCAGTGCTATTAGTATCTTACTTTTGAAGCTGACTTTTAAGTGTAAGCAATAGAGTTTCCTCCGGTCAGAATTAACATGGCTAAATCTGCAATCTCAGTTTACAGCACACTGCAGGTTAGTGTGCAGTTCTCACTCATCGGGTTTACAGGAATAATAACACTTACCTCTAGACAGACCCATTAAGTATTAGACTGGCACACAATCAGAGTAGGGAAATACCAAACTTATCCAACACAAAGGAAGTACACCAGGCTTTCAAACACCAGCAAGAAATTTATCATTCCTGGTTTATCTCCCTGTAGGTTGCACGTTCAGAGGCAGCATGTTCATACTCCGAACTTGATATCTTAGATTGTTGCAATAATATCCTAAATCCATATACATAATTGCATAAATATCTTTAATGCAACAAAACATTCTTAGTTTGCACTCCCAGTTCTGCTGTTGGCACAAGGTTTTTATTTTATTCATTTGTAGTGTGGTCTACACTGACTAGGCCAGTAATTATTGCCCATCTCTAATCAGAGTCATGGACAGAAAGAAAAGAGTTTTAAGCAACACTGCTCCATCTCCAACACCCAACCGTTCTCCCTCTCATTACAAAACAGAAGGCAACACAAAAGGCAGAATGAGGGGCCTTTGAGTTGGGATCCCAATGTTGGAGTGGCATTGGGTGGGGTGGGGTGCATGGCCCCGTACTAAGTGGAAAGCAGCCACCCAACATTCTAATATTCCCTAAACTGACCAATTAGTGTCCAGGTGGTGACCTTGTGACCAATTCTCCAAGTCATGGGTAATAAATTATAGCCTTTCAAGGCAATTCATGAAGGTACAGTTGGATTTTTTCTGTCAGCTTGTGGGTCCCCAACTATGCCAGGAACAGGTTAGCTGCTGGAGGTAGCATTCCTGTGTTGGACCAGGGCTGGAGAGGTGATAGATTGAGTAGTATAAGTCTATACTCTCTACAGTTTAGAATAAACAGCGACAATCTCACTGGAGTATGTAAGAGAGTGAGAACACCGTTCACCGTGGCTGGAAAGTCCAGTCCTTGGGGGCATAAATCCACGTCAATGTGATAGCTCTTTAGGACTTAGATGAGGAGATATTTTTTCGTTCAGATGACTTGTGAATTTTTGGAAGTCTCAATCCCAGACAATTTAGAGATACAGGGATTGCACATGGAAGTAAAATTAAGGATCAACCAAGGTGACAGAGTATGCTTCAGGAGCTGCATAACTTACCCCAGCTCAAATTTCCTACTTTCTAAGTGTAATCTTCAAATAAATGGATAATGAGACCTCCAGACATGCATTAAAGATCCAAAATCTATTTTAAAGTCACGCCTTGCACATTTTTAAAATATCCACCATAAAGTTTTGTTTCCAGATTTTGAATATAAATTACTGAAGTAAAGATTAAAGGCTGTGAGTGTACCCTTTGACCAGTAAGAGGATTGTAGGCCTCCATTGGTGGGAGCATTGGTGGGATTTGGGCATGTAGATTGGAAAAAAAACTAAATTAGAGCAAACATAATACTTGGGCACCACACTCAAAGAACAAGGGCTTGAGTAGGATGCAGAGGAGATTTACTAGATTGATAACAGGAGTGAGAGGCATCTGTTAAATGCAGAGACTCAAAAAGCTGGGATTGTTGTCCTTTGAGGAGATTAATAGAGCCTTTCAAAACCGTGAAGGGATTTCAAGACGTAAATAAGAAGGAACTGTTCTAACTGGCAGAAGAACTTGTAACCAGAGGACGTGTTTAATGTACTCACAAGAGAGCCAGAGGTGAGGTGAGGATAATTTATTTTCCTGATGTGGTAAGTTGTTAGGACTTGGAGCATGCTGCTTGAGTATCTGGTGGAAGCTGACACAATAATGACTTTTGAAAGGGAATTGAATTAATATTTAAAGAAAATTACAGCTTTGGGGAGATACAGTGGAGTCAGGTTAATTGGAAGATACTTCCAAAGAGTCAAATGACCTCCTTCTGTGCTGCATGGTTCTTTGATTTTGTGCAGATCTTGTTCCAACAGGTCAGTTCCCTTCATTTATTTCAGTCCCACTTAATAAATTCCTGCTTTCTATTCTCCCGGTTTCCCCATTTTTAAACTTGTGTCCCTTATTGTTTGACAAATAGAAATCTTGAGGGGCAAGTCATCACCAGGTTGCTCTGAAATATTTCCAAACGACAGTGACAGGGTCCTCGAAACGGGATTCCCATTTGACTTCTCAATCAACAATAAATGGACTACAAAGTGCTTTGGACATCCTGAGTTCATGAAAGACTCTGTCTAAAAGTAAATCTTTCTTTTTCTTCAATATTTTACAACAGTGGAAGATGTGGTAGTGATGAGTAGTCATAATTGGGGAGGAAGGAAAACGGAACATCAGAATGGTAAAGGATTCAATACTCAAATCTATTCCTTGCACGTTAGATCCCTGAACATTTTTCAATTCCCAGATCCTCCACAAATGATTGTTACCACACATTTACCAATTGCACTCTAGCATCTGATTTAACTAATGCCAATCTGCTTATTCACAGAACTTTAGCGTCTTAAAGGTGACCTGAACTGATCTTTTTAAATTTGAGTATGGCTTTTTTTCCCTAGCCTTCTTCGGATAAAATATATAATGAAGTGAATGTTGAACAATAATAGATGGACATCAATCACTTATACTGCCTCACGTGCTGCTTAAGTTTAACATTCCCATGAAATATGTATTGGAATGGTTTGTGGTGCAGAAAATATAACATTAATAGCAATTGCTATTGTAGATACCACATGTGCCTCAGCACAAATATTTCCAGGTATATCACTGATATGTGCCAAATTAACCTATTTATTGAATTTCTCCAGAATAAGGGCTGCTTGATACGGTCCCCAAACCTGAATCATGTGTCTTTTAAAAAGTAAATTGTCACATAATTCTATATGCCTTGGCCCCATATTTTTACTGTCTTTCAGTGAACTTTTGTGACCATTGTAAAATTGTAAGTTTGAAGCATACTGGGGTTGGGTGGTGCGGGGGGAGAAGGGTAGTGGGAAGACATTTTGTCTAGAGCTCCCCCTAGTGTGACACCATCAACAGGCATCTGTCAGCTAACCTACGGTTTCCCATGTGAACTGCACTAGATCTGCTGCAAGTTCACAGATCATGTGCTTTATACTTTTTTTTCCACGTAATATTTCAGGAGAATCCTGAATTGGGAGTTTGAGCCAGGATCCCAACATTGGGGTCACATCGGGGTCATGGGCCAATGAATGATTTGAATCAGCACAATACAAGGCAGCCGCACGATAATAGAGAGGTTATGTTTCTAAAATACTAACCCAGGAAAATGGATTAATGGATCAACACGAGTTCAAATCTGCCCATGGCAATTACAAGAATTTAAATTCAATTAATTAAATAAATCTGGAATTTAAAACAAATAGCACCAGTATCAATAATGGTAATGAAGTTTGTAATTTTTGTAAAAACGGCTACTTGGTTTACTGATGTCCATTAGGAGAGGGAATCTGACCCACTCATGGCTCCAGATCCACAGCAATTTGGTAGACACTTAATTTTCTCTGAAAACACCGAGTAATCTTCTCCATTGCTAAAGTAGCTCACCATCACCTTCTTAAGGCAATAACTGCTGGTCCTGCCACCAACATCCTGTGAATGGGCTTTTTTTAGAAAGCATTTGTTTATAGGACTAAACCCGCTAGTGAATCTGGCCTGTATTAACAACATCGGTTTCTCTTTACGTAGCACCTTTCAGTGTTGTAAAACACCCAGAGGCATTTTACAGGAACATTATTGGACAAAAAGTGACACCAGGCCACATAGAGGTTTCCAAAAGATGCAGATTTTAAAGAGCAACTGGAAGGAGTAGATACTAAGGTAAAATGTATAGTGAGGGATCTCTGAACCGAGGACTTAGGCAGCTGGAGGCAGTCCCAAAACTATCATTAAAACATCAAAAATAACTTGTATTCTTATAGCACCCTAATTAAAAGTAATCCCAAAGCACTTCATATGAACAGATGAAACATGGTAGAACTACAAGGATAACAAAAATCACGATAACAAACAGCACACAAAACAATTCTATTCACTGTATCTCGGTGCATGACAATAATAAATCAAATCAAAAGTTTGTAAGAAGGTTTTTAAAGTTAGAAAGGATGTTAGGTGGTTGATAATGTTTGGAAGATGATTTCCATCACAAAGGAACTAGATAATTCAATAGTCTGCCACAATCATGTTTGTCCATATCTCTTCATCATCTTCTCCTCCCATCATTTATCCAGTCTAATCTTGATTGTTTACATTGATTCTATTCAACTCAGCAATTGAGTATCAAGCTTCACTATTCTGTGTAA
The DNA here is from genome assembly GCF_021869965.1 of Rhincodon typus. NCBI lineage: Eukaryota > Metazoa > Chordata > Chondrichthyes > Orectolobiformes > Rhincodontidae > Rhincodon > Rhincodon typus. The sequence goes on along the minus strand of NC_063335.1, from coordinate 107,931,615 downwards.
AGGAGCTTCTCTAGCTTTTTAGTTCAAAGTCTTTTGCATTTAATTTTATTTCAACTGCCCTTCGTTCTTGGGCTCCCTTCACAACTCACCCAGCTACAAATAAACAGTCTGATTTACCAGTCCTGTCCTATCCTTTCATAATGTTAAAGGCTTCTGTCACACTGCCTTACAATCTGCATTGTTTAACCAGAAATAAACTAAAGTGAGTGAGATCATGGAGAGATTTATAAATGAAGGCAGTAAATTTCAATTTGCTGCTTTGGCCATAGGCTGCTTTGTAAACAGAAAGGGGCTTGGCAAAGATGAAATCCCAGCCAAAAAGTTCAAGCATTTATTATCAGACCATTAGGACCTTCTCCTCTGATGGAAAGTAGGCTCCACTCCACAGAAAATGGACAGTGCAGAAATTGTCACATGACACACAAGCAAAGGCAATGACTACGGCTGCATCTCACTCCTTAGCGTCACAGAGTAGGCCCTAGCTACAGTCCTACTTGAAAGACTCCATCTCCTAGCAGAACAAGTGTAGCCAAAAATACAGTACAGTTTCTGTGCCATCAGATCTACTGTGGACATGATCTTCTCCATACAGTGACTACAAGAGGAATGTAGGAAAGTGGCATCCCTCTTTGCCTTCCTTTGGTGGATCTAAGTAAGGAATTCAAAGCCATCCACCAAAGCTCCTCAATTTCAACTGCTTCCACCATGAAAACAGAACAGTTTGATGGCTTTACTTCTGAGAGTTTCAGAATGATGAAGAGAGTGAAACAGGGCTCTGTCCTAGTCCCATTCTGCCATTCTCTAGCCCTTCGCCTTTGCTGCACATTCGGTTGGAGTTGGCTTGTTCCCATGGCAGGGTCCAATATATGTAAAGTGAAAGTGAAACAAAAGTGAAGCATTATATGCCCTGATTCGAGAACTCCACCATATTGGTGATGCTTCATTAGTCTCTCCACATGGAAACTCAGCCATAAAGACTCATGAGCTATCTCTCCCATGCCTGTAACTTGCTCTCCCTGACTATAAGCATCAAGGAGACCATGATCATATGAGGCTGTTGTATCCCTGACCTTAGTCCTACTAAACAACAGCCGAGTAGAAGTGATTAGCAAATTCTGCCACATCAAATCCATGTCAACAGACAATAAATTGTTTGATGCAAAACTTGACACATACAAAGGGAAAACAGCTACTGCCTTTGGCCCACTCATGAAACACCAGTGGGATAGCATCACGTTGACTTTTAGAGCCAAGCTGATAGGATATAAATCCTGCGTCCTCAGCAGATTGTTGTGTGGCTGTGAAAATTGGATGGTTTACAGCCATCAAGAAAAGACGTTCAACAGTTTCCAACTTTGCTGGCTGCAGGACATGTTCTGGCAGGACAAAAGCACACAAGCAGCACTCATGCAGGGTTGACATCATTGGTTTGGGCACACCCACAAGATGGAAGATGGTCACATATTCTCTTAAGGATTGACGTCTTCAGTTATCAGCAAAGGTGATGAAGACATGCCATCTGAAATGATTTGTTTCCTGCATGTCCATCATGTTTCATAGGTGGAAGAAAGCCAATGATGTCTTTGGGAGAAAGTAGAAGCCAGCAAGTGAGCAGAACTGGCAATGATGAACCTCCAGCCAAATAAAAACATAACATTCTCATCACAGAAAGGCAAGAAAGGGAAAAAGGCAGCAGTAAAATGAAAGAAAAATATGGATTAATCTGCTTTTCAGGAAATGTGCATTATTTAAAACATTTATATATAGAATCCCCACAGTGTGGAAGCAAGCCATTTGAGTCTATCCCTGTAACACTGCATTTCCCATTGGTAATCCATCTAGCCGGTACATCCCCTGACACTATGGGCAACTTAACACGGCCAATCCAACTAAATCTTCATATCTTTGGACTGTGGGAGGAAACCACTGCACCCAGCAGAAACCCACATAGATAAGGGGCGAATACGGGTGGCACAGTGTCTCAGTGGTTAGCACTGCTGCCTCACAGCACCAGGGACCTGGGTTCAATTCCACCCTTGGGCGACTGTCTGTGTGGAGTTTGCATATTCTCCCCATGTCTGCGTGGGTTTCCTCTGGTTTCCTCCCACAGTCCAAAGATGTGCAGGCTAGGTGGATTGGCCATGCTAGATTGCCCATAGTGTACAGGAATGTGTAGATTAGGTGGGTTTATAGGGGAATGGGTCTGGGTGGGATGCTCTGTGGGTTGGTGTGGACTTGTTGGGCCGAAGGGCCTGTTTCCACACTGTAGGGATTCTATATAAAAAAAAATATGCAAACTCCACACAGACAGTCACTCAAGGCTGGGATCAAACCTGGCACTGTGAGATAGCAGTGCTAACCACTGAGCCATCATGCCACCTGCTATGAAAAAAGGGTGTGAAATATTGTATTACACTGAATGTTGAAAGAGAAAAATAATAGTTAATTAGCTTTATAGGATTATAGCATGGTGTTTTTGAATTATAAGAATGTGCGGAGTAGGAGCTGGAATAGGCTGTAAGATCACTACAGTCTGCTGCACCATTCACTATGACCCTGGCTGCTGTTTTACCTCAATACCATTTTATGCCCCTATTCCTGTATCCTTTGTTTATTGTGGTGTCCCAAATTTATTTATTTACACAGAAAAGAAAACTCAAGTAAAAACCAAAAGAACTGCGGATGCTTTAAATCAGGAAGAGAAACAGAAATTGCTGAAAAAGCTCAGCAGGTCTGACAGCATCTGTGAAGAAAAAAATCAGAGTCAATGTTTTGGGTCCGGTGACCCTTCCAAAGAAAACTCAAGTGTTGTATTTATGAAATCATATTAACCTAAATGGGCCGAATGACCTGCTCCACACTATCAGAATTCTACGATTCTATATTGTGCAACACATAGTTGAGAAATGCTGATAGATTACCCATTGACAAAACCACGTATTAAATTTAATTTTAAAAAACACAAGCAAGGTTTAATATTCCGGGAAATATCCACATTGGTTATACCAGCCTTCTTAAAAATAACAGTAGTTAAATTTGTATGCATTTACTGCTGCTTTTCACCATTTTGAATTTACTTACATTATGCATCATACACCATGCACGTTCCTATACAGTCCATGGTGTGCAGGTCACACAACCATGGAAACTATACCACTAACCCTCTTGAATAACTGACTCTATCCTGCTCCTGTTTTTCCCTTTGTGCTCCATGTATCCATTACCTGCGTGAGCAGAGTTTGATAGGCCCTGGAAATAATATAAACCATAGAATCAAGGAATCCCTACAGTTTGTAAGTAGGCCATTCATCCCATCCAGTCCACACCGACCCACTGAAGAGCATCCCACCCACACCCAACCCCACCCCCCCACCCTATAACCCTGCAATTCCCATGGCTAATCCTCCTAACCTACACATGCCTAAACACTATAGGCAATTTAGCATAGCCAATCCATCTAGCCTGCACATCACTATAATTGTTGAATATTCCAGTCTGTCATGACATTTAGTAGATGGTGGATTAATGACATGGCCAGACTATTTTTATCTCCCAGTGGTTGTAAATTGAGTATATCCAAGTCTTCTTGATCAATATTACTCTAGATATGGAACTACAGAGGTATGAATGTATCTTTGTAGAATAATTATCAGACAGTCTTCTAGCACAGACTTTGTTTTCCTATTTAAATCATGGAATGAAACATTCAAACCTGCTCATTGGCATTTTAATGATGAAATATCTTGGGAATTAGCTGTATTTTGGGCTGGCAATTTCTTAATCTGTTGCTAGGATTTCCAACACAATGATTTATATTGAGAAAGGTGCAAAGACATCCAAGTGACAAAACAGGCACAATACAAAATTCCAAACTATATAACTACCAAAGTAACACAGAAGAGTTTAGTCATTTATCCATGTGGCATTTCCATACGTCATTGCAAAAACACATTAAGATAATGCACATGTAAATTATATGTAATAACCAGTACTATTATTTTTACCTGAGTTAAATCTTATCAAGATCTTCAAAAGCAGGGAAGTAATTTACAGGTGCTGGAATGTCACCTAATCACCATTTTTAGTGGGAGCGTTCAAGGAACACAAGGTTATACCCATTATTAATATTTTTATGAGTGCTGTTTTTATACTCCATACCACAACAAACATTCTTTACAAAATGAGAGTTAAAATGGTCTACAGGAATGCCTTAGCTCTGTTAGAAAGGCCAAATTGTTCAGCTAAAAGTAACACTGCGTTGCAGAAATTTGAAATAAAATCAAAATGCACAAAATATTAATCAATCATTCTCCTTCAAACATAACTTGGCTATCTCTGTTTTTGCAGCATTGCTTTCTCCTACTTACTTCATTTTGCAATTGTGACTGAGTTTCATTTGAAACAAAACAATCCCAACACTTAAGGTTTGAGCAAATTGAAAATGAGGGAAGTCAAATGGTCAATTCATTAAACTGATGTGAAATGCTTTCATACATCACCATGGTCATTAAAGAATTGGCAGTCTTGTCTCATCATTTAATAAACTAAGCACTCTCTTGTCCCCTTGATCTGGAGTTAGAGTCTTCCAGAAAATACAGTATTTTTGTCATTTTTGTAAAATTATCAAGAGGGGAGAGTTTAAACTCTTTTGTATCCAATGATAATTCTCCGTACCTGTGGGATAATCCTTAATATGACTGTTTGAGTTTTTCAAAGAGAAACAACACCCTGTGATCCTCTGTACTAAGAACAGTGATAAAGAACAGAGGCAGGTGTTGTTTTGAAGATAGCAATGGCAAGAGTAAAAGATAGTTAGCTAGAGACAATCAGGGACACCCAAAATTGTCTTTGAGTAATATTGAGTCAAGTTAATACTGCTGAAGTGGATATGACAGAATTGGTTTTGTTTCCATCTTCCCTGAGATTTCTACCAATCCCACCCTGGAGGTAGACTAAAATATGTGCAAATACATGTCCATGACTATAAATAATAGATCAGTTAAAGAAACAAAAAAAAAATTGGCATAGGATATTTTGTGACCTCAGAATATCTTAAAAGCACTTTCTAGTCAATGAAATGACTTAGGAGTGTAGTCCTTGTTGTAATGGGGAAAGCATGGCCACCAACTTGCACACACATAGCAGAGATAATAAGCAGATTATCTATTTAAGTGATGTTGATTGAGGGATAAATATCAGCCAGAATACAACAGGGCCTCTTGTGACACAGTGGTAGTGACTGCTGTGAGTCAGGAGGCCCAGGTTCAAGTCCCACTTGCCCCGATATGTCACAATGTGTCTGAACAGGTTGATTGAAGAAATACCTGCTGGAGTCAATTTCTCTGCTCTTCTTTGGCCAGTACCAAGGGATGTTTCACATTAGTCTGAACTCAGCAATGGCTCAGTTGGTATGAACATTCTGATTAGGAGCAGAAGTAGGCCATTGGGTCCTTCAAGGACAAAGTTCTGAGTCCAAATCCCATTGGACCAGGGGTTGAGCACAGAAATCATGGCTGACACTCCAGTACAGTACTGAGAGGACACTGCCAGGCCTCTGTAGAGTGGAGGTGAAAAATCTCATGGCACTATTACGAAGAAGAGTAGGGCAGTTATCTGTAATGGCCTGGTCAATAGTAATTGCTCAGTCAACATCACAAAACAAAAACAATTACATGGTTGTTATCTCAATATTGTATGTGGGCTGTTGCTGTGCACATATTGGCTACCACCAATATTTTCTACATTACAACAGTGACTGCACCCCAGAAACTCTTCATTGCCTGAGGCCTCCAATCATTGTGCAAAGTGCTATATAAATGCAAGTTGTTATTTTTTTTCTCTAAGCATATCATTCAGAGTGATAGTCTGATAACATTAAAATGTGATTGTTGTGTGCTTTCTCTATGGTCACAAAATGTTACCGCTTCTTGCATTATCATGATTTTAGCATGACCTAAAAATAAACTCGTGGGAGGAAGGGAGTAGTTTTGAAGCTGTCATACTGCGAAAGGATGTGCAGGCTCATTCAACAGTGGTCAGGCTAATTCAGCTGAGATTGACTGCAATAGTTTACGCTGACAGGTAAAAACACTGCAGGGCTTGAGAAACCATCTGTGATAGAACTCAGAAGAATTTGAGAGAACAACTCTCCATAAAACACAGTCAGTAGTGTCAGTTTATGTTGTCAGTGAGGTGATCGAATGTGAGATCTTGCTGTCTCTTATCCTATTGTCTTGGCTCCAATAACAAAAATGTGTTTGAGGTGATGGACTGGCACGAATACAGGGCAGTGAAGCCCTCCTCTGTGTGTACTTTACATGTCTAAAAGGTAAGGGCTCTTATGGCACACTGGTAGACTCCCTACTCTGAGCTAGGAAGCCTGGGTTCAAACCCCACCTGCTCCGGAGGTTTGTAGTAATATCCCTGAACAGGTTGACTAGGAAAATATTTACAAAAGGAAAACTGCTGTTTGCAGGATTCTGAACATTGAGTTCTTTATCCAGTGGGCTGGTGGGGTTATTTGTGTGTGCGCGCACCAGAAAATGAACTTTACAATGGACCAGTTCCATTTCAATGTTATTTTGAAACTCAAGTTTTGGTTCACTTGGGTGGATTTTAAATGAAACCAACGTTAGACTGCTTCCTAGAAATCTCATTTACCAGTTTTATGGAGTCAGATGAGGGCATGTTACACAGTACTGCATTGTCACTTCCACAAAACTGAGTACAGTTATGGGTGTGTACCAAGGTGCAAGTGGCAGGAACCGCGCCTTGGATCTAGTTTGGAATTGGCCTCTTGTCTCTTATCCTAACTCACTGCTGCCCTCTAGTCTTTGATATCCACATCGGTGACAGGGATTGTAATTGGAGGTTGCAGAATGGATTGAACTGAATTAACACTGTAACCTTTTCTAAATAATTGACATATAACATAGCTTACTGACGTAGGATGTGTGGGGATAATCGGCTGCAATGTATCAAAAGGAAAGTAGCAAGGTTTCTGAAAGAAGAAAATGAGGTTAGTTGAATTCTCTGCAGAGAGATAACACAGGGACGGCAGGCCGAATGGCCTGTACTACCCTCCCAATTCTGTGATATAGCGAGGCAGCGACTTCTAACCTAGCGCCTGTCCTAACCATACTGGAGCAAGAATTTTAAGAAGTTGCCCAAATTGCTCAGAGATTAGAAAGGGGATTCGAGAGGCGAGGTGGGATTTGATTTCCCAGTCAAAAATCAGTGTTGTGTAAGAATGAAAGGACGTTTCCTGGATAAGTGTCTTGGTGGAAAAACAACAAACCCTTCAGTGTGTGTGTGTGTGTGCGCGCCACAAGAATGATCGTCATAAACTCATCCCTTTGATACAGCGCCTCAGAGGCAGAGTCTCCACCTCCTGACCCACAGCCAGTGTTGATGTGCTTGGGAACTGAGAGGCCTCGCCACAAACACACACACACATACACAGAGACAGAGACATTCTCAGACCCTCTCTCTCCTGCACACACACACACGCACACACACGCAGACAGAGACAGACACAGACTCTCTCTGTCTCACACACACACAGACAGACACAGACTCCCTCTCTCACACACACACTGTGTAGCAGAACACTCAAAGCTTCCAGCCACCGCTCCTTGGGTGCGCTGTCCTAAATCTGAGGCACTTTCACACTGCCTCAGCTTCCGTTTGTTTTCTTGGAAAACCAAAGGAAAAAAACTAAAAGAGAGAGAGAAACTTCTGCGCAAATTAGCTGTTGGAATTCAGCGGCTGGTTTACCGGCAGTCAGAGAGAGCCTGGGCTGTGAGTGAGGAATAGAAAGGGAGAGATATCTATCTCTAACCCCCTTATACACACACACACATAGACACACACAGACATACTGTGAGAAGGACAGCTTGCAGCGGTCGCTTGGCTTCGGAAGTAATCCCGGGAGTGAAGGCGGATCAAGAGGGGGAGCTCCGGGACAATATGAACGGGATGTGGAAACAGCGGCTGGGAACGGTGTCCCGGTCGCTTCTACTGACATTCATCATCACAGGTAAATCCCTCTGTCCCGGCTATAGAGAGACTGCTGCTATCAGTGTCTGTTTGTGCATGTTCGTATTGTCCGTGTCCATGTGTGTGTTTGTGTCCTTTGTCCATGTATGTCCATGTATTTGTTTGTCATGTAAATTCGAAACTCTCGTGTCCATGTGTATGTCCTGTGTACATATATGTTTGTATGTCCTGTGTACATATATATGTTAGTATGTCCTGTGTACATATAAATATGTTTGTATGTCCTATGTACATATATATGTTTGTATACCCTGTGAACATATATATGTTGGTATGTCCTGTGTACATATATATATATATGTTTGTATGTCCTATGTACATATATGCTTGTACGTCCCATGTACATATATATGTTTGTATACCCTGTGTATATATATATATGTTTGTATATCCTGTGTACATATATGTTTATATGTCCCGTGTACATATATATGTTTGTATACCCTGTGTACATTTATATATGTTTGTATATCCTGTGTACATATATATGTTTATATGTCCCGTGTACATATATATATGTTTGTATGTCCTGTGTACATGCGCGTCCGTGTGGGTTGCTACGGTACTTAGAGTCATGGAGCCACACAGCCCACACACACACACACCGTCACCTGTCCAAAACAGAAGTTGCTGGAAAAGCTCAGCAGGTCTGGCAGCATCTGTGGAGGGAAATCAGAGTTAACGTTTCGGGTCCGGTGACCCTTCCTCAGAACCTGTCAGTTGTGTGCGTGTTGCATGTATGGGACTCAATCGAGCGCATTATCCCCGGAGCCTCAGTCTCTACGGGAGGGGCAGCTGGATGGAAGTCCCCCTACCCCAACCCCCGATGGGGTTTGTAACTGCTCAAGGCCACGGAGCCAGACTATCAGGGCTTGGAGTGTGAGCTCCGAAACCCACCCAGTAGTGGGAGTTAGAGAGGAAATTGATAAGCTGGCCGTGTGTGAGAATTCTGAAAAGCAGATGGAGCCTTTTTCCAAATTAGCTTCTCTTATGTATAATTGGTTGTAGAATTAATTTAGTGCGCTGTTTCGCGTTCTCTCTGAAATTAAGGCTCTGGTTTATGTGGGTAACAAAATAGGTTCTGTGAAGTAGGACAAACTGGTATTTAAAAAGCAACAGAGGCGGTGGTTTAGAAGTGCAAGTGATGGGGTGGGTTGCTGCTTTATAAACCGCAGGATGTTTGTGAAAGCTGAGCAACACTCAGATCAGCGAGCGTAGCCCTGTTCCCCACTCCTGTATCAGAAGGAAAGAGTTCACCCAGAATAGAAACAGTCTGCAAATCACTGAAGGGCTGGGGATCGGGACAATTCTTTTTAAAAATCTCCATCTGTTTGAAATTATCGAGCGACCTTTTTTCTTTGCTCAATCCAGTAAATTAAATCAGGGCCGACCCGCAGTAGAAAGTCTGCCCGATCTGAAGATGTTCTGTCAGAGTTCTCCCAACAATCTCAGCCAAAGTAAATCGCTGGGCAATTATTATCATCAGCCCCTTCCTGATCTGTAACAACTGTAAGGGGATTTCTCTCGGAGCCTGTTAGACTGCGAAATGCTCGGCTTTCTGTTTGCAAACTTCAACCTGCTGAGGCTTAACGTTGTGGCAAATATGTCAGTCCATGTCGAGAAAAACAGACAAAAATAAACGGAACGTCTTCTTCCTGACTGGGTTTGTACTGACATTCGCAGCTTTGGCTTCTGCTAAAGCGGTTTGTTCAGAGGCGGTATCAAGATGCTGGGTCTGTGCCAGAGTAAAGACTGTCTTTAAAAACATAGCCCTATCTTATTAAAACGATACGAATCCACTCGCCCCTTCCACTCCCACTTAGCCTCTCCGCAGGGGCTGATTACGAGATGAGGACAATGTACACAGACCGGGAGCCGTCTGTCACTGCATTTCAAGTGTAGAAGCTTGAAAGGCATCCCTTAAGTGGCCAAATAAATGGAGGAGGCTTCTAGTAGCTTCTAGGGAGAATGGGTTATTTCACTCCCGATTCCATGCTTTCCTATATAAAAACCAAAAGAACTGCGGACGCTGTAAATCAGGAACAAAAACAAAGTTGCTGGAAAAGCTCAGCAGGTCTGGCAGCATCTGAAGGAAAAAACAGAGTTAACGTTTCGGGTCCGGTGACCCTTCCTCAGAACTTGAGGAACTTTGTTTTTGTTCCATGCTTTCCTATGCTTGCTAGCTCTCTATCCGTTAAACTTTATCTTCTGTTCTCTGTGCTATCATCTTTGCCTTTCATTCTGTCCGTGTCTTCCATTCTACTCTCCTCCGGTTCCATTGTCCATTTCCAGTCACACCAAGTAACTCTGAAGGTATCTTCCCAGCATTAATCGCTTTTCATGCTCCCACCACAACCTGCACTTGTTTTTTTTGTCCACCAAAAAAAAGGATCATTCCTTCAAGTGCTTGACAGAAATGTGTTCTGAGCCAAAGAAGTTGAGGTATAACAGAACTAGGTTCTTTATTTTGAAAACGAATCTCTTCTAAGGAGGATCTTTGCAGAGGAGAATCAACAGGGTGTTGCCTGGGTTGGAGTGATTCAGTTCTGAAGAGGAAGTCAATAGGTTGGAACTGTTTTCCTTAGGCTGACTGGGATGGGGGGGAGGGGGTGGTTTTGGTAGTCTGATTGAGGTGTACGCAGTTATGAAAGGCATCAACAGGGTAGATGGGCAGAAACTTTTCCCATCGCTAAAGGAGTCAAGAACCAGGAGAACACTCTTAACGAAAGGAGCAGAAGATTTTGAGTGGATTTGAGAAAATATCTCTTCACCCAGAGGGTTGTGAGACTCACTGTCTAAAAAGATGGTAGAGGCAGGAACCTTTAAGAGCTACTTAGATGATCACTTGAAACAGTATAGCATACAAGTCTGTGGGCCAAGTGCTGGAAAGTGGGATTAGAATAGATAGATGTTTGATGACCACCTCAGACATGATGGGCCGAAGGGCCTTTTGTTGTGCTGTAAAAACTCTATTACTCTCTGACTCTAAGACATTCTGACAGTGGAGTTATTGAGGGCATGGCACTGATGTCAAATAGATTGAACTAATTGATCAGATTCAGTCAGAGTGTATTACCATTCACTAGCTAAGCAGTCAACAATAAGAGCCTTACAATTCAATTTAAAAGTGTTGCTAAGGCGAGCAAAGTTATCATAAAGTGGATTCTTTGAATATCCATGCTTTCTCACAGACCATAGTTGTGACAGAAATCGTTGTGTCTTGTGTGGAAAAACATCAATATAATTAGTTCTGGATTGTTCCAGCAAAGAGCAAGTAAACATACAAGAGGGCTGAAAATATCCTCTGTGCTCTAACCCTCTGTGGTTCAAAATAAAATCTTTAATGATGCATTTAATGAATCTGAGATTGCTACTTTCAGTTTAGGGTCAGCCAGTCATTGCCTGTTTCACATAACTGAAACTCTTCAGGGGACATTTAAACACTAACCAGAATATATATTTGCATAACACGGTCTCTCACAGTTAGAGTTTTGAATATTTAAACGGAAGGGAGAGTGTCTTCACTCTAATCGATTTAGTTGCAATAAAACAACTTTCAAACATACTCAGGAGTCCAGAATCCAAGTTTGATGCTACTCTGAATTTACAGCCCATACAATGTTAAACTGAAATGGCGTTTCTCCAGTTTCCAAAGTATCTCACCGCACCTCGATCCAAACCCTTGATTTTCCACAAATGTAGTATTGGTAAACAGTTTAAGTATTCAAGAAGACAGCAGCCTAAGGGGCACTTCACCCTGCAAAAAGCCATTGTCATGGGAGGGGATAAGGAACAAACTTACCTCATCCAGTCATAGAAGAAAAGGAGTCAATGGGAAGAAGACAATGAAATTCCCAAAGTATGTGCAGGACTCTTTCCTCAAGCAGTTCTACCAGTGCAGAGATAGCATTATACCTAATTAAGAGAGTTTCTAAATGGTTAGAATTGATGTATGGTGTCCCACAATGTTTAGTTTTAGGCAACTGCTATTCACAGCATAGAACAGTGATTTCACCATAAGCCCAGAGAGAGTGGAGATAATATTTACAGATAATGCTCTGCAGAAGATTAAAAGAAACTGCAGAGAATTACTGATAAGATAAGGGTAATGGGCTAAAAAGACAGATGGAGCTTAATATCAATGTGAAATATTTAATTTCGTTAAACAAAATAACAATATTTATATTCTGGATGGAAGTAGGCTTGTTATTACTCAGAAACACAAGGATTTTTGTAAGGCATTAAAGGCAGTGCCTTGCACAAACAAATGACAATCTCAAACAAAGGCATTTGGCATGCTTGCCTTTATTGGTCAGTGCATTGAGTATAAATGTTGGGAGGTCATGATGCAGCTGTACAGGACATTGGTTAGGCTACTTTTGGAATACTGTGTTCAATTCTGGTCTCCCTGCTATAGGAAGGATGTCGTGAAACTTGAAAGAGTTCAGAAAAGATTTACAAGGACGTTGCTAGGGTTGGAGGGATTAAGTTATAGGGAGAGGCTGAATAGGCTGGGGCTGTTTTCCCTGACTGTCGGAGGCAGAGGAATGACATTATAGAGGTTTATAAAATTATGAGGGGAATGGATAGGGTGAAAAGCCAAGGTCTTTTTCCCAGGCTGGGCAAGTCCAAAACTAGAGGGCATATGTTTAAGGTGAGAGGGGAAAGATTTAAAAGGGATCCAAGGGACAACTTTTTCACACAGAGGGTGGTGCGTTTATGGAATCATCTGCCAGAGAAAGTGGTGGAGGCTGGTACAATGACAACATTTAAAAGGAGTCTGGACGGGTATATGAATAGGAAGGGTTTAGAGGGTAATGGGCCAAATGCAGACAAATGGGACTAGAGTAATTTACGATATCTGGTCGGCATGGAAGAGTTGATCTGAAGGGTCTGTTTGCATGCTGTGCAGCTTTATCACTCTTTGACTCTAAAAGAGAACCTAACCATCATCCCCTGAAATCAATGGTGTTACCATCACTGAAACCCCTACTATCAACACCCTGGAGATTAGCTTGAACAGAAACTGAACTGGATTAGCTATATAATGTGACTCAAGAGCAGCTAGAGACTGTAAATTCTGTGATGAGTATCTGTCTTTCTGTCTCCTCAATGCCTGTGCAAGGCACAGGTGAGGAGTGGAGTATTTCCCACTTGCATGGATGGATGCAGCTCTAATGACATTCAAGAAGCTTAAGACTATCCAAGACAAAGCAGTCCCCTTGATTAGCACCCCATCCACAACCTTTAACATCCATTCCCTACATCAGTGATGCACAGTAGCAGCAGTGGATGCAATCTACATGATGGACTATAGCAAGGTTGCCTAGACAGCACCTTCCAAACCCATGACTAATTCCATCTAGAGGGACAAGTGCAGCAGAAGCATGGAAAACCTGTTCGTTCCCCTCCAAGCCACACACCATCGTCATTTGAACAAATACCACCGTTCCATTAACTCAACATTCTGGAATTCTGTCCCTACCTGCAGTGTGGGTGTTCTTACACTCAAGAACTACAATAGTTTAAGAAAGTGGCTCACTACTACCTTCAGGCTAATGAGGTGAAATATTAAATGCTGACCTAGCCAGTGATATCCAAGTTCCCTTGAATGAATTTTTAAAAGTTCGAGTCTGCAAAAATATTGATGATATTCTAGGTTTTATCACAAGATGTAGAATCTAAAACCAATGCCAAGCCTGCACATGACCTTAAAAATACCTCGGGTAAGTGTGCTCTGACTAGACTAGACTCCACACTGTAGAAAAGACATTGAGACTACAACACAACACATTCATGTTGCCTGAGTTTGAGCAAATACAATACAGAAAAGACTTGAACTGTGAGATTTGAAGAGTTAGGAGTGGAAAAGTGTTAGAAAGAAATGCCCTGCTTTGTGTGTGAATGAACCGTTCAGCTTTGCTGTTACCAGCACTGACCTCCAGTGCCACCACCACCATCTATTTCTCTCTAACCTTCTTCTCCAAGAGTAATGAGGAAGCAGGAAACTACTAACTCCTGTTCTCTCACCTTCAGTTCCATCCACATGGTAGTTCAGAGTGGAGGAAATCTCAGCTGACAAGCTTTTGTGTGGGAGGGACTAATGCAGATACAAAATGTTTTGAAGGAAGATCTTCATTGAGAAGTTTCCTCACTTCTTCACCCATTAACAGGTTAGCCTCATTTGGAGGATAGTCCTTCTGGTGGTACATTAAATATGGATTTGATACAACCTATCTTGTGCTATATAGCAACAACATCAAAGATCTGAGTTCAATGTTTATCATAGTATCAGTGTTGCTTCCGTCTTACAGTATGCTGGCATATTGCTTTATAAAGGATTAACATTAATTCTGTTTCTTTTCAACCTTCTGCTTTCTCTTGGCTCCTTTGAGTCAGTGCCACGGCACCAGTGCTGGCTCATACAATCAAATAACTTGAACAGAAGAAGCATTGTACCATAAGATTTGAAATACAGCAAAATCAGGATTATTCCACTGTGTGTTGGAAAAGAAGATGAGAGCAGTGATAAATTATGTAATTGCACAATACTGTATTCCTATTTTAATTAAAAAATGATAACAACACTTTTTGATTAATAAGGATTAATCTGAGGGACAATCACCTGCTCCAAAGCAATTCTAAGCTTGTTGTGAGCACAATAGGAATGTGTTAGAAGACTTGTGTATAATTAATGGGGCCAAATTAAACTTGTCATCTAGTACAGATTCTGCTTGCCAATAGATACCAAATGCATATTATTCCATCTGCTGTTAAAGGTGGCTATTAAATAGTCTTTGAAGCTACTAGCTCTTTATTCATCAGAAGCTTCCTGTTCAAGATGCTTTGAAGGAACTGGCAAAAAAGCAATAGACATGATCATTGTGATATGAACTAGTATTGACTCACCTTGTAAAGATATAACAGTTGTCACCTCTAGCAGAAACTAAAGAAAATGTCAGAGGTTGCACTGTCACACTCCTGTATCATTCATATGTAATCTATTCCCAAAAAAGGATGTCAGAGATAACAAGAACTGCAGATGCTGGAGCCAGAGCCAATACAATGTGGAGATGGAGGAACACAGCAGGCCAGGCAACATCAAAGGAGCAGAAGGTTGAAAAGAAACAGAATTAATGTTAATCCTTTATAAAGCAATATGCCAGCATACTGTAAGACGGAAGCAACACTGATACTATGATAAACATTGAACTCAGATCCTTGATATTGTTGCTATATAGCACAAGGCAGGTTGTATCCAACCCATATTTAATGTACCACCAGAATGACTACTCTCCAGATGAGGCTAACCTGTTAAAGTTGACGGTTCGGGTTGGGACCCTATTTCACAAATCTTTCCTGCTCCTCTGATGCTGCCTAGCCTGCTGTGTTCCCCCAGCTCCACACTGTATTGTCCCAAAAACGGATGTGATGTGAATGGGGGACTTGGCACCAGAAATCTCTGCACCTATTTTCGTTTCCAACATTTTGCCCTGAACGTGGCTGTTAAGATGGTTCAAATCAGGGGAAATCAACCCCAAACAGCTCAGAATTCCTTGCAGGTCAAAAGAAAGGGTTAAATAGACAACAAACTGGCTTGGCATTTAAACGTTCTGTAGAAGATTTTTCATGGATTTTCATGTGAATCGTTAGTTGAGGATAATTGAGAACAAGATCCACTGTGAGAATATTGGCCCAATCTCAGACCTGGTTTGCAGAAGAAGGAAGTGCCAAGGCTTTCGAGGAAGTTTGACAACATGTTGTATCGAATGTCAACTGAAGGTCAGGTCATGTTTTTTTTGATATCAACCAATAGCAGCTTGTAATTGGGTTGAGAGTTGCCACCAAATCTCCTTGCAGTGCTAAGTGTAAGGGCTTATCTAATCAACAATAGAGGAGGATAAACCACTCAACTCTTAACAAGAAGAGGCACTTGGCTTAACAAAAAGTTAAACCAACATGCCACTTTGTGTTGGTGAACCTAACTAGATTCTGTAGTTCATTGTGTATCATGGCAGACTTTGATTTTGATTGTGAAGTAAACTAACCAGTTTGTCTTATTCAAAATAACCAAGTCAAGCAACAAGCTGAAAATTGTTGAAACTACTTGAATCATAAAATATCAATCAAATCACATTTAATCCATGTTTTAATCTCAAAATTATACACATGCATGTACACAGAATAGGGAAGCAGATGTAGGCATGAAGTGTGCAAAGATGAGTAGGATTGTCTCGGGGATATATCCCTACTTGTGAAAATCATGCCTTTTAACACACTGAGTATTCCCAGGATATACTCCAAAGGTAAGCTTCGAAGGTCCATTCGTTACAAAAAATCATGTACAAATTTAGTTTGAACTTATAGATAATTAAAATTTGATAAACTAAAGTCATTAGCACAAAACTTAAACGGGAATATTCTTTTTCTAAAAAGTTCATGGTATGTTTATTTTTTAAATTAATAAATCTAGAATGAATTCCCAGAGCAAGTGGTAGAGGCAGGTACAATAACAGCAATTAAAAGACATCTGGACAGGTACATGGATAGGAAAGGTTTAGAGGAATGTGGGGCAAACGCAGGGAAATAGCACTAGTTTAGTTTGGAAAACCTGGTCGGCATGGAGGAGTTAGACTGAAGGGTCTGTTTCCATGCTGTATGACTCTGTGACTCTAAATCTGAATTATTACTTGTTAATTTGTATAACAACCTGAATTAAGGAGTTCATTGGTTAGCACTGTACTTGCTGTGTTTAATGTCGATTTACTTATGTTCATCTGTTATAGATATTACATTACATCTGTCTTAATTCCAGGACTGTGTAGTGCTTCATCTCTCCATTCCTCAGAGGGAACTTCCAGCAGGTCCATCGAGAAAATCCTGGGCAAATTTAGCAAAGATTTTCAATGTCATCACATGTTGAAGCACCTGTACAATGGAGCCAGGATAACTGTGCAAATGCCCCCTCAGGTAGAGAGCCATTGGGTCTCTACAAAGTGAGTAAACAACAGTCAACTCCACTGATGTGAATAACTGTTAAGCAGATAATTCTGTTAAGATGATTTCCAATTTATAGCTGTTCAATTCCCAGACAAGGCACAAGAAAATGTTAATCCAGAACTGATTTGTTCTATCAATACTTGTCGTATTATTGCCTCTCTGAGATAACTTCTCTTATTCCTCCTTTGCTGCATATATGCCATTCCTGATATCCTCCTCCTTGTATCCATAGTGGTTTCAAATTAAGGCACATTTCACTACTTCAATCTTTTTGTTCTTTCATTCACATGACCTCTAAACTACTAAACTTTTCCTCTTAGAATCTTTTTTTTAAAACATTCTATCATTTACTTGCTATTTCCTGATCTAGAACGTTGTGGGAAGTTAGGAAAGAGATTGCTGGGCCCCTTGCTGAAATATTTGTATCATTGACAGCGATGAGTGAGGTGCTGGAAGACTAGAGGGTAATGTGGTGCTATTGTTTAAGTAAAGTGGTAAGGAAATTGCAGGGAACTATCAATTGGAGAGCTTTATGTCAGTGGTGGGTAAGTTGTTGGAGGGAATTCTGAGGGACAGGATTTACATGCATTTGGAAAAGCAAGGACTGATTAGAATTAGTCAATATGGCTTTGTACATGGGAAATCATGTCTCACGAACTTGATGCAGTCTTTTGAAGAGGTAACAAAAGATCAATGAAAGCAGAGTGGTCAACATTGTCTATATGGACTTCAGCAAGGCATTCAACAAAATTCCGCATGGTAGACTGGTTAGTAAGGTTACAGCACATGGAATCCAGGGGAAGCTAGCCATTTGATACAAAATAAGCTTGAAGGTAGGACACAGAGGGTGCTGGTAGAGGGTTACTTTTTGAACTGGAGGCCTGTGACCAGCGGTGTGCCACAAGGATCAGTGTTGGGTCCACTGCTTTTCATCATTTAAAGAAGTAATTTGGATGTTGTGGTTGTGCAGGATATTGGTACGGCCACTTCTAGAATACTGAGTTCAATTCTGGTCTCCCTGCTATAGAAAAGATGCTGTTAAACTTGAAATTGTTCAGAAAAGATTTACAAGGATGTTGCTGGCATTGGAGGGTTTGAGCTATGGGGACAGGTTAAATAGGCTGGGTTTCTTTTTCCCTGCAGTATCAGAGGCTATGGGGTGAGCTTGCAGAGGTTTATAAAATCATGAGGGGCATGGATAGGGTGAATAGCCAAGGTCTTTTTCCCAGAGTAGGGAAGTCCAAAACTAGAGGGTATAGGTTCAAAGTGAGAGGGTAAAGATTTAAGAGGGGCCTGAGGGACAACTTTTTCATGCACAGAGTAGTGCACGTATGGAACGAGTTGCCAGAGGAAGTGGTGGAGGCTGGTACAATTACAATATTAAAAAGGCATCTAGTTTGGTATATAATAGGAAAGGTTTGGAGGGATATGGGCCAAATGCAGCCAAATGGGGCTAGATCAGTTTAAGATACCTGGTTGGCAAGAACAAGTTGGATTGAAGAGTCTGTTTCGGTGCAGTAAAACCCTATGACTACTCAGCTTTCTCACCTATGGCCTCCATCTCTTATAGTGAGATTAGAACTCAATCCTCAGGATATTAACCTTGCGCTCTGGGTTACTGGTCCAGTAATATTATCGCTATGCTTCTGATTATGTTGTATCAACAATTTATTTATCAATGTCAGTCAAATACTTTGAAAAGAAGCAACTGTTAGTTATTATTGTCAGTGGAATGTTGTATCTCCAGCTAAGGAGGAACAAGAGAAGTAAATTCAGATAAGCAATAATAATACTGGAAGTATTGATAAGATAGAGCAATTCCCAATTCTAATTACTGCCCATGGTTTAACTGTCCTGTATAAAATTTTTCTTTACCATGTTTTACCAGAAGCAAAGATGGAGAGAGAAATTGGAAATCAACCTGTTAATTGTTCATATCGTAACATTACAATCAGTATCTTCCATCTTTTCAATATCCCATAGCATGTTTAGCTAGCAATTAAATCTAAGAAATTGCACAACCACATCTCTAATACATAAATCAGAGACACATCAGTAAGTAAATGAAGTGCAAAAGTAGGCTATTTATTTTAGCTGGATATCATACAACTAGAAATGCCAACTAGGATCAGAAAAAAAAGTGTTCAAAACTTAGAATTGAATTTGTTAACATATCTAAAGGTACAGCTTAATTTCAAATTAAGTTTAGTGCAGATGAGTGTGAGATGTTTTAGTAAATTAGTATTGTTATTAGACCTGACTCTAAACATACCCAACCAAAGCAAAAATAGCGTATGGAGCAATATAACAAAATAGTCAAATATTTTGAAGAAAGTTATGATCAAGCTGCACAGTGCTCTTTGGCCAGAACAGCCTTACTTTGGTCATCAAGACACAATTTCTAGCGCATTACAGTGTAAAGGGCCTGATTTATGAGGAAGGACTGAAGTGACTGGGCTTTGCAACTAGTCAGAGAAGTGATCTTACAGGCAGGTGCATAAAATCATTAAGGGAGTGGCAAAAATGAATCCAGAATGCTACTTTAAATTCACTTGTTGAATAAGAAGTCCCAGACTCAAACTAGTAAATGTAATGTTAGGACTATCTTCGAGATATTTTTAAAAGAAAGACTTAAGTGCAGAATCAATTCAAAGATGGAATTGTAAATGGCATAACATTGGAATAATTTATAGAACAGTAGAGAGCTGTAGAATGGATGAATTACATATGGCCAAATGATCTTTGCCACTTATAATGATTGTTATTTGTAAATATCCTACAGATAGCAAACTTCAACACATTCTTTTGTTCAGTTGATGCACTCATCAGTAGTCACTAAATGTTTTTGTTCGGCTGGGGTTAGTGAGGTTCATGCTCTGAAGTAGAATGTTTTCCTATATTCTGTACAGTAATGGTGTTAGTTACTGTAGGGTCAGGTGTAATATAGATCACACTCATATTAATGTCATAATTTTACTCTCAGCAACTGAAGGCACAGTTGCCAATGTCCAGGCAACTGAAGTCCGGGATATGCAAGAGACTACAACTGGAGGAGTTCTCAAACAGTAGTAGGGCTGGAGAAGATTACAAAAATTTGGAGGACGTCTTGAGGCCATGATGGGATTTGAAAATAAGGATGAGAACTTTAAATGAAGGTGTCGCCAAGTGTGAACCCAATATAAGGTTTTTTAAGAGTAGTGAAAGGGAGGCAACCAAGCAGGGTGTTGGAATAGTCAAGTCTAAAGGTAACCAAGGCAGGCATAAGGATTTCAGCAGCAGATAAATGAGACAATAACAGATTTGTATGTTGCAACAGAGGTGGAAGTAGACAGTCCTGGTGATGGGTTGGGTATATATGTCAGAAGCAATTCACAGTCAATAATGACACAAATGTTCTGGTTCCACCTGTTTGCCAAGGAGAGGAATAGCAACAGTTTACTTCTGTCAATGATAATTTATTATTTAAGTGTATGAACTGTTTACTGTTCTAGGGCAAAAATATAGATGCTGAAAACTGTGTTCTCTTGATCATTGGTGTGACAGAAGTACAAAGCTTCTTTTATCTACACTGCTCTGGCGGTGTTCCTTAGTTACTTCTTCTTTCCATCGTTGTCTCTCAAATAGGAGAACATCGTTTTATACTGAGTCAGCTCCTGACTCATTGTTGATGGAACTGATTTCAAAAAGAGGGACAAACACACTTGGATCTCTGTCACAAGCATCTCAAAATAACCAGTTAATGAAATGTGAAGAAATAGGAATAGCTTTTATTCCCAACCTCTTGACTGATGTAGATAGACAGTGCAGATGTAGGCTTTAAGAGAAAGAAAATAGGATTTTGTTTCTTAAAGATCATGCTGAAATGTCTATTTTTCAAACAACTTTCAAACTTTGTAAATTATGCTCAAGCCAAGTGCTATTACCTCACTGATTGTGAAGCTAATTATCTTCTCTCTGCAGTTGCGAAGTGAGACCAGG
Organism: Rhincodon typus; assembly: GCF_021869965.1. NCBI lineage: Eukaryota > Metazoa > Chordata > Chondrichthyes > Orectolobiformes > Rhincodontidae > Rhincodon > Rhincodon typus. Next base: position 107,910,579 of record NC_063335.1, on the reverse strand, counting down.
CCCTGAGTTCATTACCAGATCCTACAGATTTTACTCCAATAACACATTCAAGGCTTATCAGTTTCATTATGGAGACAATCATTGCACACACCCCACCTACACCTTCGTGATCAAAGGGAAACTCCGATTGCGCCAAGCTTCTTGGATCATTCGAGGAGGAACCGAGGCTGATTACCACCTTCACAGGGTGCGGATCGTCTGTCACAACAAGGTGACAGCTGAGGAGATGAGCCTGAAGCTGAACAGGTCGTGCCCGGGGTTCATACCAGGAGAGAAGGTGTGGGAGCCGAACGTGAGCTACAACCTGTGGAGCGATGATAACGGGTGCAACTGTTTCCAGGCTCTGAACTTTGCCATGCACGAACTGCAGCTCCTCAGGGTCGAGAAACAGCACCTACACCACAATCCTGAGCATGTGGTGCAAGAGCTCTTTCTGGGGGATATCCACACAGATTGGTCCCAGAGAATGTATTACAGACCCTCCAGCTATCAACCTCCACTACAGAATGCCAAGGTAACTCTAATTTCCTGACTTGTATTATAGAAATCTAGGTGAAGTTCTTGTTACCCATAAATCCACAGAGATTCCTCTGTATGTAACTTTATCATTTATTTGTTACTTACGTTTTGAGCATTAGCACCAGGGGAAACATGGCAGCCAATAGCAAGACATTAACTCATGGTAGCGTATAGTTTGTGTCTGCCACTGTTATTGGATAATATCATTGAACACCTTACCTTAAATTATCCTGAGTTCAAAGTCACTTTAAGTTAATAATCTGGATCCAAGTTATTTTTATTGAAGGTTTTTCTTAATTAATTACTATTTATGACATTAAACACTTGAAGAGAAAAAATACAGAGTTGTGGAGAAAGAGCATTAATTGGGATTAATTGGTATAGCTCTCACTGGGTCAGCACGAGCACAATGGGCCTCATGGCCTCCTGTTCTGTAATCTTCTTTGATTCAATCGTCTTACTTTTTTTTATTCACTTCTTCAAACACTCCATGTTAGGTCATGCTGTTAGCTTAAAGCAATCTTTTTGATTTCAAACCACTACTGAGTAGAAATTTGGAGAAATGGAGGTTGCAAGCTTTTTGCCGAAAGTCAAAACTGAACAGAACTCAGCAGTAGGGTAACAGATGGCAGGAGTTGTACAGCCAAGTTTCAGGATAATGGCTTGAAAGTTGTTCAATGAATTGAAGCCCAGTAATTACACAAGATATAGAGCAAATTAAAAAATTGCTCTTGGAAATACCTGGTATTTTACAACATCCTTAAAGTTGTGCCAATAAGTATGAGTCACCTCATCACCCAATATATGCATCCCATGCTCCCACTTGTTCAATCTGCTGAATACAAGTCAGTTTTCTATTTGGCTTGGGAACTTGTCAATGTCTAACTATATCTATGTCATCCTGCATTATGATATTTTATAATGAATACATACTCCTCTTTTTTTCACCAACTTCAACACTCTCATCATCTTTAAACCACACACTTCATTTCCTTATCTACCGTCATCTAAAAAAATATCTGCTTAAACATTTCCTTACATGGATTGTAAAACCATAATTATGCATTATCTGTTGCTTGAAAACATGGCAGCTTAAGAATCATGTTGGGAAAAGCAAAAGTTTAAATTTACTCATGATTAAAACAAAACCAAGCAATGTTAATCTAGCAGATTCCCTAATAAATAATGTCAGTAAAATCCGAAAGAACTGCAGGTGTTGTAAATCAGAAACAAAAACAGAAATTACTGGAAAAGCTCAGCAGGTCTGGCAGCATCTGTGGAGAGAAATCAGAGTTAACATTTCGGGTCCTGTGACCCATCCTCTGAACTGAGTTACCAGACCCAAAATGTTAACTCTGATTTCTCTACGCAGATGTTGCCAGACCTGCTGAGCTTTCCCAGCAATTTCTAAATAATATCAGTAATTCAACGTCTGATCTGAATGTCATTTTTATATTGCTTTCTTACATTCTCAAATTTATTGTCCATTAACTTGAATGGCAGCAAAGAATTTTAGCAAATTGCCATTAAAAGCAATCAGTGTCTGCAAGGATCAGTGCAACAATCAGACTTGGTACTCATTCAGCTGGAGAACTATAAATAGACAGCAAGAAAGATAATCAATTTTTCATAAAATATCATGTAGAAACCCTCAATATGTAATAATAGTTTATCCTTTTGACCCAGATACAGAAAACTAAAATCATGAGGTGCGTTTACATTTGATTTCCATAATGTCTCGTTTTTATTTTTTCTATGTCCTAATTAAAGACATATATAATGTCATTATAATGTCCTAATGTCTCTTCAATTAATATATTCCAACATAAGTATGGCAAAGATGCTTACAGGTAAATTTCTAAAGGAATTCTTTGTCGAACCCTAAGTATTCCTATGAGGATCCATTCCCAGTAATTAACTAACATGCATTTCCCCATCATATTGAAAGAACAATGGGATGTCTCAACGGGTCAAGGAACAAATACACCATGTAATGTGTTTACAAATCTTATGAAATAGAAAAGCCCAGATTCTATGACACATGCTGAATTAAATCTGAGCAACGGTTGGAATAAGAGAACTATCATTTACCTTCCAGGTTCAGAAGAAAATAAATGGGAAAATAATGCAGGTTTCTGCTTGTGTTTATTACTGACTCACCATTGCTTGCAAATTGGATTCAGTTTGAGGACAAGATCAGCCTTGGTGGCAAATTCTATGATCTATCATCTTTTGCATCTTGAAAGATGCTTCAAAGAAAAGCAAATAATCTGTAGAGGAGTTTGAGCTAAGAAAACCTTTTGTTTAGACTGGTTATGGCTACATCAATGAATGGAAGCAACATATCTTGGTTAAATCTCTCCTCGGGGCACTTAACAACATCATCCAGGCATTCATAATAAAACATCACTTGATTCATACAGCTTCTTCCTTCAGGAAACATTATCTCAATGTCCATCTGACCTACGATTTCAAGGCAGAAATATGAGTTTTTCCCTAGACAAACTGCAGAAAGTTAAGCACACTGTATGAATTTACTGGTCAACAAGACACACAAGGAAGGGCCCTGAAGAGATTCCTCATCCAGGGTATCATGCCTTTGATGTAGTTGGCCTGTCTTTTTACTGAACTGCATAAACAATTGCATAAACTGCATAAACTTTAAGACCACCATGCACTTCATTTATTTGATATCAAAACACATTAATGTTTTCAATACAGCCCTTCCAGCATCTGTCTGACTGTCAACAGCAGGTCGAAAGAGGTACTGTTTGAGAATGGATAAACAATGAACATAAATACTGAACACAAGGACATTGAGAGTAGGATCAGGAATTGGGCATCTAGCCCCTGAGCCTGCTGCAACATTCAGCTAGATCTTCAACCCCAGCATCATTTTCCAGCACTACTCCACATCTTTTGGTGTCTTTACTATTCAGAAGACTATTGATTTGTGTCTTGAACATAATCAATGACCTCCAAAGTCTCTTGATATTCAGGCTTGCAAAGATTCTGTCAGGGAAGAAATTCCTCCTCATCTCATTGCTAAATTGCACACCCCTCATTCTGAGTCTGTGTTCCTTCGTTCAGGAGCAGGACCGGCCAGGAGCAACATGTTTCCTACACGGACACTGTTGAGCCCTGTAAGATGTTTGTACTCTTCAATGAGATGACCTCACATTCTTCTAAATTCTTATTGCTCCTCCTGTCATCTCCTGTCCTCTCCCCTCCTCAATGCTGACTGCGGGTGAAGGAAGCTCATGTGGAACATAAGCACTATCACAGACCTGTTGGGACAAATAGTCTGAATACAATGTATTTAGTTCAGTTCCTCAACATAACCAGATATTGATTGATATCAAACACAGAAAATCAAATGAAGCATTCTGAAATTGAAGCACAAAATGTTAATCCACAATTAATGACATTGCTAATTGCCCAGTGGGGCTGATATCAGAAGCACTCTCCATGATCACACCAAAATACTTTGAACAATGATCTTGTGCAAATGGGTGCAGGAAGCTCTTAGTGACGAATTTAAATGATTTGAAGAAATTAACTGACAGCAACTTATATTCATCCAGCACCTTAAACATAGTTAAATGTCCCAAGAAGCTTCGCAGGATCACATTAAAACAAAGTATGAGACTGAGTCACGTAAGGAGATATGAGGTCAGATGACCAGATGCTTGGTCAAAAAAATGAGGTTTAAGGAGTGTCTTAAAGGAGGAAAGAGAGGCAGAGAGATGTAGGGAGGGAATTAGAGAGGCTTGGGCTGAAGGAATGGCCAACAACAGTGGAAATATTAAAATTGGGATTGCAAAAGAGGCCAGAATTAGAGGAGTTCAGTTATTTCAGAGGGTTGCGAGAGTGGAGGAGATCACAAAGATGGGGTGGAGTGAGGACATGGAGAGATTTAAATGTAAGGCTGAGGATTGTAAAACCAAGAAGTTGCTCAGCTGGGAAGCAATGTAGGTCAGAGCACATAGGGTTGATAGGGAAACAGGACCTGGCAAATGTTTAAGAGGACAAGCATACTTTATTCCTTGCTATAATTTTAATTTAAAATTGTTGAACATAACCATTTGCACCACAGTGCCAAGAGATTGTTCTTTTCATAGAAAGGGTTTAAGAAAAATCGTTGTTGTCACAGAATATTAATCCGAAAAACTCACCAAATTATAACTTGATTTCATAATGGCTTGATGTAGCAATGAGCAATGCCACAGATGGAGTCAAAAAATATGCACTGCTCATTCTGAAATCTTGCATATGCTGAGTTCTTAACCTCAACAAGACCATCAGGGAAATTAACATACGCTGTTGCAGCTAGTTTGAAGAGTGCCATAGACCTGGGAAGGTGCATCTGTGCATTTATTCACTTGTTGAGTGGTTTGCAGTTTAAGAACTGCAATTGAGGTGAAAAATCCTTTTTTTCAAAACATGAGTGGAATGGAAATTAATCAATGGAACTATAGACTTAGAGCTAGCAGCCACTTTGGCAGAGCTCCCGGACAGCAACGCTGAAATAGTACCAAATGGGACATGAAACAGAATATCTCATAGTTGCCGGGTACTAGACAAAAGGTTGAAATGAGACACCAAGGTTTCAGGAAAGGAGGTGTTTTCTACACTGCAAATAGGCATACCACAAAGATACCGCCAGCAATCATTCTGCATGAGATTTGCACAAAGACCATCTCCATAGCAACCTGGTTTCCATCTGTAGCAAAGAAATGCATGTGGTGCAGATGGTCTGCTCTGACTGAGAAGCATCGAGCTTCATACAGAACGAAAAGCTGCAGGCAGAAGTGAGTCAAGCTAATGAAAGCAATAAATCTCAGGTCTACTCGATGCATAATAGCAGCTTCATGTAGCTAGCTCATTCTTCTCACTTCAAAGAGGATTCTTGAATTTGCTTATTACATGTATCATTTTTTGGTAAGTCACTCAGTGAGAAATATACAGGCATTTTGCCTTTCTATTATCTACTATGTTGCTGCTTCAGACGCAGTGAAATTTATGTTAGGGAATAACTATCTGACCCATTCCTAATCACTGTCCAATGACACCAAGTAAAGCATAGACATTAGATGATGACTGAATTAGACATGGTTTCATCCTAATCCACTAGGTTAGAGTATGCTGAAGCTCGCACACAATGAAAGGACGAGTACCAGGGAGTAATAGCTGTGGAATTATGGCCTTTCCATTAACTTGTAAAATAATGTTCAAAACAGTGACATAAGAAGCAATCCCATTTGTTCCTTGCTACTGCTGAAAAATGAATTTTTACAGCTGTGAATGGAGATAACATTGGCCTCATCCTGATGGTGTCCATATGTGAACAGACTTGCATACCCCTACCTGCCTTTACACGTACAAAAAGCTCACTCAAACCTCAGGACGGAGAGCCAGAAAAATAAGCTCAAGGATAGATGGTTGAAGAGGTGAATAAATCATCTCAAACAAAAACAGAAGTTGCTGGAAAAACTCAGCAGGTCTGGCGATGACTGTGGAGAGAAAGCAAAACATTTAGTTCGGGTTCCATCTTCAGATGAACAAATCATTTGTCGGTTAGCAAGCTAGATCGGTTTCCTGTCAAAAAAAAAATGTAGCAGCAATGTTCATCCAGTGTCCCAGAAAATGCATATTGTTCAATTGGGCTCAATAGCAGATTAAGAGTTATTTAAGAAAACAAATCTTTGACATGGAAAAGGAAGTTGGGGCTCATCAAGGACAATTTTGTGACGATGTGGACGTGCTATTACAGGTCTAATGAGATGATAAGATCAAGAATACCAATAGACAAGAAAGGAAAAGGTGGAGACTTCAAGGTAAAGAGAGGTCATGGTAATTTATACTCACGAGAGATGGGAGGAAATCACAGGCTCGATTTTAATAACCTGTAATTGGATGCATTTTTGAATAAAATCTCACCCAATACCTCCCAAATGATCCCAGAAAATAGCAGAAATCAAATTAATACATTTAACCAAGCTGTCTTTCTGCTTTCTTAGTGGAAAGATTAACTCCTATTTTAGAGAGGTTAACATCCCCATTCTTACATGGAGGTATGTAGATGGATAATTTCCTTAGTCTTGCACTTTAGCATCTAGGTAGGCATGGAAAGAAATTAGAGCATGGGTTACCATATTGTTTGTTTTAGCAAATGCTTAACTCCTATTACTCAATGATTCAAATGTCTGTGGCTCCATTCAAGGGTAAATAAGATCAAAATCAGCTGAACTCAGAGAGGTTGCACATTGTTTGTGGTGAAGGAAGTTGATGAATGTTTTGAGAGCCCAAGATGGATTATTACGACAGATCATGGCGGGCAGGAAACAGAGCAGAAGAGAGGGCAAACTGATGGGAAACCCTGAGTTCATCAAAGGAAAGGGAGAGGATGAACCAACTGGCATCATAAATTCTCATGTGAATCTAATGACATTATCTGGCAAACAGACTTTAAAAACTCCTGCTTTTAATGAGCCTCGAATTTGGCAAAGTATGACTTATGTACATGGATTGCTAACTCACTCTCAGATCTAGCTTTGAGACAGGCTTGTGTGATAAAGTGTTTCATATAAACATACGTTCACAAAAAAAATCTTTACTCAGAAAAATAAAGATAAGAAAAATGGCTCTTTAAAGTCTGAAATTCTTGCTGTTTCCCACAGTCTATTAACATGGAAGCGGGTGGTGATGGTTCAGCCAAAGCTATTTTTGATAGTTCATCTATCTCTGTAATTTTAAAAACTTTATTTGAATTACTGGACAATTTAAAGTTGTATTATGTTTAAAATGGCTACCTGTATTATTTTAATATGTTTGATTTGATTTATTATTGTCATAAATGCCGAGGTACAGTGAAAAGTTTTGTTTTGCTTGCAGTACAGCAGATTTAATATAATTAAATATTAATTCAAATTGCTGGGTAATACAACTTTTAGGTTAAATCAACTTTGAATAAAAGTAAATTGGATTGATTTTCTTTTACTTTGACTATTTAAGTTCTCCTGTGATAATAAGAAAAAGTCTATGCATAACGCACCTTTCATGATTATCAAACATCTCAAAGCACTTTACAACCAGTGAAGTATTTTAGGTGTAAATACTGTTGCAATCCCTATAGAGATGGACAACTTTTAAAGTGACATGAATTACTCTTGACTGACTCAAAGGGCCACATGAAAACATTTTACATTTAAGGTTTCACAGGAAAAAAAAACACATTGAAAGCAACATTGACTGCATATTATTCAGTAGGCAACAAGTAGTTTAAAGAGGGAAATGATAATCTCAGAACAGCATTTGCCCCCACAACTTGGTGACATGCTTGAAAACTCCATGGTTCATTTATATATTATGCTACACTATTTGCAGAATTGTAGTCACTACAAGAAACATCCCAAAGATACCCATAACCTCTGATGGACTCACTTTCCCCACTTCACTGACTCAAACCAACTTCCAGCAGCAATAGAGATAACAAGGTGTAGAGCTGGATGAACACAGCAGGCCAAGCAGCATCAGAGGAGCAGGAAAGCTGATGTTTCGGGCCTAGACCCTTCTTCAGAAATGGGGGAGGGGAAGGAGGATCTGAAATAAATAGGGAGAGAGGGGGAGGCAGATAGAAGATGGATAGAGGAGAAGATAGGTGGAGAGGAGACAGACCGGTCAAAGAGGCGGGGATGGAGTCAGTAAAGGTGAGTGTAGGTGGGGAGGTAGGGAGGGGATAGGTCAGTCCAGGGAGGACGGACAGGTCAAGGGGGCGGGATGAGGTTAGTAGGTAGGAGATGGGGGTGGGGCTTGAGGTGGGAGGAGGGGATTGGTGGGAGGAAGGACAGGTTAGGGAGGCGGGGACAAGCTGGGCTGGTTTTGGGATGCGGTTGGGGGAGGGGAGATTTTGAAGCTTGTGAAATCCACATTGATACCATTGGGCTGCAGGGTTCCCAAGCGGAATATGAGTTGCTGTTCCTGCAATCTTCGGGTAGCATCTTTGTGGCACTGCAGGAGGCCCAGGATGGACATGTTGTCTGCGGAATGGGAGGGGGAGTTGAAATGGTTCGCAACTGGGAGGTGCAGTTGTTTAGCGCGAACCGAGCGTAGGTGTTCTGCAAAGCGGTCCCCAAGCCTCCATTTGGTTTCCCCGATGTAGAGGAGGCCACAACGGGAACAGCGAATGCAGTATACCACATTAGCAGATGTGCAGGTGAACATCAGCTTGATGTGGAAAGTCTTCTTGAGATGGGGGTGAGGGGGGAGGTGTAGGGGCAGGTGTAGCACTTCCTGCGGTTGCAGGGAAAAGTGCCGGGTGTGGTGGGGCTGGAGGGGAGTGTGGAGCGGACAAGGGAGTCACGGAGAGAGTGATCTCTCCGGAAAGCAGATAAGGGTGGGGAGGGAAAAATGTCTTTGGTGGTGGGGTCGGATTGCAGATGGCGGAAGTGTCGGAGGATGATGCGTTGGATCCGGAGGTTGGTGGGGTGGTACGTGAGGACGAGGGGGATTCTGTTTTGGTTGTTATTGCGGGGAGGGGGTGTGAGGGATGAGTTGCAGGAAATGAGGGAGACACGGTCGAGGGCGTTCTCGACCACTGAGGGGAGGAAGTTGCGGTCCTTGAAAAACGAGGACATCTGAGATGTACGGGAGTGGAATGCCTCATCCTGGGAGCAGATGCGGCAGAGGCGAAGGAATTGGGAATAGGGGATAGCATTTTTGCAGGAAGGTGGGTGGGAGGAGGTGTATTTTAGATAGCTGTGGGAGTCGATGGGCTTGAAATGGATATCGGTTTCTAGGTGGTTGCCCGAGATGGAGACAGAGAGGTCCAGGAAGGTGAGAGAGGTATTAGAGATGGTCCAGGTGAACTTAAGGTTGCGGTGGAAGGTGTTGGTGAAGTGGATGAACTGTTTGAGCTCCTCGTGGGAGCACGAGGCAGCGCCGATACAGTCATCAATGTAACGGAGGAAGAGGTGGGGTTTAGGGCCAGTGTTGGTACGGAAGAGGGATTGTTCCACGTAACCTACCAAGAGGCAGGCATAGCTTGGGCCCATGCGGGTACCCATGGCCACCCCCTTTGTCTGTAGGAAGTGGGAGGAATTGAAAGAGAAGTTGTTGAGGGTGAGGACGAGTAAGCGGATGAGGGTGTCAGTGGAGGGGGACTGGTCGGGCCTGCGGGACAGGAAGAAGCAGAGGGCCTTTAGGCCATCTGTATGGGGAATGCAGGTATATAGGGACTGGACGTCCATGGTAAAGATGAGGTGTTGGGGACCGGGGAATTGGAAGTTCTGGAGGAGGTGGAGGGCGTGGGTGGTGTCACAGACAAAGGTAGGGAGTTCCTGGACCAAGGGGGAGAAAATGGAGTCCAGATAGGTGGAGATAAGTTTGGTGGAGCAGGAGCAGGCTGCTCTTCCTGCAGCAATACCCTGCTGGTGAATCCTTCTCCTGGTCTTGCAAGGGCAAATCTTTTGCTTTCCATAAATTGCTTTGGATTCTGTCTCTTTCATAGAATCCCTACTGTGTGGAAACAGGCCCTTCAGCCCAACAAGTCCACACCAACCCTTGCAGCATCCCACCCAGACCCATCCCCCTATAACCCACACACTCATGAACACTACAGGCAATTTAGCACAGCCAATCCACCTAGCCTGCACACCTTTGGACTGTGGGAGGAAACTGGAACACCCGGAGGAAACCCACGCAGACACAGGGAGAATGTGCAAACTCCACACAGACAGTCACCCAAGGCTGAAATTGAACCTGGGTCCCTGGCGCTGTGAGGCTGCAGTGCTAACCACTGAGCCACCGTGCCACCCCTTTGACCACCTGCATTCTGCCTGGTGGCCAACAGGCACAAGAACTTTCCCTTGCTGTTTCCAACAGCTATGATTCCTGTGTCGTGTTCCTCCCTCTCTTTGAGACCCTTTTTCTCTCTGTACCCAGGCTTTGACAGTCAGTAAGCAAGCAATAGCAAACAGGTGCCAGTCCCTTTGTGTTTAGATGTTACATTTGGTCCTTACATTTCAATAGGAATTTTGTAGGTTTCCCCAAACCCATCCCCCGGCCCAAGCCACACAGCCACTTCTCCCCATGGCAATGAGATCATTTTGGTTTATCTTTGGACTGAGATATAGGAGGTTACAAGCTCCATTTTACTTTTAATTAAAACAGACAGTTTAAAACATGACCATCTTATAAACCTGCTTATTTATAACAGTACCGTTATAAAGTAAGAGCTGTGGCAGTCAATCTGCACAGGGAAAGCTTCACAAATTGCAGGACAGTGGTGGCCAGATAATCTGTTTTTGTGACAGTGATTGAGGGATAAGGACACCCTTGCTCTTTTCCAAAATGATGCCATTCGATCTTCTGAACAGGCAAGTAAGCCTTACTGAAAGGCCTCATCTGAAAAATGGTACCTCTCTGACAGTGTTGCACTTTCTCTCAGTGCTGTATTGACAGGGTAGTCTTGAGTTTTGTGCTCAATGGTATGAACTTGATTTGATTTGTGTCAGGTGGAATTGGTACAGTTCTTGCAATACAAGTCATGGGGAAAATATTTTATGTCTGCATAAAATGCATAAAAGTTTTGTTGTCCAATTGCTTTGTAACTAATGATCCACATTCAAACAAATATAGCAACACTCAAAGTCTCTCTGACAAAATAATCAGACTGGTACTGCTGTGAAAATGAGACAGTAAATCAAACGACTGGATTTACTGAAATCACAACAAGAATTAGTTGCGCCAAGAGTTTTATTGAGTCCCTCTTTGGTTAACATGTAGATTTATTAACTTAATCTAAAAGTCAATGAGCTGAGTATTAAATTTGCAACATTTGCTCAGTAGATTTTATAAGTCTGCTGAAGCAGTAATGATATATGCATTGATCAAAGTTAAGCCCAAACACTATCCAATTCTATAATTTATCATTTAGAATCTCTACTGCTTGTGTCATTTTCAGAACCATGATCATTCATGCATGGCCTGTCGGATAATTTATCGATCAGATGAGCATCACCCTCCCATTCTACCTCCAAAGGCAGACTTAACTGTAGGGCTGCACGGCCAATGGGTGAGCCAACGGTGTGAAGTTCGGCCAGAAGTGCTCTTCCTCACCCGGCACTTCATCTTCCATGACAACAACAACACCTGGGAAGGGCATTACTACCATTTCTCGGACCCCGTGTGCAAGCATCCAACATTCACCATCTACGCCAAGGGCCGTTACAGCCGAGGCATCCCTTCCACTAAAGTGATGGGAGGAACAGAGTTTGTGTTCAAAGGTAATATCAAAATGGCTGATTAATGTTCCTAATTGTGAACCCTGCTGGGTTAGAGGAATCATTTCTTGTCTTGTTGGGCGTCATATCCCCAAAGCAAACTGCTCTTAGTTTCTAAACTCATAGTATTTGAAACAGCCATTAACTGCTCAATGCTTCAGAAATGTTGTTATGAAGAGGTTAAACACATGTAGGTAAACCTTGCAGAGCGCCCACCATATGTACTGCTTGTAGGTGGCACCCTGTTTTCAGTTGTCCTGCCCCAATGCTCCCACTATGTGTCATCCTTAAAGCTCATCGACAAGCGACAGGGTAGCTCAGTGGTTAGTACTGCTGCTAATAGCTCCAGAGACCAGGATTCGATTCCAGCCTTAGGCGACTGTCTGTGTGGAGTTTACATGTTCTCTCTGTGTCTGTGTGGGTTTCCGTTTGGTGCTCTGGTTTCCTCCCACAGTCCAAAGATGTGCAGATTAGGTGGATTGGCCATGCTAAATTGTCCATAGTGTTCAGGGATGTGGGGGCTAGGTGGGTTAGCCATGGGAGAATGGGAGATGCAGAGCTATAGGGATGGGGTGGATCTGGGTGGGATGCTCTTCGGAGGGTCAGTGTGGACTCAGTGGGCAAAATGGCATCTTTCATTTGCAGGGATTTTATGATTCACATTACCCTTCCTGCAAAAACTTAAAATATTGTTGAATTATTTGTGGTATTGGCCAAAACATTTTTTCTCATTTTCCAATAGTTTTATGAGCAATAAAGAAAGTTTTTGAAGAAAATTTCAAACCGTTTTTCTGAACTTTTTCACTGAAATATTTCACTGGGCTGCTTAATACACTTCTCTTCCTGGTGACTTAAAAATAGGCCTGAAATCAGGTTTTCACCTCGAGCAAAGAGACTGTAAACATAACTTCACGTTATCTTATGGCCACCAAATCATCATACCTGTGTCTGAGAGCAGAAGGCTGAAGATTGCAGCATGCCATAACAATGCTTGTATTGCATTGTGAATAGTTAACTATGCATGATCAGCTATAGAGGGGCTGTCAAAAATGTGTCGTAGCTGGCATTTCAATCCCCTAGAGCATTAGTGTGACTGACTTTTACTTTATCAAACAATGCAGGCATTCAGATTCTGGAAGCAAAATGTATTCATAGTTTGTGATATGTCCAAGTGGCCCTTTCCAGATGAATTCCTATCCTTACAATTCAAACCACTTACAAACTTCATTATAATCCTGCTACTTAAAGTGTAAAATGATTTCACGAATGCTATGACTACGTGTCTCAGTGCATAAGCCATGCAGAGCATGGTCAACCCTACTACTTAATGCTTTTTGTTTTTCTACAGTAGTGTTAGATATTATATCTGAAGTAGGTGCTGTGAACTGCATTATATACTCCCCTGCTGGGGAGGTTGGAATGTGATGGGGTGGGGCGATGCCAACCCCACCCTGCCCCCCCACTGCAATTCCACCAGCAACCAAATCAATGGCTGTTGGGCAGCTTCTTTTCCCTGGCAGAATTGTCCCTGACCTTGCAGCCACCAGCTCCACAAAATCCAGCCTCGACTCTTTAGGCTTGTTAAATTGTTTTATTCTGCAACTTGTGAAAATTTACTGATCTGTTCTTGCGGCTGGTGAGAAGCTGTTCACACTGGAGAGCAAAGAATATTCCCGAAAATGACAAATTGTAGAAGGTCTGTCTGTGTATCAGAACGATTATCGTGATGAGGATGTCACAGGGCTTCCAAGTGGATCCCACACCTGCGCCAATCCAAACAAAAATCACTGGAGGTGTGCACACAATGTTAGCTGTAAAGTGCATAAAGTGCACTGTTGGCAAAGTAACAAACAGCTAAGCTACACCATTGGAGCTGTGCTTTCTTCTCCCATCGGTGGTCTATTAGCTCTAATGTCCTTCGCGCATAAAGTAAACGTATGCATCTTTGTTCTTTATTTTTTTCATGGGATGTGGGCATCTCTGGTAAGACCAGCATCAGTTGCTTATCCCAAATTGAACTGAGTGGCTTGCTTGAACTTTTCAGGGTAGTTAAGAGTCAACCACACTTCCATGGGTCTAGAGTCACATGGAGGGCAACCAAGGATAGCAGATTTCCTTCCCTAAAGAATATTAATGAAGCAGATCAGGTTTTATAACAATGGTTCCATTGTAACCATTAACGCTAGCTTTATAACCAAGATAAATTAATTAGAATTAGGTTTATTGTCACTTGTACTCAAGTACAGGGATACAAGAATGAACAATGTACAAGGTTATCATTCCCGGTGCCATCTTAGGTACCTAGGTATAAAATTCCATGGTGAGATTTGAAACTATGGCCCTAGAACATTAGCCTAGACCTCAGGGATTGCTAGACTAGTAATATTACCACTGTGCCACAGCCTCTCCTGAATTCCTTTGAGTATGCATTGAAATAATGGCAGAGGAAAACTGAATTCTCATTTAAAAGCACTCTTGCTTCACTGGGTAAATTAATCTCTATTGTTATAGTAAAGAGAATTCTACACTGCATCAAAGATATGAACCGTTCCCTGGAACCTTCTGGCCCAAAATGGGAAATTTTCCCCTTCCAACTGTTGTAATGCCCTTACTTTGGAATCTAAAAACACATTGAAATCTGCAAACTTTCCCAACATTAAAAACAGTAACTGTAAACTCTTCACTGAGAACTATTGCCGCCCAATGTAGTCTGAGCAAATGTAGATAGTATAGTTTTATTGACTGTTTTGTATAATCTTCTCAAATTTCATTCCAGTGAACCACATGAAGGTAACACCAATGGATGCTGCTACTGCATCTCTCTTGAACGTCTTCAATGGAAATGCATGTGGTGCCGAGGGCTCCTGGCACGTGGGAGTGGAGCAGGATGTCACTCACACCAATGGCTGTGTGGCTCTGGGGATACGCCTCCCTCACACAGAGTATGAGCTCTTTAAAATGGAGCAGGATGCTAAAGGTCGATACCTGCTGTTCAATGGACAAAGACCTAGTGATGGATCCAGTCCAGACAGGCCAGAGAAGAGGGCTACATCTTATCAGGCTCCTTTACTCCAGTGTGCTGCATCTGCAGTGGGATTGGATGAGTCAGTAGAAGATGGCAAACAAGCCAGATCAATCAATGATGGATCAGAGAGAATTGAGCACTCTGGTGGCGCTGTTGTATTACTGTTTATTTGTGCATTGCCCTCATTGATCAAGCATATGTTGAGCTAAGTGCAACCTCGTCTTCCTAATGTTTCTATGACGGAAAACTCTGTTGACTAGAAATTTTTTCTCCTTCCAGACAGTTAATTGACTTGATGCACTTCAATGCTGAAATATTGTTCCTCCATTTGAAGGCATCAGTATGATTTTTCCACTTTGAACTCCCTCCAGTCAATTTCAGACATGGAACAAGTAGCATCTACTGCACAACCGTAACAGCACTTTATTACGATGGAAGACTTTATCTGGCACACACTGTAAAAATGTACATAGTTTGCCAAGTATATTCAAGCTAGCATCATCGGTGGCATTCTCCTCCCAACGCCTATACGCTTCAGGTAACTCGAGAGGACATTTGTAATTGGTCAATTGAACTAGTTTTTGTATATTTGAGTCAATAGTTTCAATGTACAAGATCTGGAGTTATAAAAATGAACTATCAGTAAAAGTTAGAAAGAAGGTATTGTATTCCTTACACAGGAACACCAGTAAAACAAAATGGCATCAATTAAGGTAATAATTAAGAAAATACTGCTTTTACATTTTATTTTTACTTACATTAACACAAGTCAATATCTGTATTATTTCTACAAAATAATTTTTCTGCTGTGGGTTATGTGTGGCACTTGTTTATCAGTTACTTTGTTAACAATCTAGGTATAGGTTTGACATTATTTATATACCAAGCCACCAGATTTTTTTTACTGGTCTGGTTTTAACTTCTGGCATCATTAATTTTCTTACGATTTTAGAAAGCACGTACTTTTGAGAAGTGCTTTTGGGCAATTATACAAGTAAATAATTATAATGTTGATTAACTCCTGTCTGATGTAAAGGTTCTTGTCTTTTTTCCTGCTCCCTTTTCCTACAACATTTCGACAGAAATCATAACAATGCTTCATATCAAATCAAGGGACCCGATGCTATTCTAAAATTGCAAATGATGTGCCATAGTTACCAGTGAGAATATGATTCAAACCATATTTAATTTATGACAAATCACTTGGAAACCTTGTAATAATGACATAAGATAATAGGAAATAGGTTAAAGAATAGGCCATTCTGTCCATAGGACCATCAGACATAGGAGAAATGGAAGACCATTCAGCTTGTCACATCTGCTCTGCTGTTCAAAGAGACCTGATAATCATCAACTTCACTTTCCTGCCTTTTCTACATAACCTTGATTGCCTTCCTGATTAAAAATTTGTCTGTTTCGGCCTTGAACATGCCTAATGACCCAGCCTTATCAGTCCTCTGTGATAAAGAATTCCATAGATTTACTACCCTCTTGAGAGAAGTAATTCCTCCTCGTCTCTGTCTTAAATGGGTGACCCTTTATTCCGAGATTATGGCCTTTGTTCCTAGACTCTGCCACGTGGGGAAACAACTTCTACACATCTACCCTGACAAGTCCCCTAAGAAGCTTGTATGTTCAATAAGGTTGCCTCTCATTCGTCTAAATTCCACTGAATACAGGCCTAACATACTCAACCTCTCCTGATAAGACAGTCCCTCCATACCTGCTATCAGCTTCGTGAACCTCCCCTGGACTGCATCCAATGCCAGTATATCTTACTTAGGTAAGGGGCTCAAAACTGTTCACAGTATTCAAGGTGTGGTCTGACTAGTGCCTTGTATAGTCTGAGCAAAACCTCCCAACTTTTACATTCCTTTCCCCTTGAAATAAAGGCCAACATTTTACTTGCCTTCCCTATTATTTGGTTGCTAGCATTTTGTGATTCAGGGATGAAGACTCTCAAATCCCTCTGTTCCATACCTCTCTGCAGTCTCTTCCAATTTAAATAATATTCAGCTTCTCTAGTCTTCATATTTTGTCTTCACCTACATCTTCCTGCATTATCCCAAATCCCTATTCACTCAGTGTCCAAAAGTCTTCATTATATTCAGTGACTGAGTATGATGGAAAATTTTAAAGATTCTCAATCCTCAAACTGAAATAGTTTACCGTTTATTCCGAGATTATGATCCTTGATTCTCGATTCCAGGGTGAGGGAATCATCCTCCCAGAATTGACCCTGTCAAGCTCCTTAAGAATTTTATGTGTTTTAATGTTTTTTGAACTTAAATAATTAAAGCCTCATCTATCCATTATCTCCTCAGAAGACAATCCCTTCATTGCCCTCATCCATCACTCTAGTGAACCTATACTTTACCTTAAATCCCTGGAGAGTGATCACCAGCACTGCCTTTGCAAACTCCCGTAAGTCCTATGGAAGGATATGCACACCAGTACAAGCATTCTCTCCCCAGGCCAATATCTCCAGTATTGAAGCACTAGTTGTGTATGACTGACTGCAGTGAGCAGGTCACATGGTCTGTGTGTCTGACGCAAGACGCCCTAAATGAGTGCTGGGCTATTTTCTAGGTCTGTAGATTGTTAAGGTGCAAAGATGACCTTTTGTAGAGTGATGAGCTCTTCAGATGTGGGAGATTAAGGTGAGTTTCCATGTTACTGATAATTATGTCTGCAGGAAGTGTGTTTGGTTGCAAATCCTATCAGATCCTATATGATCCTTGATTCTCGATTCCAGGGTGAGGGAATCATCCTCCCAGAATTGACCCTGTGTTGGTGGATGTGTTGGTTGGAGCGGCAGTTAGAGGCAATGTGGAATTTACTGGAGCTAGGGGGTCTGATGGATGGCATTTGCAGGAAGGGGGAGAAACTGAAGGTACCGTCAGGTAGAAGGGATAGGCAGGTAGTGCGGGAGTCTCCTATAGCTATCCCCATCTCAAACAAGTATGCTCTTATGGAAAATATAGAAGGTGATACACTCTCAAGGAAATGTAGCACAGACAGCCAGGTTTCTAGTGCTGAGACTGGCTCTAATGTAATGAGGGGTACATCAGGTTTCAAGCGATCGATTGTGATAGGGTACTGTCCAGTGAGAGGCACAGAGAGACGATTCTGCAATGGACAATTAAACATCAGAATGGTGTGTTGCTGTCCTGGTGTCAGCATCAAGGATATCTTGGAGAGGGTGCAGCAGGAGGTCATTGTACATATTGGAACTAACGATACAGGAAAAGAAAAGGACAAGATTCTGAGGACAGAATGTAGGAAGTTAGGCAGGAATTTAAAATGTAGGTCCTCAAGAATAGGAATATCTGGATTACTCCCGGTGCCACGAGTTAGTGAGGGTAGGAATAGGAGGATAGAGCAGATGAATGCATAGGTGAAGACCTGGTGATGCATAGAGATAGATCAGAACTAAAAGTTAAAGTTCTAATTTGAAGGAAAGCCAATTTTGACAGCATTAGGCAAGAACTTTCAAAAGTTGATTGGTGGGGTGGGGCGGATATTCACGGTTAAAGGGACGGCTGGCAAATAAGCCTTCAAAAATGAGGTAACGAGAGTCCAGAGATGATATGTTCCTGTTAGGGTGAACAGCGAGGCTGATAGGTGTAGGGAGTGTTGGATGACGAGACAAATTGAGGCTCTGATCAAGAAAAAGAAGGAAGCATATTCATAGAATCCCTACAGAGTGGAAACAGGCCCTTCGGCCCAACAAGTCCACACCCACCTTCGGAGTATCCCACCCAGACCCATCCACCTATAACCCACCTGATCCACACATCCCTGAACACTATGGGCAATTTAGTATGACCAATCCACATAACCTGCACATCTTTGGACTGTGGGAGTAAACTGGATCACCTGGAGGAAACCCATGCAGACACGGGAAGAATGTGAAAACTCCACACAGACAGTCACCCAAGGGTGGAATCAAACCCAGGTCCCGAGCGCTGTGAGGCAGCAGTGCTAACCACTGAGCCATCGTTCTGCCCAGGTATAGGCAGCAGGGATTGAGTGAATCCCTAGAAGAGTATAAAGGCAGTAGGAGTATACTTAGGAGGGAAATCAGGAGGGCAAAAAGGGGACTGAGATAGCTTTGGCAAATAGGGTTAAGCAGAATCCAAAGGGATTCTACAATTACATGAAAGGTAAAAGAGTAACAAGGGAGAGAATAGGGCCCTTTAAAATCACAAGGTCAGCTATGTGTGGAACCGTAGGAGATAGGGGAGATACTAAAGAAGTATTTTACAATAGTGTTTACTGTGGAGAAGGATATGGATGATACAGAACATGGGGAAATAAATAGCAACATCTTGAAAAATGCCCATATTACAGAGGAGGAGGTGCTGGAAGTCTTAAAACTGTTAAAGGTGGATAAATCCCCAGCACCTGTGGGAAACTAGGGAAGAGATTACTGGGCCCCTTGCTGAGATACCTGTATCATTGATAGCCACAGTGAGGTGCCGGAAGACTGGAGGTTGGCTAATGTGGTGCCACTATTTAAGAAAGGTGGTAAGGAAAAGCCAGGGAACTATAGACTAGTGAGCCTGACATTGATGGTGGGCAAGTTGCTGGGGGGACTCCTGAGGGACAGGATTTGCATGTATTTGGAAAGGCAAGGACTGATTAGGAATAGTCAAAATGGCTTTGTTGTGGGAAATAGTGTCTCACTAATTTTATTGAGATTTTTGAAGACATAACAAAGAGGATTGATGAGGGCGGAGTGGTAGACTTGACCGATAAGGCGTTTGACAAGGTTCCTCATGTAGACTGGTTAGCAAGGTTAGAACTAGCTATTTGGATACAGAACTGGTTCAAAGGTAGAAGACAGAGGATCGTGGTGGAGGGTTGCTTTTCAGGCTGGAGATCTGTGACCGGTGGTGTGCCACAAGGATAGGTGCTGGGTCCACTGTTTTTCATCATTTATATAAATTATTTGGATGTGAACATAGGAGGTATGGTTAGTAAGTTTGCAGATGACACCAAAATTGGAGGTGTCGTGATCAGCGAAGAAGGTTACCTCAAAGTACAGTGGGACCTTGATCAGATGGGCCAATAGACTGAGGAGTAACAGATCTAGATAATTGTGAGGTGCTCCATTTTGGAAAGGCAAATCAGGGCAGGACTTATACATTTAATGGTAAGGTCCTGGGGAATGTTGCTGAACAAAGAAACCTTGGAGTGCAGGTTCATAGTTCCTTGAAAGTGGAGTCACAGGTAGGCAGGGTAGTGAAGAAGGCATTTGGTATGCTTGCCTTTATTGGTCAATGCATTGAGTATAGGAAGCGATAGGTCATGTTGCAGCTGTACAGGACATTGGTTAGGCCACTTTTGGAATACTGTGTGCAATTCTGGTCTCTCTGCTATAGGAAAAATGTTGTGAAACTTGAAAATGTTCAGAAAAGATTTACCAGGATGTTGCCAGGGTTGGAGGGTTTGAGCTATAGGGAGAGGCTGAATAGGCTGGGGCTATTTTCCCTGGAATGTCAGAGGCTGAGGGGTGACCTCATAGAGGTTTATAAAATCATGAGGAGCATGGATAGAGTGAATAGTCAAGGTCTTTTCACTGGGGTGGGTGAGTCCAAAACTAGAGGACATAGGTTTAAGGCGAGAGGGCAAGGATTTAATCATAGAATCTGTACAATATGAAAACAGGCCATTCGGCCCAACAAGTCCACAATGCCCCTCCAAAGAGCATCCCACCCAGACCCATTCCTCTACCCCTGCATTTCCCATGTCTAACGCACCTAACCTAAACATCCCTGGGCACTATGGGCAATTTTAGCATGGCCAATCCACCTAGCCTGCACATCTTTGGACTGTGGGAGGAAACTGGAGCACCTGGAGGAAACCCACGCAGACACGGGGAGAATGTGCAAACTCCACACAGACAGTCGCCCGAGGGTGGAATCAAACCCGGGTCCCTGGCGCTGTGAGGCAGCAGTGCTAACCACTGAGCCACTGCGCCACCCTAAAGTGCAACTTTTTCATGCAGAGGATGGTGCATGTATGGAATGAGTTTCCAGAAGAAGTGACGGAGGTTGGTACAGTTACAACATTTAAAAGGTATCTGGATGGGTATACGAATAGGAAAGGTTTAGAGGGATATGGGCCAAATGCTGGCAAATGGGACTAGATTAATTTAGATATCTTGTCAGCATGGACGAGTTGGACTGAAAGGTCTGCTTCCATGCTAAATATCCCTACGATTCTATAAAACCAAGTGTTCTACTTTGAGGTCCACAAGGGTAAGTGATTTCTAGGAGGGCTGAAGAGATGCTACAAGGACATGCTGAAAGCCTCCCTAAACAAGTTCAACATCCCCATCAATCTAGACATAGCATCCCTACAATATGTAAACATGCTATTCGGCCCATCAAGTTCACACCGATCCGCCGAAGGGCATTCCATCCAGAACCTACCTTCTGCATTTCCCGTGGCTAACCCACCTAGCTTGCACACTACGTGCAATCTAAATTTAGATTTAGATTTATTTATTTATTTGTCATGTATACTAAGTATAGGAATACATAAGTACAGCGAAAAGTGCACAAAATCACCATTCACTGGTGCCCACTTGATTACAAAGAACAGAAGTTAAAGATATTAACAGAGCCAAAAGGTAAGCAAGAGAAAAAGAAAAGTCCAGATCTCAGAGTCCCAAATCCCATCTCCACAACGGTGCAGGCGCTGCTCCAATCACTAGGATACCCAGCAGGTCATCACCGCTGCTGCCATGGGAACGGCCCGCCCCCACTGCCAACTGCTGCCCCCTCACCGGCCCCGCTCTCACCGCCCGCTGCCCCCTCACCGGTCTCGCTCTCACCGCCCGCTGCCCCCTCACCGGCCACGCTCTCACCGCCCGCTGCTCCCTCACCGGCCCCGCTCTCACCTCCTGCTGCCCCCTCACCGGCCCCGCTCTCACCGCCCGCTGCCCCCTCACCGGCCCCGCTCTCACCACCCACTGCCCCCTCACC
>NC_063335.1:107870063-107888658 GCF_021869965.1 Rhincodon typus | reverse complement strand
ACTGCCCCCTCACCGGCCCCGCTCTCACCGCCCACTGACCCTCACCGGCCCCGCTCTCACCATCACTGCCCCCTCACCGGCCCCTCTCTCACCGCCCACTGCCCCCTCACCGGCCCCGCTCTCACCGCCCACTGACCCTCACCGGCCCCGCTCTCACCGCCCGCTGTCCCCTCACCGGCCCCGCTCTCACCGCCCGCTGTCCCCTCACTGACCCCGCTCTCACCACCCACTGCCCCCTCACCGGCCCCTCTCTCACCACCTACTGCCCCCTCACCGGCGCCTCTCTCACCACCTACTGCCCCCTCACCAGCCCTGCTCTCACCATCACTGCCTCACCGCCAAACCAGCCCACTCTTGATCCACCAATGTTACTCTGGAACACACTCTATCGACCAACACAGGCCGCACTTTCAGCTCCTGCCACACAGTTCCCGCTCACGACCTGACTCCTTAGGTCGGTTGTTGAAAGGGCAGGGGCTGGAGGGGGTTAGAATTACTGCAGACAGGAGAGAGAAGAAGGGAAAGTAAGGAAAAGGAAAGAGAACTGGTGAGCAGAGTGGAGCTCCGAATGAAATGACTTACCATGCTGCCATCTTGCCGGATACCCCTGAAACTACCCAGTTCCTCCCTCCAGCTCCGTCTCTCACTCTTCTCACCTTCAGCCCACCGCCTTCCACGGCCAATCCACCTAACCTGCACATCTTTCGACTGTGGGGGGAAACCGGAGCACCCGGAGGAAACCCACGCAGACACGAGAACATGCAAACTCCATGCAGTTGCCCAAACCCGGGTCCCTGGCACTGTGAGGCAGCAGTGCTAACCACTGAGCCATCGTACTGCCAAACGTGGGAATCGCTTGCCCGACAACACACAAACTGAAGAAGCATTGGCAAAGTCACCAACCACTTTGGGCCTCACAGAGCAGAGGCCAAATGCAAGTGGCAGAATGTACAGCGTCCTACACAGCTGCCTCATATACCACCTTCCCCGGCTGTGGCAGAGTCTATGACTCCATGATTGGACTCTTCAGTGACCACAGAACCCACTCCTGGAATGGAGTACCTCATCCTCAACCTTAAGGGGCTACCAAACAAGACTTAAGATACTACAAATCTTTTGAAAGTAGCATTTTAATCTTTTCACAAAAATTACAACACAATATTGTCAATTAATTGTTGCTTCACCTTTAAATATTAAAATGTAGTTGTCAATGTCAAATACTAGGGGGCAAATCTGTAAAGGAAATGTCTGAGGCAAGTTTTTTTGACACTGAGGGTGGTAGTTGTCTGGAACTTGGTTTCGGGGAGGTTGGTAGAAGCAGATGCAATAGCAAAGTTTGAGAGATATTTAGACTGGCACATGAACAGGCAGGAAATAGAAGGATGCAGACAATGGTAGGCCAAAGGATCTGTTCGATCTTCTTATAGAGTCTTACGTGATTCTGGGGATTTTTGGAAAATTGAAACATAAATATCAACCACCTCATTTTTAAAACCTCTTCTTTAAGACCAGAGGATGAAGTCTATCAGTGGCATGGTGGCTCAGTGATTAGCACTGCTGCCTCACAGCGCCAGTGACCCAGGTTTGATTCCAGCCTCGGGTGACTGTCTGTGTGGAGTTTGCACATTCTCCCCGTATCTGCGTGGGTTTCCTCTGGATGTTCTGGTTTCCTCCCACAGTCCAAAGATGTGCAGGTTAGGTGGATTAGCCATGCTAAATTGTCCATAGTGCCCAGAGATATTTACGTTAGGTGTGTTAGACATGGGAAAATCAGGGGTAGGGGAATGGGTCTGGGTGGGATGCTCTTCGGAGGGGCAGTGTGGAATTGTTGGTCCAAATGGCCTGTTTCCACACTGTAGGAATTCTATGAACCTGGTAATTTGTCAGCCCACAGCTCCAATGATTTGTTCAGAACTAGTCTTGGACCCACCCTTCCCTCACTCTCGCTGAATGCAAAATTCAATCATATTATGATCGCTGATACCTAGGGATGCCTTTGTTATGTGGTCATTAATTAAGCCTCTCTCACTGCATAATACCAAATGGTGCTGGTACTACTGCTGGACAAGTAATGCAGAAGCTAAGTCTAGTGATCTCTGGGCCTGGGTTTGAATCCCATCATAGCAGATAGTAAAATTTGAATTCAATAAATATCTGGAATAGAAAGATATCATCCTTACCTGGTCTGGCCTCCATGTGACTCCAGACCCATAGCAATGTGGCTGACTCTTAACTACCATCTGGGCAGTTAGGGATGGTCAATAAATGCTGGCCTAGCCAGTGATACCCGAATCCCATGAATAAATTTTAAGAAAAGATCGAGTCTTTTTCCAGAACGTGCTTCCAGAAACAGCCCCAAAAACATTCGATGAACTCTTTACTCGGGCAATCTTCACTCTTCAGATTTTTCCAGGAAGGCTTCCTCAGGTAAAGAAGGCTGCATTTACCAAATAGATGCAACTGAGACAGAGAATCTGAGAGAATGAAATATAGTCCTTACAGGGAGCAGAGTGTGAGGAGTGTCAACAAGGTAGCTATCAGCAGACTTATGATGAAGGTTAATTAGTAGCTTACAACTCATCCACTTCACCAAGAAAAAAGTGACAGAAATAGATGGAAAGAAGAAGTGGAGATAGATACTGTAAAGTCAAGAGAAGCGAGCAGTTTGACAGCAAGAAGTGACATTAAGACAGTCATCAAAGAGATGAGGAAGGAGACTTGGTCCTCAAATTTTATACCCTTTTTTTCTAATTAATCTGTTCAGAGATGTTACACTGTGGGGAAGCAGGTGGGACTTGAAACTGGATGTCCTGATCCAGGGGTAAGGACACTACCACTGCACCACTAGAGGTCCCTTCTTTGTATCTTATAAAAGGAAAGAATAGCTAGGACCCAATATGCTTTCCCCTCAGTCCTCTCCCACCTTTAGAAATAACACAAGCTGATGTAGATTCCTTCGAGTCACCCTGAATAAATTTGAACTTGCAAGATCACAGCCTGCTGTCACACTGAAACCAGAAGCGAAGGGAAAACAATCGTGTGGTTGAAATGCTGTTAAGATAATGCAATTCCTTTTTGTTTTGGAATGAAAAAAGAGCCAAACAAAATCTGATTCCGGTCCAGAATGTATGTTTTGAATAAAGCAAAGGACAGGTGATGAAATAATCTATGACTTGCGGCTTTGGCCCTGTTAACTGAGGAATACTACTTGGAATACAGCTGTCAGAGCTAAACAATATTAGCTTTATGTTTTGGCATCTTATACTCAATTACTTTTACAAAGCAAGAGAAACATCATTACTTTTCTTGGAATATTGTTTGGAAGCATTGCATTGACCAGTGGGTTGAAGAAAACTAGGACAGTGGAAATAGATAAATACTCACAAAGGGCATCATATATATCTGTGGTCCACCCCTCCCACATTCACATACAATGGATTGACCAACATATTCTAGTTAATTTTTATCATTTGCACAAAGCAGGGGAGATAGCTCTGTGTGGTAGGGTAAAATAGGCAAAAACAAATATACTTGACATCTGTCCTGATTTTTATTTCGGTTGACTAGAATCCAAATAAAAGTTGGAAATGTATAGCAAATCTAACAGTTCACTATTGCCCATTTTTCACAAGTTCGTCAGGAGAGCATCAACAGGACAGGGGACTAACTGAAAAAAAACCCGAAAGAACTGCAGATGCTGTAAATCAGGAACAAAAACAAAGTTGCTGGAAAAGCTCAGCAGCTCTAGCAGCATCTGTGAAGTAAAAAACAGAGTTAACGTTTCATGTCCAGTGACCCTTCCTCAGCACGGAGGGAGCTAACTGATCTGTGATGACCAAACTTAATTCAGACCTCACTTTATGTCCTACAGTATGTCCTTACTTTCATGTTAACAGCTACATTGATAATTCTGATCGAAACTGCTAATATCAATTTGTAATGTCAAATCACATCCTCCTGTGCAGTTGAGAAGAAATGGAATAGATCAATTAAAGAGAAAGAACTTTTATTTGTATAACACCTCTCATGACTCAGAAAATCTTAAAGAACTTTGAAGCCAGTGAATTCCTTTTGAGGTGCAGTCACTGTTATAATAAAGTAGTAAGCAAATTGCAGACAGCAAACTGCTATGGTCAGATAATCTATGATGGTATTGTTGGTGGAGTTGTGAACATTGACCAAGACACAAGGAGACCAAAACACTCTTTTCCAATACAGTGCTGTGGATTCTTTACATCCAAGAGGGAAGGTGAGGCTTTGGTTTTAGGTCATAATTGACAGACAGCACCTCTGACAGTACAATACTCCCCTAGAACTGCAGTGAAATGATCTAATACAGGGAGCGGGGCTTGACTCAGGTGAAGGTACCACCTACTGAGCAAGGACTGACAACTTGAGAAGATTGACTTTGACAGCTTCCACTTTGAATGAGGACACAGGAGTTTATACTGGAAAAATGCAACAGTAGAAGTACACAGACCTAAGATTGATTAATTAAGTAATTACAATCACCTACAGCATGGATCAAGAACAATTGTAGTCTTTGGGTGCAGTGAGTTTCAGTGGCCAGAGAGTGCTTGAACTAAACACAATCCAGCCCCTATTTTAAAGTCATACGTTTGGACTTGCCTTTACATTTCCATTGTAAATTCCTTACATGAAAATTTTTAATGGAAAAATGCCCATGAAAACATATCACACTGTGATTATATTTGTCTGGCAGTTTAATTGGATAATTTAGCTACACTTTAGAGTTATTCATTAGTGGTTTGAAGGGGACTGAGGAAAAGCATTGAGCTAAGGCAGTAACAAATGGGGAATAAATCAGCAGGATATCAAAGTAGGGTGGTGCTATATGCTTGCTGGTTTTCTGACAGCTCCATGATGGATCAAAGAGGTTAGTTGGGAAAGCTCTGAGACCGGGTACATTTAGATACAAAATCAGACTGAAAGTTCAAATAATCACATCTATTAAAAAATCACAAGATTTGCTTCCGATAAGAATTTCATTTCTGACAGGATTAGACAGGAGCGATTTTACTTTTAACTAATTTCATAACAAGATTTTATGAAGAAACATTAGTCCTACAGTCTTACTTAGTAGAAGTAAAAATAATTATTTATTTTAAAACAGTTCTCTTAGGTACATATCTTCGGTGGAGGCACAGTGAGTTACATTATAAAGCTGTAGCAGTCAACATAATAAAGTAGAATGCAGTTATGTAGAAATCCATGCATCACCACGAAAAATAACAATAACTTGTGAAAATTCTTGAATTGCTATTTATTTTCAACTGGAATGTCCCATTCTTAATCTAAACGTCATGAAGTCTTTAGACTGAGAACCAGAGCACATATCAGTAACAAAGCTGTCCTGCAATTTGTCTTGTGTGGTGAGCATCTGTTAAAAACGTCCAATTCCCAGGTTTCCCATTCTCCTGACTTGGTAACATATCACCATTCCTTCAGTGTCACTGGGTCAAAATCTGGGAACTCTGTCCGTAAAGGGATCATGGTCTGTCTACACCCCTTGTCCTGCAGCAGTTCAAAACAACAGCTCACCACCACTTTCGCAAGAGGAACTAGGAAGGGGCAATAAATGCTGGTCCAGGCTGTAGCCCTCACTTCCCATGAATGCATTAAAAAAAAATTCAGTAGGCAGCATTGATTAAACAGTCACAAATCCTAATCAACTCCTACCCTCTGTCACACGAGATTTGTTTCCTTACTCTAGCTCATTTTGCAGCAAATCTGCAATTAAAACAAATCACTGGGATGGCCCAGCCAGTGTTAACCATGTCCCATGAATGAATTAAAAATCTCCAGAGGCCAATGATGCTCCTGAAACCCAAAAAACATCTGGAATGTACATTTAGAATGTGTACTCAGGCCCATTAGTTTCCCCCTTTCTACACACCTGAAGAAAGGGGGATGGTGTAGGAGCAATGTTACCCAGTTAGCAATCCAAAGGCCCAGACTAATCCTTTGGGGAGAGGGGGTTCAAGTCCCACCATGGCAGCTACGGGAATGTAAATACAATTAATAAAATTGTATATAAAGCTTATCTCATTAATGGTGCATTAAATTTAACATCAATCATCATAAAGGGCGAAACCTGTTGTGATTCATTCAAGTCCTTTAGGGAAGGAAATCCAGTCCGGCCTACACGTGAATCCAGGTCCACTATAAAGTGGTTGACTCTGAAAGCCATTCAGTTCAGGGGCAATTAGGGATGGGCAGCAAATGCTGCCTTTGCCAGGGAATCCATGTCCCATGAAAGTTTTAAAAAAAAGCCTGGCTCCTTGAAAAGGATCACATTCTTCTTTTATTTTAAATATCCCCTTCCCATGCACCCCACCCCAAATCCTTCAGTTCCT
Organism: Rhincodon typus; assembly: GCF_021869965.1. Lineage (NCBI taxonomy): Eukaryota > Metazoa > Chordata > Chondrichthyes > Orectolobiformes > Rhincodontidae > Rhincodon > Rhincodon typus. The sequence continues at coordinate 107,882,281 of NC_063335.1, read as the reverse complement.
TGACCTTCTCCCTGATGCCCAGGGGCTCTGAAGCTCTGTGTCTGGAGAAAGCTTAGCACAGGAGGCGGCAGTTTGACACATACCCCACCTGTGGCAGCTCATTGATAGAGCCAGCCAATTAAACTCTGGTCTTTGCCTGTCACCCTGTTCTTTTAACAAAGAAAACAGCTGTTGTCCTCAGGAAATACTTTTCAGGCCCTCGGTCTCCTTCTATCTAAAGAGGTCAAAACTCGACACAGTATTCCTGACATTGCCAAAACAAAGCCTAACGCAATGAGGAAATGTACTTCCATTTTTATGTCTAATTCTGCTGGTTCCGCACCCCATTCACTGCAGGGTCGTGATGGCAGATTATGGGCTGTTCGTGTTTCATGAGCAAGTGCTTCAGTCTTTCTCTCACTCAGAAGACTGACTCCACACACTGTGGACATCTAGAACGAGTTCAACCTAGTGTCGCGTTCTCTGTAAGGCTCCTTTTACTGAACTGGCTACAAGACGGCAGCTACATCATCATAGAGATGTACAGCAGAGAAACAGACCCTTCAGTCCAATTCATCCATGCCAACCAGATATCTTAAACTGATCTAGTCTCATTCGCCTACATTTAGCCCATATCCCGCTAACCCCTTCCTACCCATTCAGATGTTTTTTTCAAAGTTGTAACTGGACCTGCCTCCATCCCTTCCTCCCACAGCTCATGCCATACACACACCACCGTCTGTGTGAAAAAGTTGCCCCCAGTCCCTTTTAAATCTTTCCCCTCTCACCTTAAACCCATGCCCTCTATTTTTGGACTCTCCTACCCTGGGAAAAAGACCTTGACTATTCACCCTATCCATGCCCCTCATGATTTTATAAACCTCTGTAAGGTCACTCCCTCAGCCTCTGATGCTCCAGGGAAAACAGCTCCGGCCCCATCAGCCTCCCCCTACAGCTCAAATCAAAGTAGAGGTCACGTGATTATGGCAATCCTTCACTGTGGCAGACAGGTCACCATGGTTTGCCAGTCAGGAAATTAGCCACCACTCTCAGCCTCTGGTTAAGGCAGTTAATTGGGAGGTGCCGAATTGAGGCCCTCAAACGATTATGAACGGACCACACAGGGTCTTCCTGCTGACAAGTCCCCAGTGTGCCCACCCACCTCAGCAGCTTAATTGCTGGGGCTGGTGAGAAAGGGAACAGTTCCACTCACTCCAGAGCCAACCCCCCACACTGTTACCCCTTCTCACCACCTCCAGGAATGGGCAAATCATGCCCTCAGAGCAGTTTATTGGACTTTTACACATTACTGGTGAAGCACTGTGTAAACAATTAATTAGTTTTTAATCTCACTGCTGATCCACCCTCATATTGAGCTATCAATTTGGAAAAACAATCATTAATTAATTTAATTTAAATAAGTAAATAATTTTACCACATAAGCAATTAATAGTGTAACATACTTTTAATGCAAGAAAAACAAAAATTTTTTTATATTATAGTAAAAGTTATAACTTAAAAAAAAACTTTATTTTTAATTTTTAAGAATTTTATTTGATATTTTCAGAGGTCAGGGCACACATTAGATTTCTGTCGACTTCAATGTTTTACTCTTAGTCATTTACCTACATTTGTTTCAGGAATATCAGGTATATTATCACGTCTTGTTTCAAGTTTTAGGAATCCATTTATTTTGTCACTCTCTCCTACTACTACTGCCTCCTTCTACAATCAGCAATCCAGCTGAGAACAAGTAAGGTGGATCCTATTAGACTAATATAGCTGGTTCAAGTTTATAATCTTCTATGTAAAAGTCCAAGCAGCGTCTGCCAAATAAATCCAGGCCTCTGAGCTATGGATATCTGTAATTCTTACCTTAATTAAATCATTCTCATCATCATCATTTGTGCTGTTTATAGTATTTCAACCTTGGAACATTGGTTATTAAATGGCAATGGTTTAAAATAAGAGTGCTGTATTCCTTGGTGATTAGGTCATGGTTCAGATTGGGAAAATTACTATAGTTATCAGCTAAGACAGCTGTAGAACAGTGTCCGGAATTCATTAATGAATATAAAACTGACTAGGATGGTACAGAGTTGATACTTTTGTGCAAATGGCCATTGATGTTAAGTCAACTGATCGATTAATTTATTGTTGTCCCACGTATCGAGATACAGTGAAAAATGCTGTTTTGCATGCTATACTGCAGATTGCACCATACAAAGTGCATCAGGGTAGCAGAACAGTTTGCAGAATACAGTGTTACAGCTGCAGAGAAGGTGCAGAGAGATAGGTCAGAGTTAACAAAAGCCTGATAACAGTGGGGAAAAAGCTTTTCTTGAATCTGTTCATACGTGTATACAAAGTTTTAGATCTTCTGCCCGATGGAAGAGACTATAACCGGGATGGTAAGTGTCTTTGATTATAGAACATAGAACATAGAACATAGAACATAGAACAGTACAGCACAGTACAGGCCCTTCGGCCCACGATGTTGTGCTGAACTTTTACCCTAATCCTAAGGTCTATCTAGCCTCCACCCCTACCTTATACTATCATCCATATGCCTATCTAACAGCCACTTAAATGCCCCTAATAAGGCCGACTCCACCACCCTCTCCGGCAATGCATTCCACGTCCCTACCATTCTCTGAGTAAAAAACCTACATCTCCCCTATATCTACCTCCACTCACTTTAAAACTATGCCCCCTCGTAATAGCTACCTCCACCCTAGGTAAAAGTCTCTGGCTGTCTACTCTATCTATACCTCTGATCATTTTGTACACCTCTATCAAGTCACCTCTCATTCTTTGCCATTCTAAGGAGAAAAGCCCTAGCTCTCTCAACCTTTCCTTGTAAGACCTTCCTTCCATTCCAGGCAACATCCTGGTAAATCTCCTCTGCACCTTTTCCAATGCTTCCACATCTTTCCTGTAATGAGGCGACCAGAATTGGACACAATACTCCAGATGTGGCCGAACCAGGCTTTTGTATAGCTGGAGCATAACTTCACGGCCCTTGAACTCATCCCTCTATTAATGAAACCAAACACACCATACACCTTCTTAACAACTATATCCACCTGGGTGGCAGCTTTCAGGGAACTGTGGACATGAACCCCAAGATCCCTCTGCTCCTCCACACTGCCAAGAATCTTTCCGTTAACCTTGTATTCTGCTTTCAAGTTTTTCCTTCCAAAATGAATCACCTCACACTTTTCAGGGTTAAGATCCATCTGCCACTTCTCAGCCCAGCTCTGCATCCTACCACTGTCCCTTTGTAACCTAGAACAGCCGTCCGCACTGTCCACAACGTGACCCACCTTCATATCGTCCGCAAACTTGCTAATCCACCCTTTCACTCTTTCATCCAAATCATTTACAAAAATCACAAATAGAAGAGGACCCAGAACAGATCCTTGTGGTACACCACTTGTAACTGAGCACCATGTTGAATATTTTCCATCCACTATCACGCTTTGTCTTCTTAGGGTCAGCCAATTCTGAATCCAATCTGCCACATTTCCCCCTATCGCATGCCTCTTACCTTCTGCATGAGCCTACCATGGGGAACCTTATCAAATGCCTTACTTAAATCCATGTATACCACATCCACTGCTTTACCTTCATCCACGTGTTTGGTCACCTCTTCAAAGAATTCAATAAGGTTTGTGAGGCACGATCTACCCCTCACAAATCCATGCTGATTATGTTGGTTGTTTTCCTGAGGCAGTGGGAAGTGTAGATGGAGTCAGTGGATGGGAGGCTAGATTGCGTGATGGACTGGGCTCTGTTCACAACTCTATAATTTCTTGCGCTCTTGGGAAGAGCAGTTGCCATACCACACTGTGAAGCATTTGGATAGAATGCTTTCTATGGTACATCTACAAAAATTAGTAAGAATCCTTGCAGACATGCCGAATTTCCTTAGCCTCCTGAGGAAGTAGAGACACTGTTGTGCTTTCTTGACCATTTCATCGACCTGTGTGAACCAGGACAGTTTGTTGGTGATGATCACTGCAGAAACTTAACGCCCTTGACCATGTCCACCTCAGCTCCATTGATGCAGACAGGAACATGCCCTCCACTCTGCTTCCTGAAGTCAATGACCTGCTCCTTCATTATGCTGACTTGAGAGAAAACTTGTTGTCTTTATACCACACCACTGGGCACTCAATATCTTTCCTGTATTCTGTCTCGTCTTTATTTGATATCTACCTTACAACGGTGGTGTCGTCAGGAAACCCATAAATGGAGTTGGGGCAAAATTTGGCCACACAGTCATGAGTGTACAGGAAGTATAGTATGGAGTAGGGAGCTGAGTACACAGCTTTATGTTGAAGATTATCGTGAGGAGGTAGTGTTGCCCATTCTTACTGATTGCAGTCTGTCAGTCAGGAAGTCAAAGATCAGTTACAGAAGGGGGAGCTGAGACCTGGAGATGAGTTTAGAGATGAGTTTGTTTGGAGTTATGGTGTTGAAGGCAGAAATGTAAGTAGGAGCCTGCCACAGATACGCTTGTTATCCTACATGTTCCAGGGATGAATGTAGGGCCAGGGAGATGGTATCTGCCGTGGACTTGTTGTGCCATTTGGCAAATTGCAAAGGATCAACATGGTTTGTTAGGCTGGCGAGTTAATGTGAGCTATGACTAACTTGTCGAAACACTTCATAATGTCAGAGCCACCCGGTGGTAGTCACTGAGGCACGCTACACAATTTTCTTTGGCACCAGGTTGATGGTAGTCTTCCTGAGGCAGGTGGGGACTTCAGATCGTAGCAAAGAGAGGTTAAAGATGTCAGCGAATACTCCCGCCAGCTGATCCACACAAGATCTGATTGCACGGCCAGGGACTCCATCCAGGCCAGTCACTTTCCATGGGTTCACTCTCAAGAAGGCCAATCTAACATCTGCAGCGGTGACCGTGGGTACAGGTGCATCCGAGGCTGTTGGGATAGGTGACATCGTTTCATTGACCTTCTGTTTAAAGCGAGCGTAGAATGCATCAAGCTCGTTGGGCAGGGAGGTACTGTTGCCTGCGATTCAGTTTGATTTCGCTTTGCAGCCCATATATCACATGAGCCTTGCCACAAACAACGGATGTCTGTGTGGTTGGTCTGGGTCTCAAGCTTAGTTTGGTATTGCCTCTTGACATCTCTGATGGCCTTACCAAGGTCATACCTGGATTTCCTGTATAGGTCAGGGTTGCCCAACTTACATGCCTAATGTCTGGACATCAGTAGGGAGTGGATCTCCCAGTTCATCCGTGGGTAACTTTAACAGGTAATTTTAGACCTGAGATTGCTGGAGCTTTGTTAGCCAAACATATGAAATACTAAGGCCATAGATCAAACATAATCAGGAAACTCTCAAGAGGCTAAATTGCATTCATTAATATACACAGTCTTAGCAGTCAATAGTTTAAATCAACCCCATTTTGATCCCTCATGTCACCATTTCTTCAGATTTAGAAAAGCTAAGTTTTTGATAACTGCTTCAGATAAATAATGAACTTTTAGAAGATTTCATCAATTCAACCGAGAGGGCCGAACCAATGATTGGGGAAACTACAATACCATGCTGTCATGCACAAACGATTGGGAAATATATCATGAGAGGCAAGGAACTTATCAGTGCATCAAAAGATAGCTCAGAAAAGACCAGAACCCCTTTTACATCACGTCACATCATTTCACATCAGCTCTGATAAAGTGTCATCTAGACTTGAAACATTAGCTTGCTCTTTCTCCATGGATACTCCCTGACCCACTGAGATTTCTAGCACTTTTTGTTTCAGTAAAGATTCCAGCATCTGCAGTAATTTTCTCCTAAACCTTTGTACTCATACAATTTGTGTCATTTTGCTTCACATGACTAAATATTGGAATTTCTTTACTGAAAATAAGAGAATAAATAGAACAATATATTACTGAAAAATGTGTGATTTCGAGCTCCAAACATTTGTAGTGGTAAGTGATTAAGGAAAAGCACGTTATTAACCATTTCAAATTTCTCAAGTAATTTAATTAAAAATGGCAAAACTAATCTCACTGGTTCACAAACCGCTTAATTTGAATTAAGCATATAACATGCTAAATTAAGCGTAATCTATTTTGGTGCAAAAGGTATAGCTATTTATAACTTATCATTATACTAAATCATTTTGATAAGAAAGATAAATTATCTGTGTTAATTTTCTCAATAATTCGCCATCACTAGTAAACCAACAAGATAGAAAATAAAACAAAGAACTGCGGATGCTGGAAATCTGGGCACAAAATCAGAAATTACTGGAGAAACTCAGCAGGGTCATGCAGCATCTGTGCAGAGAAAGCAGAGTTAACGCTGAGTTCAGCGATCCTTCGTCAGATAGATAGAAAAGACAGAAAAAGAGACCTTTCAAAGAATGTCACGCTGTTTCTGAGCTGACCACAAGATGGCACCTAAGAGCAACTCAGCTTGTGACTTTTCACAGCCTTCCCTGTCTCTGAGCAGCATCTTTAGAGGCATTTGAACCACTTAATTGTTGCAAAATAGAGCAATATATTACTGAAAAATGTGTGATTTCGAGCTCCAAACATTTGTAGTGGTAAATGATTAAGGAAAAGCACATTATTAACCATTTCAAATTTCTCAAGTAATTTAATTAAAAATGGCAAAACTAATCTCACTAGTTCACAAACAATGAATCAACACCGCTTAATTTAAATTAAGCATATAACATGCTAAATTAAGCGTAATCTATTTTGGTGCTATGCACACTTCAGCACCTCAGATTTGAATTCACGTCCTGGCTCAGAGTGAAAATTGCTGTTGTAAATCTATGTACATTTTAAAGTAAATCTTTTCAAGCACTTAAGTAATCTCACCAGACCACTAAGGCTGATTACAGGACAATAGATTTCACTGTGACCATCAATCCAATTTCCACTATGGCAATTGGCAAATCTAAATTCTTTGAATATTAAAAAACTTAGAAAACTCACCTTGTTCACAGAAGTCCTTTCGCTATAGAAACCTGCTGACCCAATTATCCAGTCTGGTCTTGACTGTCCCTGAAATGACCCAGTTGCATCAAATAACCCCCACAGACAGCAGTGGTTCGTGATCTTAACTTCTCAGGAGCAATTAGGGATAGGCGATAGATACTGACATTGCCAGCACCTCCCTCATCCTGTGAATGAATAAAATTAACCGATAGCCAAGACATGGGCTATATACTGTTGGAAGTGGGCATGATCCAAACAGATAAAATCAGAGCAGAGATAGTAGGAACTGCCGATGTTGGAGTCTGAGATAACAAGGTGTGGAGCTGGATGAACACAGCAGGCCAGGCAGCAGCTGAGGAGCAGGAAAGCTGATATTTCATCTTCTGAAGAAGGGTCCAGACCCGAAACGTCAGCTTTCCTGCTCCTGGCCTGCTGTGTTCATCCAGCTCCACACCTTGTTATTACAATCAGAGCAGGCTGGGTTGTCAACAGATTGGTCTTTCAATATGATATACTTCCCCAAATTCAAACTGCTTCTCTCCAATCTAGTTACAGAGGTTTGAGATTGAGTAAAGCTTTGCACCATCTGAAAATCAACACAATATTTATCTGGGCAGACAACGCATCATCAGTAATTTGCTTGCGGCTGCAGATGTTATTTGATTGTGTTACGTTATGGGCAAAGGTTGAAAAGAAATTGGGAAAGAAAGACTTAACTGCATATTGATACCCAATTCATATCTTCATAGGGTTGCAATTAAATGTGGACTGAGGTCTTGTTGCGGGTATTAACATTTGCAGTTTGAATTTGGGGAAGTATATCATATTGAAAGACCAATCTATTGACAACCCAGCCTGCTCTGATTGTATCTGTTTGGATCACGCCCACTTCCAACAGTATATAGCCCATGTCTTGGCTATCGATTAGTTTTATTTATTCACAGGATGAGGGAGGTGCTGGCAAAGTCAGTATTTATCACTCATCCCTAATTGCTCCTAAGAAGTTAAGATCACAAACAACTGCTGCTTGTGGGGTTTATTTGATACAACTGAGTCATTTCAGAGATAATCAAGGCCAGACTGGATAATTGAGTATTATGGTTTGTTTGTTCCATTTTGGATGTACAATGCAAAAGAGTCTAATATCTACATGCCTTGTCAAGGTCCTGTGATATTTCGGTCTTTTTGGTGTAGTTCAATATTTTAGACAAATATTTTTAGACAAATTCCACTGAACTGAAACAAACACCATTAGCTCAAACTTACTGATTGTAAGTTCACTTTTTTACTTCTTAGAGCTTCCCAAGTTATGTAACATAGGACATTGGTGCAGAACTGGCCTTTCAGCCTGATCCTCCATTCATGATGATCATGGCTGACGTTCCTGTAACATCAAGCCCACTTTCCTGTCCGTTCCCATAGCACTTGACTCACTTGTCAATCAAAAATCTAACCGCCCCCTTGAATAAATGCAAAGACCCAACCTCCATAAGATTCCCTATACTGATGAACCACTGACAGAATTCAAATTCTCATCTCCATGCTAAAAGGGAAACCTCTTCTTCTTAAACTGTATCCCCCAGCAGAGGAGAGACCCTCCCAATATCTGCCTGATCAGATTCTCTCGGGATCCTATAAGTTTCAATAAAATCACTTCTCATTCTTCTAAACTCGAACCTGTATAGCTAGAACATTCAACCTTTCTTCAGGAAGTAAACCCTTCATCCCAGGAATGAATGAATGACCCCTCACCCTGAACAGTTTCTAATTTTAGCCTTCCTTACCAGCCAGATTCTAGTAAACTGCAATCACTTACCAGGGTGGCAGAATCTTTATTTTCTAGTAGGAATGATAATGGTTCCCGAGTTACCAACAAAAACCACCCAGACTAGAGGGTTTTAATGTGTTGTGGCAATAACAGTATAATTTTATTTACAATATAGTCGAGATTGGCAGCCACAACTTTAGTTGCGTGGTATCACCACACTTTCTACAACATCTCCAACTACCTCTAATTACAGCAGTCAGGTAAGAGGTTATTGAGGTAAAACTAGACGATTACACTCTCCTAAACGTGGATTGTTTTCTCTGGAGCAGCAGAGGCTGAGGAGAGACTTGAAAGAAGTCTATACATTTATAAGATGCATAGATAGGGTTGATGGTCAGAACCTTATTCCCAGAGTTCAAATGTCTAACACTGGGAGGCATGCATTTAAGGTGAGAGAGAGAAAGTTCAAAGGAGATGTGAGGGGCAAGTTTTTTTACACAGAGAGTGGTAGAAGTCTGGAACATGCTGCCAAGGGTAATAGTGGAGGTAGATAAAATAGGGCATTTAAGGGACTTTTAGATAAATTTATGAATATACAAGGAATGGAGGGATATGGACGAAAGGCAGGCAGAAGCGATTAGTTCAGTTTGGCATCATGTTCAGTACAACATTGTGGGCTGAAGGGCTCCTTCCTGTGCTGTACTGTTCTATTTTCTAAAAGGTTATGGTCACTCATGTATATATTTGGCGTAGTTCCTGCATTCTATAAAACCTATGCATTGTACTCAGTTAAAAATTATGAGAATTTGATAAAAGCAATATAATGAATAATAAATAACCTAAAAAACATATACATCTAATTTTCAATCACAGAAAGACCATGCCAATAATCTGAAATCAGGCTACACTGAAGAATAAGGGATTTGTAACATTTAATCTACAAATGATCCAAAAATATCACTGAAATGTCTCAAATAACCCTTGAAAATACGATTAGAATAGAATAGTTAAGTGATTATTTTTGACTGGCACAGACTTGATGGGTCAACAGGCCTAGGACAAGAGGGCATAGCCTCAAGATTAGAGGGAGCAGATTTAGGATTGAACTGAGAAGGAATTTCTTCACCCAGAGGGTTGTTAATCTATGGAATTCCTTGCCCAGTGAAGTAGTTGACGCTACTTCAGTAAATGTTTTTTAAAAAAAGTAGATTTTTTTTGAACAATAAAGGAATTAAGGGATACGGTGAGAACGCGGGTAAGTGGATCTGAGTCCACGAAAGGATCAGCCATAATCTTATTGAATGGCGGACCAGGCTCGAAGGGCCAGACGGCCTACTCCTGCTCCTAGTTCTTATGTTCTTATGTTCTTTTTAACCCTCTATTGGCTTACAAAAAAAACAAAAATGTTCCATTCATTTACAAAGGTGGACAACATGGAATCCACAATTATGATCCTCCTTAAAGTTGGCATATTTATCCACATATTACCACATCCTTGCTGAGGATGAGGGCAGTATCCTGTCCAAATGCAGTAGCAATGAGAAAAGTGGTGCAAATACTTTGACTAGCGATCAGTTGTGAAGGGTATGTTTCCAGGAGCCCAGCGTTAGACCAGCTGGAGGTATATCACCTGGACTCTCCAATCCTCGAAGAAACTGAATTGAATGAGGTCCTTGTAGAATAAACTAATACTTTCAATACTATGTGCATTTATATTTGAACTTACAGTCTTTGAAAGTTTGAGGAAAAAAAGCCATGTTAGTGCACTGTTTAGTAGCTTGTTACATGGCAGACTCCATTGTGAATGCTGCAATGAATTGTGGAACAATTCGACTCCAGTATTTCTGGCTGCAATGCTCGAGCTTTAGTTCTCAATTTCTATGATCCATGTATCAATTACTCAAGCATCTGTGTCCTCGTTTACTGCAGCTATTTTTTTCCACTCTCACTGGGCTCGAAGCCAATATTTGCACCTCTGCTTTGCCTAATCTGCATGAGGTTTATGCTTCCTGAACAATGACACACTGCACATGCTTTCTTTTACTCTGTAGAAGCATTCTTTTAGACTATTCAACATAAAAATGGCATTCAGTGCAAAATTACAAATTGATGTGCATTATTTGGTCCTTCAAATTGAGACTTTCAGGCAATTTGATAAGTAGATGGCGAAGGGATTTTTCCTCTTGTGGGAGAGACTGGAAAAAGGGGATAGTTTTTGTAAAAGGGGGCCATTTAAGAGACAGCTAGACAATGGTTTTCTCTTAGGAGGTTGTGTGTCTGTAGAACCCGTCGTCCAAGAGCGATGGAGGTGAGGTCATTAAATACTTAAAGTCCAATGAACAAGGAAGTCTAAGATTATCAGGGATAAGGGGGCATATGGAGCTGAGGGCCCAGTCAGATCTGCCATGATTCCATTGAATGGTGAAGTAAGCTCAAGGGGCTATATTGCTGTCTCCTGCTCCTAATTTGTACGTTCATGCGCATGTTGACGTGAAACAGCCAATAATAATCGAGCGAATCTGCAAGAAGAGGTATCTAAAATTTAGAACACCATTATTTCAAAAACACATTAGGTGGAAATTCTCCAAGATGGTGAGAACTGCAGATGCTGGAGTCAGAGACAACACAGTGTGGAGCTGGAGGAGCGTCAGAGGAACAGGAAAGTTGGTGTTTCGGGTTGGGACCTTTCTTCAGAAATCCTTTCTTTTAAAAAGAAAACTCGGATCTCCACAACTAACACGTATTGCCTTCGCACCCCACCCCCCACCCCCACCAGGCCACAGATACGTGAATTAGCTTCTGGAGTCTGCTCCACCTTTCAATTGAGATAATGGCTGATCAGATAGCTACACAGTCTGACCTATACCTTTTACCTCCCTGCTTTTCCAAAATCTATCTCCCTCTCGCTTAAAAATAGTCAAAGACTCTGCTTCCAGCAATTTCTGAGGACACGTGACTTTTCTAATGCAGTTAGATGTCTTTGCCTGCACAATTTACAAATTAGAATAAAGAAGAACAGCTAAAGCCCAGGACGAGGCTATTCAGCTCATTGTGACCACAATTGTCACCTTCTGGAGTGACACAGTGAGTTTCACTCCCTAATCCACTCCTCGTAGCTCTACACCCTTCTGATACGTCTGGTGCAAGATGACAGAGGAGTAACAGGGCTACACACAGGTTCTTACCCAGGGCCCATCCACTCCCATCTCCTTTCCTTATTTTACTTTTGCTTCTGCTCTTCCCTTTTGTTTTATTATCGTTTTCTTTTGATCTTTTTTTCTGTGGCAAGTTGGTCAGCGGCAGCAGCACGGCAGCGAGAGTGGGCCACGTGCAGAGGGACAAAAGTGGCTTCTCCTGACGATAGGCTAAGCAGCAAATAGGTCTTTCTTCTGTAGATAAGAGGCCAGCGGCAGCGAGTGCATTCTCCCGGCATTCGGGGCCTTTGGCAGCAGGGAGGTCATTCTCCCACCGTTCGGGGC
>NC_063335.1:107855430-107870053 GCF_021869965.1 Rhincodon typus | reverse complement strand
GCAGCAGGGAGGTCATTCTCCCACCGTTCGGGGCCTTTGGCAGCAGCAAGGTCATTCTCCCAGCATTCAGGGCCAGCGGCAGCAAAACTCCTCCAGAGATTGAGGCAGCAGCTTCAGCAGTGGACTCTTCAAGATGGCAGCACCAGCAAGGGGACATCTGCAGCCGAAGTGGGACTTGTGACCTGGCAGTGGAGCCAGGGACTCTGGGTCACAGGGTGAGTGTGGGCCCACCGGCGAGGAAATGGTGCCTAAAGTGGGACGACGCCTACGTTGGTGCGTCCACATCAAGCAGCGGTGGAGGTCTCTCTTGAGAACAGGTACCAGCATCGACTGATATTCTGAACTTTTTACTTCTATATTCTCCTAATTTATTCCTATGACCTATAATGCCAGACTATTTACTTACTTACTTTTTTTTTGTTTCCTAAGAATTTGATCTTAAGTATCTGTACCTAGGTACCTTCGTACCTAAGATAGCGCTGTACTGCAGTGACTGTAAACTTTTTACTGCACTCATTTGAGTACATGGGACAACAAAGCTAATTCAATTTTCCTCTTTTCATATTTATTCAATTCTCTTCTGAAAGTCTCACTGGATCTAGCCCAGTCATCTGATCCTACCCATTGTGGAAAACCTCTTTGCCCATATGGATATTGGTTCTTTTGCCAACCACCTAAATCAGTACTTTCCAGCTCTCGACTGTTCAGACAATGGAGACAATTTCTCGGTCAACATACATGTTGGTAATAACACCTCTATCAAATACATCTGTTACCTTCTACTTTCTATGGAGAACAACGCCAGCTTCTCCAATTTCTGCAGGTAGTTGACATTCCTCAAATTATTCACAGAAATCTTTTCTGCATCTTTTATATCTGCCTCACATTGCAATTGTTTTTTGGGCAATGGCAATCAGGTTTAAATTAACAATAGTGTAATACTTTTAAAACAAACATTCATTAAGGTGTCCTTATAATAAAAAATAACATTGCATTTCTCAAAGGAAGCAGCCAAGTTTGACAATAATCATTAAAGGTAATTGTACCATCAAAAACTGGCTACTGAACCAAGAACTATGGACAAAGGAGTTACAACAGGGCAGGTCATTCTGCTGTTCACAAAATGGCTTTGTTCTTAGCATATCCCTGACTATGAATATGCTCCATAACTGGTTATACTCCCACAGTGGGGAAGCGGAGCAAGGGCGAGGTCACCTTTGTTGGTCTGTATAAGCATGAGCTCCCAAAGAACACACTTTGGAACAGTATGATCTTGGAACATGTTAGTGCCTGACCAGGCAGCTCAATCAAAGGTGGGAAAGTAAATTATTGAGTTTTGAGACACTCATCCGAGTACCTTAGCACCTAGTCGACCACGTAATTTAATCAAGAAGCGTTAAAATCTCATAAAGCTGAGTTTGAGGTCTGGGTTCAAAAAGAGGTGGAAACCCTTGTGCTTATTTGCCATAACTCAGATGGTAGATACATTCATCTGGGCACCATATTATCTAGCCTTGACTGGCCTCATCAGTTGCTCTATTATTGAAGCATAACCCTCATAAATTAGACCTTTCTTTTGTCACTTGGAATCTTGAGGAGTTAGTCTGGAATTGGACAGTTTCTTTTTCAGAAATGGATTTATGTCCATGCAAAATTAAACAATGGTCATTGACAATTGTCACTGACTGCGTAATAACTAAAGGACCTTCCCTATATCATGAGGTCAGAGGTGAGGATGTTCGCTGATGAGTGAATAACATTTACTATTCCTCTGATACCGAATTAGGGAAGGGCTGTAGATGTCATATACATGGACTTCAGTAAAGCGTTTGATAAGGTTCCCCTTGGTAGGCTGATGGAGAAAGTGAAGTCGCATGGGGTCCAGGGTGTACTAGCTAGATGGTTAGAGAACTGGCTGGGCAACAGCAGACAGAGGGTTGTAGTGGAAGGGAGTTTCTCAAAATGGAGAACTGTGACCAGTGGCATTCCACAGGGATCCGTGTTGGGACCACTGTTGTTTGTGATATACATAAATGATCTGGAGGAAGGTATAGATGGCCTGATTAGCAAGTTTGTAGATGACACTAAGATTAGCAGATAGTGAAGGGGACTATTGGAGAATGCAGCAGCATATAGATAGATTGGAGAGTTGGGCGGAGAAATGGCAGATGGAGTTCAATCCAGGCAAATGCGAGGTGATGCATTTTGGAAGATCCAATTCAAGAGCGAACTATACGGTAAATGGAAAAGCCCTGGGGAAAACTGATACACAGAGAGATCTGGGTGCTCAGGTCCATTGTACCCTGAAGGTGGCAACGCAGGTCGATAGAGTGGTCAAGAAGGCATACGCATGCTTTCATTCATCGGACGGGGTATTGAGTACAAGAGTTGGCAGGTCATGTTACAGTTGTATAGGACTTTGGTTCGACCACATTTAGAATACTGCGTACAGTTCTGGTCACCACATTACCAAAAGGATATGGATGCTTTGGAGAGGGTGCAGAGGAAGTTCACCAGGATGTTGCCTGGTATGGAGGGTGCTAGCTATGAAGAGAGGTTGAGTAGATTAGGATTATTTACATTCGAAAGATGGAGGTTGAGGGCGGACCTGATTGAGGTCTACAAAATCATGAGAGGTATAGACATGGTAGATAGCAAGAAGCTTTTTCCCCAGAGTGGGGGATTCAATTACCAGGGGTCACGATTTCAAGGTGAGAGGGGAAAAGTTCTTTACTCAGACGGTGGTGGGTGCCTGGAATGCGTTGCCAGAGGAGGTGGTAGAGGCGGGCACGATAGTGTCATTTAAGATGTATCTAGACAGATACATGAATGGGCAGAGAGAAGAGGGATACAGATCCTTGGAAAATAGGTGACAGGTTTAGATAGAGGATCTGGATCGGCACAGGCTTGGACGGCCGAAGGGCCTGTTCCTGTGCTGTAATTTTCTTTGTTCTTGGTTCATTCCATGCCCCAGTGAGGCAAAACCTAGACAGTATCCAGACTTGGTCTAATAAGGGTCAAGTAGCATTTACATCATACAACTGCCAGACAATGACTATCTCTAATGAGAGGATCTAACCATCACCCCTCAACATTCAATGGCATTAACACTGCTGAAACCCTCAGTCTCTAAATCCTGGAGTTAGGGTTAGAAACTGAACTGAACTAGTCATAGTGGCTACAATAGCAGGTCAGAGGCTGGGAATTCTGTGGTAAGTCAGTCACTTCTATCTTTCCAAAGCCCATCCTCATCTACAAGGCATAATTTAGAAGTGTGAAGGACTACTTCCCACTTGCCTGGGAGAGTGCAGATCCAAAAACACAAGAAGCTTGACACTATCCTAGGCAATTGGCATCTAATCCACTACATTTAACATTGACTCCTTCCACCATTGAAGCTCAAGAGCAGTTATTTGTACCAAACTGCAAGGTACACTGCAAAAATTCACCATGGCTCCTTTGACAGCACTTTCCAAACATACATTGAAATGATCAATTTTGTAGTTACATGGGCAGCATGAGGTTTTTGGCATGTCAGAATCCCACCTCATGTTAAACTTAAAGCACTGGTCGATTGCTACACTTCTCATCTCTCCACAATGAACCTGCAATTTCCAAACATGATCTGTCTAGATCATTGTAAAAGTTAGGGTAAGGAGAGTTGCATCTCTAATGGAGAGGTAGTGATGTACTAATCACGCCACTGGCAACTGACAAACTCAAACCAATGATCTAAAGAAATGCCCTGGGTCAAATCCCACCATAGAATCTGGTGTAATTAAATATTAAATTATTAAAATATGGAAATGACCAGCTAATGTCAATGATGGTAATGGTGACAATTCATTTATCAATTGTTATAATAATCCATCAGGTTCATTAATGTCCTTCAGGAAAACAAATCTCTCATCTTTAACTCATTGATCTACCTGTGACTCCAAACCCACAGCAATGCGGGTGCCTTCTGAAATGGCCTAACAAGTCATTGATTTCAAGGGCAGTTAGGGGTGGAAAACATAAGACCATAAGATATAGGAGCAGAATTAGGCCATTCAGCCCATTGAGTCTGTTCCACCATTCGATCATGGCTGATATGTTTCTTAACCCCATTCTCCTGCCCTCTCCCTCTAACCTTTCATTCCCTTCCCAGTCAAGAATCTATCTACCTCTATCTTAAATAGTCTCAACAACTTGGCCTTCGCAGTCTTCTTTGGTAATGACTTCAATAGATTCACCACCCTCTGACTAGCAATGCCCACATCCCACAAAACAATTCTTAAAAAAAAAAGTCCAGCAAGCCTACAACTCACGTGTGTGTTTTTTTTATTTGAGACCATTCCGAAGCAGGTTAAGAAACCTGGCTTCTCTAATATACTGAGTCACAAAAGCTCAGAAGCCAAGAGGTTTTCTCTAGTTCTCCAGACTGCTTGATGATGTTCATTGAAATGACTTTCCTAGTCTCACCTCACTTGATCTAGGTTTCTTCCTGCCCTACTTTGGAAATGTCCAGTGAGAGTATTTTGAGTAGTATTCTAACTGCCTCAGGAACCAATTTATCTTGCAGCAGTGTTCCCAAATTTTTTTTTAATATGACACGATTTTAAAACTTGAAAATTAATGCAAATCCATAGTAACAAAAACTAAGCTGCATTGCAAAATTCAATATGAGACTACAGTTTACGCATTATGGATCAACATATTATATACATATAAATATGAAAGTCTGAAAATCCTAGGCTCTTGGTGAGTGAAACGCTACCAAACCATTAAATTTGAATCTGCTTTCATAAATATTGAATCATAGTGTGGAAACAGACCATTTGGCCCAACAAGTCCACACCGCCCCTCCAAAGAGCATCCCACCCAGACCCATTCCCTTATCCCTGATTTCCCCATGTCTAACCCACCTAACCTAAACATCCTTGGGCACTGCGGGCAATTTAGCATGGCCAATCCACCTACCCTGCACATCTTTGGACTGTGGGAGGAAACTGGAGCACCCGGAGGAAACCCGCACAGACACTGGGAGAATATGCAAACTCTACACAGACAGTTGCCGGAGACTGGAATTGAACCTGGGTCCCTGGCGCTATGAGGCAGCAGTGCTAACCACTGAGCCACCGTGCCACCCATTGCTTCAAGAAGCCACTCCAGGAAAGCTTTGATGTATTGACAAAGCTTCATTACACCAAAGTACACCTGATCAGAGCCACCACAGCCAAAGTGTACAATAGGGGGATTCCTTATGATTTGTCTCACTTAGTCCCCAGACCAGGGCAATAGCAGGGGGCAGGATCGCAATGTGATTTCATTTTTTGAGCCCATTTCTTTGTTCAGCCCAGAGTTTGGGAACAGCTCTATTAAAGGTATCTGACATACCAGATATTTTGCTATCACCTTTATAGAACATTATGGTCAATAATTACTCTCCAATGATATCGACATATTCAAGTACGTCTGAAAGATGGACCCTCACGAGGAAACAGGTTAAAATTAAAGGCGATTGCATTCAGAATGCCATTCATCAGCAAGACACCTGGTCAGACTTGAATTGCACCTTCGTAGTTCCTGGGGGTTAAAAAAGTCATGGTGTCTGACTATATACACATCAGACTATCTTCTGTGTGCATGGAAGATCAGCTGTCATCCCCTTTGCACTTATACAGTTTAAAATCACTCTCAGTTATCGACTGTTACTCTGTCCTTTCTTGGCTTAGGTACGTAGTCAACTTTCTCCCTCAGCTAGCTGCTTTCATTTATGAAAACATCTGGTTATGAATAATTTTGCAGAATATGGGCAAGGTGGAACGAAGAACAAAGAAAATTACAGCACAGGAACAGGCCCTTCAGCCCTCCAAGCCTGCGCCGATCCAGATCCTCTATCTAAACCTGTCGGAGAAAGCTAAAGAAACATTGCAATTTCTGTGCTTTGTGCATGTAGGTCAAATGACATTGAGAAATTGGTATTCTATTGACATGCAATATTAGTTTTACAAAGGAACCACAAATTTGAATTTTTAAAATTCATTCTTTCATGTGAGCACCGCAATCCTAGATTGTACTTGAACTCAGCAGCTCACCAGACCATCAGACCACTCCAGGGTGCAGATAAAATGTCAAACATATGATTATGAATGTGGAGTTACACGTAGGCCAGAGCAGGTAAGGATGGCAGATTTTCTGCACTAATTGATGAGTGGACATTTGTTTTTAAAATGACAAGTGACAATAGCTTCATGGTCCTGAGACAAGCTTTCAAATCGAGATTTTATTTCTTAATTGAAAGGAAGACAGCCCGAAATATTGACTTCCCTGCTCCTTAGATGCTGTCTGACCTGCTGTGCTTTTCCAGCTCCACATTTATTGACTCTAGCTTCCAGCATCTGCACTCCTTACTGTCGCCAGGCTAATGCTCTGAGAAAACTAGAAATGTTAACTTTGATTTCTCTTCACAAATGCTGCACCTGAGCTTTTCCATTCTGTTTTCTGTTTCTAATGCTCTGGAAACATGGGTTTAAATACCTCTAGAGCAAGTGGTGGAATTTGTATTAAAATCAATAAAACTGGAGTATAAATTTTACCATAAAACACATAATTAAAGTATAATTACAACTTAGTATTTTCTGTGAACAATATACAAATAAATGGATGGGTTTTCATTTAAATTAAAATTAATTGATTGACTGCAGTTGGGAATAAGGGCACTAAAAGCCACAAAATTCCTACCTAATTTTACAAATTGTTGACTACAAACTTAATAAAACTCTAATGATACATGGAGGTTACTTGGTTTTAAATCTTACCTCCACCTTCAATAGCCCTTGATATTTTAAACTCAAGTGATGTGATGTTACCAGCAAATGCAACATTAATTGGCCATCTCTAATCACCTTTGAGGTGGCAGTGAGCTGGTAATAAGAACCTCTCTCGATAGAAATTGTCATAATTTCACATCCATGGCACAAATGCCATTTGTCAATTCAAACATGAATGTCACTTGGGCACGTACAGGTATGCACTGCTCATTTGTCTTGGGAGATTCATAAGGAATTGAACACTGTAGTCACCATCACCATCCCCAAATCCTCACATTATGGAAGGAAGGTGATTGATGAAGCAGTTGAAGATAGCTGAACCTAAGGCACTGCCCTGAAAAAGGTTACAGAGACAAAATTTAAAAGGGACCTTAGAGCAACTTTTTCACACAGAAGGTGGTGCGCATATGGAACAAGTTGCCAAAGGAAGTGGTAGAGGTGGGTACAATTACATTTAACAAGTACATAGATAGGAAAGTTTTAGAGCAATATGGGCCAAAAACAGAAAATTGGGACTAATTCAGTTTAGGAAACCTGGGTGGCACGGACAAGTTGGGCTGAAGGATCTGTTTCTGTGCTGTATATCTCCATCAATCTAAATTTCTACATTTAGGCCCTGCATCCGAGATGATGGACTTCCCTCAATGAGCCACCACCTCTATTCACACTGTGTACGACTTCAGCCAGGAATCCCCAGCTCCCAGTGACTTCAGTCTTAAAAGGATTCTGGGATGCCACAATCAGCCAAGTGTTAATATGCTGTCAAGGGCAACACAGTGACATAAACTACCATGACAAAACAGACGTAATTTTAAAACCAAACAGAGGGAATTGCTGCAAAGAAAACTTGAACTCCAAAACAAGAGCCAATCCCCAAATAAAGTTCAGTCACAATGTTAGGTCTGTGTCAGATTATGTATGGCTACACTGCAATTTTTAAACAAACACTAAAGCCTCAGTGATAACATATAGTTAACATATTGGAATATCAAAAGGCTGTCATAATATGTAAAATGACTAATTACAATATAGCTGTACTACTGGAAATTATGTCAGCCAGCATATTTCAGAGACCACCACAGATGACAGCTTTTTAAGAAAAAAGTCATATTTATGAGAACAGGAACAAAATTTTTCATGCTTCTGGTGGGTGGAGTTCTTTTAAAACTGTATATAAATAGTTTGGTTTATGAAATTCATTATGGAAACAACTGAATATTTTCTCGAGTTAAAGGGTGGTAGCATTCTGAAGAATGGTCATTTTTGCTTAAATACAGGAGAGAATTGGTATTAAAAGCACCAAATTGAGAAAAATCTATAGCATAAATACACTCAAGAAATTGCTTAACCAAATGTTTTTGTGTAGCTTTTGCTAGCATCTCCTTGAATACTGGTTTACTCACAAAATTCTAACTTGAACGTAACAAATTTCTTAACAAGTTATGACACATTAATATTTAAACCATGGCACATGATGTAAATTTGTGTTCAATGGTGTTGAACAGAAGCTGTCAAGAGATCTATCAGATTACAGGCAGTCAAACCAATATTTTCTACCTTGCATCGCACTGCATAAAAACTGTGTGCATATATCATTCATATACTAGTGTTTCACCTAATGTCAAATACTAGGGGAATAACATTGCTTGCTTTCTGCAAATGCACTGTGTATAAAAGTTAGAAGGAAAAAATGCTGACATTTGGGTTATCTTGACTTTTTATTGGTGTCTTTAAAGTCAAACTTAAACCACAAACTTTTTAAAATAATTAACTTACTTTTGAATGTGTAGTACATGTAATTGCCTGCAACTGGACAGCAGCTGGTTACTGCCAGAGATTACACAGTAATAACAAGAAACTAATACATAAACTGTTTACTATACTTACATGGCCAAAATTTAATTAAACACTTAAAGCAACTACAATTTTGTTTTTAAAAGTACAGCGGCTGAAACAGAGTAAATCAAATCTATGGGACATTTTATAGTATATCACTCAAGCACGTCAATTATTGCACGAGAAGTTGATTTAGCAACACAAAAATCAAATAGTTATAACTGTCTTACAACAAAGTAAAAACAGTATCACATTATATAGTGTATGCAGTGGAATTTAAAAATAGCATTTAGTTGGTTCTAAACACATTATTTTGAATTATTCAGTAATGGAGTATACTTTAGAAGCTAACAACACATTAAAGACACGATTGAATATGGAATAGGAACAGGAACTAGACTATCCAAATTTGAATTGGTTATTTTATTAGATGATGTTATATTCCACATAAAATATATATCATAGCTTATGAGACATAGGACCTTCAACGTCATGTTATCACCTACCATCTCTAGACCACATTCTGAATTAAATCTAATCCAATGTCATTTCCTCTCAAGGTCAGCAAGACTGCAAAGGTCTGATCACTGAGGCTGAAGCACAGCTTTCAACTTTCTTTTCAAATTCGTTTTCACTTCTTCCATCGTTGATCTCCATTCAGTTGTCTTTGACTATAGTCTGACAATATCTGGTCTTCACCAGTGTGTACACGTGTGTGTGGTGAGGTGGGGGAGTAAAACTTCCAATTATTGAATATCGGAACTTGCTCTAAAGATTGCTACTATTCAACAGACAGAGAACTACTGTTCAGAATCCCTCTCTACAGCAAACCAAATTCAAATTTCTTCATCTTAGATGGTCTCTTAAGTGACTGATTGGGTAATCATCTTGATTGTTATTGACTCCTAAATTGGCAATCACCATTTTGTTTCACAAAACCAATGTTCTCAAGAGCTTTTCATCTTTATTTTTAATAAGGGAATGAAGGGTTATGTAGAAAAGACAGGAAAGTGGAGTTAACAATAATCAGATCATCCATGATTTCACTGAATGGCAGAGCAGACTCGAGAGGCTGAATGACCTACTTTTGCTCCTTAGTCTTACGGTCTTAGTAACACCTGCTGAATGGAACATTTTTCCAGCAGTTACACTTATTCAAAAACTACCAATAGAGAAAAAATAGTTAGGAAGGGACCATCAAATCAAAATCTGACTGTCGTCATCCAATTCAACGCTTGACAATAGGTCTTTGGATATAAAAATAGCTAGAACCTCATTTCACTTTCCAGTCTGAAAGAGAGGTTATTGCTCTCCCAACATTGCCTTGTCCATTAGCTATTCAGACAAAAGATCAAATGTCAGACAGCTTTTATGTGGATGGTGCAAGCGGTCAGAAGCTAAATGGCTAATGGTTCCATGAATTTAATGAAGTATTGTGTCATATAGGTCAAAAGTCAGCAGTCAATTTCTGATGTGCACTGAGCTTGCCGAGCTGTGATTGCAACAAGTACAATTAGCCCCAATGTGAGAGTGATGAGGAGAAAGGGGGAAAAAAAGACAGAAAACATTAGCCTGAGTT
Organism: Rhincodon typus; assembly: GCF_021869965.1. Lineage (NCBI taxonomy): Eukaryota > Metazoa > Chordata > Chondrichthyes > Orectolobiformes > Rhincodontidae > Rhincodon > Rhincodon typus. The sequence continues at coordinate 107,859,823 of NC_063335.1, read as the reverse complement.
TCTGCTCCCAATTAGTGCCCAGTAGCCTCTGTGGCAACGTGCACATGCAACCAAAGAACAGGACTGGACTCAACTGGGATGCCAGTTAAATAGCATGCTAATCCTCCCCTGAGCTCTCAAAATTGCTATTTGCTCTAGATAGCAAAGGGATACAAGCAGCCAGAGTACCAATGAGGGAATTGGAAGGGACTGAAATTTTGAACAAGAAAAGCAAACAGATTTATAGCAGCTCTATCAATGGTCCATAAATTATCTCTAACCAGGCAGTTAGAATAGATGCCCAGAATAGATAGTGAATTCATTCAAAAGGAAAAATCTCTTCCTTCTGTACCCAAAATTACACAGACTACCAGTCATGTGGAAGGACACCACTAAAGTAAATTAAACCAGAGAATATCCAAACTCCCATGCTTAGGTAGTCATACTAGTCACAACACGGCATTGACTGAAATTATCCTAGAATCAAACAGGACAGACTTCAGGCTACTGAACCCACTGTGCCAATGTAAATTATAGCTAAACTTTAGGAATAAATGTGACTAGTCATTTCAGAGAAGCAGCATCAGGGACAGCAGTAATAATGTACTTGAACAGCCAGGATTATGTAGTTGAATAGATATGACAAAAATGCAAGACAGTTTCAATATTAAAAGGCTGCTTAAATTGCATATCAAAAGATTAAAAACTTGTGCAAAAGTCACTAGAAATTGAGTTTGCAATCTTAATTTCTCAATGAAATGTTTGTTAATTTTTATCTTAGTGGATTTTCCAAGGCAGTTTCTTTAATTTACGTTAGTTATCTTTATTTTTTGCTCAAAGTACAGAATTACAGTAAACAAGAGAGCCAGATTAGAGGTAGATACCTGGCATTTAGATATTTGCGAAAGATCTTGCGGGATGGTTCAGTATGATTAGTAGCATTTCACCAAGTGGTCTTGGGAGTATAACAGGACTACAGAATGAAAACATAATCTTCGCAGTCCTGTGAAATTTCAAAATTTACCAGGGAGGGGAGAAAGAACACTGGGGTCTCAGTACTGAAACATGATTATGGTCTATCAGCAATAGGAAAGCATGCCTAGTGTTCAGTAGTGCTGGAAAAGTGAGACACAGAAGCAACAATGGGTTAAGTACCTGGATTTGGTGTGATTGAGGTGGTAGATTTGAGGATGAGAGACTGTTGGCAGGGACAAAGATGTGCAAAGATGTGCAAAGATGACTGCACAATCTGTCAACATGGGGAAAGTTTTCCAGATCAACAGGATGGTGTTAAACAGAAGTGTGGAATCAAGCAGAGAATCATAATTCTTTTCACTATCAGACAAATATGCCGGCAATGTCTCTTCACAATTCACCACAGCTATACTCATAATAGCCTTCCTTCATATTGTTCAACATATTGTACCACAACTCTTGCTTGTTCAAGGGCAATAGGCACTTTATTGAGTGCATTCTGTTTGCTATATAGTAACTATACATGAATAGGAGATGTACCACATTGGTTATCCAAATTTAACATGACAGATGATGATGAAAATATAAAACTTAATTTACAGACAAGTAGAATTATCAATTAATAATTCTACAATCTACATCATAAAACATAATTATTTAAAAAAAACCACTGCCGTATACATTATAAGTAGACTTTGTGAACATAAGTGTTTGAAAGGATGGTAATGGCCTTAATTTGGATTGTGTTATGTGGTACAACACAGGCTCTTCCCAATACAGTGGGACATAATTTCTCCATGAAAGACAAAGAAAAATAACTACAGGGCAAGGTAACTCATGCCACTTGTGCCAGCTGATCAGACAGCAGCACCAGTAGCAGGTCACCTTTTATTAGGAACAGTATATGGAGTAAAGACTTGCCAGGGAGGGGAGAAAATGAGAGAGAAAAGCAACTTTTAACAAAGGCATAAATTCAAATCCATAAATTCCACATGCTCAAAGACAAGAAACTGAGGTATACCTGCCAAAATAAGAGAGACAGAAAAAATACACAATAGTTTTAACGTGTTAAAGATTTTATTTTTGTTAAATACCATGGGACAGGATTGGTAAGAATGGAGATTTTTCAATCAACATTTGCCTCACGGTGGGGGGAGATGTTTCTGTAGCTAGGGAAAATCTTTGCATTTTTAAACTCATCAGCCTTCAGCAGCAAGGAATGGAGGGGGGAGGGGCATTGTAATTTACAAGGAGGCACCTTTTCTTCAGCACATCTTTCATCACTGGTAAACAAGTGGCATGAGCAACCTGACTATAAAATGAAGAATTTCAAGAGGTAATCCAGCAACAGGTAACAAAATTTAAAAGGATTAAAATAACATTTACAAGACACTTAACATTTCATTCAACTCTTATTAAACCACAGAGAGAACAACTCATTATTTCCAAGGACCTTTATGTAAAACCTTGAGACAGCTGCTATTGATGTATTTGACAATGTACAACTCCAATTATCCAAGAACTGAAAGTAATTTGTGTTCTAACTGTGAGATCATTAAAGGCAAGGCCTGTAAGATGCTGTACACAAACATGGTCACTGTGAGCCATACTACCAATGATATGGCAGATCAACAGAACATTTCAGGCCTCAACAACTCGCATGCTTCCTCTACAAGACGAATTTTCCTAGAAAGAATCCAATGAAAATGGCTGCAATTACAACAAGGAGGGAGGGAAGAGCAGTAGAGCCGTTGTCTCTGAGTGTAACACTAGATGTGGAAGACACTGGGTTGCCTGACTGAGCTGCCTTCCTCAGCCTCAGTCCATCATCCTAAAGAGAACAAAACAAGAGAATTACAATAGAAAAATCACAGCAGTAAGCAACACTTCAAATTGTTATAATTAGTGCAAATAGTGATAATTTAATTTGGCCTTAATAGCCATTTAGATGTTACCATTAAGTTGCAGCCCATTAATTTACAACTAACTGCAACAGCACAGTAAACCTTATTTTCATTCTTTATAAAAAGAATGTTATACATTTCATGCAAAGCATTTCTCAAATCTGGTCAACTACAAACATCAATTGGAAATAGTGTCCTTCTCTAAGCAAGGGAAGAAAAGGTATGGCTAAGCTATCACTGGCCCGTCTGTGCACCAGGTAACCAGTTCTTGAGCACATTTGACAACTTTTGGCTATTGAGTGGCACAGGATTTCAAAAGGCCAAATATTAGTGATTAAGACTATAGTCCATATAAATAAATACACACATGGGGACAAAGATTTTAATTGTCTATTTACAATGGTTTATTTATTACTCAAATCCTTTCCAATATTTTTATTTCTCAAGTTTGTGCAGCAGCAGGATAACCAAAGGCAATAAGGCAGACAAGAATCAGCTTAGGGAAAGCACATTTTCCCTAAGGATTCCAATCACTCCCCTTTGTAGTCATTGGTTCAAATGGAACACAACCTGAACAAGTAGGGATCAGTTAATCTTTCAGGAGCTCCCAAATTAAAGTTAGATAAAGCTTTCCCATAATGAAAAAGAAAACTATTATAACCGAATATTCTAGTTAGAAAGACGGGCTTTTTGCTTGTGAAACCATGCAATGCATCTCACAAATACAATATGATACAACATGAAGAGGTAAAGCTTAGTCTAAGTGCAGGCTACTTTGAATTCTTAGGCAGTATCTTAGATTAGAATGTGATTTTACAAATAACTCATGGAATGATGAATTTTATTATTTTGTTTAAACCTAGGTTTAGAAACAGAAAGCAGTGATGTGAATGGAAAATGCTCTGCTTTGGCTTACAATAGTAACAAATGAGGTTATTCATATTAATATGAAAGAGCAGTTCTTAATATGAAGATAACACCATTCTATTAGTTCATGCAACTATGCGAGGGATATTTATTTCATTCCAAGAGATTTGGATCCATCAGACAGATTTTAGTTGCTGGTAAACAGAAGGTAACACATTTGCTGATCTGAAAAGTAGATAATGTTAAATAAAATTATACATTTAAACAAAAAAGCCATTGGGTTACAACTACTCACCTCTTACAGTGACCAAAGTGAAAATAAAAATGTAAATTCAGGGTATTTGAATAATTGAGCACTGTATGAAGATGCGATTGTAATGTACTATTTTCATGTGCTAAGTTTTATTTTGTTTTCTGTATTTCAGAAAATTACAAAAATTACACAAACACAAGCACAAGTTTAACTAAATAGTCAAGCATGCAATTTAAACAAAAAAGTCCTGTTAAGAATCTTGGTAATTTGGAATTAAAAATAAAGCCCAAGTGACAAAAGCATAAACTGACTTGGTACCAAAGGACAGGAAAGAGAATAGCATAAATCTAATCTTTGGAAGAATTCAGAACTGGGATGAGGACAATTATGGAGTCTTTTAGAGCTCCACACAAGA
>NC_063335.1:107842710-107854930 GCF_021869965.1 Rhincodon typus | reverse complement strand
GTTGTTGGGGCTGCACTCCTCCAGGCAAGTGGGGAACATTCCATCACACTCCTGACTTGTGCCTTGTAGATGGTGGACAGGCTTTGAGGAGTCAGGAGGTGAGTTACTCACCGCAGTATTCCCAGCTTCTGGACTGCTCTTGTAACCACTCTGTTAATGTGGTGAGTGCAGTTGAGTTTCTGGTCAATGGTAACCCCCAGGATGTTGATAGTGGGGGATTCAGTGATGGTAACACCATTGAATGTCAAGGGGCAGTGGTTAGATTGTCTCTTATTGGTGATGGTCATAGCCTGGCATTTGTATGGCACGAATGTCACTTGCCACTTGTCAGCCCAAGACCGAATATTATTCAGATCTTGTTGCATGTGAACACGGACTACTTCAGTATCTGAGGAGTCACAAATGGTGCTGAACATTGTGCAATTATCAGCAAACATCCCCACTTCTGACCTTATGATGGAGGGAAGGTCATTGGTGAAGCAGCTGAAGATGGTTGGGCTGAGGACACTACCCTGAGGAACTCCTGCAGGGATGCCCTGGAGCTGAGATGATTGACCTCCCACAACCATGACCATCTTCCTATGTGTCAGGTATGACTCCAATCACCGGAGCGTTTGGCCCTGATACCCATTGATTCCAGTTTTGCTCAGGATCCTTGATGCCACACTCGGTCGAATGCAGCCTTGATGTCAAGGGCTAACACTCTCACCTCCCCTCTGAAATTTAGCTCTTTTGTCCATGTTTGAACCGAGGCTGTAATGAGGTCAGGAGCTGAGTGGTCCTGGTAGAATCCAAACTGGGCGTCACTGAGCAGGTTATTGCTGAGCAGGTGCTGCTTCATAGCACTGTTAATGACACCTTCCATCACTTTACTGATGATCGAGAGGAGACTGATGGGGCGGTAATTGGCCTGGTTGGATTGGTCCTACTTTTTATGTACAGGACATACTTGGGCAATTTTCCACATTGTCGGGTAGATACCAGTGTTGTAACTGTACTGGAACAGCTTGACTAGGGGAGTGGTAAGTTCTTGAGCACAAGTCTTCAGTACTACTGCCGGAATGTTGCCAGGGTCAGTAGCCTTTGCAGTATCCAGTGTCTCCAACCGTTTCTTGATATCACGTGGAGTGAATTGGCTAAAGACTGGTATCTGTAATGCTGAGGTCCACTGGAAGAGGCCGAGATGGATCACCCACTCAGCACTTCTGGCTGAAGATTGCTGCAAATGCTTCAGCCCTATCTTTTGCATTGATGTGCTGGGCTCTTCCATCATTGAGGATGGGGATATTTGTGGAGCCTCCTCCTCCAGTGAGTTGTTTAATTGTCCACCACCATTCACGACTGGATGTGGCAGGACCGCAGAGCTTAGATCTGATCCGTTGGCTGTGGGATCGCTTAGCTCTGTCTATCACTTGCTGCTTTTGCTGTTTGGCGTGAAAGTCGTCCTGTTTGGTGGCTTCATCAGGTTGACACCTCATCTTCAGGTATGCCTGGTGCTGCTCCTGGCATGCCCTCCTGCACTCTCCATTGAGCCAGGTTTGATCCCCTAGCTTGATGGTAATGGTTGAGTGGGGGATATACTGGGCCATGAGGTAACAGATTGTGTTGGAGTACAATTCTGCTGCTGTTGATGGCCCACAGCACCTCATGGATGGCCAGTCTTGTGTCGGTAGATCTGTGCGAAGTCTATCCCATTTAGCACGGTGACAGTGTCACACAAAGTGATGGAGGTTGTTCTCAATGTGAAGGTGGGACTTCGTCTCCACAAGGACTGTGCGGTGGTCATTCTTACCGATACTGTCATGGACAGATACAGCTGCAGCCGGCAGATTGGTAAGGATGTGGTCAGGTATGTTTTCCTCTTGTTGGTTCCCTCACCACCTCCTGCAGACCCAGTCCTTTAGGACCCAGCCAGCTCAATCAGTAGTACTGATGCTGAGCCACTCTTGGTGGTGGACATTGAAATCCCCCACCCAGAGTACACTTTGTGCCTGTGCCATCCTTAGTGCTTCCTCCAAGTGTTGCTCAACACTGAGGAATACTGATTCATCAGCTGAGGGAGGACGGTATGTGGTAACCGGCAGGAGGTTTCCTTGCCATGTTTAACTTGAAGCCATGAGACTTCATGGGGTCCGGAGTCAATGTTGAAGACTCCCAGAGCAACACCCTCTCGATAGTATCCCACTGTGCCACCATCTCTGCTGGGTCTGTCCTGCCGGTGAGACAGGACATATCCACGGATGGTGACGGTGGTGTCTGGGACATTGTCTGTAGGTATGATTCTTTGAGTATGACTATGTCAGGCTGTTGCTTAACTCATCTGTAAGACAGCTCTCCCAATTTTGGCACTAACCCCCAAATGTTAATGAGGAGGACTTTGCAGGTTCAACAGGGCTGTTTCTGCTGTCGTCTTTTCTGGTGCCTGGGTCGATGCTGGGTGACCCGTCAAGTTTCATTTCTTTGAGTCTTTGTAGCGTTTGGTAAAGCTGAGTGGCTTGCTAGGCCATTCCAGAGGGCAGTTGAGAATCAACCACATTGCTGTGGGTCTGGAGTCACATGTAGGCCAGACCAGGTGAGGCTGGCAGATTTCACATTAGTGAACCAGATGGGTTTTTCCGACAATCGGCAATGATTTCATGGTGACCAGTAGATTCTTAATTCCAGACTTCTTTTTGAAATCCAATTCCACCACCTGCGGTGATTCAAACCCGAGTCCCCAGAATATCAGCTGGATTTCTGGATTAATAGTCGCTGGATAATACCACTAGGCCATCCCCTACCCACTAGGGTACCTAAAGGCAACTTTTAGAAACTGCAGGTTTAACATCAGGGTTATTTTTCATGCCATTTGACGTTAGCTTCCTTCAAACAATTTCTAGGATTTTTTTTCCTTTCAAAGTTTTCTAAAACACCTTCTCTGCAGAGGATCCTGATTTGTATTTACACTTGGCTAACAATTAAGGACTTCAGCAATTCATCATCATTCACCATTTATTTGGCCCATCTTTCTAGTAGAAAATAAACAATGAAAGACTAGTCATCTTACAGCACGCTTGATTTTTCTTCCAAAGGTATTCAGAGAGCTTTCTCCGACTTGGCAAGCTTCCCAAGATCAGCTTGCAGCTGTGACTGGACTGAACATTATTCCTTTGTTATATTCCATCCTGACCTTTTGTTTGTGAAGCCATCCATCTTTCCACGAGATCACCATCTCCACTCTCTAAATAGAATTACTTTAAGGCACTTTGATCTATTGAAACAAATCCAGTCTTTCTCCCATTGCACTGAGCTGCAGTTCCAGTGGAAAAGCCATCTGTTCTTCAGTCGGAAATAGATAGTTGCTCAATTTAATCAAATAACACCCAGTCCTGCTGCCCCAAACATGCAAGCTAATGGATATCACACACAATACATCTGCATCTTGCCAAAGACCAAATTGGCGCGTAGTGCTACAGTCTGATATGGGGTCTGTCATGAAATTCAAATTGTCCATTCCCAGAATTCATCAAAATTAATATAAGTTTGGAATTCGTGCCTCTAAAAACTCCAAAAGAAAGTCAACATTAGATTCTGGAATGAGATAATTGTTAAACTGACTCAGACCGAAATTAAAGAGTGCAGTCCTGATGTTGTAGCCATCACAGCATGCTTTAGGGTTAATGAAGCATCAACTCCTTTCCTGCCCATCAACCTTGTCCACTGTAGCCACTTATGAAAAGGCCATTGTTACGTTTTGGCATTTTTACCAGGTTAGAAAAGTTTTCTTTTTATGTTTTCAAATTGTTGGAGGACTCCTGACCTCCCATTGTCACTTCATGCGGAAAATCAATGGAAAACAGAGAAAATGGCACACAGCCATGAATGCCACTTCCTCCAAGTTTCCTCACAATCCTCCACCCAAGTTACAACAGGAGATGTGAAGGAGAGTTTCCATGGAAATTACAGGCACGTGCACTAAAACCTCATTTAATTTCAACTCTTTCACCTTTTAATGCCATTAATAAAATCATGACAATATATTTGTTTAATGTTGAGAGTTTCAGCTTTAATTTGTTTGCTATGCATTTCTTATCTTAGCTCAAGCCTGACACTGATATGTTATCATGATCTGTTGTGGTGTGGTATGTTTATGATCTACCACTGATACACATTAATTCCACTGTTAGCTCTCATAACATAAGGATGTGGGTCACATGGTACTGAAGAATACAAAAAACTTTTATAACAGTACCGAATATCTACATTACAGTCATAGACATGTGCATGTCTGGGGTCAAACTAAGCGATTGGTACACTTCCTCCAGCGTGTCATATTGCAAGAGGATTGAGCTCAGTAAAATGGAGACCGAGGGCTTTATATCTTTCGGTCACATGCGTTATAATGGTGATGATATCATGATCATGTCTCTTAAAGGTACATTGTACATCTGCTGTGAGACATTGTACAACAAAACCATTTTCTTCCACACTCAGCACCCTCTCCCTGGTATTTTTCTGGTTCCTGCCCCAGCCCTCAATCCCTGCACCAAACCCCTGACACTTTTGCCACCCATCCCTGTTACTGTCCACTATTCTTACCTCCAAAGTGTCTGATGTCAGACGGTTGCACTTCTGCCTGCATTGACCAATCTCTGCCACCAGATGGAATGCGGTCAGATAAAGGTAAAATTATAAGATACAAAAGCAGAAATTGCTGGAAAAGCTCAGCAAGTCTTGCAGCATCTGTGGAGAGAAATTAAGAGTTAAAGTTTGAGGTCAAGTGACCCTTGTATAGAATTGAGGAACAGGTTCTCAGAACAGGTTCTGAGGAAGGGTCACTCAATCCAAAATGTTAACTCATTTCTCTCCATAGATCCTGCCAGACCTGCTGAGCTTTTCCAGCAATTTCTGCTTTTGTTTCCGATCCACAGCATCCACAGTTCTTTCAGTTTTTATTTAAAATTACAGGACACTATTTTGATTTTTATTTATAATAACTACATTTATTTTCTAATTCTATATTTTCACATTTATTTTGGAGGCTATTTTATTTATAATTGTAGACATTTAGGAATGTACACTGTTTCAACTTAATGACGTTTGAATATGAGAAAGGTTCTGCAATACCTAACTCTGCAGTGTTTCTTTTATAATTTTTAAAAAAAACTTATTTTGCAAGTTATTACAACTAGGAATCCATGTACTGGTGCAGTAATTTAACCCGTACATTTTTTTGAGCAAGAAATGATTGCAGGAACCTAACTTGGTTTTAACATTGATTTCCTTGGGAAACCATGCTTCACTTAAAGTTGTTACACTTTGAAGTCACAATCTGAGCAACACAACCTCAGCTTTAAGTGAGGAGTGACGTATGATAAAGATGGTATATAAATGGAATGTCTAATTATTCATACATTATTAAATTTCTGCATAGAGCAATTTCTTTCTATAAATGTAATATCACATTTCCATGATTTTTGGGTGCATTTTTACAGTTATATTTGCCATCATGAATTGCTACATTAACATCTCCTATTAAATTCTGCTTTGTCATCTCACGTAATTGTAGATTCACTAAATGTCTCACTGTAGATTTTCTGAAGGCTATAAACAATGTTTTTATCTTATAAATGTTAAAACATTCATTCATCAATTGATATTAACTATGGATAATGCCATGGGTGCCTCACTAGTGAACAGAACACTCTATTACCACAACTGCTATTTAACAAAATGACTGCATGGTTCAGTTCTTCCAAGCCAGTGGCTGCTGTTAGCTTTACTTTGTAAAGAGGAAAATTCTTAATTTAAATCCAAAAAAAAAATGCAAGCAAAATCTGTGAGATTCCCATTGTAGAGATCATTTGTCAATGAACCCAACATTCTCCTCTCATACAATATAAAATTGTTTTCCCTTTAAATTGGTGATGGGTGCAAAATGAATAGCTTTGGCAAATATGTCTTTTTCAGTAAAACTAAAGATCTGGAAAATCCTTGAAAATGAAACAAAAATCAACAAGGGACATCACCACTACCCTCTTTTCAGAACAAACAAGGACAGACTTAAAGAGTTGGATTTCAAACTAGTGGCATATGGAATAAAAAGTGAAAATACTGGAGGAACTCTGGCAGCATCTGTGAGAGAGAAAAAGGGTCAACATTTCAAATCCATTAAGACTCTTCTTCAGAATTAAACAGATCATATCGGTTTCAAAACATTACCTCTATTTCTCTCTCCACAGGTTCTGTTAGACCTATTGAGTTTCTCCAGCATTTTCTGCTTTTATTTCAGATTTCAAGCATCTGTAGTATTTTGCTTTTACTTTAGTGGCACGTGGGTGTTGGTCTATTGTGCAAAGGTGTTCAAAAATTAATTAGGTAGTCTTTTTGGAACAATGATTTTAAACCAGTATGTGTCAGAGAGCAAATGACTGGAGGAGACCTGAGGTGTTAGTGAACATTTTACATTTTAAAGCTTTACAACAGGAGAAGGAAAAACATTAAGCTGTTAACTTAGCAGAAGCTAAGAGGACAAAGCTTATTTTCTTTTTAAAATTCATTACAAGCTTCTGAATTCAGTTCTCAGGAGACCTGACTGAAGTCAGATGTGAAAAGAGTTTATCCCGGGAAAAGACATTGGTTCCGAGCAGTTAAGAGAGTAAGTTACCTCAGTGTAAGGGTTTCCGTTTGTGAAAAATTCCAGACCAGGAGTGTTTGGTTAGAAAGCTGCATTAGCTATTCAAAGCCAAGAAAGTCTAAGATCTCAGTGGTGTGAGGATTCAAGGAAATGATTTCACAGCTCACAGGACAGGAATTGAAGGGAAAACAGTTAAGTCTAACCTAGGCATTGGGCAAGGAGGAACATTTCTCTGGTTTATATGAGTAACTGTAAAGTGATGATGTTGGAGATTAGACAGGACTTTACTTTGCAGTGTGTTATAAAATCTTTCAAACTACATGCTATTTAGATGCTTCATTTGTTTTATTTTATTCTCATTTCTGTTATGTAATAAACTTCTTTATTGTTAAAACTAAATTGACAGTTTAGTGTGTTTACTTTTTAATGAAAGCAAAACTAAATTATGATCCATCAAGCCAAATTTCATTCTGGGATCTGACTCATCTGGTAGGAATAACAATTGGGATCATAGAGTGGCTAAACTCACCTGGTGCGCACTGTGCCCAATGCCAAAGTTAAGTGGATGTGGTCATTAGAGTCTAATCATCTTCAGCCACAGGATGTTACTACAGGAATTCCTTGAGGTAATGATCTATAGCTAACTATCATTAACTGTTTTATCATGGGCTTTCTTCTATTGTGTGATCCAATGTGGGACTGTTCCCTGATGACTGCACATTGTTCAGCTCTCTGTAATTATTGAGATCATAAAGCAGTTCATTCCCACACATGTAAACCTGAACAGCAACGCTGATAAATGATCAGTAATTATTATGTTCCTGAAAGGTCAGGCAATGACCACTTCCAGCAAGAGAGAGAATAGCCATCTCCCCTTGACATCCAAGAGTATTGTTACTGTTAATTCTCCCGACATCACCATCCTGGGTGGGGACAGCTAAGACCAGAAACTGCAACTGAACAGCCTTATTAAATGCCATGGCTACTGAAGCAGGTCTTGATATTCTACTGCAAGTGGCTCACCTCCTGACTTCCCAAAACTTCTCCACCAAGGCACAAGCAAGGAGTGTGACAGAACAGAAAAAGCAAAACTCTGTGGATGCTGGACATTGACAGAAAGTGCTGGAGAAACTCAGTAGGTCTGGCAACATCTGTAGAGAGAGAAACAGAATGATCATTTCATGCTCCAATATGACTCTTCAATGATGGTACAACAATGTAGAAGCTCAAAACCCTTCAGGCCAATGGGCTCTCCTTGCTCAGATCCACATCCATGCATCTAATGATCACCCAACTCCTCTACCACTATCTGTAGATAGAATGCACCGTTGTAAGCTGTAGAGACTTTGCTAATAGTTCCAGTCCTCCACCACTGGAAAACAAAGGCGACATGCGCAGGACAACACTATTAGTCCCAAATTCACATCCATTCACTCAGCACCCTGAATAGAAACTATAACTGCCATTCCTTCACTGGAGCAAGGTCTATGTCCCAGAGCTCCCTTCCTAACAGCACAGTGAACATTGACTGTGGCGATTCATAAACGCAGTTCACCACCACATTCTCAGAGTAACGAGAAATGGCCAATGAAGCCTGCTTTGACAACAACGTTCCCTTTTTGAGAAGTAATTACAAATAAGATCAGCTCATTTGTCAGCAAAGCAGCTTGCACCTCAGTGTTCACTGCCAGAACAAGCCACCTCACCACAGAGCACACCCTGCATGAAAGTGACAACCTTCTCACGTCTTCAGCATACCATCAAAATCCAAACTCAGTTACTCTGCGCTAACCACAATCTGCTCTTTTGGTCGTGCCTTGCTGCAGGCTTTAAAGACTGCAATCTCATTGGATTTTTCCCATTCCTCAGTCAAGATGTAAAAGGATCAAACTGTTCCCCCCCTTCAAGTTTTTGCTGTTTCTTTGGTCTGTTTAAATGAGGGGGAAGGAATCGAAGAAAAATGATCCGGTGCATCCAGACTTCAGGCATGGACAAGCTATATACCCGAGGCTGATGCATCCCATGATCAGAAAAAAGTGACGTGGCTGAGTCAATCCATGTATCACTGGGGATCAATTTATAACTAACACAGGCAGTGTGGCCTGATCCAATAACCCAGCAATACTTCATGTGAAAGAAGAGTGAACAAAGTAAATGAGAAAGTAAATGCATTTCATAGGAGATTGAATATTCACCTTAATATTATCCTGGGTGTAAGGCAAAACTATTGTGCATTGTCCATTGTGTCCATCACGAAGACACGTTGCATTTCATGTGGTTTGAAAAAGAGTGTTTACTTCGGCAGAACAAACCCATTGGATAGTTCAAAACATAACGTGTGCAAACTCACATAACCAATAGATGGCAATGTAGCACACATGTATGACGAGCAGCAATGACTTTTGCAGACTTGAAATAAATTTGAAACAAAAATGTTTCTATAATCAGACTTTACGGTAAAGTAGCATGGCTTGGACTCAGCTGATTTTCAATCCGTCTTTCAGCTCCAGATTACATACTCCACGATTCTGTTACCACACAGATCCCCTCCCAACAGCTGCACCCAACAGCTTATTCTACTGCCCACCTGACTTTACTTTCTACTGATTTCAATTAAACATAAAATCACACCAGTGTGTAAAATTAAAATTACCAGCATCCCATCCACCCCACCACTCCCTGTATCTCTCCTATCTTGCCTGCTCAGTCCACACACACACCCATAGACCACCTCTCCACACGCACCCCCTCTCACACAAACAAGCAAACAAATACTGCCCCCCCAACACACACACACACACACACACACACACACACACACACACACAGTAGGTGATGTGTCCCAGTATTATCACTAGACTATTAAACCAGAAACTCAGCAAATGTTCCAGGGACCCAGGTTCAAATCCCACCACGGCAGATGATGGAATTTGATTTCAATAGGGGAAATAAGAATCTACTAATCACCATGAAATCATTATCAGGAAAAGCCCACCTGATTCACTAATGCCATCCTCACCTGGTCTGACCCACATGTGACTCCAGACCCACAGCAATGTGGTCGACTCTCAATTACCCTCTGAAGTGGCCTAGCAAGTCATTCAGTTGTACCAATCACTACAAAGTCTCAAAGAAATGAAACCAAATGGATCACCTGGCATTAACCCAGGCACCAGAAAAAGCAATGGCAGAAATTGCCTTGTCGACCCTGCACAGTCCTCCTCACTAACATCTGGGGGTTAGTGCCAAAATTGGGAGAGCTGTCTCACAGACTAGTCAAGCAACAGCCTGTCATAGTCATACTCACAGAATAATACCTTACAGACAATGTCCCAGACACCACCATCACCATCCGTGGATATGTCCTGTCTCACCGGCAGGACTGACCCAGCAGAGATGGTGGCACAGTGGAATACTGTTGGGAGGGAGTTGCTTTGGGAGTCTTCAACATTGACCCCATGAAGTCTCATGGCTTCAAGTTAAACACGGCAAGGAAACCTCCTGCTGATTACCACATACCGTCCTCCCTCAGCTGATGAATCAGTATTCCTCAGTGTTGAACAACACTTAGAGTAAGCACTGAAGACGGCAAGGGCACAAAATGTACTCTGGGTGGGGGATTTCAATGTTCACCACCAACAGTGGCTCAGCATCAGTACTACAGATCGGGCTGGTTGGTTCCTAAAGGACATAGCTGCTAGACTGGGTCTGCAGCAGGTGGTGAGGGAACCAACAAGAGGGAAAAACATACCTGACCACATCCTTACCAATCTGCCGGCTGCAGTTGTATCTGTCCATGACAGTATCAGTAAGAATGACCATCGCACAGTCCTTGTGGAGACAAAGTCCCACCTTCACATTGAGAACAACCTCCATCATGTTGTGTGGCACTATCACCGTGCTAAATAGGACAGACTTCACACAAATCCAGCAACTCAAGATTGGGCATCCATGAGGTGCTGTGGGCAATCAACAGCTGCAGAATTGTACTCCAGCACAATCTGTAACCTCACGGCCCGCATATCCCCCACTCAACCATTACCATCAAGCCAGGGGATCAAACCTGGTGCAATGGAGAGTGCAGGAGGGCATGCCAGGAGCAGCACCAGGCTTACCTATAGATGAGGTGTCAACCTGGTGAAGCCACCAAACAGGACTGCTTGCACGCCAAACAGCATAAGTAGCAAGTGGTACACAGAGCTCAGCGATCCCATAACCAATGGATCAGATCTAATTTCTGCAGTCCTGCCACATCCAGTCGTGAATGGTGGTGGACAATTAAACAACTCACTGGAGGAGGAGGAGACTCCACAAATATCCCCACCCTCAATGATGGAAGAGCCCAGCACATCAATGCAAAAGATAAGGCTAAAGCATTCGCAGCAATCTTCAGCTGGAAGTGTCGAGTCAACGATCCATCTCGGCCTCCTCCAGTGGTCCCCAGCATTATAGAAACCAGTCTGCAGTCAATTTGATTCGCTCCACGTGAAACAAAAAACAGTTCGAGACACTGGATACTGCAAAGGCTACGGGCCCTGACAACATTCCGGCAATAGTACTGAAGACTTGTCCTCCAGAACTTGCCACTCCCCTTGCCAAGCTGTTCCAGTACAGTTACAACACTGATATCTACCCGACAATGTGGAAAACTGCCCAAGTATGTCCTGTACATAAAAAGCAGGACAAATCCAACCCAGCCAATTACTGCCCCATCAGTCTCCTCTCGATCATCAGTGAAGTGATGGAAGGTGTCAGTAACAGTGCTATGAAGCAGCACCTGCTCAGCAATAACCTGCTCAGTGACGCCAAGTTTAGGTTCCGCCAGGGCCACTCAGCTCCTGACCTCATTACAGCTTTGGTTCAAACATGGACAAATGAGCTAAATTGCAGAGGTGAGGTGAGGTGAAAGTGATAGTCCTTGACATCAAGGCTGCATTTGACCAAGTGTGGCATCAAGGAGACCAAGCAAAACTTCAGTCAATGGGTATCAGAGGGCAAACTCTCCGGTGATTGGAGTCATACCTGACACATAGGAAGATGGTCATGGTTGTTGGAGGTCATCATCTCAGCTCCAGGGCATCTTTCTGCAGGAGTTCCTCGGGGTAGTGTCCTCAGCACAACCATCTTCAGCTGCTTCCTCAATGACCTTCCCTCCATCATAAGGTCAGAAGTGGGACTGTTCGCAGATAATTGCACAATATTCAGACCATTTGTGACTCCTCAGATACTGAAGCAGTCCGTGTTCACATGCAACAAGATCTGGACAATATTCGGGCTTGGGCTGACAAGTGGCAAGTGACATTCGTGCCACACAAATGCCAGGCTATGACCCTCACCAATAAGAGACAATCTAACCACCGCCCCTTGACATTCAATGGTGTTACCATCACTGAATCCCCCACTATCAACATCCTGGGGGTTACCATTGACCAGAAACTCAACTGCACTCACCACATTAACAGAGTGGCTACAAGAGCTGGTCAGAATACTATGGCGAGTAACTCACCTCCTGACTCCTCATAGCCAGTCCACCATCTACAACGCAAAAGTCAGGAGCGTGATGGAATGTTCCCCACTTGCCTGGAGGAGTGCAGCCCCAACAAC
>NC_063335.1:107826287-107842210 GCF_021869965.1 Rhincodon typus | reverse complement strand
GGGCTCAGAATTCCATTACAGAGGCACAAACCGCAATTGACCAACAAAGGTTAAAGAGTAATAAATATTACCCCCAAGAATAAAAATATAGTTAGGAAATTATAGATATTCTTACCTTCACTGTGACTAAATGTCTGGAACCTACTTTTGAGTGTGAGATTATTAGCATTATTTTATTGCTGCTTATCAGATTCACACCATAAAAGCATATAACATGGTAACATTCCCTTTGGTCCAACCAATCCACGCTGAACCTAATTCCAGACTACTCTAATCCTACCTGCCTGCTCCTGGCCCATATCCCTCCAAATCTTTCCTATTCATGTCCTTTTCCAAATGCCTTTTAAACAAACATTGTAATTGAACCCACATCCACCACCTTCTCAGGAAGGTCATTCCACAAATGAGCCAACCTCTTTAAAAAAAAATTTGTCCCTCATGTCTTTTTTAAATCTCTGTCCTCTCACTTTAGAAATGTTCCCTTTAGTCTTGAAATTCCCCGATCCTAGGGAAAAGACAAGTACCATTAACTCTACTAATAGCCCTCATTATTTTATAAACTTCTATGAGGTCGCCTCTCAACCTCCTACACTCCAGTGGACAAAGTCCCAGTCTATCCAGCTTTTCTTTATAACTCAAACTTTCCATACCCAGCGACATCCTGGTCAATCTCTTCTAAATCCTCTCCAGCTTAATTTTTACACCACTTTAACCCATCAGAAAGTGGAATGCATTAACATCACCATTATTTGCTTCCATTCATAGGCTGCTGTATTTCACTACTAGTGACACATGTGGAGTACAGTGAAAGCATAAATCGCTCAAACTTCTGATTATGGATCTCTCACATTTAAACATCAAATTAATTCCACACCAACTTGCTGACATTTTTACTTGAATTAAAAACATGAACAATCCAGGATATGACATTCTCTATTCAACCTGCTTATGGCTGACCCCTTTATGCAGCCATTCAAATATCTTGCTTGACTAATTTTGAGACCATACTACTTCAAAATCACCAAAAGACTCAGAAATACTATGAACATTATAATATGAAATACAGACTAAATATCCAAACTTGAATGACAAACAAGTTTATTTCATTGATGCGATACAGTTGCCTGCATAGCATTTAAACCTTGAGGTTTTTACACCCCATTGAGCGATCAGGTTCTTAAATCATCCAGAACTATAACCCTAAATTGATCACTAAACAAAGAATGCTGTAGGCCTATGTCGTGGTTACACATACACTTTCCAGACTAATCTGCCACTGGTCCGCTTGCTATACAGACACATCTTTACAGTTCAAGATTCCTCTGGCCTCAACTTGGTATGGTTTTGACTTCTATTAAATTATAAATACATCAAGTTGCTAGTTCTAATCTATGTCGTTCTTATTCTTTCCCTACTCAGGCTCACTTTCTCAATTGGAACTTTCACGACTTCAGTGTTCATTTCTTCAGCTGAAACCCTGTTATCTTGCTTTCTACCACAAAACGTGCCAATTGAATAGCTATGTATTTCGATTTGAATTATATTTTCAGTTTCTGTTCCATTCACTTTTAAATATCTCACATTATCTTCATTACCGAGACAACTTGGCAATTGCCACGATTGTTCTGCATAGTTTTAGCAATACCTATTTTTATAGTTCATTCCCTTTGAAATAAAGGCCAATATTTTCATTGCCTTCCCTATAACCTGAACTTGTATGTGAGATTTTGGTAAATTATGTACAAAAGCTCTCAAATCCCTGTGCTCAAACAAACAGACCTAGAGATGCAGGTGCATTGTTCCTTGAAAGTGGAGTCACAGGTGGCGTTTGGCACAGTTGCCTTTGTTGGTCAGAGCATTGAGACTAAGAGTTGGGATGTTATCTTGGGGCTGTACTGGACATGGGTGAGGACACTTTTAGAATACTGTGTGCAATTCTGGTTGCCCTTCAATAGGGAGGACGTTGTTAAACTTGAGCGGGTGCACAAAAGATTGACAAGGATGTTGCTGCAACTGAAGGGTTTGAGTTATGCAGAGGCTAAATAGTCTGGGGCTTCCCCCCACCCCCGGAGCATCAGAGGCTGCAGTGTGACCTTACAGAGGTTTCTAAGGGTTATAGAGGGCATAGATAAGGTAAACAGCCGTGGTCTTTTTCCCAGGGTGGGTGAGTACAAAACTAGAGGGCATAGGTTTAAGCTGAGAGAGGAGAGATTTAAAAAGAACCTGAGGATTAACGTTTCACACAGAGGATGGTGGGTATATGGAAAAAGCAACCAGAGGAAGTAGGGAAGGCAGGTACAACTACAACATTTAAAAGGCATCTGGATGAGTATATGAATAGGAAGGATGGATGTAAGTCAAACGCTAACAAATGGGATTGGGATGTTTGGCTGGCGTGGATGAGTTTGACCAAAGCGTCTGATTCCATGCTGTATGATTATGGCTGGATTTAGCATTCTGCAGGCTTTCTCTATTTAAACAATATTTAGCTCCTCTGTTCTTCTGCCCTAGTACATAATCTCACATTTTCCCTCACTATATTCCAAATTTCTGCCAAATTTCTGACTGCTCCCTTAAACTCTGTAGACTCTGCGTCACCCTCATGACTTGCCTTCCCACCTATTTTTACTATGTGTCAACTTGACAAAAATACATTCACTTTCTTTACCTAAGTTCTTAATACATATTATAAGCAATTGTGGCCCCAGCACTCCACGGGTTATAGTTTGCCATCTTAAATTCCTTTTATACCAACTCACTATCTTCTATTAGTTAGTGAATCCTCTATCCATGCTAATATACGACACCCAAAACCATGTGTTTCAATTAGGTTCAATGGTGTCGGTCAACAAAAACAAATTTGTTAACACTGAGATGCAAAATGTCTTAAGCGATCACAAATTAACAGAAAGATCAATCTTTGGCACCCTGCAGAGCCACCTATAGCGCAACTAATTACCTCTCATGTCTTTTGATGGACCATCCGACATGAGATTGGTGACAAAATTATTCCTTCTCAGTCAAGTTACTGCCCAAAATACTAATATACATTTAAATTGCAATCGCAGTCTCTCTCATGGGAAAAAGAAAACGGCAAGAAGGCCAGATAAAATATATATGGATTGAGGTGAATGCTGCTACTGGAGTAGATTGTTGCATCAGACTTTCAGAAGGTGACAAGATACCTCACAAAAGGTTCAGTGGGAGGTAGTATGCAGGCACAGACAGAGAATTGGATACTGGGCAGCAAGCGGCAAGTGGGGACCTGTGACCAGTGGGGTCCCATATTGCTGGGACTGCAACTGTTTAATAAATATTGTAAAGACTTGAAGGAAGGAAGGAAGCAAATGTAGCCAAATTTGCAGACGAGTCAAAAATAGTTTATAGAGGCATATTGATAGGTTGAGCAAGTAGGCAAAAAGTTGACAAATGGATTATAATGTGGGAAAATGTGAACTTGTTCATTTTGGAAGGGAGAACAAAACTGCAGAGTATTATTTAAATGATGAAAAACTGCAAAAAGCTGCAACATAAAGGGACTTGGAGATACTTGCACATGAAACATAGAAAGCTAGCACACAGGTCCAGCAGGTAAACAGGAAGGCTAATGGAATGTTGGCCCTTATTTATATAAAAGGAGTGAAATCTTCTGCAAATCTGATGAGACCACATCTGGAGTACTATGTGCAGTTTGGTTCCCTTTATTTAAAGGAAGATATAATTTCATTGGATGCAGTTTAGAGAAGGTTCACGAGGTTGATCCTTAGTATGTACAAAGGTTAAACACATTGGAATTTAGAAGAATGAGAAGGGATCTCATTGAAACATACAGGATTCTTAAGGGGCTTGACAAGTTAATTGCTGAGAGGATGCTTCACCTTATGGGAGAGTCAAGTGTACCATCCCAGAATAAAAGGGAGCTAATTTAAGAATGAGATGAGGATGAATTTCTTCTCTCAGAGGATTGAGTGTCTCTGGAACTCTTTGCCACAGAGCACTTTGGGGGCAGCATCCTTATGTATATTTGAGGCCAAGATAGGTATATTCTTGATTAGTAGGGGATTCGAGGGTTAAGGGGAAAGGACAGGAAAGTGAATGCAAGTAGTGCTGAATCAGCCATAAGCCCATTGAATGGTGGAGCAGGCAGAAGGGGCCAAATGGCCTACTCCTGTTCCTATTTCCTAAGGTCTTATTAATGGATACTAAGCACAGTACTGATAAATAGATGCTTTGTGGCAGAATCACAAGATAATGATGAGTGAATGTAACTACCTACATTTATTCATCTAAAAGTACCCTCCAGATTCCCTAAATGCAGCAGCAATTTCCAATTCTTTTCACCATCCTCTTGATCCAGGAACTCTTATTTGACATCATCTTCATAAGCTGAAACAGTAATTTATCTGCTATTTGCTCATAACTTGCATTAGTGATCAGCCTCAACTCCACTTTGGATTACTTTTAATGCTGAAATTACACTTTTGTTTTTGGCAACAAGAAACAGGACATTACCAAAATTTGGTCACTGCCTCCTCTAACTTACACATCATGTAAAACAGCATTCTGTTTTACTCTGCTTCATAACAATTCTGCCAACAGAAATGAAAGTCACAAACATAGGACAGGTAATACAGCTCCAGAATCTGAAATCTTCCAAGTCTTTTCCTGTATTATTAAATGGGATGCGGACATTGCTGGCTAAGCCAGAGAGTTTTGTCCATCCCTCATAACCTCAGAAGGTGGTGGTGACTCCTTGAATGTTGCAGGTAGACCCACAGTGCTCTGAAGGAGAGGGAGTCCAGAATTGCGGATATAGTTCCAAGTCAGAATGGTGTACAGGTTGGAGAGCTATCAGCAGGTTTTCCCACACTTCTGCTGCCGTTGTCCTTGAAGGTGACAGCAATCACAGTATGGAAAGCGCTGTCGCAGGAGCAATGGCGAGTTGAGTTTCTTCAGTGCATTTTATAGATGGCACATACCGCTTCCACCATTTATTGCCAATTTAAACAGCCTGCCTGTCCTGGACAGTGTTGAGCTCCAGTGCTGCTGAACTGCACTCATCCAGCAAATGCAGAACCTTCCATCATACTCTTAACTTGTACCACATTAGAAATCTCGAGTAAAAAGCTAACTTAATGGTGACCAATTGTCATAAAAACCCATCATCAGGCTCAGAGGTCCTTTTGGGATACAAATCTGCCAGCCTTACCACGTCTGGCCTTAACATGTCTCTAGCTCCACAGCAGTGCGTTTGATGGCCATATCCCATGGAAGAAAAAAAAAAGAATCGGGGCCTAAAGAATGTAGTACTAAGGGTTATACATTGCAACATCAACATTGTTGTATTTGAGATAGAGTACCACTGTTAATCCTCCTTTCTACTCCTTTTAAATTAATAATAATGCATCAAACAGCTCTTGGGAGGAGTAGTGTAACAAAAAAAAAATCAAGACGTCACCGAAAACTTATCAAAATATCAAGACCAGGGACGATGCACCCCAGCATAATGTTTTGTAGTTATTTTAATCAACCTGTTCCGACATGCTGTGACAGTCCTTCCAGTAGGTGGGATTTGAACCCAAGCCTCTTGGCTTAAAGGTGGGGACATTACTGTTGTATCACAAGACCATCCAGAATCATCCTTTCTATATTAAGCATAAAAGCCTATCTTTCTAATTAAGTATGAGCAGTAATGGGTGAGGATAAACCACTATTGATTCTCAAAGACAACAGGCTCTTGTCTTAACACCGGAATGTAGGTTACTGCATGATAGCAATAGGTACAAGTTATCAATGTTTCCACAGAGATCTGTGCAGGTCAATCGTTTTGCTATGTACGGCCTCTGCTTTCAGAAGCTGCTGTTGCACACAAATCTCAGAGGTTCAGCAACGAAAAAAATTAGAGTGATGGAGTCATACAGCATGGAAACAGACCCTGTGGTACAACTTGTCTGTGCCAACCAGACATTCCAATCCGATCTAGTCCCATTTTCCAGCAGTTGGCCCATATCCCTCTAAACCCTTCCTATTCATATATCCATCCATATATCTTTTAAATGTTGTAACTGTATCCACCACCGACCGCTTCCTCTGACAGCTCATCCTATTTATGCACCACCCTCCACATGAAAAAGTTACCCCTCACGTCCTTTTTAAATCTTTCCCCTCTCACCTTCAACCTCTAGTTTTGGACTGCCCCACCCTAGGAAAGAGACCTTGGCTATATACCACACATGCCTCTCGTGAATTTTATCAACCTCTGTAAGGACACCCCTCAGCTTCCAAAGCTCCAGGGATAAAAACCCAGCCTATTCAGCCTCTCCCTATAATTCTCCAGTCTTGGCAACATCTTCTGCACCCTTTCAAGTTTAACAACATCTTTCCTATAGAACGGCAAACAGAATTGTATGCAGTATCCCAAAAGATGTCTCAACCATCCCCTGTACAGTCGCAACATGACATGCCAACTCCTATATGCAGTATTCTGAGAATGTTGGCAACAATGAGCATTTAGGTATAACTACACAGAGTTGATGATAGGTTTGCCCCCACTGAGGCATCATGCTAAACCTCTCCTTCGTGCAAAGGCATGCAATATCATTATATGTCCAGACAGGAATGAGCTAATGCAGCTTCAAAAATAACTTTCTCAGAGCCGTTACCTTATTGCACAATACTGAGTTGCCCTCAGGTGAGCCAGGGTTGAGGATTCATGCTGAGGGTAAAAGGAAGGTCCAAAAACAAACATGCAGTTAAATCACGCTGAAGTATTTCTGAAGTGTCTCAATTTAAATGTCATCAAAAAATACCACTGCAGCAGCTATTTAGGGAATAGAACTAAGTTCACTTGTTGATCAGTACTTTCCTAAAAATTATTTATAAATCATATTCCAGAGCACAATTAAGTGAATGTTAAGGAATGTTAGAAGCATTCTATCTACGTCAACTGAGTCTCATTGAGTATTACTTTAATAAATAGCTGTCAATATACACAGAGGGTAAACAAACAACTGACTCATATGTGAGTGTAGCTTTGCAAATTCTGTATGCAAGATTAGTTTTACATACCCAGCTGAAATGCTAAGCTATGGATTTCCTGGGTAAGCATAAATCATAACTGCCAATCCCAAGAGAATTTACGTATCAGTAATCTCTAAGAGATTGTGTCTATTTATGTCCGGTTGAAGAAATCTCATTCATCTGTAGTAACCACATTAGTGTTAAGTATTTATCATACAACTACATCTAGCAAAGGCAATGCAAAAAGCCAAATTAACTGTTCCAAATTAACAATTTCAACCCAAGACAGAGGTCCATGCTTCCTGCAGTATTAGGTTCTACTCTCCATGGCTAAATGTACACATCTCATGCGCTTCAGCCTTCCTCTGTTTTCCACAGTCCAATAAACAAAGTGCAAGAAAAGAAGAAACACAAATCCAAAATTATCAGAAGGATGCATGAAATTCAGATAGAACAAAATATTGTGTGGGAGACAAGGTGAGAGTTACAAACGACTTATATTTCCATCAGCGATGCAACAGTTAATCAACTTATTTGCAATAAACTAACAGGGAGAGGACAAGCCGAAGGGAACAGTGTCAGAGACTAGCAGCTGAAAACAAGTAGTCAGTTGGCAGCAAATGTATGGGTTCCAAGGAAAAAATTGCCAAGACTCTTAGATAAAAGCAAGGACTCACTGTGAGACAGAGAACAAATCAGAGAGCCAGGGATTCAGAGAAAAGAGAAACAGCATTGAAAGAATTAATACAGACAAAAAAAGAATAACCAGGTGACCTCAGAGGTCAGCAAGTTATTTAGAGAGCCGAGCTGAGGAAAGAATAGCTGATGAGGTTTGCGGACAAAGCAGAGGTCAAGGTGAAAACAAAGCATCATCGGTACGAGCAAAGTTAAGTAAATTATTAACAACAGTATTAACACAGAGGTCCAAAAGCATTAAATGAAATTAAAAGTTAAAATCTAAAACTACCTTGATGAAAACAAGGGAATAAAGATTCTCTTAGGTCATGGGCTGGCAGTTTAGACCTACTACGTGTACTTCGTATACCATGTGGAAACGTCATGCATCAAGCATCTTTAGGAACTGCACGAGTTGAAAAGCTTCTCCTGCTCCGGCTCAGAAACTTTGAGCTCAAGGTCTGTCAAGTCACTGTGCATCAGGGAGGATGCATTCTTTGATCGTATTCCAACAGGCAGTCACCCCACAGATTGGGAGATGGATGGCACCCCAGAAGGTAGGAAGAAGAAAGTATGGAGTCTTCAGAGTGTGGTTGACTCTCAAACAGATATTCAGCATTGTAGGTTGCTTTTTAAAATTTGTTCATGAAACATTACTATCACTAGCTGGCCAGCATTTATGGCCCATCCCAGACTGTCCTGGAGAAGGTGGTTGTGAGCTGCCTTTGAGGGAAGAGTCACCCACAATGCTGTTAAAGGGGGGTATTCCAGGATTGTTGGGCATGTCAATACCTTCAAGGGCTGCAACCTATACAATGGTACAAATGAGCGAGGAAAGAACAGCAAAGCGTAAAAATTAAATAATTACAGAAAATTCTAGTCAGGCAGACAGGCAGATATTTCTGTTACCACCTGAGTATCCCAGTGTGTTGTCGCCCTGGTGGGCTTGGACAAAGGACATCACAGACGGTGCAGAACATTCAGCAGGAGAAAGGGAGTGGATCAGAAGTTATAGCGCACATCAGCATCAACAAAAGGCGGCAGAGGGCAAGCAGTGAAGTAATGGTAACAACTGCAAAGGGACAAACTCCACACTCCACTCTCCATCCACAGCATGTGGACCAAAATGTCTGTGGGAGAAGACTAAAGCAAGAATGATCATTGCAGACGTTTAGGCTAGTAATGGAGAAGACGAAGGAAAATTTAATACTTAGCTGAAAATTAGAAGCAGATGAGCTTTAATGGGATGACAGGGTACCTAGCCAAAGTAAACTGGTACCAGACAATGACAGGAAAAATTAAAACAGAAGAATGAGAGATCTTTGTAAAAAGGTACAGGTGAGATACATTCCAATAAGAGTGAAATGGAACGAAAGCCAGGAATCCACGGATGACATTAAAAAAATAGAGCTTATGGTGAAATGAAAAGAAAATAGCACCTAAGATGCATATTAAGGTAAATTCTTCAAGCCAGAGTCAAGCCAAATACATGTGGAAAGGGGAGGAAAAAGTGGAAAATTAGGCTGGCAACGAGTGAAAATAAGAACAATACAGCAGGAAACCCAACAAAGCGTTGTTAGGGAGACAGTTGGGTTCATGAGCAAAGAAAGTGACATATGTTCAATGCACAGATCAGGGTTATTATACTTGAATACATTCTACTAGTGCTTAGAAAGGAAGAGGATGCTGACAAAATCTCAGAAGTGGAAATGCTAAGATCGTGGATAGAGTGAAAAATCAATAAGTAGGGTATAATGGAGATTAAGAGTAAATTGATTCAGACTTAAGAAAAACTAGTCTTATTTGGGGAGACAGTGGTGGTGCAGTGACCTAACACTGTGGGCATATGGATGCAAATTTCACTATGGCAACTGGTGGAATTTAAATTTGGTTGATTAAAAATCTAGAAATGAAAGCAAGTCTCAGTAAAACTCAACATGAAAATACATCAATTGTCATAAAATCCTATTTGATCCACTGTCTTATAGGGAAGGAAACCTGTTTTACTTGCTTGATTCAGCTATACAGCAATGTAACTGATACTTAGCCAACTTCTGAAATGGTTTAGCAAGACACCCAGTTCAAGGGCAATCACAGGTGGGAAAAATATGCTGGCCTCGTCAATAATGTCCATATCCCATGAAAGGATGAGGAGACACAGTATTATTGCTTCAGGGCAGATGGTGGAGAGGATGGGAGGAATAATGACGTAACAAATAATAATGACCTGCAAGGTTCTACCTTTAAGGGTGATAGAAACAGAATGATTGATTTCAAAAGGAAGCTGAATGGTTTCTTCACTGGAGGAAAATAAACCCAAAAGGTGACAAGAATTGAGGAGGGCTATGAAACTGACTGCTCTTCGAGAGTCACCATAAACCTGGTGAGCTAAGTGGCTTCTCGAATGCCACTATGACCGCAGACTCTTCAATTTCACTTGAATTGTCCAGATTCCCACCAAGAAAATCTCTCGTTCTCAAGTTCTATAATATGGAAATTAAGAATTTCAAGCTGGAAAATGCGGGAACTTTCATCACAACCTTGCAATTTCAGCAAGTAACCTAAATAACTAAATTTAACAGTCCTTAAAACAAAGGTTGTTTTCAATTGGTTGACTTTAGTACAGTTAACTTAACTTTTACCTCTGTCAAGAGAGCAAAATATTTTAATGTTACACTGAACTTCACACAAATCTAAAAGAGCCACCAATTTTATTAAGGACAATGATGATAAAGACTGTAGACAAGATTTTTGTTCCTTGGTGACGTTATATTAAAGAGTTGTGAATGCAGAAACATAGGAAAAGGAACAGGCAATCGACACCCTCAGGACTCTCCCACCATTCAATCACATCACATTGATCAAGACTGTAACACCATCTAGATATTTTCAACCACATGAAACAAAAAAGTAATAATCTCAATTTTGAAATGTCTGATGAAAGGTCACTGACAAAGGAAGTCAACTCTGCTTTCTCTAACATAAACCATAAGATATGCTGAGTATGTGTAGCAATTTCAGTTTTTCTATTATCTATTTAGCCAGTTATTTCATGCTTTCCAATTATACTGAACTCATAGCTACAGTGCTCAGTTTTCATGCATCTCTCAAGTCAAATTATGGCAAAAGCCACACAATTATTACTCCAATAAATGCATACTTTTTAAAACCTCATAGGCAAATTGAATGCATTTTTCCATTAATGAGGTGGACATCTGTAGCAGGCTGGGCCAGCAGTTACAGTGCATCACGACTGATGCTCAAGGTGGTGGTGGTGAGCAACCTCTTGACCTGATGGCATTCATGTGCAGGATGTACTCCTGTAGAGTTGTTAAGGAGAGATTTCCTAGAAGTTGACAGAGTGACTATGGTGGCTCAGCAAGTCAGGAGATATACAACTTGGAAGGGAACTTGCAGGAGGTGCTACTCCCATGCATCTGTCAGCCTTGACCTTCTGAAGTACAAAGTTTAGAAGAACCTTTCACAAAATGCTGAGGAACAACTTGTAGATCATCCATACATTGCCAGGGTACAGAAATAGTGGAGGGAGTCAATGTTTAAAATAGTGGATGGGTGCCAATCAAGTAGGCTGCTTTGCCTTGCTCGGTGCTGAACTTGAATGCTGCGGGAGCTGAACACATCCAGACAAATGGCAAGAACTCCACTATTCTCCCGACTTATGACTCGTCGATGGAGGACAGGCATTGATAAATACTGAAAGTTTTCCACTGCAGAACATCCTGCCTCTGACCTGCACTTACCGCCACAATTTTTCTGAATGCAGCCAGCTAAGTTTCTCACCAATGACTTATTCTTCAGACAACCTAACTACTATGCTGCCATTCCTCAGCCTAAATGAAATGTGTTTGTTCATGTTTATTTCCTGACTACTTTCTGATGGATTGATTGGCACCACAGGCTCAGAAGGATGATTTCATACAGGGCACAAAATAACACACTCCCTACAACAGAATGATTGCAATAATTTCCTCAATATCACAGTATTCAAATTAGCACAAGCTTTTCCAAATAATTGACACATACTTCAACACAAGTCTTAACTTTAAACATCTTTTGCAAACTGGTAACATCACTGCTAGTGCTTTCCTATTGCATATTCATAAATCTTCAATATTTTAAACAAGCAGGTACTAGCCTTTTTACTGCATCTTTGATTTACTTAAAACACCTAACACACCACCTGGAAGTTAACCTCCAAGTTGTATACCGTCATGAGATGGAAATCTCTCCTGAGCAGCAGTGGGAGTAGCTCCCACACATGAACTCTAGTGTTTATTAAAACAGCATCCATGACAACCTTCCCAAGGTTGTAGTGCCTGAACGTACACAGACTTAAGATAGAGAAAATAGTCATTTGCAAGTAATTCAATACTTCAGTGACTTCAAGTTTTCCTTGCTCCCAGTCTTCCTTTATCGACATGTCTGAAACAACTCTCTTCTTTGCAATTCCTTCTATCTCTCAAACCCTCATAAAGCCACCCTTTCTCTCCCATACCCTTGGAACCTCCCTCAAAGCCATCATTTCTCTCACACATCCCTGAAGCACTCCTTCCGCCCTCACCCCTCCTCCCCACGCCGCCTAAAGCCTCCCACTTAAAGGGAATTAATAACCGAGAATAAAGAGCAAGCTTTCCACTAGACAGCAGAATGCTGGAAATATTTGTAAGTCAGGGACTGAATGAGGAGGAGGGGGTGTGGCTCATCGCGTAAATGAAAATTACCAGGGAAGTAGGACTGAATAAACCGTTGGAACCTCAAACTGACAAGTTCCAAGGTCCGAACAGATTTTGTCCTACGGACTTAAAAGCAGCAGCTAGTGCGATATCCCATGCATTAGTTTTAATTTTTAGTAACTCATTATTCAGGAAAGATTCCTTTAGATTGGAAAATAGCTGACATTACTCCTTTATTCAAAAATGGAGGGAGACAAAGCAGGAAACTATAGGTCAGTTAACTTAACTTCTGTCGTAGGAAAAAATTAGAAGCAATTATTAAAGACAGCATAGCACAGCATTTGGATAAGTTGAAAGTAATAACGCAAAGCTGACAAAGCCATATTAAAGGGAAATCATTTAACTAATTTATTGGAGTTACTTGGCGATGACATAGTGGTGTTATTGCGCGACAATTAATCCAGAGACCCAGGTTCTAGGGACCAGATTCAAATCACAACCAAGTAGATGGTGGAATTTGAATTCAATAAAAGTCTGGAATTAAGAGCCTCATGATGACCATGAAACCATTGTTGATTGTCAGAAAAAAGCCATCTTGTTCACTAACGTCCTTTAGGGAAGAAACTACCATCTTTACCTGGTCTGCTCTACTTGTGACTCTAGACCAACAGCAGGAAATCAGCTGATGGAATGTTGGCCTTTACTTCAAGGGGGCGTCTTACTACAACTGTACCAGGTGCTGGAGAGACAACACCTGGAATACTGTGAGCAGTTTTATTTAAGGAAAGATATTATTTCCCTGGAGACAGTTTAGAAAAGATTCACTAGAATGATCCATGGGATGGAGGGATTGTCTAACGAGTAAGGGCTAAACAGGTTGGGACTCTACTAAAGTTTAGAAGAATGGGAGGTGATCTCATTGAAACATAAGATTTTTAAGGAACCTGACAGAGTAAATGCTGAGAGGATGGAAGAATCTACGACCAAACAGCATAGTCTCAAAATAAAGGGACCAATTCAAGGCTGAGATGAGGAGGAATTTCTTCTCTTAGAGGATTGAGCATTTTAGGAACTTCTTACCACAGAGAGCTGTGGGGCTGAGTCTTTGTATATATTTAAGCCTGAGGTAAATAGATTCTTGATCAAGGTTAATCAAGGGTTACAGGGAAAGGGTAGGAAAGTGGGCGTGAGGAATGCGGAATCAGCCATGATCCTACTGAATGGCAGAACAGGCTCGAGGGGCAGAACAGCTTACTCCTGTTCCTCGCTTCTTAGGGTCTTAGCAATGTGGTTGACTGCCAACCTCACTCTGAAATTTGTGAACAAGCTATTCAGTTGTATAAAATGCTAGAAAGGGGAATAAAAGAATGAAAATAGATGGACCACCTGGCATCAATATAGGCACTGGTAATGAAACCAGCAAAAAAAATAAATAACTCTGTCAGCCCTGCAAATTCTCCTTAACAAAATCTGGGGGTCAGTGTCAAAATTGGAAGAGCGGTCTCTCAGACTCTTCAAGCAATAACCATGAGGTCCTCAAAATTGGCTCCAGATACCATGAAATCTCACAGCATTAAGTCAAGACACCTACTGATTAGCATCCCTCAGCTGATGAATCCATTCTCCTTTCCTCCACAGTCAGCAACACTTGGAAGGACACTAAGGGTGGCAGGGTGCAGAATAAACTCTAGGTAGGAGATCAGAGCAAAAGATATGGCTGAAGTATCGCAGCAATCTTCAGCCAGAAGTGCCGAGCAGATGATCCATCTCGGCCTCCTCCAGTGGTCCCCAACATCACGGATACCAGTCTTCAGCTGATTTGATTCCTTCCACATGATACCAAGAAACAGGTGGGGACACTGGATACTGCAAAGGCTATGGGTCCTGACAACATCCCATCAACAGTACTGAAGACTTGTGCTTCAGAACCTGCCATACCCCTACAGAACCTGTTCCAGTACAAATGCTTGGCAATGACCATCTCTAATCAGAGACAATCGAATCACTGCCCATTGACATTCAATGGCACTGCCATCAGTAGATCTTGCACTAACATTACCATTGACCAAAAACTGAAGTGAACTAGCCATGAAAATACTGTGGCTACAAGAGTAGGTCACAGGCTAGAAATCCTAAAGCAAGTAACTAACCTTCTGACTCCCCTCTCCATCATCGATAGGGCACAAGCCAGCAACGTGATGGAATACTCACTTGCCTGGATGAGTTCAGCTTCAACAACCCTCAAGAAGTTTGACACTATCCAGGATAAAGTAGTCTACTTGATTGGCACCATATCCACAAACATCCACTCCCTCCACCACCAACACTCAATGGCAGCAGCGTGTACCATCTACAAGATGCACTGCAGATAATCACCAAGATTCCGTAAGCAGCGCCTTCCAAAAATACAACCACCACAATCCAAAAGGACAAACGCAGCAGATACTTGGGTACACCAAGGCTGTAATTACTTAGAGTCAAATTAAAAATATCCAAGTCAAACCACTAGCAAAAAGTCAGATGATCTCTGGCTACTCTGATTAAAAACCTATCTGCGAAATTATTAAAAGTCAGATATTTGCTATTTTAGTACAGTGCTCATTATTACTTACAGTTTGACTGAAGTCATAGGAATATAATCACACATTTAGTTATGAACACTGCCGCACTCAGCACACATGAATCTTAAATTACAAGCACGTGATTGCATGCATGCAATATTAATCAACAAATGCACTCATTGTATTGTATAGGCTAAATCAACAACACATTTCCAACTAATTCCAATGAGAAATCGTTTTCAGTGAAACATTAAAAATAATCACATGGTCTTAGCTTTAGTTGAATACTACCTAACTTTCCCATCATTCTTACCAGAAACAGTAACCGTTGTTCCAGGATCAATAATCCCACTATTAGGTCGGACACAGTACCGACGTGGTGCTGTAGTCTTCACTTTGAAGCATACTTTCCTATCTGCTGGGTTTTTCAATTTGAGGTTTGTAGTCACAACATCTGTAAATGGACCTGCATAAACACATTTTTAAAAATCAATTTAAAAAGGACAAACTTGTATATTCAAACTTTCATAATCAAGCAATTTTGATTCTGTATAACTATAGGATACATGTTCAATAAATTGCCTCGAATTGAAGATGTGAACTTATCAGAAAGACAGAGCAGCAGAGTTTTAAACTCCAATTTTAGAATTCGAGAACCTCGGAATTGTACAATTTGCACAGCTTAAGAGGCAGCCATTTTGCTCATCCTGGAGAAGCAATTACCTCAGTACCATTCTCAACACTTCTCTCCTTCCTTTAGGGATAATAATCCAATTGCTTCTTAATACTTCAATTGAATATGCCCCAACTGCACGCAGGCTATGCAATCCAGATCCCAACCGCCCACTGCATTAAAAAAGTTTTTCCTCATGTCTCCATTGCTTCCTGTGTCAAATATTAAATTGTAGACCTGTGAAATGTAGACCTGCATCATTTCTGAAATGAAACATGTTCATGAAGGTAACAAGGTGTA
>NC_063335.1:107818357-107821287 GCF_021869965.1 Rhincodon typus | reverse complement strand
CTCACCTCTGGAATTCAACTCTTTTGTCCATGTTTGAACCAAGGCTGAACAATATACATGGAGAAAGTAACAAATTTAATTGATCTGCTGGACATATTGCATGGTTTTATGAGATTGGAATAAGGAGACCAATGAATTAAAAGCAAGTTTTCACAAAGCAGACCAAGGTCAAAGAAATAAGATAATCTTAAACTTACTGAGAATTAACATTGTGAGCATATAAATTGGATATAACATTTACAAAGCTAGAAACACATACTCAAAAACAGTGCACCTTCAGCCTCAAAATAATATAGCCACAATGATAGATTTCTGAAGAAGGGTCTAGGCCCGAAACGTCAGCTTTCCCGCTCCTCTGATGTTGCTTGGCCTGCTGTGTTCATCCAGCTATACACCTTGTTATCTCAGATTCTCCAGCATCTGCAGTTCCTACTATCTCATGTTCATGAAGGTTTTCATCTTGCACTATCAGAACAAAACCAAGACTGGCAAATTTCAAACGATAGCAATTTAAACTACAGGAGATGATCGCGCTGACTTGCAAGTTGACTTGGTTTGCGAAACATGGCCATGGATAAAGCAATAGGGAATATTGACTCCCAAGCTCTTAGCAATTCAGAAAAAGTACACAGTTTTGAATATATCTCTTTAGGCAGAGAACAGGTGACTGCAAATGTATATATGCCACTACAACAGGTGTAAATGAGTTGTTATATGCTTAACAGATAAATTAGTTGTTAGTGTAACTATTAGTGACAGCATTGTTCAACAAATGCTCTTTAGTTGCATAATCAGATTTAACAGTAAACATAAAAAAAATGTTCAAGGCATGTGTGCATTGCTGGCTAGGCCAGCATTTTGTGCCCACCCTAGCTGCCCTGCAGATGATGGTGTTGAGCTGCTATCTTGAATTGCTGCAGTGCTTAGTGTATAGGGTGTTTGGGTTTTGCAAGCACGTCCTTGAGAATGGTCCACATGCTACCCATTACAACCAACCAAAGGAAGATGCTGCTCAATTCAATGAGCTAATCGCTGTAACACAAGACCTACATGTCTGGGATTGTACCAACACCAAAATTTGTAGACAACATTATTCAACTTTGTGGTAGATGGACTTGTAGCAGGGAAACATGCCACTCGTGGAAAAGACCACTTGCAAAGCCTAATGCCTAGCCGCATCACAAAACAGCCTGCCTCACCTAGAGATAGTAAGAACTGCCGATGCTGGAGTCAGAGTTAACACAGTGTGGCGCTGGAGGAACACAGCAGGCCAGGCAGCATCAAGAGGAACAGGAAAGCTGATGTTTCAGATCAGGAACCTTCTTCGGAAACGGGGGAGCGGGAAGGGAGCTCAGAAATAAATTGAGAGAGGGAGAGACAGTGATAGGCGAGTGCAGGTAGGGAGTGGTGGGGATTGGTCAGTGAGGTGGGAGGAGCGGATAGGTGGGACAGAAGATGGACAGGTTGTGTCAGGTCAAGGAGGCGGGGATGAGAGGGAGGGTTGGTCGTGGGATGAGGCCAGGGTCGGGGAGATTTCGAAACTGGTAAAATCCACCCCTACAACTCCATTCAAAGCACAAACCTTTCACATCAGACAGAGGCTCACCTGCACATCCGTCAATGTGGTCTATTGCATCCAGTGCTCCCGATGTGGCCTCCTCTACATTGATGAGACCGATTTGTCAAGCACCTACCCTCTATTCATGACAAAAGACAATACCTTCCGGTCGCAAACCATTTCAACACCCCCTCCCACTCCCTGGGCGACATGTCTATCCTGGGCCTCCTCCAGTGTCACAATGACGCCACCCAGAAACTGGAGGAGCAGCACCTCATATTCTGCCTTGGGAGCCTACAGCCCAATGGCCTAAATGTGGACTTTACCAGTTTCTCTCTCTTTCCCCATCCCTGGCTTCATCCCATGACCAACCCTCCCCTCTCCTCCCCGCCTCCTTGACCTGACACAATCTGTCTATCTTCTCTCCCACCTATCCGCTCCTCCCACCTCACTGACCGATCCCCACTACTCCCTATCTGCACTCACCTATCACCATCGCACCTATCTTCCCCAAACCCAACCCTCCTCTATTTCTGAGCTCCCTTCCCCCTCCCCCATTTCTGAAGAAGGGTCCCGACCCAAAACGTCATCTTTCCTGCTCCTCTGATGCTGCCTGGCCTGCTGTGTTCCTCCAGCTTCACACTGTGTTATCTAAGCCTGCATCACCTGCTGATTTTGAGATAGGTCTTGCCCTTCCACAATAACTTTAACTGAACACTTTTCAGGTACAAAAATGATGGCCTCAGGCCCATTTGAGAATTTACACGACAGACAACCAACAGTGATCTGAAAGCAAGGTAGACATTTCCCTACAATATAGTCGTGTCATTTAAGGACCAAATACTAGAATTACTATTGTTGGGAACAATACAACTTGATAATTTGTTTAAACATAGATAACATATCAACTGAAGGTGAAAGCCAAGTTAATTTGCACAAAGTGTATAGATGATAATAATAGCAAAAATCAACATTTTAACATGGTAACTAGAATTTGTACCTAGAATCTAGATTTAAAATAGCTGGGTAAAAATCTGAAATTGAATCATAACTATCATAAAAATGCATTTATTAATCAACTATTGAGGTCAGAGTGGTGGTAGTAAGCAATTTGACAGTGCTTGAAACAAAAATCCCAAATTACATTAATAGAAATAGCTGGAAAAATTCAGCAGATCTGGCAGCATCTGTAGAAAAAAAGCAGATTTAACATTTCAGGTCCAGTGACCCTTCTTCAGAACTATTCTTCTCAAATTATATTATTTAAATACTGTACTGTATAATTTTCATTTTTCACCAAACGTTGAATTATCAGTAGGCTTATGTTACTAACAGATTTTACTAACAGATTTTACTAACAGATTTTACTAAC
>NC_063335.1:107748915-107818347 GCF_021869965.1 Rhincodon typus | reverse complement strand
TAACAGATTTTACTAACAGATTTTACTAACAGATTTTACTAACAGATGAGCAAAGGTTAAGAGGGAAGAGAGAACTCCAAATGCAAGAGTGATTGAGAAGCTGCAGCTCTCTCTTGCCAACTAAGCATACATTCAATAGTTCACTAATTTCACACTGTTAGATGAATTCAAGAACATAAGCTCTTCTCTTAATTTGGGAATATGGGCTATAGCATTATAAACAAACTTTCCTTTAACATGATAAAACACCGAAGGCTCTTCACAAGAGCATGAAAATTTGATCCTAAAATATCCAACAACTTACTACACCAAATGACGAAAATCCTGTGCAAAAGGCTCAGTTTTAAGATTTGTTTGCCAGGAGAAAAGGTGGGTTGACAGCCAGACAGCTTTCAGGAGAGAATGCCAAAGGTTAGGACTTCATAAGGTGAAGATACAGCTGCGAGTGGTGATGCAATTAAAATTGGGGATACACAAAAGGCCAGAATTGCAATAAAGAATCTGGAAGGTTGCAAGGCAGTGCTTCCCAACTGTTTTCCCGCCATGAC
Organism: Rhincodon typus; assembly: GCF_021869965.1. Lineage (NCBI taxonomy): Eukaryota > Metazoa > Chordata > Chondrichthyes > Orectolobiformes > Rhincodontidae > Rhincodon > Rhincodon typus. The sequence goes on along the minus strand of NC_063335.1, from coordinate 107,817,799 downwards.
TCCATTTTGGTGCTTGAAAATTTTCATGACCCTTCCGTGAGTACTGAAGAGCAGGAATTTTTAAGAGTGGAAGTCTAACTGTTATAACTGTCAAAGTTCCACAGTGGCCACTGTTGCCTCATAGGTCACACCTACACCTGGTGTTCCGATCTCAACTTTGGGAAGCCCTGTTATAATGCGAGGGGAAGAATTTGAATGGATTGGAAAACAAGGTTAAGAATTTGAAAATCAAGGCATTGCTCAAATGGGAGCAAATGTAGGTCAGTGGAAATAGGGGTACTGAGCAAACTTGACTCAGGCGTCAAGTTTCAAGAAGAGTGTTCGGACTGTCAATTGGGTCAGAGTGTCAAGTTTATGGATAGTGAAAGATGGGAGTCCAGTTAGGTGTGTGCAGCAATAATCAACCCCAGAGGTAAGAGCATGAACAAGGGCTTCAGCAGACGAGCAGAGGTAGGTTGCATTCAGGCAATGTGAAGTATAGTCTTAATGTGGCGCAAACATGGCAGAAGCTCAGAGACATAGAAACAAGGAGCAGGAGTAGGCCATTCAGTCATCCCCATGAAACAGAACATACATGTCATATCCCAAATGCAGCTCAAATTTGGAAGCATCCAGTGAACAGAAACTGAGGCAGAAGCAGAAACATACCATTTTTGGGTATGCACAGCACACTTGACAAAAATCTGCATTTCTATTATGGTGCTCAGGTAAAGTTGACATAGTCCCAGAGAACCACAGCGCTGCTCTCTGATTAAAAAAAGATGAATGGTGGTGAGTTTAACCCAAGGGTCACAATGCCACAAGTGAGGGGCAACGTTAAGGTGGCTAGCCATTCATGGTAACCCAAGACAGCGTGTCAATTGAATCAACACCATTGGCGTCACCCAGCATTGCAAACATCCATCCAGCCAACTAAGCTAACCAATACAAAAGCAGTCAAAAAATCTCATACATCCATCCCAACCCACCAGCAACCAAGTCAAACTAACTTAAATTCAAACTTACCTTTCAGGTGGCAGCCTCAAGCAGTCAGCTTAAGGGTCACTTGCTTAAATGTTAAAAATCAGAAATAGTTGACTATTGCTTATCCTATGAATTCCAAGGGGTCTTGTGGTGCAGTGGTAGTGTCCCTACTTCAGGATGAGAAAGCACAGGTTCAAGTCCCACCTGCTCCAGCAGTCTCAAACATTACTGGGCAGATTGATCAAAAATACCTATAACGTGAATTCAATGGAATTCAATTTGCAATTCAATCCTATGAATCACAGGGCACAAGATGCCATTTAATTTATCATGCCTGTTGCAGCACCTTGAAAAAGCTATCCAAATAGTCCCACTCTCCTTGTTTTTACCCATAGCCTAGGAAATGTTCTTCTACAAATATATATAATTCACTGTTTGAAGAGACAACAGAACATACTTTCATCACCATTTCATACAACACACTTCAAATCAGAACACAGTAATTTTTTAAAACCAATTATCTGAAATCTGTACTATGTTACAGAAATTAGAGACATCTAGGCTCCAGATGCAGCATTACTAAATCTCTCCATAACCTTGTGAACATCCAAATAGCTCTGTCACCTTGGTACTGTTGTAGTCAATCTCCTTTTTACCTAAAGCTTTTACATCTTCACACAAGTGTGCCGTTAAGAATTGGTTACAATTATAAAATTATGGTAACTAAAATGTTTAAGAAAACTTGTATATGATATATAGCACTTTTCACATCAACAGACTTCTAAGCATTTTACAGCCAAACGAATGTAGTCACTGCTGCAATGTAGAAAATACAACAGCCAATTTGCACTCAGCAAATTTCCATAAATGTGATAAATGACTGTATCATCTGTTTGCTGGCCCTGCTGATTGAAAGATACGTTGGCCTGGACACCATGAATAATGCAGCTGCTCTTTTTCAAAATAGTGCCTGGGATCTTTTACACCCATGCAAGCAGACTCCGGCCCTAACAACATTACAGATGTACCGACACCAAGTGGACTCTGCATTTCAAGAGGGCAGGTCAACTCTACTTTTACAGGCAATTAGGAATGGGCAACAAAGACTAGCTCAGTCACTAAGCCACATCCCCTGAACGAATACAAAGGACAGATTGGACTTGGTCTAAAAGCTGGCAATTCTGAGAGTTCAATGCTTCCTTAATACTACACTTTTTAGTTAAAATGTTCCAATCCAGACAACACACTGGTGAATCCCCTCTCCACTCCCTCCCCTGTAGTCACTTCCTATTGTGTAGCAACCGCACACGATATTCCAGATGTGGCCTAACCTTCCTTTGTTAACAATGCTGCCCCACCTACATTTCCTTTTTGCCTATTTTTCTGCAAAGAATACCCTTGAATATTGTTTTCTCAGTCCTGGTCAGTCTGCAACTAAGTAATAGATAGACCAACAAATTAACTACTACATTACTACATCAAATTTGTGCTGTATGGCATGCAATGGGACTGACTTGTGCTGGTAGATGAGAATGCAGGTCAGCAAGGAGCATTGTACTCAAAAGATAAAGTGGGATACTAGTTGCTTCTTGCAGTAACCATCACTTCGTACCGCAAAAATGCCAGGCAATGACAATCTAACCACATACCTTGACATTTAGTGGCGTTACCATTACTGAATTTGCCACTATCAACATCCTGGGGATTACTCTTGACCAGAAACTCATTTGGACTCACCATATAATAGTGGTTACAACAGGTCAGAGGGTAAGCAAACTACAAGAAACTCCTTTCCTTACTCCCAAAACCTGCCCACTATCTATAAGGCACAAGTTAGGAGTGTGATGGAATACCCCCCCACATGCTTGGATGAGTGCAGTTCCAACAACACTCAAGAAGCTTGTCACCATCCAAGCTAAAGCCACCTGCTGATTGGTACCACATGCACAAGCATTGTCCCTCAGCTGTGTCCCAGCTCATGGGAGTGAACAAAAGGCCGTAAACAGCCATCACAACGAAGGAAGTGTGCGAGAAATGTTGGGTGCTTGTGATAAAGGAATGACAATAATCATTTGTTAATTTTAATTTATTCTTAAACTTAAATTCTTATTGCAATTATTAGTCTACTTCAGGAGTCCATAGAATGCTTGAGACAGTTTCTCAGAGCAGCACATTCTGGAACCAACCAACAAAATGCTATGCTAGACTTATTGTGTCACGTGACAGGATTTCACAGTAAAGGTACCTGCTGGGAGCAGCAACTATGATTAAAATTTTATGTCCAGTTTGAAAGGGCAACTTTGCAGGCATAAAAGCTGTTTAAGCTGAAATGAACTGGGATATTTAGCTACATGATAAATCAGTACAGAAACAGCAGCAGGCACTTAAGTACACGGATAAGTACATTCCTAGTATAAATAAAAACTCTATCCGCAGTTAAATGAAGTGGTTTATGAAAGTTTCCAACATCAGAAAGGAGGACACAATTGAGCAAAAATGAATGGGTCATCAGATGACTGGTCAGAATATAAAGAACAGCAGAGAATGACAAATAGGTTAATTAAGACAAATAAATTAGAGAATGAGAGAAAGTTGGCAGAAAGGTAAAAATGACAGCAATTTGAAAAGGAAAAACACAAGAAAAGTGAGCGTTGATCCTCTACAAGGTGAGGATGGAGAGTTGATAATAAATAAAGAAAGAGAAGATTAAATTTATAAATATTGTTTCAGTATTCATTATAAATAATGCAAAAAATCCCAGTCTGTTTTATATACACACACACACAATATATATGAGATTGAAATTATACCTCACGAGGGAGGCAGTTCTGAGCAAACTGACTGAACTGCAGGCTAGTAAGGCTCCCAGTCCTAAGTAACTTCACCCTAGGGACTTAAGGGGTAACTAATAATGTTGTAGACGGATAAGTGCTAGTTTTCCAAAATTATTTTAGTTACGGAAAGGTTCTATCTGATTGGTAAGTAGCAAATATAATCCCTCAGTCCAAGAAGGGAGGGTGGCAGAATACAGGAAACGACAGGCTAATTAGCTTGATGCCTGTTAAGGAGATGTTAAAATAGATCATCATGGGCATTATAACTGGGCACTTGGAAAATCTCAAGATAATCTGTAAGTTTCAGCCTGGTTTTGCGAAAGGGAATTTGTGTTTAACCCAATTCATTGGAATTCCTTAAAGAAGGAACATGCACTGTAGATAAAGGGAAACCTGTAGATGTACTGTGCTTGGATTTCCAAAAGGCATTTAACAAGGTTCTTCATAGGGGGTTCAGAGCATAGGGGTAACATACTGGGATGGTTAGAAGAGTGGCTGATATAAAACAGAAAATGCATAAATAGGTCTTTTGCAGATTGACAGGATGCAAATTGTGGGATCTTGCAGGGCTCTGCACTGGGCCCTCAACTTTCTGCAATTTATATCAACAAAGACATGGTGGTTTTTGCAGATGACACTAAGACAGTGTGAAGGTACAAGGAAACTGCAGATTATACAAATCATTCGAGGAGGGTAAAAATCTGGCAGCTGGAATACAAGATCATAAGATATAGCAACAGAATTAGGCCATTCAGCCAATCGAATCTGTTCTGCCCAGTCAACCATGGCTGATAAAATAATATGGAAATATAATTTGTGGGAAATGTAAATTTGTTTATTTTGGCAGGAAGAATAAAAAGAACTGTGGAGATAGACAGTCATGTTTTGAGTTCAGATCAAAATACTGTCTGTTTCTTTCTCCATAAAAGCGACCAGATCTGATGAGCTTCTCCAGTATTTTGTATTTCTATTTCAGATTTTCATCATTGACAGTATCTTGCATTTAAAAAAAAGCAGAGTATTGCTTAAACGGAGAACAAGTGAGAAATTCTGAAGTACAATTTAGGTATTTTTGATTCATTAATCGGAAAACATTTGCATGCATGTACAGCACACAATCATGTTGAATGGAAATATAAAAGCAAGTTACACAGGGCATTGGAGAGACCACATCTCAAATACTGTTTGTAGGTTTGGTCTCCTAATTTAAGGAAGGATATAAATACACTGAAGGTGGTTCAGAGGTTTATTCAACGAGATCTAGAATGAGTGCCTGTCTTATGAGGATAGCTTGAACAGGCTGGACCCCATTCCACTGGAGTTTCAAAGAACGAGAGGTGACTCGATTCAAGTCTAAAAGATCCTGAATGATCTGAACAACATGAACGTGGAAAGATGTTTGGTCTTGTAGGTGAATCCAGAACTAGGGGAAACTTTTTTAAAATTAGGGGTCATCCTTTTATGACAAAAATAAAGGGAAATGTTTCCATTAGTTAACAGGTTGACTTTGGAAAGCTCTGGCTCAAACATGGTGGAGCCAGTAAATGTATATTATTAAGGTGGAAGTGGATAGATTCTTGTTCAGCAAGGAAACCAAAGGAACTTGGGAAGTTAATTAAAATGTGGAATTCAGAACACAAACTGATCAGCCACAGCTGGGGTTCTTTGTTTTGGAGCAGGGAAGACATGACTGTGATGTATAAAACTGAAGTGCATAGATAGGGTAAACAGGAAGGAACTTTTCCCAATGGTGGAGAAAACAACGATATAGGGGGCATGAATTTAAGGCAAGGGGAGGAGGCTCAGAGGCATTGTAAGGAAAACAATTCTCACCCAGAAACTAGTAGGTATCTGGAACTTTTTGCCTGTAAAGGTGGCAGACGCAGAAACCTTCAACATTTAATTAATACTTAGATATTCATTTGCAACATCAGGGTATAAGGCTATCTTAGTGTGCTCAATTTCTGCTGGAAATGGAATTAGAACAGTTAGGTGGCTGTTTTTGACTAGCACCGACTCAATGGGCCAAAGGACCTTTTTAATGTTGTAAATTTGTTTGATCTTATGGAATGCCAGAGGCGCCTAAAGAGTCAATTTACCTATTTTTGTGCCTAATTTATATACTCCACTGAACTGTTTGCCACAAACACAATTAAAGTGCTCAAGCTTTTTGCTTTCTCTAAAGATATCTGAGAGCTTCAACAGCCTATCATGTCCCATTGCTTTTTCCATGGACATGCCATGGCCAGAGTCATCTTGCCAATCACTATCCTTCCTCTTACAGGATAAATCATAGTGATCATTTGAAAAGCTTTGGCAACATGTCTCTCTTAAGAGACACAGAGTCAGAGATAAACAGCAGGGAAAGAGACCCTTCTGTCCAACTCATCCATGCCGACCATATTTCCTAAATAAATGTTATCCCATTTGCCAGCATTTGGCCCATATCCCTCTAAACCCTTTCTATTCTTGTACCCATCCAGATGTCTTTTAAATGTTGTAATTGTACCAGCCTCCACCACTTCTTCTGGAAGCTCATTCCTTATAGCGCCACCCTCTGCATGAAAACACTGCCCCTTAGGACCCCTTTTAAATCTTTCCTGTCTCACCTTAAACCTATGCCCTATGGTTCTGGATTCCCCAGCCTGGGGAAAAGACCTTGTCTATTTACCCTATCCATGCCCCTCATGATTTTATCAACCTCTATAAGGTCACCCCTCAGTCTCCGACACTCCAGGGAAAATAGCCCCAGCCTATTCAGCTTCTCCCTATAGCTCAAACCCTCCAATCCTGGCAACATCCTCATAAACCTTTTCAAGTTTCACAACATCCTTCCAATAGCAGAATTGAATACAGTATTCCAAAAGTAGCCTAACCAATGTCCTGCACAGCTGCAACATGACCTCCCAACTTCTATACTCAATGCACTGACCAATAAAGGCAAGCATACCCAACGCCTTCTTCACTACCCTGCCTACCTGTGACTCCACTTTCAAGGAACTATGAATCTGCACTCTTTGTTCAGCTGAACTCCCCAGGACCTTATCATTAAGTGTACAACTCTTGCCCTGCTTTGCCTAAACTCCATCTGCCACTCCTCGGCCCATTGGATCAAAATCCCATCATACTCTAAGGTAATCTTCTTTGTTGTCTGCTCCACCTCCAATTTTGGTGTCATCTGCAAACTTACAAACCATACCTCCTATGATCACATCCAAATCATTTATCTAAATGACAAAAAGCAGTGGACCCAGCACTGATCCTTGTTGCAGTTCTTACTATCACTGCATCCAAGTAGCTAGTTTTCCTCTACTCGGTGCGATCTAACCTTGCTAACCAGTCTACCACGAGGAACCTTGTCGAACACCTTACTGAAGTCCATACAGATCGCATGCACTGCTCTGCCCTCATCAATCCTCTTTGTTACTTCTTCAAAAAACTCAATCAAGTTAGTGAAACACTATTTCCCATGCACAAAGCCATGCTGACTATCCCTAATCAGTCCTTGCCTTTCCAAATACACGTAAATCCTGTCCCTCAGCATTCCCTCCAATAACTTGCCCACCATCGATGTCAAGCTCACCAGCCAACAGTTCGCTGACTTTTCCTTACCACCATTCTCAAATACTGGCACCACATTAGCCAACCTCCAGTCTTTCGGCACCTTGCCTGTGGCTATCGCTAATACAAATATCTCGGCAAAGGGTCCAGCAATCTCTTCCCTGGTTTCCCAGAGTTCTAGGGTACACCTCTTTAGGTTGAAATTTTGCTGGCCAACTATCTTTCAATTCCTGTCTGTGATCACTAGATTCTAACAAGCAACATCATTCAGGAGACTCTGTCTGGTCAATAAATAGTGCAGAACCTCTATGTTAAAAAGGTGCTTAGTTAGGAATGTACAAACAAGTGCAGGCCATTCAGCCCCTTGAGCCTGCTCTACCATTCAATAAGATCATGGCTGATCTGTGGCCAATTCCATAAGGCCGCCTTAGGCCCATATCCCTTAATACTCTTGCCTAATAAAAATTTATCTATCTCCAACTTAAATGTAATAATTGAATTAGCATCAACTGCCATTTTAGGAAGGGAGTTCCAAGCCTTCACTACTCTCTGCACATACAAGTACTTTCTAACATCCCTCCTAAATGGCTTAGCCCCAGGTTTTAGAATATGCTCCGGTTCTAGAATCTTCAACCAGTGGAAATAGTTTATTTGTATCTACCCAGTTTTTCCTGTTAATATACTGAAAGTCTTGATTAGATCACCATTAACCTTCTAAATTCTGGAGAATAAAAGTCTAATTTATCTAATCTCTCCTCATAACGTATTTTGTGAAGTCCAGGTATCAACCTTCTAAACTGGCACTGAATTCTCCCCAGGGCCAAAACTCCTTCCGAAAGTGTGCTGTTCAGATGTACTCTCAGTGTTCTAGGTGGGGTCTAAAAAGGGTTTTGTATAACTGCAGCAGAATTTTAATTTCTCCAGTTGCCACAGGGGGATTTCAGTCCATGTCCCCAGAACACTAACCTGGGCCTCTAGATTACTAATCCAGTAACAGTACCATTATACTACAATCTCCCCCTTTAGACATCACTGTAGAGGTGTACTGCTGTTCAACTATTACGTTCATGTATAAAGTTTTGGCAAAGATCTGTAGGTCAGGTTGTGGATGAGGTGAATGACTTGCTCATTGAGCTGGTTGTTTTTGTTCAGACGTTTCGTCACCATGCTAGGTGACATCATCAGTAGAGCCTCCGGCAAAGCGATGTTATTCTATGCCGCTTGGAATTTATACTGTCCGGTCCATTTTGACGAGTACCGTTATTTCCAGTTTTGATCTATATGGGGTCCAATTCTACATGTTTTTTCATCGAAGTATGGGTGGAGAACCACAGCTCTAGGAATTCCCATGTGTCTGTGTTTGGCTGGGCTACTATAGTTACTTTGTCCCAGTTAAACTGATGGCCTTCATTGTCTGAACGTACAGATATTATGGAGAGCTCATCATGCCGTTTTGCTGCTAGCTGATGTTCGTATATTCTGATGGCTAGTTTCCTTCCTGTCTGTCCGATTTAACGTTTGTGGCAGTCGTTGCATGGTATTTTTGTAAAACACGTTCATTCTGCATGTTGTGGGAATGGGGTCTTTCATCCTTGTATGTGTTTGTTGTCAAGTGGTTGTGGGCTTGTGGGCCACCATGATTCCTAGTGGTCTTAGGAGTCTTGTTGTCAGTTCCGATATGTTCCTGTTGTAGGCAAGTGTGGTCAGTGTGTTAGGTCATACTGTATCTCCCTGCTGTCATCTGTTTTGGAGGCATCTGTGGATGAAGTTGCGAGGATATCCGTTTAAAGCAAGGATCTTGTATGACGTTGGCCAAGAAATTGTGGTTCAATCTCGCTATTGTTCAGTTGTGAGTGCGAGCATGCAGGCTGGTTTAACAATTAACTGAGTAACACGTAACTGACCTATAATTTTAAGCAATATATATTCTAGAGTCAGGCCTATCAATTCAACCAAAACCTGACAGTTTAACAGTACAAGTTAAAACAGCAAAAGTTAAAATGATATAAAGCTCCCATTTCTCCAAATTACACACCAACAGAAGGTTGTACAGTAGATTGCTATTTAGTATTCACCAGTTGTGTTCTCAAATTAGTCTTCTAGAAAAGTATCTAGAAACTAAAATTTGTACTAACCTGAGCTAACAACTGATCATACATGAAAACATTTTCACCTCAGATTTTATCAGTAGCATAGAAACAATGGTAGCAAACTTATAACGCAGATGCCCAAACTAATGCTCTGGGAACAAGGGTCAATCAAATCCCACTGTACAAATTGTTGGAATTATGCTGACCTCACCACCAATACCCATATTCCATGAAAGAAAGAGCAAAGTATGGCAACCAGAACCACACACTACACTCTTAAAGTTGGACTTGCCATGATCCAATAAACTTTGACTTAACTTCCCTATACTTAACGTCTATCCCCGTAGACCTGTGGCTGAGAGCTTGGTTTGTTCTTGTCAAACATTGTGTTATTAACTTGCAACATTACTTTTAGAGATTTATGTATTTGCTGAATCTCCTTCCATTCGTTATTCAATTAACATTCTCATTTTATCACAAGATTTTCTTTGTTTTTAGCAAAAGCTAATATCTCATATTTACATTACATGCTCAAACTACAAATTAGTAATACCTTCTGGTAATTACCTAATCATTCCCTAAAGTGGCATCAAATTTATGCAGTTTTTTTTAAATTCCAAATGATTAACATAATTGCCCAATAACTGCGGTCTCAGCACCGAACTTTTTTGGGACCCTACTTTCTATCTTCTGTCACTTTGAAGAGCTATTCTTTATCCATATTTTCAGCTGTCTTGAAGTCAGCTAGCAACCCATTCTGCTACATGTCCAAATTAACGCTTCATGGGTATATTGTTATTTTCTAGATGTTTTTCTATTTTACCCTTCAGTCAAAATTCCATTACATTTCCCATCATCAATATTAAACTGACGTGTCTATTGCTCCCTGGACAGGTTTTATCACTTTTTCTCAAACACAGAAAATCTGTAATTGTGTCCATTATCTCTTCCTTAGATTCTTTTAAAATACATCCAGGCATGGCATTTATAATCTGATTAGGTTATTTAATAATTCATTTATATTTTAAATGGAATTTATGCAATTTAAAATCTAACCGTCTGATAGCATGTCTACCTAATATATCTCCCTGGCAAATACAGAACTATTTCATATTCCTGCCACTTCACTACTGCTGCCTATAATTTTATTTTCTCCAACTCTGGCAGTCTAACTTTCCTTTTTATTTATATGCTTGCAGAACATTGTACTTTTTGTGTTATGTACCTCAACGATTTAACCTAAATCTTCTCCTCACCAGCTTTTTTTTCTTGCTGTAAACCTAAGAAATAGATGCAACAATAGACTATACAGCCCATTAAATCTGCACCACTATTCAATACAATCATGCATAACCTTGGGTTTCAATTCACTTTATGTGTTCCTAAATCCCTTTATTCAGAGAGAGCTATCTCAGCTTTAAATATATTGAATGGTGGAGCATGCATAAGCCTCTGGGGTAAATTCACAACTTTATAAACTTGCAGCTTTAAACTGGGCATTCATGAAGCACTGGGAATTAACAACAGTCATATAATTTGCAACCTTACAGCCTGGCATATCACTATCTTTACCATGCCATCAATCCAAATGTCCAAACTTCATACGAGGAGCATAAAAGAGCATGCCAACGGCAATTAAAACAGACGTGCAAAACAGGACTGTTTCTCCATACTTAACAGAAGCAGCATTCTATACATAATGTTAAGCGATCCAACAATCAATAACTTAGATCAAAGCTATCTACTCTGTTACATCCAGTCATAACAGGCTGTGAAACATTAAACACTAATTGGGAGCAGGCTTTGTCTCATCCTTGACAATGGTGAAGAACACTGAAAAAGCCTCAAGAATTTGAAATTATATTGAGCCAATAACGGTTAAGGTAATCTTTCTCTTCCTGTTCCGGTAGTCCCTACTACAGATGCCAAACCTCAGCTACTTCGATTCACTGTGAGATTAAGAAACAGCTAAATGCACAGGATAAGGCAAAGATTATAGGCCTCAACAACATTCTGTTGTAGCGAGGCTGTTTTCCAAAACAAAGTGTGCACCTATGCAAGCTGTTTCAATTCAACTACTTCCGTGTAGTTACAGTGGTGTCTACCTAATAAGTGGAAAAAAGTGTTCAGGTATAGCCTTTCATTAAAAGCATAAAGTATGCAAATACTATTAAATGATCAGCTCCATCATAACTATTTCAAACCATCCTCTCTTGGTGTACATGGCATTAGAAATGAGAGGAGCATTGGTCACCACTGATCAGAAACTTAACCAAACCAGTCACACAAATATTGTGGCTACATGAGCACAGGAGGCTGACTCACCAAAGCCTTTCAGTTATTTGCAAGGAACAACGAGTGCAATGTCATATTTATTTCCCTGGACAACTATAGCTCCAACAAAGCTCAAGGGTTTGAAAACCATCTGGGACAAAGCATCCTCCTGGGTGTAGCATCCCATTAATCTTGCTCAAATACTGGCACACTGCAGAAACTTGCCAATACTCAAGTTCAAACCCACTTGTTCCAGCATTGTGCAATAACATTTCTGCACAGATTGATTAAAAAATAGATTCAACAGCAAATTCAAAAACAGTGACTTACTGTCTACCACAACAAGGAAAAATCTTTGGGGTGTTGATGTTCCACCTGTCATTTACATGCCCACACATTGCAAATTTGTTTAGCTATGCGATATTTAGTGCAGTTTTTCACTCACTCTCATGTTTGCTCAATCACAGTTTGGCAGGACTAAACATGTGCATTGTGCAGGCACTGCATATTGTACACACACAGATGACCATTTTCACTGTTCAATGACCACAATATTTTCCAGGAATGCGTCCCACGAATGAACGGACTTTACTGCATCACTCAAGATCCATAATATACCAAGTTAAGCATACAAATTTAAACAATTTTTCATTTTACTCCTCTTTATTGGGTTTCCTCAATCTGTCAAATGCAATTTATCAACTGGGGCCACTGAAACTTTGTGATTATGTTTTACTTAAAAGTCATTCATGGGATTTAGGTGCCACTGGCTAGGTCAGAATTTATTGCCCATTCCTAACTGACCGGAATGCAGTGAAGTCAACCTCATTACTGTGGGTCTACAATCATGAGATTTTCTTTCCTGATGCACATCAGTGAACCAACCAGTTTTGTAAAAATCGACAGTATTACATGGTTACTGTTAGGCTCATTTCTTAGGACACTTTTTTATTGAATTCAAATTTCACTATCTGCCATGGTGGGATTCAAACCCACGTCCACTGACTATTAACCTGGGATTCTGGATTAATACAACACCACCACCCCGGTCAACTATTCACATGATGCATATAGAACAGTGCAGCCAATATCCATCATCAAAAAGGAACCTGCACAAAAATGCACTCACAGCATGAATCAGAAAGCAACCCATACTATGAAAGATGATAACACCTTGGAACTTACTGTTTATCAATTCTCTCACTTCACTTTTACAGATGGCGATGTAAGCTGGATGCAACATTTCTATATTTTTCAGTGAGCATGCATTCTTTGTGAAATTATACATCTTCTCCGAAAATGAAATCATTGATTGTCCTTCTGTCTCCATGTAAATAATATCACAATTATTGACACTGAAATTTTAAAGCCCTTACAAACCTGTTGGCATTGATAATTCCAACTATGTCACAAAACACCATGCAAATACTGAGATGTTCTGTGTTTTCCAAGCAGCTAGGTTATGAGCCAAAACACTTGTGTCCAAAGAAGTTAAACTGACTAGTATGGGAAAAACGTACCAGCAGAAAAGTAAAATATCACTAAATATACATTTCATCATGTGAAATTAATTCTGGGGTACTGCAGTTTCAAAATGCAAACATTCCACTTAAGCATCACTAGAAAGTGATCACATTTCTGGTTGCAAATCAAAAAAACTTTATATTGCATGGCACGTTCAGCTGTTAAATTAACTCTTGTTTTCTTAATCCTTGTCAATGGATTAAATCATACTTCATTCACACAGCAAATCATCTCAAAGGTTTTGGCAATATTTTCAGAAACCGCGTTAATAAAACTAATTAACCATTACTAATTAAGTCAGCAGCCATCTTTTCTAGCCATTTTCCATACTGTCACAAGAACTGCTAACAATTCTTTTCTAATGGTGCTGCATCAGACAAAGTAGATAGGTCACCTGGTCAGGATTTTTGTTGTTATCCAAATCATGGGACATGGGCATCGCTGGCTGGCGAGCATTTCCTATCCATCCTAATTGCCCTTGAGAAGGTAGCAGTGAGCTACATTCTTGAACTACTGCAGTCCATGTGCTGTAGGTTGACCCACAATGCCCTTTGGAAGGGAATACGAAGATTCTGAACTAGTGACAGTGAAGGAACTGCGATATATTTCCAAGTCAGGTTGGTGATGGCCTGGAGGAGAACTTGCAGGGAGTGGCTTTGCAATATTGATCAAATACTCCATCACTGTCATAAGGATGGATGGTATCTTGGTGGGTTTCTCAAATGAGGCCATATGGATAGAACTTTGAAAAAAAAGGACAATCACATTTTTGGAGATGCACTGTAGGCCCCCTAATAGTCAGTGACAGATAGAAAAACATATGCAGACAAATCTCAGAACGGCATAAATAAGAATACTAATAGTAGGGATTTTAACTTGGAGTCAGAGTCATATAGCATGGAAATAGACCTTTCAATCCAACTCATCCACGCCGACCAGACATCCCATCTGACCTAGTCCCATTTGCCAGCATCTGGACCATACTCTAAACCCTTCCTATTCATATACCCAAACTGATGCCTTTCACTTGTTGTAACTGTATCCATCTCCAGCACTTCCTCTAGCAGCTAGTTCCATACACACACCACTCTCTGCGTGAGAAAGTTACCTCTCGGGTCCTTTTTAAATCTTTTCCCTCTCACCTGAAACTTATGTCCTCTAGTTTTGGACTTCCTTACCCTGAGGAAAAGACCTTGACTATTCACCCTATCCATGACTCTCACGATTTTACAAACCTCCTAAGCTCCAGGGAGAAAAACCCCAGTCTATTCAGCCTCTCCCTATTACTCAAACCTTCCAATCCCAGCAATAACCTTGTAAATTTTTTTGCACCCTCAAGTTTAACAATATCTTCCATATAGAAGGGCGACCAGAACTGTACATAGTATTCCAAAAGTGGCCTCACCAACATCCTGTACAGCTGCAGCAATGACGTCCCTACTCCAAAACAAAGCTCTGACCAATGAAGGCAAGCATGTCAAACGCCTTCTTCATCACCCAATCTACCTGAGACTCAACTTTCAAAATAAAATGCACCTGCACCCCTAGGTCATTTTGTTCAGCAACACTCCTCGGGGCTCTACCATTAAGTTTATAGATCCTGCCTTGGTGTGCCTTACCAAATGCAGCACCTCATATTTGTCAAAATTAAACTCTATCTGCCACTCCTCAGCCCACTGTACTCTGAGATAACCTTCTTCACTGTCCACTCCACCATTTATTTTGGCATTATCTGCAAATTTATGAACCACGCATCCGATGTTCACATCCAAATCATTTCTATAATAATGACGATAAGCAGTGGAGTCAGCACCGATCCTTCGGGCACACTGCTGGTCACAGGCCTGCAGTTCAAAAAGCAACCCTTTACCACCATCTTCAATCCAATTTGGTGTCCTTTTAGCTACTGGCATAGACAAAAAGGCTTAGAGGAGGTGAAATTCTTAAAATGTGTCCAGGACAGCTTTTTAAGCCAGCATGCACAAAGTCCTACAAGGAAACTGGTGGTGGAAATCTAATTTTAAGCCCCTGCCATCTGCAATAAGCTTCCACAAGCCTGGCAAATGTTAGATATGTCAGTGGGAAAGCATTTTTGGCCTTAATGACCATAATTGAGTAAGATTAAGGAAACACCCGGTTTCCTCCCACAGTCCAAAGATGTGCAGGTTAGCTGGATTGGCCATGCTAAATTGTCCAGGCTAAGTAGATTAGCCTTGGGAAATGCAGGGATGTTTTAGGGGGTGGGCGGGACCAACTCCTAATTCCTCCGCCTCCGCTGCACCTGCTCCCAAGATGGGGCTTTCCACTCCCGAACATCCCAGATGTCCTCTTATTTCAAGGACCACAACTGCCCCCCTTCAGTGGTCGATAATGCTTTAGACTGCATCTCTGGCGTTTCCTGCACCTCTGCCCTCACATGCCCTCCGCACAACAAAAATAAAAACAGAATCCCCCTTGTCCTCACATATCAGTCCACTAACCTCCGGATTCAACATATCATTCTTCGACACTTCCGCACCTGCATTCTGACCCCACAACCAAGGATATATTTCCCTCCCCACCCCTATCTGCCTCCTATAGAGACTGCTCTCTACGCAACTACCTCATCCACTCCACACTCCCCACTAGCCCCTCCACCCCCGGCACCTTTCCCTGAAACTGCAGGAAGTGCTACACCTGCGCCGACACCTCCCCCCTCACCTCCATCCAAGGAACAAAAAAAAACCTTCCACATCAGACAGAGGTTCACCTGCAAATCTGCCCATGTGGTCTACTGCATCCACTGCTCCCAATGTGGCCTCCTCTACATTGATGAGACCAAGCGGAGGCTCGGAGACCGCTTTGTAGAGCACCTGTCCTCTGTTCATGACAAACGACAACATCTTCCAGTTGTGAACCATTTCAACTCCCCATCCCACTCCCTGGGCGACATGTCCATCCTGGGCCTCCTCCAGTGTCACAACGACGCCACCCAGGAACTGGAGGAGCAGCACCTCATATTCAACCGTGGGAGCCTACAACCCAAAGTTTTCAATGTGGACTTTACCAGTTTCAAAATCTCCTCACCCCTGGCCTCATCCCATGACCAATCCTCCCTCTCATCCCCACCTCCTTGACCTGACACAACTTGTCCATCTTCTCTCCCACCTCACTGACTAATCCCCACTACTGCCTACCTGCACTCACCTATCACCATCCCACCTAATTTCCCCAGCCCCACCCCTCCTCCCTCTACTTATTTCAGAGCTCCCTTCCCCCTCCCCCCATTTCTGAAGAAGGGTCCCTACCCAAAACATCAACTTTCCTGCTCCTCTGATGCTATCTGGCCCGCTGTGCTCTTCTAGCTCCACACTGTGTTATCTCTGACTCCAGCATCGGCAGTTCTTACCATCTCTAGCATCTATTGCCTCTGATTCAACATCTGCATGCTTCCCCTCATCATCATCCATAAACACAGCATCAATTTCCACATGCATGCTGATAATAATCAGCTCTATTGCTCTTCCACCTCAGTCTCAACATTGTATAAGCAAATAATTTCTCCAATACCGGACAGCCAAAGCTGTTATCTTGGCTCTCCAGCCCAAACTCCACTTTCTTGCCACCAACTGGGTCTCTCTCCCCAGCAACTGCCTATCTCCAAACTCTGAAATTCTCTGTCCAAGTTTTTCCATTTCCCTTTCCTCCTTTAAGACGTCTTAAAAGCGCTCCCTTAGACCAAGCTCATGGTTGTCAATCCTAATAATACCACGTGACTAATTGTGTTTAATAATGCTCCTGCAACAATCAAGAAACAGGAAAGGAATAAATGGGCGCTTTTTCAGATTGCAAGCAGTAACAAGTGGATTACAGCAAGGATGTGGTTGGACCCCAACTATTCGCTATATAACAATTTTGATGAGGGAATCAAATGCAACATTTCCAGGTTTGCTGATGACATAGAGGTAGGTGTGATTGAATGGTGAAGACTATATGGAAGGCATGCAAGGCAAATTAGACAAATTGAATGAGTGGGCAAATCCATGGCAGATGCAGTATAACATGGTTAATATGAAGTCACCCACTTCAATAGCAAAAACAAAATGACGAATTATTAGTTAAATGAAGAAAGATCGGGAAATATTGAGACCTGGATGTTCTTGTACACCAGTTACTGAAAGCAAGCATACATAGAGTGAGCAGTTTGGAAGGCAAACAGTACGTCAGCCTTCATTGCAAGATGGTTTAAGTACAGGGCTTGGGTGAGACTATACCTGGAGTTGTTTGTAGCTCTCTCTCCTTACCCAAGTAAGGATATAGTTGCCACAAAGGGAGTACAACTAAGGGTCACCAGATGGAGTTTCAGGAATGGCTGGTTTCCTGTACAGGAGAGAATGGATGACTGGGACAATATTCACCAGCATTTAGAAGAATGAAAAGAGATCTCCATAAAACCAAAAAGACTGGATGCACGGATGATGTTGCCCCTGACCTGTAAGCGGGAAACTAGAACAGTGGGGTCATAGGTTTACCATATGGGGCAGATTATTTTGGTATGAAATGAGGAGAAATCTCTCAATACAGAGGGTGGTAAACCTCTGAAATGCTCTACCAGAAGACTGTGGAGTCCAAGTCATGAATATGTTTAAGAAAAAATAATATAATTTCTAGAGACCGATAGTATCAAAAAGCGTGTGGGGAGAGCATGCACATATGGTGTTGCGAAAGAAGATCAGCTATGAACATGGTGAATGGCAAAGCCGGCCAATCACCTACTCTCGCTCTTATTTTTTACGTTTCACTGTAAATGCAACTAGCAGTTACAAAGTATTGCATGATGTAATCGAATGGTCAAATAGGCTTGAAGCATTGAATGGCTTTTTCCTGTTCTTATGCTATCACTAAAGAACTTTTAAGCTTGACAGTCTTTTCCTAATGAGTACAAAGTCAATAGCGTACCTTGAGAAATGCTGTCCACAGATAAAGGTAGCTTTTTTTTGAAAGAGATAGCAAGAACTGAAGATGCTGGAGTCAGAGACAACACAGTTGAAGTGTCCCAGCCCGAAACATCAACTTTCCAGCTCCTCTGATGCTGCCTGACCTGTGTTCCTCCAGCTCCGCACAGTGTTCTCTTTTTTTAAAACCTGTTCTTATCGGAAACTAACAGGATCAAAATACACAACTGATCTGATACTTGACCAATTAGTTCCTCGGAGGAAATGAAAAACATAGAGAAATTCTATAACCAGTTGCTCAAGAAATTAACAAAACAAAAAGTAGAGCAAAACCAACAATAAAACAGGAAGAATAGCTGACTGGCAGTTCCTTGAAAATGCACTGTTCCTCCTGTTCAGCGTTGGTATCTGCGAATTGGCTTCTGTGTTTCCAACACTTAAATTTAAGACAGTAGCTATAAAGTGCTTTAGGTCGTATCAGCGTTACGTGACAACTCAAATAAATAAGACACATTTACTATTCAAACTGTTCGAACACGTTCCATGGTTGGGCAAATCCCTGAGGCAGGTGGACTCGAACCTGGACCTTCTGAAAGGCACTACCAATGTTCTACCAGACTCCAAAAGTCTGACAACAGTGGAACTGGAATCCATTACAGCACAGTGACTGACACCTAAAGCCAGCACCTTCAACCACACAGCAAGCCAACCACTAAACAAATTCTATACTAGATCTTGTACGGCATTCTTGGCAAAGTTGTGATGTTTCAAAACAAAGATACGCTACATAAAGTGTACTGTATCAGGTCTCTCATTATGTGATTAAGTCAGATTTCACTTGTTAGCTGGTACTTTGTGTTTAAACCATATTTTTCTCTGAAAATTCAACTCACTTTATGTTATGTTGTTTTAGAGAAGCATTCCTCAACTCCTCGCCAAAAAAAAGTGAAGGATGCTAGCATAGCAAGATGAAATCAACATGCAATTCCTTTCGGCTGACAGAAAACATCACTTCTGAGCCTGAACTTTAAAAACATATTAAGCTGTCCTATTGAGAAATTAATGAAACTTCCAAAACATGAGTCAATTTTAGAAGCAAAGTTATACGCATTTTAACCGAAACGCAATCCTTCATGCTTTTAACCTGAAGTCAGCAGCCACAAGGAGAAAAAGATGGCAATTTGATTTATGTATCAGACACAGAAGTGTAAGCTGACAGTCATGCCAAGAGTATACATCTATATATATTTGTTAACGTGGATTACAAAGTGTCTGCCCTATGTATTTATTAAATGTTCATGTCTAACATACGTTTGAAAGATTCGGTTTTGATTTTTACAGTCGAGCACTTAGCAATAGTTTCAAATTATTTGATAGCTTAGGCGAAACTAAGCCAGGGTCTAAATCTGTCCAAAGTTTATCTTTCTTCACATCCAAGAATAGACATGTTAAAAAAAGCTAAATAAAGATGCAATAATAAAATTGTTACAATATAAGCTTGATTTAAAAGTTTCAGAGGCTGAAGATTAATTTCAGAATAAAAGATACCATACAACCAGACTATTTCAGTCTTTGTACTCCGCTCAAAACTCCACCCATTCATATTATCGTCTTAAAACCGTTAACATAACATGCAGTTGCCATCTCCGTTATATGCTTTTCTAATTTAAGATAACAAGGTGTAGAGCTGCATGAACACAGCAGGCCAAGCAGCATCAGAGGAGCAGGAAAGCTGACGTTTCGGGCCTAGACCCTTCTCTAGGCCCGTAACGTCAGCTTTCCTGCTCGGCCTTCTGTGTTCATCCAGCTCTACACCTCGTTATCTCAGATTCTCCAGCATCTGCAGTTCCTACTATATCTCTGCTTTTCTAAATTTCCTCTTTTTAAATTCATGTACAGGATGAGATGTCAGTGGCCAGGCCAACACTCATTGCCCATCCTTAATTGCCCAGAGAACAGATGAGACATTGTCGTGGGTCTGGAATCAAATGTAGGCCAGAGCAGTTGAGGTGGTCAGATTTCCTACCCTTTGGTGAGCCAGGTGGATTTTTTTTTTCCCAACAATCAACAATACCTTCATGGTCATCAATAAATTCTTAATTCCAGATTTTTTAGTGAATTCAAATTCCACCATCTGCCATGGTGGAAGCAGGGTCCCCAGAACATTAGTTGAGTGTCTGGATTAACATTCTAGCAATAACACCATGAGACCACTGTCTCCCCGAGGCATCCATAAATCTATAATATTTGCTTCAACTAATTCTGCAGCAGGGAGTTAGCAGAGCTCATGATTAATTTAAATCAACACTGACCTTCCAGATCAATTTTTGAATTTTTATGTTGTTTCACTAAAAAAAAACTATTTCCATGATCTGCCACTTCCAGAGCATCAAAACAACTCCTAACAAAGGAGCAAATTACATCCTATGTGACTGTGACTGATTATCACCTTTTACCATCTGTCTGAAGCCTTTTGATGCAATTTACCACCCTAACCTCCTGCAACGCTTCAAGACTTGTTCGGCTGGTTCGGACTACTGTTCTGGCTTAACTAATTATTGTATGTTACTTATAATGGCTTCTATTCCACATTCCGTGCCATTATTTCTGGAAAACCCCAAGAATCTAACCCTGGTCCTCTGTTATTCCTCATTTCTGTGACTCTTGGCGACAGCATTCAAGAAGTGGAGCACTGCTTTTCACATATATACTGACAACACCCAGCCCCACCACAGTCCCTCTCAACTTTCCCACTGTCACTAAATCAGGCAGTTTATCAGACATCCATTATTGCCTGAATTTTCTTCAATTTAGTATTAAGATTAAAGCTATAATTTTCAATCCCACTCTAAATTCTATTCCCTGTCAATCAACTCAATTTTGAAAGAATTAGCTCAGTTGGCTGAATTGCTGGTTTACAATGCAGAGTGATTCCATCACCATGTGTTCAATCCCCACACCAGGTCAGGTTACCATGAAGGATTCTCCTTTTCAACATCCCCACCCACACCCCCACATCACCTGAGGTGTGGTGACTCCTCTGGTCAAACCAGCACCAGTCATCTCTCTAATAAAACAGCAACCTTGTGGTCTGGTAAGAATCTGTTGACTTTACTTTGAACTCTGGTTAACTCTTGGTTAGTCTCCTACATTCTTGGCTTGGAGACCGCTTTGTGGAACACCTACGCTCAGTTCGTGACAAACGACTGCACCTTCCAGTCACAAACCACTTCCACTCCCCCCCCACTCCTTGGACAACATGTCCATCCTGGGCCTCCTCCAGTGCCACAACGATGCCACCCGAAGGTTGCAGGAACAGCACCTCATATTTCACTTGGGAACCCTGCAGCCCAATGGTATCAATGTGGACTTCACAAGCTTCAAAATCTCCCCTCCCCCTACCGCATCCCAAAACCAGCCCAGCTCGTCCCCGCCTCCCTAACCTGTCCATCCTTTCTCCCACCTATCCACTCCTCCCACCTCAACCCCCACCACCACCTCTTATCAGCCTCATCCCCGCCTCCTCGAACTGTCCGTCTTCCCTGGACTGACCAACTCCCACCCTAACTCCCCACCTACACTCACCTTTACTGGCTCCATCCCTGCCTCCTTGACCTGTCCGTCTCCTCTCCACCTATTGCTCCTTTATCCATCTTCCATCCACCTCCCCCTCTCTCTCTATTTATTTCAGAATCCCCTTCCCCTCCCCCATTTCTGAAGGGACCAGACCCGAAACGTCAGCTTTCCTGCTCCTCTGCTGCTGCTTGGCCTGCTGTGTCCATCCAGCTCTACACCTTGTAATCTCAGATTCCCCAGCATCGGCAGTTCCTACTATCTCTCCTACATTCTCGCCTTCCTCCTCAGTCCACCAGCCTCCAAGATATCTGCACCCATCTAATTCCAGCAATTCTTAAACATTCCCACCTCTAACCCCCACTACTTTTTGTGCTTTTGGTTGCCTAATACCCAAACAATGACATTTCCATGTCCCCACTTCTGACCTTACGATGGTGCGAAATCATGTTTTACATATTCATTGGAATTAGGCTAGATGAGCATTTATTGTCCATTCCGAATTGCTCAGAGGACAGTTGAGAGTCAACTACCTTGACTGCCCAGAGTCTGATAAGGATGGCAGCTTTTCTTCCCAAAAGGATATGAGTGAATCAGATGAGTGTTTATATTTGAGAGATACATGGTCACTATTAGGCGAGCATTTAATATCTAGTTTTCCTTTATTATTGAACTCAAATGTCACCATTAATTTGAAACCCAGCATAACCAATGTCCTAAAACATGAGCCTGAGGTTATGGATTAGTAGTCTAGTGACATTGTAACAATGCCATCACCTCTCCAGAAGCATTTGAAAATAGTTGGGCCTGGACAACACCTAATAATGCCTTTTAGTGACATGTCTTGAGGCACTTCACCAATGTTTCAAAACAAAAATGTACAATCTCACCTCAAGTCCTTCACTAAAAACATCCTGGGGAGATGGGGTACCTACTGACTATAAACTCTATTAATACCATAGCTACAAAGAGCTGGTTAGAGGCTAGGAATCCAGCAGTGAGTAACTCACCTTCTGGCTCACCAAAGCCTGTACACTATCTACAAGGAACTAGCCAGGAGTGTGATGGAATACTCCCCATTTGCCAGCTCCAACAGAACAAGCAGCTTGATACCACCCAGACAAAGCAGACAGCTTGATCAGCACTACATCCACATTCTTCCACCACTAATGCACAGTCACCACCTGTGTGTACCAATTACAAGATGCACTGCAGAATTCAAAAAGGTCCTTCAAACAGCACCTTTCAAACCCATGATCATTATCATCTCGAAGGACAAGGTCAGCAGATACAAGGGAACACCACCACTTCGAAGTTCCTCTCAAAGCTCCTATCATCCTGACTTGGAAATATATTGCTTTTCTTTTGTTGTCTTTGGGCAAAACTTGTAAAACTCACTCCATAATGGCATAATCAGTGTACTTATGTTATTAAATCGATTATAGCAGTTTAAGGCACAACTCACTACCAGCTTCTCAAGCGCAACAACGGATGGGGAATAAATCCTGGCCCCGCCAAAGTCCACACCATCTCAATTAATTTTATTACAAATCAGCTACTGTCTCTGTTTGGTCCAAGGCTGCGAGGAATTTTGAAGTTCAAACACCTTTGATGGAAGTTAAACTGAACATAGATAATATTATTGCTGTAAGTGCCTCCTGATAGGATTGTCAATGACATCTACCTTAGCTGGCGACTGAGTAAGGCAGTTACTGGCTGAGTTGGATCAGTTCTACTTGTTGTGGACAGGAAATCTCAGCTCAGTGGTCAACACTGTCGGGTAAATGCCAGTGTTACAGCTGTACTGCAAAATAGCTTGAGAGGAAGGCATGACTAGCTTTGGAGACAGCCATCTGCACAATGCTGTCAGGGACTATATTCCTGTTTCTTAATGCCATTGGGTAATGACTGGAACTCCATCTTCAAAAGCACTATGGGTTCACCTACTTCACGCAGACTGTGAACAGTGAACACTCGAGAAAGTGAATGGCTTATCACCATGTTCTCAAAGGTAATGAGGAAGGGGCAGCAAATGCCTACCATGCCTGAAATTTTCACATCCTATGGACAAAGGTCCATAGCCTTCGCTGCACCTCATTAGTTCAACTGGTGATTAATATTATGAGCAGCGAATGGAATTGAACAGAAGACCAGGATCTGGAGGACACTAAAATGAAGCACCCATTCAGCACTTGACTGATGATACTTGCAAATGCTCCAGCCTGGTCTAATGCAATGATATCATAGGTCCCACCATCAATGAGGATGGGGATATTTGTGGAATCTCCTATATCATGTTCAGCATGGTCAAAGTGCCATACAGATGATGGAAAAGATATTCAAAAAGGGCAGGACTTCATCTCCACACAGTCTGTGTCATTCCTCTCAATGCTGTCAGAGTCAAATGCATCCGTGACAGATAAATTGGTGCGGACGAGGTCTTTCTTGTCCCTCTTGTTGGTTCCCATGTTTGCTGTCACAGGCTCAGCGCAGCATTTATGTCCTTGGGAGCTCAGTCAGTAGTGGAGCTACAAAGCTACAATTGTTCATTGAATTTCCCCACCGAGAGAACAAATGGTGCCCTTCCTATTCTCAACATTACTCCCAGGTAGTATTCAACAATGAAGTACAGATTTTTCAGTGGAGGGAGGACAGGAGGTGGTAATCCACAGGTGTTCTTGCCTGAGCTGAACCTGATGCCATCAGACTTCACTGTCGCTAGAGTCAAAAATCAAGAAATCCTTGCAGTAGACTTTTTACTTATTGAATTTGAGCTGCGGTGAGATTTGAAGTCACGTTTCTAAATCATTCATCCAGTAGCATTATCACAACATTAACATCTCTTCACAGAGACTATGATCAAAAACAGCAAGGTAGAATTCAAACGAACTTCCAGACCCGAGTAAGAAGCTTCAATGCCAATGGTGAATAGGAGATGTAAAAAGTACCATGCGGCTTATCATGTTCCAGAGTCTGAGGTCAAATAAAAGTTGAAAATCCAGATTTTTGACAGGGAGGGTGTAGAGTGGTACAAATTGCTTGATTTCACTCAGCATAGCAATTGCAATTTAAATTCCTTCATGGAAAACTACTTTCTCCTCATAATTTAGTTAAGTCAGAAATAAAAGACCCAAACAATGGCAAGCTGAAGAAAACGTCAACATATCACACAAACTCCAGAAAGCAAATGCCATAATCTCACCCTGAATGAAGAGGATAAAACATGTCAAAGTCATTCCAGTTCTTAACAGAACATTTCAAAAGACAAATGTAAATTTGTCAAGTCCATTTTAGTCTTTACTGATACTGACTTTTTCTCCTTATTCAACATTTGACAAACTGAACAATTTTTTTATGACAAAACATTATGTTAATTTTCAGCAACAGTATGTTTGTCTGAAAATTAGCATTTTTTAAAAAGGTCAAACTTAAATGTCATCTGGAATCAGCAATTAAGTCAAGAGCATAAATTACTTATTCGATCTGTTCTTTGGAATGAAGCCTAGCCAAAGAAAGTGCAAGATCATGTCATACTAACGATCTTAAGAAACATAATCCACTTGGTGCCAAAGGGCAGAGATTGCAGCTCAGTCATGTCTCCAACAGCCTCGTTGGCACTTTGGGTGGAGTTAGTTTGTTCTATGGTAAAGTGTCAAAGAGACCAGCAATGCAATATCACATTAAGGTAAGCATACAGGGTCAAGGCATACTGAGGTTCTTCTCAAACAGCTGTGGCCCAATTTTGGCATCAGGGCTTGAAAATAAATTTGAGTGAAACTGTTTTTATTCCCAGCATTGCAAAATCTCCAGAATCAAACACAAGTATCTAGTTATCCCAAAGTTAATTTTAATACTTAAGCCTGAGTTTTTTTTTGTTTGAACACGTTTCTTAGAACGTAGAAAAATTAGGAAATAGAAATACTTAAAACCAGTGTATGAACTGTCTGGTATTTCCGCCATAATTATTCAGCTAACTATAACTATAAAAACACACACGAAGGCTATCCCATTACACAGGGCAAGGATTCGATGTATCAATACAGTAATTTAGAAGGCTAGCTCCTAATTAAAATATATTTTCTGAACCATTCAGCAATTTTTTAAAGTGCTATCTGGTCCTTGTTATCTTTCTATGTTCCTAAGAGGCATTTAAGTAGACTGTTTTCCACTATTATAAATGGCAATTTTAAATATTTTGAAGTAAGGGTGAATATCTGTGCACATAGAGATGTTGCTGAAAATAGATCACGGCTGCTAAACTCGTGAAGGATGCAATTTGGACGAAAAAAAATCTCCAGCCTCTGAATCCCATGTGATCTGGGGTGAGCACAGCGTTCGGCACCTTTCCCCTACTCAAAAGAGCCGGTTCCCGATTTCAGGCTGTCCCAAAGGCCCAGCAATAAAAAAAGAGGAATAAGAAAAAGACCAGGTAACGTGGGGCCCACTCTGCATAAACTGATTCATTCCACCCTCCCCCGGCAAAACTCGGCCTCGGAGCAAAGCTGACATTCCCCGAGAAGAAGAAGAATGAACCGAACCGAACCGAGCCGATCCTCGCTGAGAATCCCGGCACACTCAGTCACACCGAACCCGGCGGCGGCACCATCACGACGCAGCCGAGGATCCAGGCACGGCCTAGTCCGCGTTACCAAAATGGCGGCTGCGGCGAGCGAACTGCCGGGGGATTCGAGTGGAGCCGGCCGGGGCCTCCCGATACCCCGGAGTTTGGGAGGGGGGGGAAAACAAGGAGGAGATAGGTGCTGAAGGACCAGCTCTCAGCCACCCAACCGGGGCGAGGCAAACAACGGCGGCGGTGCCGCAGCCGCAGCAGCAGCAGTGAAGAATGCGAAGAAAACGGAAGAAGAGTGTGAATGTGTGAGAGGAGCGACACCCGGTCCGTGTAATGCAGAGTAACTAACAAATAAATAAATATATGTCGGTGCGAGCGTCAGTCACCTTTGAATTTGAGCTCGACGGGCGGATCAAGGATCAGTACTTGCTCCAATCTGGCCATTGTCGTGGGGGGGGAAGGGCTGACACTCAGAGCCTTCACTGCCTGATGGCGCTTATCCGATCCTCTCCGGGAGGAGGAGGAGGGGTAAAAGGGGCTGATTTTTTTTTTCTTTCCCTCCGCCTCACTCGGACTCTGCAGGACGCCGACGTGCGCGCACCCGATCAGGGCACGCCAAAGTGCGTGCGCGTCCTCAGACGCCACCCGGGGTGTTGCTCACCGGCCACGAGCGTGCGCAGTGCAGTTTACCCCGTGACGCGCGGACGGGCTGTCCGCGATGATGTGGCGCACTGGCAGAGGTCCCGCCTCTCATCCGTGAGATAACGAGGTGTAGAGCTGGATGAACACAGCAGGTCAAGCAGCATCAGAGGAGCCGGAAGGTTGATGTTTCGGGCTTAGACCCTTCTTCAGAAGTCTAGGCCCGAAACATCAGCCTTCCAGCTCCTCTGATGCTGCTTGGCCTGCTGTGTTCATCCAGCTCTACACCTTGTTATCTCAGATTCTGGAGCATCTGCAGTTCCTGCTATCTCTCATCCGTGAGACCCAGGTTCAAGTCCCACCTGCTCCCGAGCCTTGTGATAGCAGGGATAGTAGGAACTGCCGATGCTGGAGAACTGAGATAATAAGGAGTAGAGCTGGATGAACACAACAGGCCAAGCAGCATCAGAGGAGTGGGAAAGCTGACCCTTCTTCAGAAAAATTATTATTAAAATATCAGTCGTGAATTAATCCCTCGCTGTAGCGTTGGGGAGGGGAGAGCATAGTTTGCAGTCTCTGTTTCCTTGGTAACTCACGGTGCCAAGAGTTAATATGCTAGTATGCTCAAAAACCAAGAGTTAGGCCTGTAATACAGGGGAAATCATTGAGCCCATCCAGTTTGCACTGACAAAAACCCTTCTGTGGTAATCTCACTTTCTGGCACCTGCCCATAGTTTTGAACGTTATGGCATTTCAAGTGCTCATCCACATTTTAAATAGATGATGAGGTTACTTTTCCTGGGAATGCATTCCAGATTCCCACTACTCTCTGAGTGAAAAAAACCCATTAAATCCCCTCTAACTTTCTCAACCTTCACCTTAAAATTGTACTTCCTCATTATTGAGCCTTTGTGAATAGGTTTTTCTCATTGGGCAAGATGTTACAAGTGGAATGCCTCCACCCCTCATCCCCCCCACCACGGATCAATGCTGCAGGGTCCTGCTTCTATTTATGGTCTCTGTCAGTGACTTGGCTGAAGGGGCCGAATGCATTGTTGCTAAATCTGCTTAATACACAAAGACAGGTAGGAAAGCAAGTTGTGCCAAAGTCTGCAGTGGAATTTAGGTAAGTTAGCTGAACAGGCAAATGGAGTATAATGTGGGAAAGTTAACTTGTCCACTTTGGCAGGAAAAGCAGTGTATTATTTAGTGGAGAGAGATTGAAAAATCCTTAAGGTGCAAAGGGACCTAGGTGTCATGGCATTTGATTTTTTTAGCAAGGAGAGTAGAATATGAAAGTGGGATGTTTTGCTTCAATTGAAAAAGCCATTGGTGAGACCGCATCCACAGTACAGTTTTGGGCTCCTTATTTAGGAACAGACATAATTGCATTAGAAACTAAAAGGCATAAACGCACAAAGGACTGAGGAAAATCTTTTCACACAGTGAGTAGTTGAGATATAAAATGCACTGCCTGGAAATATGATTGAGGCAGGTTCAGTTGAGGTATTCAAGGATATTGGATAATTATTTAGATAGAAATAGTGTGCAAGGGAATGAGAAGAAAGCAGGAGATTTCCACTAAGTAATGAAGATGTTTGAATTTGAAGAGCATATGCAGCTATGATGGGTCAAATGACCTCCATCTGCGCCATAACAATTCTGTGATTAGAACAATTAAAGGAGGGTTCCTGGAATGAGGATGCTACAAGAAAAGCTGAAGAAACAACACCTTATTTTCTGCTTGGGGACCCTGCAGCCCTCCAGACTCAATATCGAGTTCAATAATTTTAGGGCCTGAACTCTCCCATGTCCTAGCCCCCAATCGCACACACCAGGCATTGACTATAGGAATTGGGATGTTACGTTACAGTTGTATAAGTCGTTGATGAGGCCGCACTTGGAGTATTGTGTACAGTTTTGTTCACCCTGTTATAGGAAAGACATAGTTAGAATAGAAAGTGTGCAAAAAAGATTTACGAGGATGTTGCCAGGACTGGTAGACCTGAGTTATAGGAGAGGTTGGCCAGGATAGAACTTTATTCCTTGGATTGTAGGAGAATGAGGAGTGACCTTATTGAGGTGTATAAAATCATGAGGGGCATAGATAGGATGAATGCATATAGTCTTTTTCCCAGGGATGGGAAATTGAAAACTAGAGAGCATAGGTTTAAGGTAAGAGGGGATAGATTTAAGAAGAACCTGAGGGGTAACTTCTTCATGCAGAGAGTGGTGCATAAATGGAATGGGCTGCCGGAGAAAGTGGTTGAGGCAGGTACAATAGCAGCTTTTAAAAAACATTTGGATAGGTACGTGGATAAGAAGGATTTAGGGGGATATGGCCCAAATGTGGGTATTTGGAACTGGCTGAGTGGGCACCATGGTCAGCATGGACCAGTTTGTGCTGAAGGGCCTGTCTCCATGCTGTATTACTCTGTGACTCTATCACATACCCTGCCATTACACACTAGCTACTAACAGCTTCCATTAACAGCTATTCACCCTCCCAGCCAGATCATTATCCACTCCTTTGTCTGTCCAACTATTCTTCTCTCTTTTTGGGCTCTATTCCCACCTATCATTTTACTCCTTACCCCATCCCCCACCTACCTTCTGCATATAAATAGACATTTTCGTAGCTACCAACAGTTCTGAGGAAGGGTCACCGGACCTGAAAACGTTAACTCTGATTCCTCTTCCCAGATGCTGCCAGACCTGCTGAGCTATTCCAGCAATCTCTAATATAACAAGGTGTAGGGCTGGATGAACACAGCAGGCCAGGCAGCATCGGAGGAGCAGGAAAGCTGACGTTTCGGGTCTGGACCCTTCTTCAGAAATGAATATGTAACATATACTTGGTGCAGGAAATAAAATTATAATTTGATACATTCTTTCTATTAGTTTATTATAATTTGAAATGTATTGCTTGCACTTAAAAGGAATCACTTCTGCTTTTAACTGACCTTTTTTGTAAGTAACAGAGTAGAGAATATGGAAATGCTATCACATGGAGAAGTTGAGGTGACCAGCGTTGAAGGAGTAACAAAATAATTGCCTGAGCGAGGAAGGAATAGAAGGATGTGTGATTGAGTTAAATGAAGATATGAAACTACTCTCCATGACAACAATGGTGCAGTGATAATGCCTTTGAATTAATCATCCAGAGGCCTAAGACTATGGATTAAATCTAACCACAGAAGCTGACGGAATTTAAATTCCACTATTAAATCTAAAATTAGAAGCTGGTTTTAAAAACCCACTGATGCACTAATATTTTTCCTTTACGGAAGTAAATTTGGAGCCCTTAATTGGTTTGGCCTAGGTGTGACTGCAGATCCACAGGAATGTAGTTAACTCTCCACTGCCATCTGAGGTGGCCTAGCAAGCTATTCAGTCCAATTAGCATTGGTCAACAAATGCTGACCTTCCTGCAAGTTTTGCCCACAGTCCATCAAGGAATGTAACATAGAGTGCTTTTAGCAGAGTCACCTATACTCACCTACTCCTAAATAAAAACTGAAAGAAGGTCAGATGCTGTAAATCAGAAACAAAACAGAAATTGCTGGAAAAGCTCAGCAGATCTGGCAGCATCTGTGGAGGGAAATCAGAGTTAACGTTTAGGGTTTGGTGACACTTCCTCAGAACTGAGGATTTCCAACAATTTCTATTTTATTTCTCACCTACTCCTCAGCTTATTAAAACATTATATGGGTTGCTCACCCATTCTCTCTTACTCTTAGTTCTTATTATCACCTATTCAGCTGTCTTGGCCTGCAAACCATAATCTCCTTGTTTACCTACCCCTTTCATCTCTCTCTCTCGTTCTCTCTCCCTCTTTTCTCCCTGTCTCGCTCTCTGGGCTACATCTCCACCTATCCACTGACCTCTCCATTCCCCACTCCCACCCCAGCCTTGTCTTCAGGATAAATACCTGTTTTTCCAAGCTACTAACAATTCTGATGAATAGTCACTGGTCTCAAAACATTAACTCTGCTTTCTTCCCACTGATGCTGCCAGATATGTTGAGTTTCACCAGCAACATATGTTTTTTTTTGCTGGAATACTGTGAACAGTTTCAGGCTCCTTATCTATAAGCTAACTCTGGAAGAAGGCTGATCTCAGGAATGGGTGGACTGTGTAAATGGGGACTGGTTGAGTAGGTGGGTCTGTACTCACTTCAGTTTTGAAGAATGAGAGGGGACCTTATTGAAACACACAGAATTCTCAGGAAATTTAACAGGGTACATGAGCAAAGGTTTTCCCTTGTAGCAGTGTCTAGAATCAGAGGGTATTATCTCATAAAGAGGGTTCTCCATTTTAAGAAGGGGATGAGGAGGAATTTCTTTCCTCAGAGGGTAGTGGATCCATGGAATTCTTTATTGAAGAGGGCTGCCATAGACAGATTTTTAATCAGTGAGGGAACCAAAGGTTATAGTGAAAAAATTGTTTGTTGACGAACATCTGATCAGCCTTGATCTCTTTGAATTGTGGAGCAGACTCGATTGGCTAAATGGCCCACTTCTGTTCCTCCATCTTATGAGCTTTTGCTAGCGATGCTACAAGACCTGCTAATTATTTGCAAACATCTTCTGTTTATACTTGGTCTTTATGCAGTTGCCAGATTGTACGAACTGACTAGTATAACAACAATTTGCATTTATATAGTGACTTTAACATGATTAAAATGCCCCAGATTGCTAAACAGAAAACTTAATTGGATAAAAAAAAATTGGCACCAGGAGCAAGACGAGAGAAAGCTAAACAAAAGCTTGAAAACAGTTGGATTTGAGGAGCGTTATAAATGAGGAGAGACATGTCGAGAAAGAGAGAGGTCAGGGAGACCGTTCCAAAGCTGCAGACTGGCCACTGATAGTATAGTAACCAATAGTGTGGCAAATGAAATGGAGGCACAAAAACCAGAATCGCAGGAACCCTGAATTCTTAGAGGGCTGCTGGGCTGGAGGAGAATACGGAGATGAGGAGGTGCAAGGTCACGGAGAGATTTAAAAAGTAACAAAGCCAGAAGTCATACGGCACCAGACTTTCACCTGATGAAGGAGCAGCACTCCAAAAGCTTGTGATTTCAAATAAATCTGTTGAACTATAACCTGGTGTCGTGCGACTTCTGACATTATCCACCCCAGTCCAACATTGGCACCGCCACATCATAAAAAATAACATTGAGGCATTTTAAGAGATGAAGACAATTTCCAATCAGTACTGAAATAAAACCTTAGAATACTGTATCAAACTTGTTATTTAAAAGGAAAATAGAAAGAAATGACGCATGAATGTAGAGATTATAAAGTGATTTGCCTAACATCCATTCTGAGGAAAATATTCAAAACCATTACATTTTTATCTATCTTAATCTCCCAAGACATTTATATGGATTTGCAGTCAATATCACTTTGCTTCTAATTTTCCCTGATGTTGACAGCTCCATGTTTTCTATATCATTACATGCTTCTTAAATTTTCTGTTATTTCCCTTCATAAGATCTGTTAGAGAACAAGCGGCAGGGTGTTTTGTGAATGTTGACATAGATCTGTGATATGACATTCAATTTTTGGTTGAAAAAATGTCACCAGTTGTTTTGATGTGTTTCAGTCTTGAAGGTAATTTCAGATCTGTAATGTTTGCCTTTTCCCATCATTCAAAGGACAATCACATCACTT
This sequence comes from Rhincodon typus, assembly GCF_021869965.1. NCBI lineage: Eukaryota > Metazoa > Chordata > Chondrichthyes > Orectolobiformes > Rhincodontidae > Rhincodon > Rhincodon typus. Next base: position 107,785,159 of record NC_063335.1, on the reverse strand, counting down.
TAAAAATAAAGTTGCACTTAGATATCCGGTAATCATTTCCAAAGAACATAGAACAGTACAGCACAGGAAGGGCCCTTCAGCCCACAGTGTTGTGCCAAACATGATGCCAAATTAAACTAATCCCTTCTACCTGCCATTGGTCCATATCCCTCCATTCCTTGCATATTGAAGTGCTTATCCAAAAGTCCCTTAATCACTCCTTTTGTATCTGCCTCTACCACCACCCTGGCAGTGTGTTCCAGACTCCTACCACTGTCTGTGTAAAAAAATTACCCCTCTCATCTTAAATGCATGCCCCCTTGTATCAGACATTTCAACTCTGGAAAAATATTCTGACGTCAACCCTATCTATGCATATCATAATTTTATAGACCTCTGTCGGGTCTCCCCTGAGCCTCTGGCACTCCAGGGAAAACAACCCAAGCTTTTCTAGCCTCTCTTTATAGCTCATACACACTAATCCAGGCAGCATCCCGGTTAACCCCTTCTGCACCCTCTCTAAAGCTTCCACATCCTTCCTGTAATATGGTGACCAGAACTGAACACAATACTCTAAGTGTGGCCTAGGCAAAGTCTGATAAAGTTGCAACATGACATCCTGACTCTTGTGCTCAATTCCCCGACCAATAAAGGCAAGCATGCCCCATGCTTTCTTTACCACCCCATCTACTTGCCTGAGGGAGAAATGGATTTGAACCCCAAGAACCCTCTGTATATCAATGCGGTTCAAGGTCCTGCCATTAACTGTATACTTTTCCTTAATATTTGATCTCCCAAATTGCAGTGCCTCACACTTACCCGGATTAAACTCCATCTGCCATTTCTCTGCCCATATCTGTAACTGATCCATATCTCACTATACCTTTTGACAAACTTATACACTATCCACAACTCCACCGATCTTTGTATCGTGTAGAAACTTACTAACCCACCCATCGACATTTTCATCCAAGTCTATATCACAAACAGCAGAGGTCCCAGTACGGATTCCTGCTGAACACCATTAGTCACAGACCTTCAACCAGAAAAACACCCTTCTACCACTACCCTCCGCCTTCTACGGTCAAGCGAATTTTGAAGCGAAGTGGCAAGTCACCATGGAACTCATGCATTTTAATCTTCTGGATGAGTCTACCATGAGGTACCTTGTTGAAAGCCATACTAAAATCCATGTGGACAACATCCATTGTGCTACCCTCATCGATCACCTTTGTCACCTCCTCGAAAAATTCAATCAAGTTACTAAAACATGACCTGCCCCGCACAAAGCCATGCGGACTGTTCCTAATTAGGCCATGCTTTTCCAAATGCACATAAACCCTATACTTAAGAATTCTCTCCAATAGCTTCCCAATCACTCATGTGAGACTCACTGGTCTATCGTTTCCTGGATTATCCCTATTTCCCTTCTTGAACAGAGGAACAACATTAGCTACATGCCAGTCCTCTGGGACCTCTCGTGGCTGGCGAGGTTACAATGATCTTAGTCAAGACCCAATAATCTTCTCTTTTGCCTCTCTCAATAACCTGGGGACTTATCTACCTTAATACTCTTCAAGAGACCCAACACCACTTCTTTCTTGATCTCAAAATGCCCTAGCATATTAGCATGCTCTACACTAATCTCACTATCCCCCATATCCTTCTCCTTGGGGGAATACTGATGCAAAGTACTCATTTAAGATCTCTCCCACATTCTCTGCCTCCAAGTACAATTTCCCTCCTTTATCCTTGAGTGGTCCTACCTTCTCCCTAGCAATCCCCTTGATTTTAATGTATGTTCTTATTAATCCTACTTGCCAAGGTCATTTATGGCTCCTTATTGCCGTCTTAATTCTCTGCTTGAGTTCTTTCCTGCTTTCTTTATATTCCTCACAGGCCCTGTCCGATTTTAGCTTCCTAAACCTTATATATGCTCCTTTTTCCCTTTTGACTTAATTCACAACCTCCCTCATTATCCAAGGGTTCCTTACCTTGCTATTCTTGTCCTTTCTCCTTACTGGAACATGCGGTCTTGAACTATGATCAGTAGGTCTTTAAACAACTTCCACATGTCAAATGTGGACTTGCTGGATAACAGCTCCTCCCAACTAACATTCGCTAGCTCCTGCCTAATACTGATGGAATTTGCACTCCCCCAATTTAGTACCTTCCCATAAGGTCCTGATGTGTACTTGTTCATAGCTATCTTAAGCCTTAACGAGTTGTGATCACTGTTTCCAAAATGCTGTCCCACTGAAAGGTCAGTCACCTGGCCAGGCTCATTAGCCAATACAAGGTCCAGTGTAGCCCCTCCTCCATTTGGACTATCACATACTGTTTCAAGAAACCCTCTTGGGTGCATTTCATAAATTCTGCCCCGCTTAAGCCTCTTGCTTTAAGGGAGTCCCAGTCAATATGAGGAAAATTAAAGACACCCACTGTGACAACCCTGTGTGGAGCTGGAGGAACACAGCAGACCAGGCAGCATCAGAGGAGCAGGAAAGTTGACGTTTCAGATTGGGATCCTTCCTCAGATTTTTCTGAAGGTCTGCTGTGTTCCTTCAGCTCCACATTCTGTTATCTCTGACTCCAGCATCTGCAGTTCTTACTATCTCACTATGACAACCCTGTTGTTATTGCATCTTTCCTTAATCTAACTACATATTTGTTCCTCAATGTCTCGGTGGCTGTTGGTGGACCCTACAGTATAAGCCTATCAGAATGATTTTTGAGGTCTGCCCATATTGTCTCAGTGGATGAGCCCACCAGTATGTCCTCGCAGAGTGCAGATGTGACATTCTCTCTGGAGAATGCAACTTCTCCACCTCTTTTACCTCCTCTCTATCTCTTCTTAAGCAACGAAACCCTGGAAAGTTGAGCAGCCATTCCTGTCCTCTCTCAACCAAGTCTGTGTAATGGCCACAACATCATAGTCCCATGTACTGATCCAGGCTCTAAGCTCATCTGCCTTACCTATAATACTCCTTGCATTGAAATAGACACACTGAAGCCCATTAGTCCCATTGTGTTCATTTACCTGTCTCTGCTTGTCTTTCCTTTCTGACCTACCAGTCCTAACATCTACCTTCCCCTCAATCCCTCCACTTTGGGATGTCCAAATTCTATGCTGACCATGTTATTGTTCAGACAATGTTCAATGCATTGTACCCTCATCACTCACCAACCAAAGTTCTATTCACCACAGGTCTTACTGAGCATCCAAGAAGTGCATGCTTCACTCCTATATCACACAGCTTTCATGCATAGCCAGCTACTCAGCTGTAACAGCTACATCAAGCAAATACATTGCAACATGTTCGCAGACATAGTTCCCTCTCTCTTGGAGCACAAGGTAGCTCATAATCAGAGGCAGCAGGACCTAACTTGTGGAGGCTGGACAAGTCTTTCTGTGAACAGTTTTGGGAGGAGGTCCTGCTGAAAAATAATCAAGTATAACCCTCTAAATTAAAAGGTAAGAACTCAGGGGTAATAACCACAGGATTATTTCCCAAATCGTGTCGAATTGGCATAGGAGCAGACAGTTCTGGAGAACTAACAAGTGGCAAGGAAACTGGAGTAGAAAAGAAAGTTTCCTTTTCATGGGACACTGGCATCAATTCTGAAATAGAAACGAAATAAAATGATGGAAAGAAAGCTACCTGAAAATGGGTTAGGACTCATGACTTGGCAAGAAAGGGAAGTATAAAATTGGCAAAGTTTTTTAACTCATAAGCAGGAGGAGGAGGGATCTACAAGAAACGTAAGTAGCCAAAATGTAAACAGAACGTTCAGACATCTATTCACAAGTGGCAAACAACATTCATATCAAACAAATGCCAGGCAATGACCATCTCCAAAAAAGCTTCTTGCATGTTGTCGGAGCAGCACTCATCCAGGCAAATGGGGAGCATTCCATCAGACTCTGACAGATTACTCTCCACTTGGCTAGATAAGTGCAACCCCAACACATCAAAGATGCTTGACATGATCCATCTACCTTCTTAACATATTGTTCTTATTGTTGAATTCTTTCTTCTTTTGAAGTTGGTTGGGATCTTAGAAAGTTTCTTCCTGTCTCTTTTCTCTTGCGGACAGCGACTCTAGTGCTGATAATCCACTCTGAAGCTAGATGCAGCCGCATGGCCCTATCAAAGGGAACAGTTCTCTTGCATGAATAAAACAATAAGTGGGTGTTTTAACTATAGGAGCATAATATCATCAATCTCTTACAGTCCTTACATATCATTTTTTTCAAACACAGGTTACCCATTGGTCAGAGTATTGAGTACAGCAGTTGGGACATCATGTTACAGCTGTACAAGACATTGGTAAGGCCACATTTGGAGTACTGTGTGCAATTCTGATCGTCCTGCTATAGGAAGGATATTAGTAAACTGGAAAGGGCTCAAAAAAGGTTTACAAGGATGTTACAGAGACTGGAGTGTTTGAGTTACATGGAGAGGCTGGATAGGCTGGGACTTTTCTCACTGCAGTGTAGGGGGCTGAGGGGTGACCTTATAGAGGATGGGTATGGATAAGGTGAATAGCCAAGGTCTTTTCTCCAGCATAGGGGAGTTCAAAATTAGAAGGCATAGGATTAAGGTGACAGGGGAAAAATTTAAGAGGGACCTGAGGGACAGCTTTTCCGCACAGCATCTAAGAAACGAGCATATAAGAAAGTGGTAGAGGCAAGTACAAGTACAACATTTGAAAGACATTTGGACAGGTACATGGATGGAAAAGATTTCAACGGATATGGGCCAAATTCAGGCAAATGGGACTAGTTCAGTTTAGGAAACCTGGTTGGCGTGGACAAGTTGGGCCAGAGGGTCTGTTTCCTTGCTGTATGACTCTGACTCTAGATCACAAGGCTAGGGACACTTAGATTTGTAACAATCCTACTTAGGCTGCCCTAGCTTGGATCAGCAAACTTGATTACAGTCCAGGCACTGAACCTAGCATTTCCATAAGCTGTTCCCTCACATCCACACTGAGGTTACAGTTACACACCAATATATTGACTGATTTGAGAATGCACTTCTAAACTCCTCATCTATAATGGAAACTGTGTAATGGAAATAAGAAACAAAAGATGCTACGGAGATGTTATTGGACCTTTTATTTACTGTTTAAAAGGATCTATTGCTCATTTAATCAATTGAGTTTTTAAAGGGCATTTAAATGGTCATTGGATAAACATATGGATGATAATGGAATAGTTTAGGTTAGATGGGCTTCAGATTGGTTTCACAGTTCGGCGCAACATCGAGGGCTGAAGGGCCTGTACTGCGCTGTAATGTTCTATGTTCTATGTTCTATGTTCTAATTGGATTCTGGCAAACACAAATCCTAGAGCAACTTTAGCCATTTGTAATTGATCTTGACTTGAGACATGTTTAACAGCTCTATTAAGATTTTAGCAAATGTCAAAGTGTGCCAACTTCTCTGGTTAAGGTTTTTTTTAATTTCTAAAATATTTGTCAAGATCTGCATTTGATCTCTCTTAGATCTCATTAAACTTACTCTCAGGACATTTTGCAGATATTTAATATTCAAATTGGTAGACCACAATATTGGAAAGGAAAGACAAGGGGGAGTTTATTGTCTCATAAATCCAGTTCTTTGAAATATATTGCAACACACCTTTACCTCAGTGAAAAACTTGAACCTTGGACCAAATGGGGTGGGGAGGGAGGGTGTACGGGAGCTATGTGGTCTCCCTACCTCCACACCACTGTGCCTCAAGAGCTCTAGATGTTAAGCTGATAAGAACAGGTACTACATTTGATTTTAGTCAAATAGATGAATCATGGCAACATATGAATATATGTTTGGACAGCATTTAAACTATGTTGTGAAGACGGTAAGTATTCTATGTCCTCCGACAGATACTCTGTACAATATAAAGGTTTAATTTTCTTTTAAAAGTGAAAGGCAAGAAAATGATATTTGCTTTCTCAAAACATACTTGGCCTTCATGTTACAGTGCGGATTTATGGTGTTCTCACCTCTGTTCTTCTAAATGCTTCTCTGCCAATTTAACACAGAAAAAGTGTAAAAACAATGTAGAATCTCCATGAATGCATGAAGCATATTAACATTGTTATGCCACAGAATGATTTATAAGGTAATCCACTAACCCAGTCAGAAAAATTAGATGTCAGAAAGCTGGAGGCATCAGTTTTCCATTCAACCTAATGATTGAAATTTGTCATGAGCTCTGAATATGGAATCAGGAGAACTCAATTTTTATCTCCACAAGATGATGCTAATTTGTTTGTGTGTTTTCTGATTTTCTAACAACACAAAGTATGACTGTCTCTACTTTCAGCTGATCACATCATCATCTTTATTTTTCACAATTTGTTCCTGGGATGTGGGTAACACTAGAAAAGCAGCATGATTGTTTATCTCAAGTTGGTCCAGGGCGTTCACTTTCAGAATGTTGTCTGGTACAGGAGCCACATGTGGACTAATCTAGATTCGGGGGGGGACGTTTTCGTTCTGAAAGACATTAGTGAACTCAGTGAATTTTGACATCATGGTCACTTTCTGGTTACTTCATGGTTTTTAACTGATTAATTAAATTTAATTTCCCAGAGTAGCAGGCTGAGATTTAATCTCACATTATTTAAAAATCCCATGACAGGACTCTGGGCAGGAACAGATTACAGATGTCATGGACATGTGGAGTTTAAAAATTCCTAACGCGTGGAGAAATCCCTGAATGTAGATTCCCCACAGCTTCTTGACAGGCCTATTCTCTATGTCAGGTAAGATGTAGGAGCAGAAGTAGGCCATTCAGCCCATTATATCTTCTACCTCATTCAATGAGATCATGGCTGATCTTATGATCTCCAACTCTATTCTTCTGCCTTTTCCCCCACACCCTTGATTCCCTTGCTGATTAAAATCTATCTCATCCTTGAATATACTTGACAACACAGCCTTTAATTTTATCGGTGAGAGATTGCAGAATGCTGTGATAGAGAGTAATTTGGGTGTCCTGTGCATGGATTAACCCAAAAAGCAAGGGTTCAAATTCCGACCCCTTGGATAGCGGTAATATGAAAGACAGAGAAGGGCAAACATCCCTCCAGCCATTGCAATGCTCTTCTTAACCATCATGTTTCCTTCCTTATCTAAACACCTTGTATCCAGGAATATTGAACACCCAAAGCATGGGTGGCTCAGTGGTTAGCACTGCTGCCTCACAGCGCCAGGGACCCAGGTTCGATTCCACCCTTGGGTGACTGTGTGGAGTTTGCACATTCTCCCTGCGTCTGCGTGGGTTTCCTCTGGGTGCTCAGGTTTCCTCCCACAGTCCAAAGGTGGGTAGGCTAGGTGGATTGGCCATGCTAAATTGCCTGTAGATTAGGAGGGTGGATCTGGAGGGGATTCTCTGTGGACTTGTTGGGCCAAAGGGCCTGTTTCCACATTGTAGGGATTCTATGATTAGATCACAAAACATCAGCATGCAGGTTAAGCAAGTGATTAGTAAAGGACATGGAATATTGGCCTTTGTTGCAAGTGGGTTGGTGTATAAAAATAGGGAAGTCGAGCTATAGCTTTACAAGTCATTGATGAGACCACACTTAGTGTACTGTGTATTATTTTAGTCACCTTACATGAGGAAGCTTTTGTTTTAATTTAGTCATGGGATGTGGGTGTCACTATTCTGTATCGCCTGTCCTTCATGGAGAAATTTGTAAAGAAAAACACCTTTGACCAATTTACATTACAATTTACATAGACGATTTAGAGTTGGGGAACCAAATGCAGTGTGTCAAATTTCGCATAATGGCAGGAGACAGACAGTAATGGTGGAGGGAGATAACAAGGTGTAGAGCTGGATGAACACAGCAGGCCAAGCAACATCAGAGGAGCAGGAAGGCTGATGTTTTGGGCCTAGACCCTTCTTCAGAAATGGGGGAGGGGAAGGGGGTTCTGAAATAAATAGGGAGAGAGGGGGAGGTGGATAGAAGATGGATAGAGGAGAAGATAAGTGGAGAGGAGACAGACAGGTCAAAGAGGCGGGGTATCAATGTGGACTTCACAAGCTTCAAAATCTCCCCTCCCCCTACCACATCCCAAAACCAGCCCAGCTTGCCCCGCCTCCCTAACCTGTCCTTCCTCCCACCTATCCCCTCCTCCCACTCAAGCCCCACCCTTCACCTCCTACCTACTAACCTCATCCCGCCTCCTTGACCTGTCCGTCCTCCCTGGACTGACCTATCTCCTCCCTAACTCCCCACCTATACTCACCTTTACTGGCTCCATCCCCGCGTCTTTGACCTGTCTGTCTCCTCTCCACCTATCTTCTCCTCTATCCATCTTCTCTCTGCCTCCCCCTCTCTCCCTATTTATTTCAGAACCCCCTTCCCCTCCCCCATTTCTGAAGAAGGGTCTAGGCCCGAAACATCAGCCTTCCTGCTCCTCTGATGCTGCTTGGCCTGCTGTGTTCATCCAGCTCTACACCTTGTTATCTTAGTAATGGTGGAGGGTTGTTTTTCGGACTGGAGGCCTGTGACCCACAGTGTTCTATAGGGATCAGTTCAGGGTCCTCATTTGTTGGTCATTTATATAAATAATTTGGATGAGAATATAGAAGGCAAGATTAGTAAGTTTGCAAATGACACCAAAATTGGTGGCATAGTAGACAATGAAGAAGGTTTCCTAACATTACAAAGGGCTCTTGATCAAATGAGTCATTGGGCTGAAAAATGCCAGATGGAATTCAATCTGGATAAATGTGAGGTATTACATTTTGGTACAACAAACAAGGGTAGGGCTTATACAATTAATGGTAGGGCCATGGCTAGTGTTGTAGAACAAAGGGACCTAGGGGTGCATAACATAATTCTTTAAAGTTTGCACCACATAGAGACAGGATGGTTAAGAAGGCATTTGGCATGCTTGCCTTCATTGCTCAGTCCTTTAAGTATAGGAGAAAGGACATTATGTTAGGTTGTACAGGACATTGGTGAGGCCTCTTCTGGAATACTCTGTTCAGTCTTGTCGTCTAGTTATAGAAAAGATATTACAAGCTGGAGAGGGTTCAGCAGAGATTTACCAGGATGTTGCTGGGTATGGAAGGTTTGAATTATAAGGAAAGGCTGGATAGACTGGGTCTGGAACATTGGAGGTTGAGAGGTGACCTGATAGATGTTGATAAAATAATTAGAGGTGTAGATAGAGTTGATGGTAGTTGGCTTTTCCCTAAGTGGGGAATTTCAAAACCAGGGGATACATTTTTAAGGTGAGAGGAGAGAGATTTAGAAAAGACATAAGAGGCAAATTTTTTTACACAGGGAGTGATTTGCATGTGGAATGTACTTCCTGATGAAGTGGTGGATGCAGATATAATTACAAAGTTTAAAAGATATTTGGATAGATACATGGATAGGAAAGGTTTGGAGGGAAATGGGCCAGTAGCAGGCAGGTTTAGTTTGGGATTATGTTTGGCATGGGCTGGTTGGACCAAAGGATCTGTTTCCATGCTGTATGACTGTATGACTCTATGAGTGGTTGAGCAAAGTATGCAGAAGAAATTAAAAGTCTGCGGAGGGATACAGATAGGATAAGTGAGTGGGCAAGGGTCTGGCAGATGGAGTACAATGTTGGTAAATGTGAAGTCATCCATTTTGGTACGAATAACAGCAAACAGACTATTTTTTAAATGGTAAAAACTTGCAGCATGCTTCCGTGCAGAGGGACCTGAAAGTCCTTGTGCATGAATCACAAAAATTTGGTTTGCAGGTAATTAAGAAGGCAAATGAAATTTTGTCCTTCATTGAGAGAAGGATTGAGTTTAAAAACAGGGAGGTTATGCTGCAGCTGTATAGGGTGCTGGTGAGGCCACACCTGGATTACTGTATTGTTCTGGTCTCCTTACTTAAGAAGGGATGTACTGGCACTGGAGGGGGTGGAGAGGAGATTCACTATGTTGATTCTGAGTTGAGAGGGTTAGATTTTGAGGAGAGATTGAGTAGACTGGGATTATGTTGATTGGAATTTAGAAGAATGAGGGGGGATCTTATAGAAACATATAAAATTACAGTATGAAGGGAATAGGAGCAGAGAGGTTGTTTCCACTGGTGGATAAAACCCAGAACTAGGGGGCATAGCCTCAAAATAAGGGAGTTCAGATTTAGTACTGAGTTGAGGAGGAACTTCTTTGCCCAAAGGGTTCCGAATCTATGGAATTCTTTGCCCAGTGAAGCAGTTGAGGCTACTTTATTGAATGTTTTTAAGGCAAAGCAGCAAGATATAGCTTGGCTGGTGGCGAGAAGGGCACTACCTGTGAGTCCCTTAATGCACAGCTGGACTCTGAGTGCTACTGCACGCTGCTCTCAAAGCAGATGCCAGGAGCTAGAGACAGTCACGCATTTCCTACTGGAGTGTGCTTTTACAAAGGAAGTGTGAAGAGAGATATGCAATGGTTTTTGTTGAGTTTTGTCCTGAACAGCTCCGTGACACAGGACTCTGTGCTCTGTTTGAAGAACCATCAACTCGGTGAAAGATGCTCTTTCCCAAAACTAGTTGGTCTTCCAAGGCAAGGACTTGACCTCAATTGAGTGTTGCAGACTGGCACATTCCAAGGTCCAGGACTATATGCTGAGGAATGCTTTAAAGTTTGGGGCAGCTGATGCTAAAGCGCAGTGGGGAAAGACCACCATCTAAGGTCTTTCTGCTGAAGTTAAATGGGGGTCTGTTCAGTTATTGGGCCCTCTCAATGACTCAACTATATGTAAATATAATCTTATACAAGTAAGAAATGCCTTTGGTTTGTTTGTTGGATAGAGTCATACACCAATGTTTGTTTGTTTCTCCATCTACTACTGTACAGAACCAAACTGCTTTAGTGACTATGTATGCATATAAAGATATTTTTATGAATAAAGTAGTTTTACCAAAATTAAGAAAAACAATTACCTGTCCCTACTTGTTCTTGAGAAGGTAATGGGCTACCTTTTTGAAGCACAATGCCATTAGGGAGGTAATTGACTTGAATTGGAAACAAGTCAGAGTAGATTCACAAGGCTGATTCCTGGGATGAGAGATTTGTTTCATAAGGAAAGGTTGAGCAGGTTGGACCTAAACCCATTGGAATTGTAGAAGAATGAATGTGTTTCTTTTTGAAACATGCAGGTATGTCTCCTATAACGTAATAGTTGCATTCTTATGTGACCTTGCGCTGTAGAAAATCACCATAGAAAATCGCGTTATAGAGAAATTGCTATACCTGAACAGCAGAAAGTTTGCGTTATCCAAACAGTGTCCCCATTCATCAATTGTGTTAAAGCCAATTCACGTTAATGAAATATACGTTATAGCAGAACTACCTGTATAAGATTCCAGTGGCGCTCAAGAAGGTAGATGATGAGAGGGTTTTCACCTCATGGAGAAATCTGTAACTAGAATGTTCAGTTTCAAAATAAGGGGTCCTCCACTTAAGATAGAGCTGAACAGATTATTGGGTGTGGAGATATGGCCACAATCAGATCAGCCATGATGGTATTGAATGGTAGAGGGTGCTTGAGAAGCCAAATGGCCGACTCCTTCTCTTCATTCTTATGTTATGATGATGGCAAAGATATTTAAGGCAGGCAAGAGAAACTGTGACATTGCCATTTTATCTTTTTGACTTTGTTATCTGGGTTTTGTTCAGTTTGATAGAATTAAATGCTACAGTCTATGAGTTGTATCCATCTTAAGGAAAGTGCGTTTTGGTAGTCCCAATGTCACCCTGAGTATATTAGTGTCACGGTACAGAGCTGTTGATAACTTCACAGCAAACACATTAAATAAGCAGAATAGTTTTCAGAAAAGCAACATGCTGATATGCAAAGTGGTACTGAATACTTAGTTTGCATAGAATGTATTCTTTGCCTGAGGGTTTAATTTTCTTTGGAGGTGTACAGGTTGCGCTATTTTAGAACCGTTGCAAATCTAGTTAAATTAAGTTAGCTCATTCATTACATTTAGGAAAGCATTAGTTAATGCATTTCAAAGTGAATTAAATCTGATGAACAAGAATTATTTGGTAAAATTATGAAACCTAATAATGGGTCCACGGTTTATTAAAACACTAAGCAACTAAAATATAAAGGGCTAAAATGACTCTTTCATCCCTATAAGGGCACAAACCCACAATTTGCAATTTACCCACACACAGTCCCATTGAACCAGGCAGCACGCAATCTTTTTGTTGTGTTTTTTTCATTTGCATGGTTTTAATGTTTGGCATAGCATGATCCATGTGACCTAGACCTGAAGAACCATGGCAGCCTGTGTGCTTGGCATATATTTCACTTCTCCTGCAGTACCTACATGTAGTCTGCTCTCTTAAAGGGAAGCTGCTCTCATTAGAAGGAAGCTGCTTCTACCTGTTATATGCCACTTTCAAAGTCAACTTTCATTCATGGGATTTGGGCATCTCTGACTGGACCAGCATGTTCTGCCGAACCCTAAATGCCCCTTAATCTGAGTGGCTTGCGAGGGCCATTTCGGTCAATCACATTGCTCTGGGTCTGGAGTCAAAAATAGGCCAGACAAGGTAAGGGTGGTAGATTTCCTTCCTTAAAGGATGTTAATGAACCAGATGGATTTTTATATGGATTATTTAATATCAGATCTTTTTTTGAATCAAATGTCACCATCTGAGATTTGAACCCAACTAAATTGTGCGCGACATTTGAACTATGCTACTGCCTCCCCCATTGACTGGTTTGTATAAATTGAACAAATAGAGCATCAGGGAAGAGGACTAACAGATTGGCGGAGGTGTCACTGGAGGCCTTAGTGTCAATTCAACAGGAGGAGGTCATGTTTTCACAGGAGACCAAGAGATCCTCAAGAACAACCCTTTAAAGCGAATAGAAGCAAGTGGCATGGAAGGTCAAATCCTGGAGCCTGTCCTTGGGGCTGTGGCCTCAGTGCACCAGGACACTGAATGACATTGCACAAGTGCCTGAGGTAAGTCAATGTATTGTTGCATGATATGTCATACTTGCAAATCCACAAACCTCTAGCTGTTCGATGCATCCCCTCATTCCTCCATCAGCAAACCCTAACAGATGGAATTACCTCATCCACAACCAACCACCAAGGATGCCCAACTTCACACAGAGCTCTCATAGCTTCTAGCTATTCAGGTGTAGTGGGCACTTCACTCAAGCATGATGCAATGCAAACAGAAATTCTTCCCTCTCTTTCACAGGATATCATCACTATCACAGCGGGTAGAGCCAGAACATTGAAGAGGCCAGGCATATGTAAGCATTACAGAGGAGACAGTGCTCCGCAAGGATGGGGCAATATCTGTGACAGATGCCATTGCTTCCAGCATCAACAAGAACATTCAGGAAGATGCCATGTTGCTGCCTTTTGCCCCATCTGAACTTCCATCTCATCCTTGTCTTCTTCCCTGACATGAAGTGTAAGTAGCAAATGGTGTGATCACTGACATCTCACGATCCAATCCACACAATGTCCCTCAACCCAAACCCTCCTTTTCTGAACATCTACATTCAGGGATGCAAGAAAAGATGCTTGCCTAGCCTCAGAAAGAAGGCAAGAGAAACACTATGTCACTGATGAAAAGACATTTACTACTTGTTCAGACACTCGCAGACATCAGCTCAAATATTAACAGCTTGCAAATTCAGGTTACACAGAATGTGAACCTGCACATGAATGGGCTGCAGCAAAACAGTAGGAAAAGAGAGTTAATGCAATAGCTCACTGGAGGACAACATTGCATTTTGATTGTGCCTCAGGAAAGTGAAATGAGGATATCGATGGGTGGCCTATATGCTGATGAGCGATACATCAAAACCCTTGTTACCTTGGCTGAGTGACCATACAGTCTCTTGTCATCAGGAGCCTGGAGGAGTCATGCCCTGGTGTTACAGAAGGCACCACATACAGAGCTTGGAACCCATTCTTCCAGCATGGAATTGATGCACTTGCCAATCCAACCAGGCCACAGCTTCTGAAAGTCAATGGATCAGATGCCATTGCAGCACAGGCAAAAGTCACCAATGTATCAGAACAGTACAGGAAACTCAGACTGGAGTCATGAGGTCCATGCTTGCTGCCATCGGGACTGCAGATGCCAACATTCAAAGGGGCATGAGGACTCTCCCAGCAGTCCAGCCAACTGTTCTCTAACAGCATTTTAGGATTGCGCAGGTGCTATCTCAGGGTAATGCTAGTCCCAACAAGGTGCTCGAACCTTTGGTCCTCTCTCAGGAGGTCAGTATTTGCCCTCCCAACACTGTCACTCTGCCAGTGCCTTTGTTGGCACCTCCCAGCCAGCCACCCTAGACTACCACTACCTGTAACGCGCAGCCTGAAGCCGGGCCTTCTAAACCCAGAGTTGCTCAAAATCTTCCTGAAAGGCATTTGCAATCTCCCCTACTGAAAGGCAGCTACGTTCCAGCAGCCGTGCATGGCAAGCACTGAAAGAATGAAGTAAAGAATGAATAGTTCACTTTTGCTTCTACAATTCGAGAGGTTGTTGGGCAAAGATGTTATGAGCATGGTTTTGGTGGTAGCTTTCGTTACACACTTTTGTCCATGACATCTTGTGATGGTCCATCACAGGTGGATGGGAAGATGGGAAATAGTGGACGCATAGAAACATTGACACAGAAGCTTGGTGCAGAAGTAGGCCATTCAGCCTTCAAGCCTGCATTTCAGATGTGGTGGATTTAACTTAAAATAATTTTGTAGCCATCAGCAGGGGCACATTGACTCCAGCTGTAGGTTTGAGACTCACAAGTGCACAAAACTATCAATTAATGTTGGAGCAGAGATTGCATTCTGAAGAAATGTCCTCAATCTTTATTTCCCACATCTCCTGCTTTACAATGACCTGGTGTTTTCTATCCTTAAGTCATTTATTTTCTGAACTGATAATGGCCCTACTCTTCTATTGCTTCAATTTTGTTAGCCAACCTTTTATCTGGTATTTCATCAGATTCTATTTAAACAACATTCACTGCACTTCCCTCACTAACCTTCTCTGTTGGTTTGCGAAATATCCTGTAACATTAATCAAATGTGATCTGTCTTTTACAATTCTGAGCTGGCTCTCCAGAGAAGACCATGAACATGTCTCTGGACACACACAGGGCTTCTGACTCCTCAATGATGCAGCAATGGGCACCTTTCTTGCCTGTTTTACATTACCTGTTCCAGCCAGGCATGACTAGCCACTTAGACGATTGGAGTAATTTTGTGTACATTTGTTCATGGGACATGAGTAACACTGTAAGGACCAATCTCTATTACCTACTCCTAACTACCCCTAAGAAAGTGGTGGTGAGTTGCCACAATCCATGTGGTGTAGGGGCATCAACAGTGCTGTTACAAAGTGAATTCCAGCATTTTGATTCAACAATAATGAAGAACAATGATTTAATTCCAAGTCAGGATGATGAATGGCTTGGAGTGGAACTCCCAGATAAGACCATAAGACCATAAGACGTAGGAGCAGAAATTAAGCTATTCAGCCCATCGAGTCTGCTCCGCCATTCAATCACGTTCCTCAACCCCATTCTCCTGCTTTCTCCCCGTAACCCTTGATCCTCTTGATAATCAAGAACCTATCTATCTCCGTCTTAAATATACTCAATGACCTGGCCTCCACACCCTTCTGTGGCAGTGAATTCCATAGAGTCACAACTCTCTAGCTGAAGAAGTTTCTCCTTATTTCCATTCTAAAAGGTCTTCCCTTTACTCTAAGGCTGTGCCTTCGGGTCCTAGACTCTCCTACCAATGGAAGCATCTTCCCAACATCCATTTTGTCCAGGCCATTCAGTATTGTAGATGGTGGTATCCCCATGTGTTTGCTGCCTATGTTCTGAGATCACATTCATGGTGAATCTGAGGCACCTCAGGCATTGCCTCACCTCAGACAGTGGTGGAGGTAGGAGCAGTGCTTGCTGTGATTATTGTAATAGAATATGAGTTCCCTAATGGCGGCTGTTAATCTGGTCCAATCAGGTAGCCCTGGCTGGCACATACAAGGACAGTTCCATACCATCCATCATCCAATGGTCCAGCAAAAAAGAGCAGTCCAAACTTTGAATGCAGGCTTAAAGAAACAGCCTACAGCTTCACTAGATACCAAACTGTCCCAGTTCCTATTTGGTTATAGAACCACCCCTCTTGCAACTACAGGGATATCTCCAACAGAGTTGCTAATGGAGTGAAGAATCTGCACCAAGTTAAATCTGATCTTTCAGGGCCTGGGGTGGAGGGTGAAACAGCATAAGGAATGCCAATGTTGGACACAATACTGTGCTAAGCGTGAGGGACAGGGGATGAAGTTTGGTGTAGGAACCACGGGAATGGGCCTGTATGGGTAAGAGGCATGGCCAACACAATGTCTTATGCAGGGATGTATAAAGTTCAGGTAGGTGCGATGGTTCTGAACAAGCACATATGAAAGGTGCAGATGCACAAACAGTGCAGAAGCAAAATGTGCCTGGCTCCTCGACAGCATTTCTGACTGTTCCGGAACCCATGGGTTCTACTTTTCTGTCAATCGTTGAAGACATCCCAGAATCTGAGATGGACACAGCAGATGTAGCTGCCTTGATGCCTTTGCTACCTTAAGAAGAGAATGAATTCCTTACAAGATCCTGCAGGCGCAAGAGTCGAGCTGCTGTGTGTTACCGCTGCCTATATCAGAGGCAGAGTTGGAGGAACCTAACCCAGTGCTTAAGCGGCCCAGGAGGAGCTACAAAAGAAAAAGGAACCGGCCTACCTCCTCAGACTCAGAGGGGGAGGGATGTGGTGATTGTAACAGAAGGTCAGCCAGGTGGACCTCATAGAATTTGAGTTCCCTGATTGGGGCTGTTAATCTGGTCCAATCAGGGAGTCCTGGCTGACAGATAACAACAGGAGTGTCAGACATCCTCACACTCTTGACAGCTGACTCTGAAGAAGCTGGATCAGTGTCAGGGATTCTCCAAATGTAAATAAAGGGTGATTTGGTGAGGAATACCGGTCTCTATGGAGTTGTTTAACTTTAATGCTAACCTGTGACAGGTTGTAGCAAACCTTCCTGCTGTCCTCAATGTGGAGAGCTTCTCCTCTCTTCAGTTGCAGCTCCATTTGCCTGTTATGTTGGTAGACCCAGAAGCACTCCAACTCCTGCCCCAATAACTGGTACAGACTTTGTATGGACTGGTCACAAACCTCCTCTGACCCATCCCATGACATTGCAACAACCCCCGCCGAATCCAGCAACTTGCCCTGGTAAATCCAAGGACATTTCCACAAATGTTGCAACAGCAGAATCCAGTCAAAAGCATCTTAAGTCAGTTACCTAGACAACAGGGTGCAGGGCTGGATGAACACAGCAGGCCAAGCAGCATCATAGGAGCAGAGAGGCTGACGGAATCCTCCCTCTTAAGTCAGTTACCTGTTTGTTTAAGCCATGCCGGTAGGCAGTTGTAGGTTTCTGCTGCACGTGAATGTATCTCACAACCTGTTAATAAATCCCAATGCACACATCATGCCTATACCAGCATGGTCAGTTTCTGACCAGGCACTTCCACAGACAGCTTGTGTCGATGCTTGTTTAACAGCCAAAATCTTTAAAACCCCATCAGTGTCAAACCCACACCGCCATTTGTGGGTATTTTTCCTCACTAACGTCAGATTGGGGGCAAGTAAGACATTTTAACTTCGAGACAAGAATAATTTCAGCCAAGGTTAATTAATACATAGGAACATGGGAGTAGACCATTCAGCCCCTCAAGCCTGTTCCACCATTGAAAGCGATCATGGCTGATCTATGGTTTAACTCCATATTCCTGCCTTTGGCCCATATCCCTTAATACCGTTGCTTAACAAAAAATGTATCTATCTCAGATTTAAAATTAATAACTGATCCAGCACACACTACCATTTGTGGAAGAGAGTTCCAAACATCTACTACCCTTTGTATATAGAAGTCATTCCCAACATCTCTCCTGAACGGTCTGGCCCTAATTTTCAGACTACATCCCCAAGTTCTAGAATCCCTAACCAGGGCAAACAGCTTATCTGTATCAACCCTACATTTTTCCTGTTCAGGTCTTGGAGACTTTGATCAGATCAACCCTTAGCTTTCTAAATTTTAGGGAAAACAGGCCGATATACTAGCACCAGCAAATGTTCACTGGACACAGTATGTGAAAGTGGAACAATGAATAGTTTTAAAATTATAAACTGGAATCAATAATGTTGAATTGCTGATTTGTGATGATGTCTCTGATGATGCCAAGTTGACTGAGTCTCAAGTTGAAGCTCCATAACTCAGTTTTATCATCCTTAAAGAGAAAATAAGAAACATACCACAGCAAAATGCATTTCTGTGCCCAGAAATGTTTTCGAATGATAAAGCATAAGTTTGAATTTCATCTAAGGTTTCAAAATGGGGGCATTTTCTTGTTTTGATATACAAACTTCCACTTAATCTTTTTAAAGTCTATTCTTTTAATGTGGATGTCAGGAATTTAAAGGGAGGCCCTGGCCCAGTGGTATTGTCACTGAATAGTCAGAGAACTGACAAGGATCAATTATGTGGAGAAGGCCCAACACAACAAGGAGCCTGCCCTCTGTGCCAAGTCCCCTGACTGCCACAAGCCACTGACCAATCACAGACCAGTAGCTACTTGCCACAGTGGCCGCTGGTACAGGCCTGAATATGATGACAGAGCCCAGACCAGGGACGTGAAGGCAGGATGGGGATTGTGGGGGGTGGGGGCGCGCAGGGGAAGTCACAGGGGGCAGCAAAGTTGCTTTCAGCAGCCCCAACATCACCCTCTATGTTATAAAATGTTTACAAATTGATCGATGTATGACCATTTAGCCACCTCAACTGATCTCATCTAAATCTAAAATGCTGTCTAGTTTATGTGGTGAGGAAAACAATTCGCAAATAAAAAGCATCACAACAATATGGCCTTTATAGAATTTAGAATATTATGCAGTGATTAATAGTCTCCTGTCCACACAGTAATAATCTGACTATCTGACACAACACTCAAAGCTCACAAGCTAATTGTTATGAAAGGTTGTTTATTGAATGTACATTGAAATACTTTACCTTAAGCAACTGTGCTATGTTAATAGTACTACTACACAGTATTAATGCTGAGAATAATATAAACATTGTACCCATTTAATGGACATGTACTACATGGGACCAGCCCAATCTAAGAAAAACATATTTTAATTGAAAATGCGCTCAGCTTTTAAGGAGATTCACTTGACCCATAGAATACCGAAATTGGTACCAGAGATTATGTTTGGTGTCAATTTATACAAATTCTTTAACTTATATATTGATCAAGGCACACGGATGGATTTATTTAGAACTGCAGCCAAGTTTCCCTTTTAGCTGACACTGTCATAACAAAAAACAAATACAATTAATTTGCAGCATTTCTGTAATGATGACTAAGTTGAAAATAAAATCTCGGTGGGGTGTTTTTACACAACAAGCTAAACCAAAGAGTCAAAACGTGTGATTATTCAGTAATGACTGTATGATCAGTGATCTCAGAGCCTTTAACCTGAACCAATGACAGAAGACAATGACAGCAGAGGTTTAATAATTCTGAAACAAAAAGGTTCAATAATTAGGAAAATTGCTGGTTCACATGGGTGATCTGCATTGCACAATTCAGGTACATTTTCCGCATGTTCGAGTCATAAAGACTGTGGAATACAGAGATATTGAAGCAATCGTTATTTTTGCTACACAGTAGAGTGAGGGGATGTAGGGGGTTTGTGTCAGTGTTTTCCTGCACAGCCAGTTCTCAATTTAAGGCAGCCTTTACAAGAAAGTGCAGAGCACAGGACACTCCACAAAGACAAGAAAGAGTGAAAATACATGCAGAGTGACCCGATCCTATCTTTGTATTTTTCCTATGGCCCACAACAGAACATTTTCACTGAAATCTCGAAGGATGGCACACACCTGCCTCTTGTGCAGGAGGATGAATAGCACCTTGCATAAAAATAAATGAGAACAGGGACCAAATAGTATAAACTTCCTTCAAAGTATGATAAAGCCTTTAATGTGGATGGTGTGTCCATTTGAATCTGCACTGGAATAAAACAAATCTGCCGTACCGTGTATAGAGGCACCAAGAAAGGAGCTGACCTTCTCAAGGGCAGTTAGGGATTCGTAAGAATGGCTGACTCTGTTAGTGATGTTCACATTCCAGGAACAAATAAAATTAAATCAATTGGTGGTGCACTCTAACTAGGTTTTACAGTTGCAAACAGGGGACTTTTTATTTAAATTGACTTTTGGTACATTTTTGTGCAAATACCCTGGAGCTGAACCTGTGTATGAAGCATGTAATTTCACAAAGCACTATCAGTTCGAGATTGTCACTGGATCCATGCTCATACAATGGAATTAAACTCCTAAAAGGTTGAAAATGTCAGTGCTATTTGCAACTTACAATTGTTCTGCGTGTTTTCATTTGAAAATATTTTAAAGGCACAATACTTAACAGGTCCTCCCACACAGCCCATTCCAACGGATCCACTCCCGGGAACAGTCAAAGTCACAGTGTGGTCGGAGGAGGAGGTCCACATATGCAAAACCAGATGAACAGGTAAATACGCGAAGACCTTGCCCTGTGCACTATGAGGTGTCAGCACAACTTGATGTCTGAGGCAAACTGCTTCTTAAGGCAACCCTGGTGCTTGAGGGTTCCCGAACCTTCTGCAACCTGGCTTGGTATTAAACAAACTGCCCTCTACCTTTGTTTCAACTCAGACAAATACTTGTGCATGTGTTATTTTTGATTATTTGGGCTGCACGGTCACCAGAAAAGCCAATATTTATTGCCCTTGAGCAGGAGAAAGCAGGTTTTAAAGGGTCTGTCGAGGGGATGAAAGAAACAGATGGACAGACGGTGTGGTTTAGGGTGAGAATTTAGAGAGGCTGCTTCCCCTTGTGGGGCATTCTAGAATGAGAAGTCATGGTTTTGGCATAAAGAGTGGCAGATTTAAAACAGAAATGAAGAGAAATTACTTCTCTCAAAGGATTGCAAATCTGGAATTTACTAGAGTCAAATAGCATGGAAACAGACCCTCGGTCCAACTCATCCATGCTAACCAAATTTCCCAAACTAAACTTGCCTGCATTTGGTCCATATCCCTCTAAACCTTTCCTATTCATATACCTATCTGGAACGCTGAATGAATTTAAGGAGGAGATAGATTTTTAATCAGTCTTGCATTGAAAGGTCACGTAGAGGAAGGTGCAGTTGAGGCTGAGATGAGATCAGCCAGGATTGTATTGAATGGCAGAAGGGATTGCCTACTACTGTCCCTAGTTCTTGTGTTCATACTTATACACGAGCATTAAATGATGCTGTGAGCATTGTATGGTGAGCAGTGAAATTGCAAAATGAAAAGAGCCTGCATTAACTTCCAATCCATAAAGGCCTAAAGTGAAATACAGGAGCTTGAAATAGAAGAATTTTTTCTCCATGCCATCAACAAAGGAAAAAAGGAAAGAAACTGAGGGATAATCCTATTACAGAACCCCATCACTGACTTTATTTGCCTCTTAGATATAAAATATTCTCAGCATTGCTTCATTAAGAAAATGCAATTGTTTGAGAAATACTTTCAACCATAAAAGCAACTGGAATTACTCAATTAAACGATTTTGTTACCATAAAGAAAATAAGAATGGTCTGCTGGAGCTGCACAATACATTGTCTAAACTAATGCCAATTGATGAAAAGTCCTTTCTAATCGAGGAGGGGAGAAAAAATACATTCACCCTTCAAGCAACACAATGGACACATCATATCGTTTGAATCTCAAAAACAATAGCTGGTGCCATTGTTTAAGCACTTCGCCAAAGAGGATGGATCAATATTAGAGGCAACATTGAGGGTTAAAGGGCTATAATAATATAGAACGGTGATTTAATGTAAAAAAAGAAGTGAGGTTGACAGCATTCATTCCCGTTTCTGTTAAATTAATCATAATGTCAGGCACGTGCGGGTGGACAGTTGACAATTTTTACTTCATGTAATAAAATATCCAAAGATGCTTCGTAGAAATGTTACTGAACTACATTTGACACTGGGCCAGATCAGAAGATGTTAGGGCAGATAACTAAAAAGCATGGTCATCAAGGTAGGTTTTAGACAGCATATTAAAAGAGGAAAGGAGGGTGGAGACAGAGAGGTTGAGAGGATTACAGAACTGAATGCCTTGACAGCTGAAAGCTCAAGAGGTCAGAAGGCACAGAAAATGGATGTCTCAGACAGTTTTAGAGTTGGAGGAACTTACAGAGATGAAGAACAACAAAAATCTGGAAGGTACTGTCTCAGTAACAATGCCAAATATAGTAGATTGTCATCCGGCTCCCCATTCATACATATTGAACAGCACAACTTGATTCAGAGATACAGATCAAACTCACTACACAAAGTTTAGGCTTGTTCTTTTCAGTTTGAGTATCATTTTAATGGAGTGATCAATCTTAAACTTTGCCAAACCACTTCTCCAACTCTGAAAAATCAACTCCTTAAACTCCTTAATTAAATCCTGTTCCTTCTCAGCTTTTAGTTATTGTTGGAGATTAAAACAAAAACTAAATTACTCTTTTCACGTTTTCTTTCTGTCCTTTCTTTTCCCTTTCTCACTGTTAGTTCAATTTTTATTTCCTTCCCTTTAATTTTCTTTCTGAAACAACATCAAATTCCAAACTTGTACTCTCTGATCAGATTCTTGTCCATTAACAATTCTTCAGTATGATTTGTTAAGGAGATATGCAGTTATTTGCCCTATTCCTACAGATCCCAGATCCTATGTAAAAAGTTTCATGCTGTTTCAACATTCCAATTGCTGCAATTTGTCATGCCCCAGTTTGGGGTAATGCAAACTTTCCAGTTTAAACAAGTCTAACAAGCATTGCTCCTGTGCCAGTAACAGTAAATTCTGCCCCTATAAAATACATCACAAATTATGAGCGTCTGAGACCATGGAAATGAAACAAAGAATCAAAGCTGTATTATGCAGAATGCATACTTAGTTAGATATTGCAGAGTTTACCTCAATTACCTCTGAGACAGAAATTGTTCATGATCAGTGAAAAGATCAAACAGCCATTCATGCTACATGCCACTTTGTATTTTACTGAGCAGGTGGTCAAAAATGCACTGAGTATGAAACAATTTCAATTCATTTCCAAGTGCACATGTCTAGCATGTAACCATTTTTTTTTGGACTTTGGCACCCATCATAATGAACATTTGGCTGAAGCCAACAATATATTGATTAAAGGCCTAGACCTGCAGAAGTACTGGTACACTTACTGAAGCATGCTTGAGTTTATTGTATCTCTTGTGCCTCGGATACTCAAGTTAATTCATTTGTATGCTTAACTAAGCTTTAACACCTTTTGCCATTCATGGGAAGTGGGCATCACTGGCTCAGCCAACATTTATTGCCCATCTCTAATTGCCCAGTGGGTTGGTAAGAGTCAACCACATTGCTGTGGGTCTGGAGCCGCAGGTAGACTGGACTAGGTAAAAGTGGCCAGATTTCCTTCCCTTAAAAAAATGGGTTTTATGATAATTGACATGATCATCATTAGCTAGCTTTTTATTGGATTCAAATTTCACCACCATGGTAGGATTTGAACCTATGTTCCCACATCACTAACCTGGTGTTCTCAATTACTAGTCCAGTGACCAGTAACTAGTCCAATGCCACCACCTCCTCAATTTTCTTCACATTTTTTCCTGAGGTCACCAATCCATCTTGGGGCATCAAATTGTCATGTTCTTGAATAAACCTAGCCAATGAGTATTGGTAAGCCATTCACCATGGCAACATTGCCGCTTTCTCTCACTCTTCCCTCATCCAACATCCACTCATTCGTACCACCATTCATATCCCCCAGGAGTCACTGGCCAGTGAACAAAAGTGAGATTCTTGACTAATCTCCCCATCCTGACTCAATGGCTGGTGATGTCAACTGTCCTGCTCTTTGTAGCCTATTGGCACACAAGGCAATTCTTTTTCCCATCAAGCTCAAGGACTTACCAAAGGAACAATTTTAACTTTTATATGACCTCATGCCATAAACCTTTTAAATGCAGAGGTGTAAGAAACAGTGGAAAGTTTTTAACCAGTGTTTAGCCTTTACAGTGCTTCATAGCCATTTCATAAGATTTAGTTGTGTTTTTTTTCTTTAAATCAGCCAGGAGTAAATAAACAGTCAACTTATTAACAACACAAACAAGGAACAAAAACAGAAGTTGCTGGAAAAGCTCAGCAGGTCTGGCAGCATCTGTGAATAAAAAATCAGAGTTAACATTTCAGGTCCGGTGACCCTTCCTCAGAATAGACACTTTATTAATTTGTAACTGGGATTATCGTTACAGTTAAAGTGCTTATCAATGGGCTATAGACACAATTTGGGAATATATGAAGAAATTTTATTTGCTCCTGGTTACTGGTGACCAAGACTGGGAACGATAACGTGGATTGGATTTCAGTCACTGTACTCAGAAGAGGAAGAATAAAGGACAGAAAAAAAAACACAGAAAAAGGAGGGAGGAAAAATAACAAAAATAATAACTGGCATTTCAATATTTTCATTCATAGTGCAGGAGTTCTCTCTGACAATTCTAAAGTAACTTCCTGAAAGCAGGACAACAGTGTGCTAGAATGAAAGAATCAGCAGACCAACCACTGACCAAATAACCTGGAGACTGCTAAATAATTCAAATAATAACACAAAAAAAAGGCTTTTTTCCTTTGCTTTTCCAGTATGGCTGCTTGGTATGACGATGTTGATTCAACGCTGCTTGAGTTTGCTCTCCCAAAACAACTGGCTCCTCAGCAGCAGCGTCTGCCTGATTGTACCTTATGCCTTCCAACTTTGAAAGCTCCGTTGCTATTGAGCTGAGAGGGATCCAAAGGTGGAATTTGTTGACCTGAAAGCAAAAAAAGCACAACAGGAACATTAATGATCGCTTGCAGAACAAAACAAAACAAAAAAATTCCCAGATTCTGGATTGACAGAATTGGCATATCAGTGATTCGTGTGTTCCAATACATTAAAATATCATAACATGTCTTTCCTCTTCACAGATGTTTCATACCCAATTAAATTAGGCTTTAGTTTAAAATCGGAAAGGCAGGAAAAAATTTTGGTGCACTGATGAAATGCTATGTGGTCTCGAACCCAAAAATTTCTGACTCAAAGTCACTGAGCTATGAGTTAGCACCTGGCCACATCTGGCTCACAGTGAGAACACTACAGCTGGCTCACTCAGTATTCACAGCCATGTTGCCCACTGCTCATCACCTCTCTGCTAAAGGAAACGTCTCGAATATTGATGTTGACAAAAACAATCAAAGAGGCAGTGGCTATCATTTTTCTGAATTTTCAGATTGTTGGTGGTGCCACAGGATTGCAGAATTGTCAACGTTATGCCCCTATTCAAAACAAAAGGGTGTAAGGCTAAGCCCAGCAATTGCAGACGCATCAACATAACTTTAGTGGTGGAGAAACAATAATTTGGAACTAATTAATGAGCATGTGGGCAAATACGGCCTTAATTAAGGAAAGTCAACAGGAGAAAATCATGGATAACTAACTTACTGGAGTTTTTTGAGGAGTTAATAGGGAGGATTGATCAGGGCAATGCTGCTGATGTGAAACATCACCTACATGGAGTTCCAAGAGGCATTTGATCCAGTGCCACAGCTTTGTGAGCAGAGTTGGTGCTCATAGAATAAAGGGAATAGGAACAAGGTGGATCAAAGTTGGCTGAGTGATGGAAAAAGAGTGGTGATTACTGGATAATTTTCAGGCTGGAGAAAGATTCATAGTGGAATTTTCTAGGATTTGTTATTGGGACCTTTCCCTTTTCTATCTATCTGTCTATGCATACACATATATAATTTATGTGTTTAGTGATTTAGACCTTAGTGTACAAAGTTCTCGCAATCATTGCAAACTGTGAGGAGCACAGTACATGATTTCAAAATGACATTGACAATTTGGTGAAGTGGTCAGAAAGGCAGTAGATGAATTCAAATTGGCAGAAGTATGAGGTGATATATTTTGGTAGAAAGAACATGACCAGACCATATGAAATGAAGAGTCCTCCTCTAAAGGGTGTGCAGGAGGAGAGAGGCACCTGAGTGTCGAAGTACATTCATCATTCGAAGTGGCACAATAGGTGAAGAGAGTAGTTAATAAAGCATACAGTTTCCTAGAAACAGGAAGTGCCAGAGAAACTCAGCAAGTCTCACAGAGAGAAACAGAATTAACAATCCAGTCAAATGTGATTTCTTCAGAATTGGAAGAGGCTGGAAAAGTGGTGGGTTTTAAGCATAAGAAAAAGGGGAAGAGGAAGTCGAAGAAATGGTAAAAGGTGCCTTCAAACAAAAGGTGAAGGTAGTTGATGGTAGTAAGGAAGAGACACAGAGGAGGAGATGTGAATAGTACATGTTATAAACAGCAGAAAATAAGTCAACTCAGCTGAGAGTAAATCCGTGCTAATAAGACACTGGGGATGTCATCAGATCATGAACTCTGTCGTCCATTTGATATTCTCACCCAGGCCCCTCCCCCTCTCCATGTTTTTATGTTTTTACTCTTAGTAGAGCTGACCTATTTTCTGCTGATAAAAAAAAGTGGATGTTGGAAACCTGAAACGAAAACAGAAATTGCTGGAAAATCTCAGTAGGTCTGGCAGCGCCTGTAGAGAGAAATCAATAACAATAGGTGGAGATAGAGCCCAAAGGGACAGAAAAACAGTTGGACAGACAAAGGAGTGAATAAAGACAGCCTAGGAGAATCAATAGCTACTAATGGAGATTATTAGTTATTGACAATGGGTTGTGTATTGTAGCAGCCCATGTAATTACATGGGCTATTTTCTGTGGAGTTTCTTCAGCACATGCTGTTTATATTTTGAAATTCTGCATTTGACTAAGCTTTATTAATAGGGGCATAGCGTGCAAAAGCAAGGAAGTTCTGCTGAAACTGTGTAAGTCTTGTTAGACTTCAGCTGAAAATAACGTAGTTTTGAGAGCTAGATTTCAAGAAGGATGTCAACATATTCAAGGGAATGCATAAGAGAATGTGAGTGGTGTGAAATTTTGATTATGAAGATAGATTGGAGATGTTAATACTGTTTTCCTTGGAGGAGAGAAGGCCAGGAAGAGATATAATAGGAATTTTCAAAATCGTGAAGGGTCTGGAAAGAGTAGGTAGGAAGAAATTGGTCTGACTTGTAAAAGGATTGAGAAGAAAAAGGGCACAGGTTTAAAGTGATTCCCAAAAGATACAAATATGATGTGAGAAAAACCTCTTTCACACAGCGAGTAGGTAGGGTCTGGAAATGCACTGCCTGGGAGTGTGGTGGAGGCATTCAAAACGACATTTCGTGATTATTTGAATAAAACTAATGTGCAGGGTTTTTGGGAAAATACAGGAGATTAGCATGACCTTATTTCAAGCAGGAATTGGATATAGCACTTAGGGCTTAAGAGATCAAAGGATATGGGAGAAAAGTGGGATACTGAGTTGGATGATCATATTGAAGGGCCAAATGGCCTACTCCCGCTCCTGTTTTCTACATCTGTAATGCTTATATAGAGAGCCAGTGCAGACATGATGGGCTGAATAACCTCCTTTTACACCATAATAATTCTGCGGTTCCATGAGTTGGGATAAAATTAGTCTTGGCTCTGAAAGCATGCCTGATCAAACAGCCAACTGAAACTTTTACTGACTCCTCAAATGCTGTTTACTTAAGCACAACATGGAGAGGAAATTGGCTGACAAAACCCCCTCAGAGCACAATGCAGCACTGTGGTCTTTCAGAGCTTAATGGTCTCTTTACAGAAATTAATAATCAGGACAGCTCTCTCTTCAGTTCTCCCCTATGTGTAAGCTTGTACTCTATGGAGCAAAATTACGCAATTGGTCTGCATTGCAGTGAAGTTTGCAGTGTGTTAGACTGCCAGGTGATTCCCCTGGCTTGCGTCCTTTTCTCTTCACAGTGCAGCAAACTGTTGTTGGAAAATCCCATGGAAGGGAGAATGTTTTAATCCATGGAGCTGAAAACTGAACCTGATAAAAACATCCCTGCACATTTGGTACTTTCCCATGAGGTAAAGCAAATCTTTCACCTTTGAACGCTCAAGTGCACTTTAAAGAAACATAAAAGGATCTAATATCATTGCTGTAATAAGGGAAGCAATCATGAGATTAAAAAGGCTGAAAGCTATCTCAACAAAATCCTATGTTATGATTCTGATTCTGTGTACAATGAATGGTGCAGACTCATTCTGTTTCATCTCCACATCTGGTTTTTTCCTACGTACAAGCAAAAGCTTTAATTAATCTCCTAAATCACGAATAGTCAACAACCATAAGGCATATTCCCATTTTCTTTTGCAACAAAGCCCCCAAACAAATGTTCATTACTTCCCTTAGGATGTCAGGATTGACATCCAGATATAAATATTGAGAACAAGCCAGACCAGTCAAATCTTGCCTCTGATTAAATGCACAATTGTATTGTGAATGAATGATGGTTAATTCTGCCCCTAACGTATCCCTCAAATGCTGATAGAATAGGCAGCATCTGACCAGCTATGTCATAGATCATAGAAAATTGAAACAAGGCATATCTATCCCACTGTCTCAAATAATAAGATTCTTGAGAAACTGAGTCTGTTCTTGACAGTACTAAGGGATATAATTAATTCATATTGACAGTACTTTCACCATGCTTTCTACATGCAGCATGTAGTTTTTAACCATATTATTGCCTCCTTTCAACCAATCTTTCTACACTCTTTCCATGCTACACTATAAGCTCATGCCTTAACCAAAATGACAGCAGAGCCCCAATCCCAGAAATTCCACCCCAAATCCCAGCATCCACCATTTAACCAAAGGAGGTGAAACAGGGAAAAATTTTAACTTTCAAATATAAAAGTGCAACTGCCCAAGAGCAAAAGCCTTCAAATAGATGCCACTTTCATAAGGTGCATGTCTAAATCCCAACTCAAGGGCTTTTGGCACTTGAGCAAAATAGCTAAAATTCCCAGAGCAATTTGGAGCAGTTCAGATACCCATTTAGGGAAAGGTTAAATACCCCTTTGTGATTGTTAAAAGTAAACATGAATATAGGTAAAACATGTTTGAGCTCAATAGAACTACCAAAGCACCTAAGTCCACAATCTCTGTTTTTTCAATAAAGAAATGCAGTTGAAAAATGCTTGCGATCTCAGTCACTGTTTGTTAATATAATGCTCAAGGTTAACATTGCGCAATTAGTGCTCCATGACTGATTCCACAACCCGTCATTTTCACAGTGGTAGTTCTATAAGTCCACGGTTTGATTGACAGCTTCAAGTGGTTAGCTCATTTGGCTGGACAGCTGGCTTGCGATTAAGAGTGATGCATGGGTCTAACCAACTGCATGGATTTAATTCTGGGTTACTAAGAAGGACTGTCCTCTCAACACCATGCTGACTGAAATAAAGCATTCTTAGAAAATGTGCATGTGGAATGTCTCATTCCTTCAAATTGTAATTATTGTCAGAGATTTTAAAAAATTTAACATGTAATTTTTAAAAATCTTAATTCATCTTTTTTACCACCCTTGTAATCAATTATTTCTTTCCCTATTTGTAGTTTATTTTCTCTGCCAGATTGGAGATTGCATTAGGTATTTTACTTTACAATCCCTGGTTCTGATATTCACTTCGCGATAGTGATTCTTCAATCCAATTGGCTATGAAGATACAGTTGCTTTCCCAATTTAGAGATACTATTTAGAGGGCGCTCAGGGATTTTGCTTCCCAATTTACACCAAGTTCTACCAGTCCATCTCAAGTCTTTGGGCAAGTTCAAATGTCATTTTCAATGTCAAGAGCAAAATCCAGCCCAAAGACCACTTGCAAGCATACAAGTGTAGTAGTGAAGGATATTCCCTGCAGGATGTATATGTGATAACATTATTCCTGTGTGAACTTCAAATGTAAAGTGATGATGGACTGCAGAAGCATCACAGCAGACCTTAATTCTGTTCTCACCCAATTTTCACAGACCTGAGCGTATATTGCTGGATTCTGATCAGGATTAGGAAAACAAAGTGTTTTTTTACGTCTTCAATTAAAATATTCAAAGGGCGACTATAACATCATTTCTCATTATCTGGCTGGGATTAGGAATATCAGATGACACAGTAGTGCATAATGTTGAATGCAAAGGCCTCTTACTTTTCTGTTGATGGTGTTTAAATTATTTCATCCATGCCACAATTATATCTGTGATCCAGTATAAAGGCACAATCTTCAGTGATATCAATTAAGAGACAGTTTAAGTTTGTTTCTTCATCATTAATAGTAAATCTGTTTTCACGCTTATAACGAAACAACTCAGGCAGCGTGGAGTAAAGTTCACAGGAACGTTGGCAAACAATTTAATCCATCAACAGAACCTACTGGATTGTGCAAACAGCACATCTGCCTTCCAATATGCATTGCCTGGGGATGATTGCTTACTGTCAGCAAAATTCGACCACAGGCCAACTGGTCAAACCGCAAAAAAACCTTCACCTAGCTGATAACAGAAAGACAAATTCAACAACAATTGGTGAAATAATAATTTCACTACACAGCAACTGCCATGCATACTAAAATCACATTGGAAATTACAATTCAAAATAATTTAAATCAGTGTTTACAGACAAGCAACATCGTAAATGCATTGCAAACAGTTCAGACAAGGTTTACCCAAACAATATCTAGAATGGGCAGTTTGTCTCACCAGGACAGGTTGGATTGTCCAGGCTTCTACCTATTGGAGTTTAGAAGAGTAAGAGACATATTGTTTGGACCATATAACATCCTGCGGGTTAGATATGCAGAGGTTGTTTCCTCTTATGGGAGAATCTAGAATTAGGAGTCTCTATTTCAAATTCAGAAATAGATAAGGTGAATGCTGTTCTCTCAGAAGGTCATGAGTCTTTGGAATTCTCTTCCTGAAAAGGCAATGAGATCAGAGTCCTTGTACCTTTTTTAAAGCAGAGGAAGATAGATTCTTGTTAAGCAAATGGATTTGAGAATCAGATCAGCCACAATCTTATTAAATAATGGGGCAGGCTTGAGGGGCCCCAGGCCTATCCCTGCTCCTTGGTTGCATATTTGTATCGACAAGGCACAAGTCAGGAATTCTCTTCACTTTAATGCAGCCCCAATAAATTGAACATCATTCAGGAGAAAGCTGCCCACATGATTGGCACTCTATCCACTACCTTCAACCTTTATTACTTTCACCCAATGATATCCAGTAGCAATGTGCACCACCCACAAGATGGACTGAAGGAACTCACCCAGGTTCCTTCAACAGCACCTTCTAAACCCGTGACCTTTAGAATGACGAGGGTGTGGATACATGGAAGCACTACCGCCTGTACGTTCCCCTCCAAGCCACACACCATTCTGACTTGGCAATAAATCACCGTTCCTTCAGCATCGCAAGGTCCATATCCTGGAACTCTGTTCCGAACAGCACTGTAGATGTGCATATCCTTCTTGGGCTGCAGCAGGTCGGGAAGATGGCTCATGACCATCCAAGACAATTAGGGACGGACAATTAAGCCTGGCCTCACCAGCAATATGCCCCATCTCAACAGCAAATGAGAAATGGCCAACTCCCATGAACTCAGCCAGAGATGGGACACTAAGTTATACTCACCATCATGCACACAAACTATAGGCAAGCATTGGCTGAAAATGTTCTGGCATTTCAAGATTTCTTTAAAAAAATTCAGTCAAGCCATGCAAGTGTCTCAAGCAAGTCAACATTCTGCTTGCCCCTGAGGTGGTAAAACACTGCAGTCTTACAGTCTCAGTGCTCCTGCAGCTGAAGTTCATTTGGTAGCTCCACTGTCTTTGAGTTATGGGCTCCATGTGGAAGGGCTTTAGGACCCTGGAGCAAATGTGTGATGATGTCACTGAGCTAGCTCCACTGGATATAAATAGCACAGTGTAGGAGTACTTAATTGGGAGCAAAGAGTGAAGCACACACAGGTAATGACCTTTCAATAATGTATTATTGTATCAATCTTTAATTTGCAATAAACTGAGTTCTAAAGAAGCCTATAAATGAAGACAGTTCTTAAACTTGCCGTCTCATCTACCAGTCTGTCTTGAACGCAAACTATTAGGTGTGGACATAAAACCGCAGGACAATGGAGGTTCAAGTCCCCCTTTCAGAATTGAGCACAGCAATCTAGTGGAAAGACAATGTTGGATGGCACAAGGTACTACCTGTCCGACGACATATTAACCTAAAGCTGTGCCAGTTTTCTCAGTGGATGTTAACATTCACACCATAAATCGTGATATATTATGCATTCTGAAATATAAGACTTTTTTTTCAACTAAAGGGCCATGCTTTTGCATATAGTCAGTATAAGTGTTGAGCCCCATGACAATGGTATACTTCCTTTAGCAATCAGCCCGTTCACACCACAAATCCATGTTTAACTGACCAGAACTTTAGAACTGGATGCAGGGAACCAAGCAGGCACCATATGCTATGTTGTGAAGACAAAGCAGAGTTTGAGGCACTCACACTTTTTGCATCTGATACAGATGACATTTCAAAATGGCGACCACTTACAGCTACACCTCGGTTAAGTTTTATGCTCGGCATATTAGTCAACCATATTTATGGAGGGATTTGACATCTGTGCTATTTAAAAGAAGAACAGGGAGATTATTCCTGGTCTTCTGACTAACACTTATCCCTCAAGCAATATCATAGAAACTGATTTTCTGATGTTTGTCACTTCACTGCGCATAA
Source organism: Rhincodon typus (assembly GCF_021869965.1). NCBI lineage: Eukaryota > Metazoa > Chordata > Chondrichthyes > Orectolobiformes > Rhincodontidae > Rhincodon > Rhincodon typus. The sequence continues at coordinate 107,752,275 of NC_063335.1, read as the reverse complement.
ATTAATATTTTAAAATTCATTTGCAGGAAATGGACAACATTGATCGGGCCAGCATTTATTGCCTATCCCTAATTTCCTTTGAGAAAGTGGTGGTGAGCTGCCTTTTTGAACCGCTGCAGTCTGTGTGCTGTAGGTAGAGCCGCAATGCCCTTAGTTGGAAGGGGAGCGAGGTGGGGGTGGTGGTCCAGGATTTTGATCCATGACAGCGAAGGAACAGTGATATATTTCCACATCAGGATGGTGAGTGGCTTGGAGGGGAACTTGCAGGTGTGGTGCTCCTATGTGTTCGCTACCCTCGTCCTGCTAAATGGAAGTAGTTGAGGGATTGGAAGGTGCTGTTTAAGGAACATTTCTGAATTTCTATAATGCATCTTGTAGACAGTACACACTGCTGCTATTGAGCGTCAGTGTGAAGTGACCGAATGTTTGTGCACATGTTGCCAATCAAGCGGGCTGCTTCATCCTGGATGGTGTCGAGCTTCTTGAGTGTTGTTGGGGCTGCACCCATCCAGGCAAGTGGGGAGTATTCCATCACGCTCCTGACTTGTGCCTTCGCGGAGTCAGGAAGTGAGTTACTCGCTGCAGCATTCCTAGCCTCTGACCTGCTTTTGCAGCCACAGTACTTATATGGCTGGGTCCAGTTCAGCTTCTGGTAAATGGTAACCACCCCTCCCCAGATGTTGAAATTGGAGGTTTCTATGATGGTGATGCCACTGAATGTTAAGACATGACAGTTAGATCCTCTCTTGTTGGAAATGGAACAAATGTTACTTGACACTTGTCAGTCCAATCCTGGAGATTGTCCAAATGTTATTGTATCAGAGATAGTAGGAACTGCAGATGCTGGAGAATCTGAGATAACAAGGTGTAGAGCTGGATGAACACAGCAGGTCAAGCAGCATCACAGGAGCAGGAACATTTCTGATGAAGGGTCTAGGCCCGAAACGTCAGCTTTCCTGCTCCTGTGATGCTGCTTGGCCTGCTGTGTTCATCCAGTTCTACACCTTGTTATCTCAAATTTTATTGTATTTGCTTTGCATAGAATCGTAGAATCCCCACAGTGCAGAAAGAGACCATTTGGCCCATCAAGTTTGCACCGGCCCACCAAAGAGCATCCCATCCAGCCCCAGGCCTCCCACACTATCCGCGTAACACTGCATTTCCCACAGCTAATCCATCTAGCCTGCACATTCCTGGACAGCACTGGGTATTTTTGGATGGCCAATCCAACTGCACATTTTTGGACTGTGGGAGGAAAACAGAGCACTGATGAAGACCCAAGCAGACACAGGAAGAACGTGCAGAGTCCACACAAACAGCCACCCGAGGCTGGAATTGAACCCGGGTCCCTGGCACGGTGAGGCAGCAGTGCTAACCATTGTCCCACTGTGCTGCTTATGTACTGCTTCAGTATCTGGAGGTGTTGTGAATGGTGCTGAACATTGTGCAATCTTCAATGAACATCCCCACTTCAGACCTTGTGATGCAGGGAAGGTCATTGATGAGGCAGCTGAAGATATTTGGGTCTGGGACACCATCTTGGGGAACTCCTACAGAGATGTCCTGGACCTGAGTAGACCAGCCTCCAACAATCACATCTTCCATTGTGCCAGGCCTGACTGCTGCATTTGCTATCATACAATTGACTGCATTTCAAAAGTCATCTTCTGCAAACCCTTGCGTTGATACTGATTCTCTCTTGCAGATGGGCTGGATTGAAATGGTGTTGGTTGGAGTTTGATAGATGGTTTGTGAGCTCTATCTTAGTATTCCAGGCTTTCCCACATCGAGGACATCAGGCTGTTGGTCAGCTGAGATGGGAGCAGAGAGCCCTCTCTTTCTAGTTCTGACACATCTTCTCTCTGTGAACAGGCTCCCTGGTGTAACGCTGAGTTTCAACCAGGCATTCTGGTACCACTTGCTGCCCATCTCAGCTGCTGTGAGATGGTCATGGTCTCTGCATAAGGCATATGTATCTTGGAGGATTGTTTAAGTACTGATTGGCAGTAAAGCTCTTTGGAATAGGAAATCTGACTGTAGCTGTACAAGGTTTCATGTGAAACCACATCTGGACTGCAATGAGCAGTTTTGGTCCCCTTATTGAAGGAGAGATATGATTTCATTGGAGGCAGTTCAGAGTAGGCTCACTAGGACAATCCCCGATATGGAAGGATGATTTTATGAGCAAAGGCTAAACTGGGTAAGGTAACTGCTGAATCACAGGAGAGTCTAAAACCAGAGGCAGAGTCTCAAAATTAAGGGGTGCCAATTTAAGACTAAGATGAGAAGGAATTTCTTCTCTTAGAGGGTTGTGAGTCTTTGGGAATCCACAGAGAACTGTGGGGGCAGAATCCTTGTGTGTATTTAAGACTGAGATAGATAGATTCTTGATTAGCAGGGGAATCCAAGGTTATGGAAACAGTGTAGGAACATGGGTATGTGGAATATTGGTTGAGTCATGATCATATTGAGTGGTGGAGTAGGCTCGAAGAGCAGATCCCAATAAAATGGGTTGCTTTGTCCTGGGCGGTATTCTTGAGTGTTGTTGGAGGTGCAGTATTCCCACTCTTGTTCCTGTTCCTTATGGTCTGATGGGATGTCCCGAGGTCATGAAAGGTTCCAAATCAGTGTAAACCTTTCTCTTTACAGAATTACTCGGACCCTTCTGTTCTGAAGAAGGGTTACTGGATCCAAAACCTTAACTCTGCTTTCTCTCCACAGATACTGCCAGACCTGCTGAGTTTTTCCAACAATTTCTGTTTTGGTTTCAATTTCCAGCATCCGCATTTCTTTGTTTTGTTTTGAGTGAGCAGGAATTTGGACCAAGTGATGGTGAAGGAACAGCATTACATTTCTCAGACAGGATTTTTTTTTTCTATTCATTTTGTGGGATGTGGGTGTCGCTGGCTGGCCAGCATTTCTTGCCCATCCCTAGCTGCCCTTGAGATGGTGGTGGTGAGCTGCCTCTTGAACTGCTGCATTCCTCCTGCTGTGGGTTGACCCACAAAGCTATTAGGGAGGAAATTCCTGGATTTTGACCCAGCGACAGTGAAGGAACAGCGATATATTTCCAAGTCAGGATGGTGAGTGACTTGGAAAGGAAATTGGAGGTGTTGTCCTTGTCCTTGTAGATGGAAGTGGTTGTGGATTTGGAAGGTGCTGTCTGAGGATCTTTGGTGAATTTCTGCAGTGCATCTTGTAGATAGTACATACTGCTACTACTGAGTGTCGGTGGTGGAGGGAGTGAATGCTTGTGGGTGTAGTGCCAATCAAGGGGGCTGCTTTGTCCTGGATGGTGTCAAGCTTCTTGGGTGTTGTTGGGGCTGCACTCCTCCAGGCAAGTGGGGAACATTCCATCAC
>NC_063335.1:107667930-107733915 GCF_021869965.1 Rhincodon typus | reverse complement strand
TTCCTGCTCCTCTGATGCTGCTTGGCCTGCTGTGTTCATCCAGCTCTACACCTTGTTATCTCTAGATAGGCTCAGGTTGTTTTCTTCGGAGCAGAGAAGGTTGAGGGGGTACCTGATTGAGGTGTATAAGATTATTAGGGGCATGGGCAGGATGGACAGGAAGCAGCTGATCCCCTTAGTTGAGGGTTACTAACAAAGCAGAATAATTTTAAGGTGAAAGACCAGAAGGTTTAGAGGGGATTTGAGGAAACTGTTTTTTTCACACAGAGGGTGGTGCGGGGTCTGGGAGGGTAGTTGAAGCAAGAAGCCTCACAACATGCTGAATGACCTGGACAAAGTAGATGTTGGGAAGATGCTTCCATTGGTAGGAGAGTCTAGGACTCGAGGGCACAGCCTTAGAGTAAAGAGGAGATCCTTTTAGAACAGAGATAAGGAGAAACTTCTTCAGCCAGAGAGTGGTGAATCTATGGAATTCACTGCCACAGAAGGCTGTGGAGGCCAGGTCATTGAGTACATTTAAGACTGAGATAGATAGGTTCTTGATTATCAAGGGGATCAAGGGTTACTGGGAGAAAGCAGGAGAATGGGGTTGAGGAATTTATCAGCCATGATTGAATGGCGAAGCAGACTCGGTGGGCCGAATGGCCTAATTTCTGCTTCTATGTCTTAAGGTCTTAACATTTACTTGGATGATTACTTTAAGTATCATAACATTCAAGGCTATGGGCCAAGTGCTGGAAAAGAGGACGAGTGTAGATTTAGAGATAGCTCTACATCCAGCTCTACACAGTGTAGATTTAGAGTAGCTTTAGTGGTACAGACTTGATGGGGCAAAGGGCCTGCTCTGTACTATATGATTCTATGATTCTAGGGACTTAGGACAGCAGGGGCAGCAACAGAGGGGAGGCCATTGGGAGCAGAGTGTGGGAGTTGACCTTTGGGGTAATGGTCGATAGCAGGCAGGCCTCATTGAAGGACAGAAAACATTAAACTGTAACTCACAACATTAAATTGCATGATGTCGCTAATGACATTGAGGCAGAACATTAACTGAAAGAAACTTTAAACAGAAATTTGCTGTGTGTGATACAGTCTTGTGATACGGGAATTACCAGCTGGAATGCTAATAGCGAGTACATTCCAGTTTGATTGTTTCATTCCATTCTAAATGACTTTAATGTGAAAGCACTCTGGTTTCTGTCTCCCCAGGGAGCACATTAAGAAGCCTTCACAGTGACACACCTGCACTGGGGTGGGAGACCTTTTCAGCTGCAGACCCACATTTGGATCAGGAAATTCTCTGAACGGCTGGCCATAAAGGCCCAAGAAGGCACAATTATAAAAAAGTTACATTTTGGTACAGCTAAGCGTACAATGCTTGACATACAACGGAAAAACTGTCTTGCTTTTCATGTGAGCAACGCAGTTTGTCACTCCTCTTTACCAAGGCACTAATGTGCTGCATCATTCTTTTTATCCCTTTCCACAGAGGCTGCCTGACCAACATCTTATGTTTTTATTTCAGATTCCCACCATCTGCTGCATTTTACTTTTGCCTTATCAACACTGCAAATTCTCTTTCACTGTTATCTACAGACACACCAAGGAAAAGAGCGTAAATGAAGGGAAAGAAAATATGAAGAGAACAAAAGCCGTCTCAGAGACAGTCACCACACTGTAGGGAGGTAGTGGATAGACTCTTATTCCTGGAGTGGAGATTTCAGGAGCTCATAGAGCATTTGAATTCCATCTGTTCCACACCTCTCAAGGATCTCATTGCTTCTTGTCAATTTTCTTAAAGGACAAAAACCCAAGCTAAAACCACACTCCCCTCACTGCCTATTACACTCATTACATTCCTTTATTTAAAAATATCTAAACCATAGCTTCAGCTCTGACAGGAACAAAGCGTACTGTTCCTTCAGAAAATAACTTACATCTCTGTGATACCCAACTCAAAATGTTAAACTGAGGCTGTTTTTGGAGACCGATGCACTTTGAAACCTGCTGCTGGTCACAGCTTTTACACTTCAGAGACAAAAACAGAAATTGCTGGAAAAGCTCAGCAGGTCTGGCAACATGTGTGGACAGAAATCAGGGTTAACGTTTCACCAGACCTAAAATGTTAACTTTGATTTATCTCCACAGATGCTGCCTGACCTGGTGAGCTTATCCAGCAATTTCTGCTTTTGTTTCTGACTTACAGCATCCAGTGTCCTTTTGGTTTTACACTTCAGTAAGTTAATGCCTTGCTCACCAGCAGAATCAAAAGTCTCTCCTTTCGCTGCATCTATAAATCTTCTACCCTCTGATTTTGATAAACCCAAGTGGATCACTCATGGCTGCTAGGGAAGGAAACTGCCGTCCTTACCTGGTCTGGCCTACATGTGACTCCAGACCCACAGCAATGTGGTTAACTCACAACTGCCCTCTGGGTAATTCGGGATGTGCAAATAAATACCGGATGCCAACATCCTGTGAACCAACATATTAAAAAAAATTCTGCCGATTGCCTTACATCTGTCACCTTTGTTTACGGAGTCTGCCGCTATGATAAAGCTCTTTCACCTTAATAACTTGATCAATACCTCTTCATTTGTGGGGTGGGTCTGGGTGGGATGCTTTTGGAGGGTTGGTGTGGACTCAATGGGCTGAATGGCCTGATTACATACTTTAGGGATTCTATCATTCTCTTTTCTCTCCCACTTGACTGAAGCGCTACATTGTTGGTGCCATTATAAATGTGATGACAGGAATTTATCATTCACATAAATCGATTATAGATTCTAGTGGGCAAAGGCATGTGTGGCCTATTACCTGAAGGTCACAGGTTCAAATCCCAGGTTGCTAGCACCTATTGCACCAGGGGTTGGCACAGTGGCTCACTCGGCACTGCTACCTCACAGCACCAGGGACCTGGGTTCAATTCCAGCCTCGGGCAACTGTCTGTGTGGAGTTTGCACATTCTCCCCAACTCTGCGTGGGTTTACTCTGGGTGCTCCAGTTTCCTTCCACAGTCCAAAGATGTGCAGGCTAGGTGGATTGGCCATGCTAAATTGCTCATAGTGTTCAGGGATGTGTAGATTTAGGGGATGGGTCTGGTGGGGGGATGTTCTGAGGGTCAGTATGGACTTGTTGGGTCAAAGGGCCTGTTTCCACACTGCAGGGATTCTATGATCTATGACCTCAGGCCTCGCCGACAGTGAAAGAGTGAGGAAAAAAATGGGCCAAAAATATTTCTTAACAGTTAGACTTGACTTCTCAGAGTGTGAAATATGATATTTTGAAATTACAGTGTATATATTTGCAGAATCAAAAAAGTGCAGTAAACTGATAAGTAATCTTGAAGGAAGGGTTACCATGTATTGTTTTCACTGCTGTTGCAAGGTGGCTACAGTCCCCTAAGGAAATACCCTTTCTCTCCCACTGATGGTTAGCCAATACCAACTAACCATTGGCCTTGAATTACTTCCTGTGAAGATCTCTGGGATTTGCATTTTCCTCCTTCAGGTTTCAACCGGGAATCGATTGTCCAGTACTAACACCAGTGAGGAACATAACAAAAAGAATTATCATTGCTCTAAAGCGTGTGTCAGGGACATGAAATCGGTTCATCGAATTTTCCACCTCCCAAAATCTGGGAGCCTGAGGAAACTTATCTAGAGGTCTGCTGTTAACATCTTGTCTGAAATACGTATCTCTAACTGCACTTTTTTTGTGCACGTTGCATGTGTTCAGATGCTCATTAGGCCGAGAGATTTCAGTGTTGCAAAATTAATTGATCAATTCTCATTATCCAAGCTCAGTGAGCATACCCAGCGTTAGCAGCTCAGTGTAGCCATCTACCAACAACCCAACATTCAGAGCACTCTCTGACAGAACATGTGACCTTTCCATCTCCCACACCATCTGGATTCTTGTGCTCAGCGAGAGTGAATCACTGTCAACCCTGCTGGGCTTCTGCAGGAAGAAAGCACTGAATTCTAAAAGGAACGGTACCACATTCCATAGCACGTCGCAGTTGCAATTTGTCGGGAAAAATCCACTGAAAACAGTGATTCATTTAACAGTTTACGCTGCCACTGTTGGAAGTCCAAGGCATACCCTCTACTTCTGTGGAACTTTCTCTCAAATCCCTCCAAATTTCTGCCTAGTTGACGGTGAACCCAAAGATGTGCAGGCTTGGTGGATTAGCCATGGGAAATGCAGAGTTATACAGGGATAGGTCTGGGTAGGATACTCTTTGGAGAGTCAGTGGTACTCTAGGGGCCAAATAGCACACAGTAGGGATTCTAGGATTCTAACCCACAGAAAACAATTGGCCTGGATGGAGTCCCCAGCCGTGCACACAGATCCTGTGCAGTCCAGCTGGTGGAAGTATTTGCAGATATCTTTAACTTCTCCTTACTACGAGCTGAAGTCCTCACCTGCTTCAAGAAGACTGCTATCATCTTGGTGTCAAAGAAAAATCATGTAGCGTGCCTCAATTCAACTGCCTGCTTGGTGTGACCTCTATAATTATGAAGCGCTTTAAGAGGTTAGTCATGGCTCACATCAACTCCAGCCAACCAAATTGCCTTGATCCTTGGCAATTCACTTACCAGTGCAACAGGTCCACAGCACACTCATAGATCATAGAATCCCTACAGTGTGGAAACAGGCCAACAAGTCCACACTGCCCTTCCGAAGAACATCCCACCCAGGCCCATCCCCCTACCCCTGATTTCCTTATGTCTAACCCACCTAACCTAAACATCCCTGGGCACTATAAGCAATTTATTATGGCCAATCCACCTACTCTGCACATCTGCTTTCAGACCAATCGTGATTATGTTTCACTAAAACAGGACAAACCTGAAAAGGAAGCACCAGGGAGTTACTGAAAACTTACTCTGAACCCACGCGAACTCCACACAGACAGTCGCCTGAGGGTGGAATTGAACCCAGGTACCTGGCACTGTGAGGCAGCAGTGCTAACCACTGAGTCACTGTGCCGCCCCTGGAACATCTAGATAACAAGGTGACCTACGTCAGGTTCCTAATATTGACTACAGCTCCAAGATGGTCCAGAGCATCAAGTACTTGGGAGTGATGATCACCAACAATCTGTCCTGGTCCACCCACATTGACACGATGGTCGAGATAGCACAACAACATCTCTACTTCCGCAGGAAGCTAAGGAAATTCAGCAGGTCCACAAGGACTCTTACCAATTTCTATGGATGCACCATAGAAAGCATCCTATCTGGATACATCACAGCTTGGTATGGCAACTGCTCTTCCCAAGACTGCAAGAAACTACAGAGAGTCATGAACACAGCACAGTCCATCATGCAAACCAGCCTTCCATTCATTGACTCCATCCACACTTCCCACTGCCTCGGGAAAGCACCAACATAATCAAAGACTCCCTCCCACCCCCGGTGCACTGTCTTCCCCCCACCCCGCACCCCCACAACTTCCTTTAGGCAGAAGATATAAAAGTTTGAATACATGTACAAATAGATTCAAGAACTGTTATCAGACTTTTGAATGGACCTCTCAAATGTTAATTCTGATCTCTCTCTCTCTCTCTCTCTCTCTGCATCTTCTTTGCGGCTGTAACTGTATTCTGCACTGTGTTCTGCTACCTTGATATACGTTATATGGTACAATCTGCCTCTATAGCATGCAAAACAACACTTCTCATTGTATTTTGGCACAGGTGACAACAATAGTTCAAACTCAAACTCAAACCAGCTGACTACAATGAATTGAATGTGAACAGCAACGTAAGAAATCACACAATAGGAACACCTCTCCTTTGTTCGCAATTGGCTTCTTTTATAATTCTGCTGGTGAACTTGTGGGTCCAAAGTGAAGGACATGTTCCCAAATCTTACACCCTTACAGCAATATCAAGTCATTTCAGTCAGCAAGAGAAGGCAGAGAAAATTTCAGCAGAAAAATGCCTGTTTTGCATTTCTCATTGCTCATACTACTTTGACTTTCCAAGCTTTCTCACAGGTATTTAGCAATGTGTCCAGTTTCTCTGTGAAACCTCGAGTCCATCCTGGCTTTGAGTGAAGGAAGGAAGCTGCCAGGCAAATGCTGCTTCCTAACATCACAGCACTGCTTTCAGACCAATCGTGATTATGTTTCACTAAAACAGGACAAAACTGAAAAGGAAGCACGGGGGAGTTACTGAAAACTTACTCTGCATCTGAATACTAGCTTTATGGCTGCTTTCTTTCAATGTAAATAGCTCCAGATCATTCAAATCTGAAAAAAACTCATGTGGAGTTGATGGCCTAGTGGTATTACCACCAGACTGTTCATCCACAGTCCAGATAATGTTCTGGGGTCCCAGGTTCAATTCCTGCTATGGCAGATGGTGGAATTTGAATTCAATAAAACAAAATCTCAATTTAAGAACTTAATGATGACCATAAGCCAATTGTCAGGGCAAAACCCATCTGGAAGGAAATTTGCCACCCTTACCTGATCTGTCCTACATGTGACTCTAGACCCACAGCAATGTGGTTGACTCTTAATTACTCTATGGAAAGATTAGGGATGGGCAATAAATGCTGGCCTAGCTAATATTGCCCTCATCCTGTGAATGAATAAAAAATAGGTACACAGCCCAAAAAAACTGAATATTTCAAAGGACCTCCCTTGACAGCACTCAATACAACAACTTCATCATCTGTTAATATCATTTTTGAGGAATAAGAGTTACTCACTGATTCTTTCAAAGAGCTCTCCAACATTAATGGCATTCTTTGCACTTGTTTCAACAAAGATCGCATTGATGAACTTAACATATTCCTGGGCATCCTTGACTGTAACCTCCCTAGAACAGTAATCAACAATTGATTAGTCAAATTTGTAATAATCAGGTTGAGATTGTAAAAATCTTCAGTTGTTTGTGTACCTACAAGCAGTTTGTCCAACTACTGGAATTCATAATGAAATTAGAATAGTTTCTAATCAGTTATTATTGATTCATATACATTCTCATTATGTTAAACTTGTAAACAATTAATGATACTTTTCAGGGAATATTTCAGAATACACAGAATTGTTACATTTCAAAGAGTAAGAATCACTCCAAGGGATGGATTGTGGCTAATTACAAAGGTTAAAGATTGCAAGAAAGTTAAAGTAAAACTTATAACTGTGCAAAGACAGATGTCAGGTCTGAAGACTGGACAGAATATAAAAACAGCAAAGAATGACTAGAAAATAAATTAGGAGAAAGTTAGTGTGAGAGAAAGCTAGCTACAAATATAAAAACAGGTAGGACTCCCTTGTCCGCTCCACACCCACCTCCAGCCCCACCACATCCAGCACTTTTCCCTGCAACCGCAGGAAGTGCTACACCTGCCCCCACCCCTCCACCATCACCCCCATCCCAGGCCCCAAGAAGACTTTCCACATCAAGCAGATGTTCACCTGCACATCTGCTAATGTGGTATACTGTATCCGCTGTTCCCGTTGTGGCCTCCTCCACACGGGGAAACCAAGCGGAGACTTGGGGGCCGCTTTGCGGAACACCTACGTTCGGTTCGCACTAAACAACTGCAACTCCCAGTCGCGAACCATTTCAACTCCCCCTCCCATTCCTCAGACGACATGTCCATCCTGGGCCTCCTGCAGTGCCACAACGATGCCACCTGAAGGTTGCAGGAACAGCACCTCATATTCCGCTTAGGAACGCTGCAGCCTAATGGTATCAATGTGGACTTCACAAGCTTCAAAATCTCCCCTCCCCCTACCACATCCCAAAACCAGCCCAGCTTGTCCCCGCCTCCCTAACCTGTCCTTCCTCCCATCTATCCCCTCCTCCCACCTCAAACACCACCCCCATCTCCTACCTACTAACCATCCCGCCCCCTTGACATGTCCGTCCTCCCTGGACTGACCTATCTCCTCCCTACCTCCTCACCTACACTCACCTTTACTGGCTCCATCCCCGCCTCTTTGACCTGTCTGTCTCCTCTCCACCTATCTTCTCCTCTATCAATCTTCTATCCGCCTCCCCCTCTCTCCCTGTTTATTTCAGAACCCCCTTCCCCTCCCCCATTTCTGAAGAAGGGTCTAGGCCCAAAATGTCAGCCTTCTTGCTCCTCTGATGCTGCTTGGCCTGCTGTGTTCATTCAACTCTACACCTTGTTATCTTAGTTAGAATTCCTGTTTTTTTCAGAAAAGTTAACGGAATATTGCTTCTATAGAAAATGTGTCTGAAGGATTGCTAATAGAATCCAAAAAAAATGGCAGATAAAGTGAATAGGTATTTCGTATCAGTCTTCACTACAGAGTATAGTTGTAACATTCAGGATCAGCAATAAATGAAGGAGGGAGAAACTCAGAAAAATTACAATTACTAGAGAATGGTACTAAATAAACTGTTAGAGCTACAGGCCAACTGGTACTTGGGTCCTCATGCACTTCATCTTAGGTTCTAGCAGCTAATGAAATAGTTATTGTATTGGTAATAATTTTCAAAACTCCCTCTATTCAGGGGACGTCTCATTAAATTGAAATATAACTAAGGTTGAAAAAGGGAAAGTCAGAAAGCAGGAAACTAAAGGCTATTTGCTTAATATTTGTTTGAAGGAAAATGTTACAAGCTATTATGAAAGAGGTTATAGCAGGTTATTGAGATAATTTTGATATGATAAGGCAGAGTCAACATGGTTTTGTGAAAGGAAAACCTTGTTTAACCAGTCAGCGTGCTTTGAGGAAGTAACATGTGCTATGGATAAAGGGGAGCCAGTAAATGTACTACACTTCAATTTCCAGAAGACACTTGATCAGGTGCTACTTCAGAGCTTATTGAGGAAAATAAAAGCTGATGGTGTAAAGGGTAACATATTGGCATGATTAGAAGTTTGGCTAGCTAACAGGAAGAGTAAGAATATGTGAGTTTTTCTCAGAAAGATATCACGAGTAGTGTGCCACAGGGAACAGTGTTAGGATCTCAATTGTTTATACTTTATAGAAATAACTCAGGAGAAAGGGCTGAAGGTATGGTATCCAAATTTCCTGAAGACAGAAAGATCGGTAGGAAAGTAAGTTATGAAGAGGACACAAGGAGGTTACAAACAGATGCATAGGTTAACCAAGTGAGCAAAGATCTAGCAAGTAGAGTATACTGTGAGAAAATGTGGAATTGTCCATTTTGACAGGGAGAATAAAAAGAAGTATATTATTTAAATGGTGAGAGATAGCATCAGAGATGTAGAGGATATATCCTTCTGCATGAATCACAAAAGGTCAGTGTGCAGATATAGCAGGTAATTAGGAAAGCTAATAGAATGTTATCATGAGAGAAATTAAATAAAAAGGTATAGAGGTTATGTTTCAGTCACAAGAGGGCACTGGCGAGACCACATCTGAAATACTGTGCATAGTATTGGTCTTCTTGTTTCAGCAGGGATGTGATGTAAATTTGGTGGAATCAGTTCAGAGTAGGTTTACCAGAGTAATACCTTATGATGCAAGGTTGGACAGTCTAGGCCTATATGTGGTGGAAGAGTAACAGGCACCTCAACTGAAAAGTACAGATCCTGAGTATAATAGCTTGGCTTCTCATAAAGGAAGATCAAGAACTAGGCATCACCTACTGAAATCAGAGATGAGGGAAATTTTTTTTCTCCAAGGTGGTGAGTCTTTGGAACTGTCTTCCTGAAAGGCAGTGGAAGCAGAGTCTTTGAATGTTTTTAAGACAATGCAAGATAGATACTTGTTAAGCAAGGAGCTGAAACGTTGTCAGGGGTGGAGCAGGAGGTGGAGTTAAGATTACAATAAGATCAGTCATGACTTATTAAATGGTGGACCATGTTCAAGGGGTTGAATGGTCTACATCTTGTTTTTATGTTCATTATTTGTGTTGACATCATATTAAACTGGTCCAGTGAACAATGTTTCAGAAATAACTCCACAGAGGCCAGAATCCCATCTCCCTTTATTTCCACGTGAAGAGTCCTTGACACTGATCCAGCTCCCTAAGAGCCAGCTATCAGAGTGAACAGGATGTCTGACACTTCTGTCAGCCAGGGCTCCCTGACTGGACCAATTAACAGCCCCAATCAGGGAACTCCTATTCTATGAGGTCCACCTTTCCGATCTTGTTACAATCATGACAGCTTCCATGAGTCAAACTCAGTCCTTCATGTCTTTAATCACATCAATAACCTGACATTAATTTGTAAACAAGAGGATGACACTTTACAGTGTAACAAAAACAGACTCGGCAGGTCTGGCAACATTTGTGGAGAGAAAGCAGAGTTAATGTTTCAATTCCAGTGGCTTTTCTTCAGAACTTTGCAGTGTCACATTGTTTTTGTGTGGCACATCCCTTTAATACAGATAAAAGACATAATTTTATACAAATACCAACCTCATATCAGAAAGGTCACATTTGTTTCCAGCAATTGCCACCACAATGTTTTCAGGCCCATGCTCCTTCAATTCCTTTACCCACTTCTTCAAAGTGTAGAAGGATTCCTGAGGGAAAACACACAGTGAACATGGTCAGAGCCTCCAAATAAAACAGGCATCATTTTCTCACAGCCCGGAAATTTGGCTTCACTCATGAATGTTGTTTCCTCTCTATCACCATGTACTGTTTCCCAGTGAGGCACTGCTACTTGTACTCCCAGCAATGAATACCCAATCTGCAACCTTTCATCCTTCAGATTCATGTAAATAACAAGACCTGCTGTAAAAGTGATGCTTGTATCTCTCTCTCTCCCCCTTCCCCCTCCCAGTCCCAGATCCCACACTCAGACTTCCCTCGACATCTGCATTGGTTCCTTCAGTCAGGAAGTCTCTGTCCCCGGTGGTCATTTACAGTTAGCGAACAAAAGGTTTCCATGCATCAGAGTGAATCAGCTTCTACTGGCTTTTACTTTGAGCCAGAGCGAGCTTCTGATCTGGAGTGAACACATTCCAAGACAGAGACAGACAGACAGATGGCTTCACGGAGGCCCAGGCACTGCATGACATCTGATGATATGTTTGGGTGCCTGGAACTGTGTTTCACGATCATCGCAACCTCAGGAATGTCGCATGTGAACATTTAAACAAAAAATATTTTCTCTGACCCATGGGGAGTGCAGCAAGAAATGGAAACTGAAAAGACTACTGTTATACATTTTTCATTCAGCTTGTTCCTGTAAAGGCTGTCACGGGATGCTGAGTAATAGATTGTCAACAAAATCGAGTTTTACTACCAATCTACTTTAACCAAACTCATACAACTTTTATTCTTTTATTTCTTCTTTGTTTTATTCTTTGTTCATGTGACGTGAGTGATGCTGGCTTGACAAGTATTTATTGCCTATCCCTAATTGCAAGAAATACATAGAAATATAGAAAATAAGAGCAGGAGTAGGCCATTCAGCCCTTTAAGACTGCTCTGCTATTCAACATGATCGTGCCTGATCATTCAACTCAGTGCTCTGTTCCTGTCTTCTCCCCATACCTTTTTGATGCCTTTAGCCCTAAGAACTATATCTATCTCCAACTAACTCCTTCTTGAATGTTTCTTGAATATACATTTCAAAACACTTACGTAAAACACTCTTTCCAGCCCCAAACCCTCCACATTTTCCCTTTTCACCTCATGCTCAATGCTAACTGTTTCTCTTCTGTACTGGATGTGAGGACTGCTCACAGAAATGGAGTTTCCTACAACTCTGAAAACTGAGCAGCTCACTGCGTTTATCAGTGTTCTTCAGGAGATCCATAGCAATGGAAGATATTGTCGAGGTAATCAGATATGTTAACTGACCATCGTCTGCAAAGGGCCATAGGGCAATTCGAGACGGATAATTGGTCAGGTATAACTGAAGGAATACCACACTGAGTAGGCACGGGGCAAGGAGAAGGTATAGGCCACCAGAGACTAATACAGTCGGTCCAAGGGTTGAAACCACAATGGGGTTGTCATTTGCTCCACACTTGAGCCATTTCCTTTCAGTGTTACAACTACTTTTTTCCTGCTAATTCCACCCCTGTCAGGCCTATGTCATCCAATTCACCATGAGAAGTGCAACAAATGATTGACCAGTATAGAAAATATAATCAAACCAGCCTCAACAGCACCTTCCAAGTCCAGTGACATCTATCAGCGAAGGTACCAGATGTGTGCAAACAGCACCATAGAGTCATACAGCACAGAGACAGGTCCTTCTTGGCCATACAAACCAGGTTTCCCAAACTAAACTAGTCCCACTGCCTTGTGTTTGGCCCATATCCCTCTAAACCTTTCTTAGCCATCAAGCCATCCAGATGCTTTTTAAATGTTGTAACTGTACCCGCCTCCACCACTTCCTCGAGCAATTTATTTCATACACACACCACCCCCTGTGCAGGAAAGGTGCCCCTCAGGTCCCTTTTGAATTTTTCTCCTCTCACCTTAAAAATACACCTCCTAGCTTTAATCTCCCCCACCTTAGGAAAAAGGCCTTTGCTATTCACCTTATTTATGCCCCTCATAATTTTATAACCTCTAAAAGGTCACCCACCCCTTAACCTCCCACACTCCAATGAATAAAGTCCCAGCCAATCCAGCCTCTCTTTATAACTCAAACCCTCCCGTTCCATTAACACTCTGGTAAATCGATCCTGTATCCTCTCAATTAGCAGGGTGACCAGAACTGTACACAAATCCCCTCCAAGTCATTCACCATCCTGACTTAGAAACATCACCGTTCCTTTAGTGTCATTAGGTTAAAGCCTAGAACTCCCAGCTGAACACCACAGTGAATGCAGTCTAGCCCAGGAATTTCGGTGGTAGATGAAAGATCTCACTATCAGTGGCTGCTTCTGGCTCAGGACACCTGCCATAACATAAAAGACCCCTTAGAACCCAGGCCCTGTTCACTGGGCTCTGTTGTACACTACCACCCCACACTGGGCCCTTCTCATTACCACCTTCTGAGACTGTCTGGCAAACATCTGTGGAGAAAAACAGAGTTAGCTTTTCAGCTTCTGGATTCTGGATTGCTCTTGACCTGAAGTGTTTAATTTGTTCCTTTCTCCACAGATGCTGTTCGACCAGCTTAAAGTGTATGGCATTTTCTGTTTTTTTAATTTCTGATTTTCAAGCCATCACAAAATTTTGTTTTTGGTAAGGACATCTTAGAAGGGGATTTGAGAGCCAGATGGTTTTTTTTGATGAAAATCTGCTAATTTCACATTCAAATATAATAAACTTAGCATTTAATTTATTATTAATTAAATATAAACTCCCCAGCTGCTTTGGTAGGATTTGAACTAGTCTCTGGAAATTTGTTTTATATGCGGCACTATGGAACAGGGGTTTGCATTGCTGCCTCATAACGCAAGGGATCAGTGTTCGATTCCAGCCTTGAGTGACTGTCTGTGTGCAGTTTGCGCGTTCTCCCCGCATCTACGTGTGTTTCCACCGGGTGCTCCGGTTTCCTCCCACAGACAAGGTTCGGTGGATTGGCCAGGCTAAATGTGTGGTTGCGGGGATAGGGTGGGTGGGATGTTCTTCAGTTAGCTGGTGTGGACCCGACGGGCGGAATGGTCTTCGAATGACTCGTCATGCAACATTGCTTCGATACGACCAGATAATAGATTGATTCCCTAATGAGCTATTACATTCTTTGAGTCTGTCACCAGCACCTAGAGAATGTACACCTCTAACAACTCCACATGTTTCTTGGGCAGATTTCTCGTAACTCTTTTTATTTTACAGCATTCTGCAACAGAACCCCTAAAACATTAAAGGAACGAGCATGAAGCACAGTCCTCTTGCTCAGACCTTGCTCAGCTGTCAGATCCAATAGTCTGGGTGGTCATTTGGAAACAGTAATGACAGCCAAATCGTAGACAGTCTGCCGGCCTCTCTCACGGGACACCTGGCTGGAAGGTGCAGCACTGTGTGGTGACCTTTCCTTATGCAGTTAGCAGAAGTGCCCACTTGAGGGAGACACCTGAAGAGGAATCAGCGAGGAAATGCCAGAGAATGGAGAAGCACTACATTATTGAATGTCGCTCTCACTGTTGCAGACACAGTACAAAATAACACCGACTGACATCTCCTGTGAACTTGGGCAAGTACATCATGGGAAAACTAGATCCAAAGAAACCAAATCTCCTCAGGCTTTTCTGGTCTGACTAACTGGGCTGTATAGTCAGACCCCGATGCATAGTTGGCCGCACTACACACAGTTTCTACCATTCTCTTCACACTGAAGACCACCAACTCTTAAGAATTCAACTCATCCATGTCACCCAGTACAATGGGAATACCCAAGTTATTCTCCTACCAAGTCAAGTACTGGCCCAAACTTCACGCAAGAGTCTGATGAAAAAAATGCAGGCTACAGAAACCAATACCTGGATGTGTAAGATGTACAATGCAGCCTAACAGAGAAACACATTAACTAAAATGCACATTGGCAATTCCCAATCAATTCCTTCAATGTTACTGGGTTAAATTTCCACTCTAAACTTTGCAGTCAGGTTTGGCAGTAGGAGAAAAATCAGATGGGGAGCATTTCCAATGAAATACTCAGCCAAACAGTATTTGCTCCATTACATATGATCAGATACATCAAGTGTATTTCATTATTATTGATTCCACTTTATTATTTTAATTCAGCGGAAATGAGAGAATGCAAGTCATATTGCAAAGTATTAGGAACCAGGACAATTGCTGATATCCAGCATTATAATTGATTGCAACAGTGTACAGTTACACTTTAAAGAGATCAACATATAATTTCACAGAATGGCTTTCAGTTTCAAAATGTTTCAAGTTTTCCAAATAATACTTTTTAATTACTTTTTAAAATTATGCTCTTTTATATACCTATTTGCCTACTGTCAACGATGCACACCACAGTAAGATTTCACATTGTATCTGTTCATGAATCCTTTTAGAACAGTCCCTTTTATGTAAAGTTGCTTACTTCAAACATATTTCCAGCAACCAAAACTTTGGGATATTTTGAGGACTAGTTTTGTGAAGAACTTATCTCCTTCAACATTCACTCGATATTACGTTTATTACACTCTGTCCATTTTTAATACACCCACCACTGAAAAGATATGTTAATCATTCATGGTCAATGCTATTCCATCATTTACTTCAGCATCCTGGTGGTTTCCTGTTTATCTCAGAAAGACGTTTGTTCCCTGACCAGTTATAGTTATTCAGATTAGTTAAATTATTAACCCTTCCAACTTTCCAACATGTTAAACAGAAAGCAACACTGTTGGACAGAGGCTCACCCAGTAACAGTACATTTTCACTGGATTAAATAAAAACAATGTCAATAAGCTAATGGGGAACTTCACAGAGTCTGCCAGTGCACAATAGAATGCCCACAAATTAGATGTGCAAATGAGGAGTGAAGATTACACAAATAAGCCTCACAACCTCATAAACAGCAAAACAGTGTCTTCAAAGAAAACACTGCTTTTATTTCAAATCATCCAGTGTTTCTATTAGTTTGAAAGATGGCAACACCACTCCTGTCCCAATACCAATCAAGTCGTCTTAATGTTAGTGGACCATAGGGCTGCTCTGTCAATAGGGAGAGACAACTGACAGTGATTTAACCTGAGAGTCACCATGCCTCAGGAGAAGGGAGAGGAGTTACCTGTTTTCTTCATATGCTATTCTACAGACCTGAACTGCGTTTGTGACTATCTATTTGTGTTTATACATAAAGATATTTTTTATGCATAAAGTATATTTTTGAAAATAAAAAAAGGAGAGTCCTTCATGGTGAACCACTGTTTGAAGCCTATCTGCTGAAGTTAAATTTGGGTCTGTTCAATTATCAGACCCTCCTGGTGCCTCTATTATGTATAAATATAATTCTACACAAGCAAGAAATGCCTTTAGTTTGTTTGTTGGATAGAGTCAAACTCCGTTTGTTTGTTCCTTCATATGCTACAGTACAGAACCAAACTGCTTTAGGTGACGATGTATGTTTATGAAGGTATTTTTATGAATAAAGTATATTGTTGGAATTAAAACAAGACCTTTGTGGTGACCTTAGCCAGTGCAGGAACTGAACCCATTCTATTGGTATCACACTGCATTACAAATCCAGCTATCCATCCAACTGAACTAACCAATCCCCTCCTGATACTCATAGACAGGATTGATGCAATATGAATTATCTCAGCACTGACTAAGGATCAAACTCGCAAACCTCTGCTGTTTCTTTGATTTAACTCCACACTGAACTGTGCACTGAGTGTTCGGGGAGCTTTGGGATTATTCAATGCATCTTGGTAGACACATGCATATTCTATGAAAACTTCTGTCTCTTCTCTTCCATTAAGCAGGTACCAGAGACAGCAGATAACTTGAAATACTATACAAGTGGCCACAGAACAATCAATGTAAATGGATTAATATTGACTGCATTTTGCTGGAAATTATATAGTCTAGGTTCATAACATTACATAAGAATCATATCCCACTTGCTTGCATTTGCTAATGAGTTGTACTCAGTAATGTGATCGTTTTAAAAAGGTCCCTTATTTTAAAAAAATTTATCTGCTGTGAATTGATTTGGCATGAACCCTAGCTCCAAACCAACAGGAGCATCTGACTACCAAGTTCGAAATATGCTGTTTCAAAGGAAAAACTGAAAAAAAGAAATTTCCTGTTAGAGTTCTTCATTATACTGGCACCATTCTAAAACCAAAGCTAAAATATTGTGACGAAATTTGCCCCTTCACACAGCAGCATCAAAGTCAAGACACATTTTCACAATCTTCCATGGGGATTAATGAAGTTATGAGTCAGACAATTTGTTTTGTTATTGGTTTTATTTATCAGTTGTACTAATACTGTTACTATTCGACGCGTTTGAGACAGATAGGTTGGTGATTAGAATTCAAATTTGTTTTCCCTCACATTGGTTCTCTCACCAGCTGCCCCAAGGCAGGTATGTCCTTCAGAACTCATCTCAATCAGTGTTTCTACTCAGTCACACCTTCTGCTGCACACTAAAGTTTCCCGTTCTGCCCTTACACTGTGCTTCTTCCAAGTATCATTTAACATGGAGGAGTACAGGTTCATCAGTTGAGTAGGCATTGGTGCCGGTCAGCCTGCATCTGACCTAATACCATAAAACATTATGAGGTCTGGGATCAATGCTGAGCACTCCAGTGCTCTGATGGGTCTTTCCTGCTCTATTATTTGTAAATATAATTCTGCACAAAAAAGAAATGCCTTCGGTTTGTCCCACCCTGCTGGTGGAACAGGACATCCACAGGTACAGTGATGGAAGAACATGGGCATTGTCTGATATTGTCTGAATTTGTTAGGCGCATCCAGGAGGGTTTCTTGAAACAATGTGCAAATAGTCCAACTGGGGAAGGGGCCATACTCGACCTTGTACTGGGGAATGAGCCTGGCCAGGTGATCAAAGTTACAGTGGAGGATTTTGGGAACAGTGATCATAATTCCATAAATGGTGGGGGGGAGTCTAATTACAACAGTATTAGGTAGGAACTGCAGAAATTAGATTGGAGGTGGTTGTTTGAGGGTAAATCCACATACTACATGGTCTATTAAAGGCCAGTTGATCAGTGTTTAGGACCAGTATGTGCCTGTGAGGATGAAAGATGAGAATGGCAAGATTCAGGAATGCTGGGTGCAACAGATATTGAAAGGTTAGTCAAAAAGAGAAAGGAAGCATATGTAAGGTGTAGGAAACTGAAATCAAACAAGGCCTTTGAGGAGTATTTAGGAAGCAGAAAATAACTTAAACAATGGATTAGGAGAGCTAAAAGAGGCAATGAAATATCTTTGATAAGTAAGATGAAGGAGAATTCCAAAGCATTCTATAAGTGCATTTAGGAGCGAGAGGATTGCTAGGGAAAGGCTAGGTCAAGGGCAAAGGAGGCAAATTATGCATGGGGCCACAGGAGATGGGTGAGGTCCTTAACAAGTACTTCACATCAGGATTCACTAAAATGAAGGATATGGATGATGGTAAGATTAAGGAAGGATATGTTGATATTCTGGGGCATGTTGGCATTAAAAAGGAGGTGGTATTGGGTGTCTTGAAAACATTAGGGTAGATAGGTCCCCAGGGCCTGATGGGATCTATACCAGGATACTGAGGGAGACAAGGAGCCTTTATAGAGATCTTTACATTCTGTCTAGCCACAGGCAAGGCCCCAGAAGACTGGAAAATAGCCAACGTTGTTCCTTTGTTTAAGAAGGGCAACAGGAATAATTCAGGAAATTATAAGCCAGAGGGTGGGAAATTATTGGAGAAAATTCTTAGAAATAGGATTTACTCACATTTGGAGAAGAATGGATTTATCAGGGATAGGCAATATGGCTTTATGTGGGGGAGGTCTTGTCTCACAAATTTGATTGAGTTTTTTGAGAAAGTAACGAAGATGACTGATGAGGTTAGGGCAGTAGATGTTGTCTATATGGACTTTACTAAAGCATTCAACAAGGTCCCACAATGGAGGCTGGTCCAGAAGATTAAGTCACAGGGATCCAAAGTGAGTTGGCAAGTTGGATACAAAATAGGCTTAGTCATAGGTGACAGAGTTATGGAGGGGCGTATTTCAACTTGCAATCTGTGATCAATGGTGTTTCACAGGGATCAGTGCTGGGACCCCTGTTGTTTGTAACATACAGAAATGATTTGGATAAAAACGTAGGTGGCTGGATTGGTAAGCTAACAGACAACACACAGATTGGTGGAGTCGTGAATAGTGAAGAAGGTTATCAAGAGATACATCAGGACATAGATCAGCTGGCAGATGAAGTTGAATCTGGACAAGTGTGAGGTGATACATTTTGGGAGGTCAAATGCAAAAGGTAAATATACAATAAATGGCAGGATGCTTAGGAGCATTGATATACAGAAGGATCGTGGGGTCCATGTTGATAGATCCCTGAAAATGGCAATACAAGTGGATAAGGTGATAAAGAAGGATGATCGCCTTCACCATTTGGGGCATTGAGTATAAAAGTTGGTAAGTAATGCTGCAGCTGTATAAGACTTTATCTAGGCCTCACTTAGAACATATGTGTAGTCTGGTTCCAACACTATAGGAAGGATTTGGAGGCTTTGGAGAGGGGGCAAAACCAGTATGTTGCCTGGATTGGAATGTATTAGCTATAAAGGAGAGGTTAGACAAACTTGGATAGTTTTCGCTCAGGTGTCAGAGGCTGAGGGGTTATCTGTAAATAAAATTATGAATAGGGTGGATAGTCGGAGCCTTTTCCCCAGGGTAGAGATGTCAAATACTAGGGGGCACAAGTTTAGATTGAGACGGAGAAAGTTTAAAGGAGATGTTTGAGGAAAGTTGTTTTACGCAGAGGATGGTCGGTGCCTGGAACCCACTGCCAAGAGAAGTGGTAGAAGTAAATGCAGTAACAATGTTAAACAGGCACTTAGACAGATGTGTGAACAGACAAAGAAGAGAGGGGTACAGACCATGTGCAGGCAGATGGGATTAGTTTAGAATGGCCTCATGGTCGGCACAGACATGGTGGGCTGAAGGGCCTGTTCCTGTGCTGTATGGTATTCTATGAAAACTCACAGAACTCAGGAAGAGCTGAATTTCTCCTCCGCAAACCTTCAGGAGTTGATCGCTGTTCATTTTGTACCTGGAAATAAGTCTCATTAAATAGGTAGCAGACAGGCATTGTAAAAAGAGGTCTGCAATTGTCCTCCCACCAAAAAGCCAAAAGGCAGTCCTTAAGCAACTGAATGAATCTAAGTTCTGAGAAAGGGTCACCGGACCCAAAACGCTAACTCTGATTTCTCTCCACAGATGCTGCCTGACCTGCCGAGCTTTTCCAGCAATTTCTGTTTTTGTTTGTGAATGAACATATGGCATACTTCCAGCTAAAGCAATCAGTAAGGTTTGGCCAATTGGCCAGCACATGACCTGAGACAACCTGCAGGTATCTTCCAATTTATCCTTTAGAATCCCTACAGTGCAGATAGAGGCCATTCAGCATTGACCTTCTGACGAGCATCCACCCAGAACCAACCCATCTCTGCATTTCCCATGGTTGATCTCCCTAATCTGTACATCCCTCAACACTAATGACAATTTACCATTGCTAATTCACCTAACCTGCACATCTTCGGGTTGTGGGAGGAAACCACAGCACCCAAAGGAAACCCACACAGACAGTCACCCAAGGCTGGAAACGAACCCTGGTCCCTGGGCTGTGGGGCAGCAATGCTAACCACTGAGCCACTATGCTACACATTTAATTAAGCACAAGTTATGCTAAATCTAATTGTGCAGATATACTGCGTCTGCAACAAAACAAGAGAAAATTGTAACTCTAGTTGAATACTGTCTCCCACAGTAATTCTGACAAGTAACTCAGTTAGTTTCATTCTCTCATGAAAACACAGCGAGATGTGATCCGCTGTTCCAGATGTAATTCCAATCATTTGGAATCCCAAAACTGATTGACAAAGATTTTAAACTAAAGAACTGGACATTAGAGCAGTTTACCTCATTTGTGATGTCGTAAACTATAACGGCTGCTGCAGACCCACGGTAATACATTGGAGCCAGTGAGTGAAACTGTGAGAAACAAAAGACAAAACAAATTAGACAAGCTTTGGGACGTCTACATTTTCAAAATGAATACATGATTACATTATAATGGATAGCCTTCAGGACAGCTAGATTATATGCATACAGTTTAGTTCATTAAAAATAACACTCAGAACTTGAAAAATCAGAAACCAGAGAAAATAGGAGCGAGAGTAGGCCATTTGGTCTATTGAGCCCTTACCCGGCATTCAATACCATTGTGGGTGATCCATTATATCAACATGAGACTCCTGCTCTCTCCGCATACCCCTTGATGCCCTTAGGCTCTGGAAATCTATTTATTTCTTGAATATATTCAGTGATTTGGCCTCCATTGTGTTATGTAGCAGAGAATTCCACCAGGTCCCCAACCCACTGAGTGAAGAAATTTCTCCACAGCCTCAGACAGAAATGTATCTTGAGAACATGATGCCCTAATTTAGACTCCCTTGCCATGTGAAACATTATTCTCCATTTATTCTGTCCAGCCCTGTCAGAATTTCAACGCGACCTCCTCTTATTCTTCTAAACACCAGTGAATGCAGGCCCAGTCAACCTAATCTGTACGACAAACCTGTCATCCCGGGAATAAATCTGCTGCACTCCCCGTAAAGAAAGTCTATCTTTTCTGAGGTAAGGAGATCTAACTGCACACAATTTTCCAGGTGTGGTCTCACCAAGGTCCTGTATAGCTGCAGCAAAACATACTTGCTCCTATAATCAAATCCTCTTGCAATGAAGGCAAATGCACCATTTATTCCTTAAACGTTCACTGCACCTGTACACAGGTTTTCAGTAAACAGGTCTTTAATTTGTTTAATTCTTTACTAAACTGAAATAAGACTTGCAATTATCTCATGGCACCCATGACCAACGAACAGTGCTTTTTGACTAATGAAGTGCCTTTTGACATGAAGTCACTGCTGTGATGGAGGAAACACAGCAGCCAATTCGCAAATAGCAAACTGTCGCCAGCAGTACTGTGATAATCTGTTGTTAATTAAGGGACAAACATTGATAGAATGCCAGGGATAATGCAACTTTGGCATTTATTTTGACAGCACTTGAATGTAAAAGCAAGGATGTACTTCTGAGGCTTTATAAGAGTCTGGTTAGGCCGCATTTGGAGTATTGTGCGCAGTTTTGGGCCCCATATCTCAGGAAGGATGTACTGGCCCTGGAGCAGGTTCAGAGGAGGTTCACGAGAATGGTCCCAGGAATGGAAAGCTTAACATATAAGGAACGTTTGAGGACTCTGGGTCTATAGTCAATGGAGTTTAGAAGAATGAGGGAGAATCTAATTGAAGCTTACAGAATACTGAATGGCCTGGACAAAGAGAATGCTGGGAAGATGTTTCCATTGGTAGGAGAGACTAGGACCCGAGGGGACAGCCTTAGAGTAAAGGGAAGACCTTTTAGAACAGAGATAGGGAGAAACTTCTTCAGTCAGAGAATGGTGAATCTATGGAATTCACTGCCACAGAAGGCTGTGGAGGCCAGGTCATTGAGTATATTTAACACGGAGGTAGATAAGTTCTTGATTGTCAAGGGGATCAAGGGTTACAGGGAGAAAGCAGGAGAATGGAGTTGGGAAACCCATCAGCCATGATGGAATGGCAGAGCAGACTCGATGGGCTGAATGGCCTAATTTCTGCTCCAATATCTTATGGTCTTATTAATGTCCCTGCTCTGAGTACTGCAGGATCTTTCTCATCCACCTGAGAGGTGAGGCAGGCCTCAGTCTAATCATCGCAAGTGTGCTCCAAGTCCTGGAGGGTGACACTGAAGCCTGTCACTTGAAGGTAAGTAAACTGCCAACAGCTTCCAAAGTGGATCACCTCTGCCAATGCCAGCTGGTGTTCCCCTCAGCCCAGAGCACTGAGAATCTCACGTCCAGGGTATCGGCACGTTCACTCCATTTAGATTTATCAGTAGTCATTAACTACAGAATTGTCCGTGAGACACAAATACAAAGTTGCTGGAAAAACTCAGCAGGTCTGGCAGCATCTGTGAAGGAAAAAACAGAGTAAATGTTTCAGGTCCGGTGACCCTTCCTTCGAACATGAGGAATTATCCGTGAGATTGTTGGAAGGCCCGGCCATGGAGTGAGAAGCCCACAGAAAAAGGCAATCAGAATCCTGCATGGGAAATGGTGTTACAAAGTCACCAGTAAAAACAATCACTGTTACTAACTTTGCTAAGCGAGGGCCCTTCCACGTTACAGTTTGAAAAACTGCTGAATTGACAATAAAGACAGCACCGCATGTAGTAATTTACCACATCATCCGGTCCAAATGGCTGAAGTCTTAGAACAGCAGCTCCAACCATACGGTGTCCCAGATAGTGAATGACAGGACAAAAAATACTAAGTTATCTGTGATCCATATTGCACAGCTGAAGCAGATCTTTCCATTTGTGCCTTGAACATTTCAATCCAGTTTTTTGTCGTTATGCCTTCAACCGTATGGCTCTCCCATTTAAAAGTCAGGCCAAAATTAAAACTGCTTTAGGGGCTCTTTTTGGCAGAGATTCAAGTGGCCCCTAACATCTGAAAAATCTACCATGTTAGAAAGCACTTCAAATCTGACAGACATGACTTTCCATTAATTCTAATAAAAAAAAGAACTCATAGAAAACATAATGACCACAAGATGGATGTGTATGCTGTGCTATTGCACAGAACTGTAGTTAAAAGTGAAAGTATAGCAAAACTATTCACAATTGATATCAGTTTATTAGAAGTTATGTGAGCTCTGGTTTCCATTATACACACACTCAAACTTACAGCTCTCAGACTGACACTATTCTAAGGCTGCACATATGTCTTGAATCCTACATCATATGATTCCAATCACAAGCATAAGCACACAGGTTTAAATATCAAGAACAAAGTAAAGTGTTCAGAGGTAAAAAAAAAACATAAATCTCGATAATAGTACACATTGTACGTATTAATCCTTCTGTGTCATTTTCATTGTTAATGTTATGTTGATTCAATATTGATCATTATCGTTTGTCTTCTGTGTTTTAATGAACCTGGAAAGAAATTCAGCCACATCATTTGCACCTCTATACACTGGTTTGTTTTCCTGTTTTCCATCTCTTCGAAGGATAGAATTTGTGGTGGACATATTTTATGTGACTCAGTGAATAATGCAGTGATTGCAATGAGATCAGTGAGGTGGACCTCATAGAATATCAACTCCCTGGTTGGAGCTGTTAATCTGGTCCATTCAGGGAGCCCTGGCTGACATATATAAACAAGAGTGTCAGGCATCTTGTTCATTCTGAGAGCTGGCTCTGAGGGAGCTGGATCAGTGTCAAGGACTCTCTATGTGTTAGTAAAGGGTGACTTGGTAATGGGATGCCAGCCTCTGTGGAATTATTTCAAATAATAGTCTCTGATTATCTTTACACATGCAATGTGTGAAATCGTTTAAATGGTACAGTTATGGGAAACAATACATTTGGAATCCACCTTTTGCCATAACCGCAACACAAAAAAGTTTGAATAAATAATCTGGACTACGATACATCCTTTCTCCTAGATCCCTCAGGTTTTTCATTCCAAATCCCAACAGTAGTTGGTTTAATCAACTTGCTCAGGCACGTTGTTATGAGACATCTCCAGGACAGGTGGGACTTGAACCTAGAACTTCTGCCCCAGAGGTAGGGACACTACAACTGCATGAAAAGTACCCTTTGAAGCCCAACAATTTTACTGAATTATCAGACAGTCAGACTCTTATGGAGGCAACAGAGGTCTTAGCTAATTTGCCAGGAAGATCCCTATGTTGCCACTTTTTGAGAAAGCCCACTGCATCTGGTTCCATTCAGGCACTTGACGTTGGGCTTATCACTAGGATTGAGCAGCCCTGAGGGAGGAAGATGCCCTCCTCCACCCACCTCCACTGAGAGGCTGCACCAACCACAGGGCAGCAGCTCCTCTGTACTCAGCAGTGCCATCAGGAGGGCAGTGGCTGCTGCTGGTACAATACTCTCTTGAGACCTCAGATCAAAGAAGACTTGGAGGAGGAGGTAGAGGGCGATGTGTGATCCTCCACAGAACTGTAATGCATTTGGTCACTTTCAAAATGTTGATCAACTTAGTTGTCACTTACCTAGCTCAGCAAAGTACTATCATTAATCACTGTAAAATATTATTTAACTCCAATACATTATCATGTCAAGTCATATGAAGTTATCATCACTTTTTGAACTGATCTTCATAGGAAAAGTCATAAGTTTGATGACTTCTGAGTTGCCAGGAACCACGTCTCCTACTACAATAGGCCCAACTTCATGGAAATAATGAGATATCTAAAGTGCCCACCTTACAACAGAGTAGGCAGGAGATAGAGTTATACAGTATGGAAACAGACCCTTTGATTCAACTTGTCCATGCTGACCAGATATTCTGAATTAACCTAGTCCCATTTTCCAGCATTTGGCCCATATCCCTCTAAACTCTTCCTATTCATGTACCCATCCAGATGCCTTTTAAATGTTGTAATTGTACCAGCCTCCACCACTTCCTCTGGCAGCTCATTCCATACATGCACCACCCTCTGCATGAAAAAGTTACCCCTTAGGTCCCTTTTAAATCTCCCTTCTCACCCTAAACCGACACCCTCTAGTTTTGGACTTCCCTACCCTGGGAAAAAGGCCATGGCTATTCACCCTATCTATGCCCCTCATGATTTCATAAATCTCTATAATGTCACCCCTCAGCCTTTGATGCTCCAGAGAAAATAGCCCCAAGCTATTCAGCCTCTCCCTATAGCTCAAACCGTGAAACCCCAGCAACATCTTTTTAAATCTTTTCTGAAGCGTTTCAAGTTTAACAACATGTTTCCTATAGCAGGGACACCAGAATTGAGCACAGAATTCTAAAAATGGCCTCACCAATGTCTTGTACAGCCAATGGATTGCTGTGATTTACCCTGGGGGCCATTAAAAATCCCAGACATTGGGAAATGCGGTATGTGGGACTCCCAGAATCATACAGTCCCCTTTTGAAATCCCACCCACCTTGTATCTGAACCAGGCAGAGGCAAGAATACTCAGCCCTACGTCTCTATAATGCCCTTGTTATGAACTACCACGTTAATCTATGCTGCTGTGTACAACGATTTGTGCAAAAGACATCCCCACTGTTCACATCTTGTGGGTTGTTGTTGTTGTTGGCAGCAGCAGGAGGAGCTTGTGCAGATTAAAGGGAATGCACAAGGCACAAAGGGTCTGGGCAAAGAATTCTTCTCCTCCCGAACACCCTGAAGCACCATGACCCCACAAACAAGACAGCCAAAAGTTAACAGTTTACTGAAACTGGATTCCACACTGTTCTGTAAAGGGCTTTTGTTTTTTAATAACATGGAAAATTAAACGTACAGCCTGTTCTTGTTTTAAGCACAGATGGTGAAAATTCCTGAAAGTTAAATATTTTCATTCCTTCCTTCCCATATCCTGGGTCTGTAAATGTGCACACTCACACAGACAGGAAAATATCCAAGATGGTTCATGGAGTGGTTTTGACGGATGTGGGCTGTCTAATTTTTAAAACTCTTTTAACCCTTTGCTTTCACTAGACTTTTTCGCCATTCCACAGCAAGCATCAAGGGAACATTAGTGAGGAGGGTAAACTGGTAAAACTTTGAAATGACTGGTATGGGTCTGGAGTAATCCCAGTTTGGACCAGTAGTCATTTAAAGGTCTTACACTGACCTCTTCCTTTTATGGGAAAAGGAAAAAAGTCATTCCACACAGCTTTTCGCTCCTCAGGCAGCAAGCACTGAGCAATGACTCACTTCCCTTTTGAGAAATCCACGTTTATTTTTGTTACTGGTTGTGAAACCAGGAGGCCAGATTATTTTATCAAGGTTGACGACTCAGCCTCTTTTCCTGCTTTTTTCTGATGAGCGGTCAAGTCTGGAAGACTCCTGAACACAAAAACAAAAAAAAATACTGGCAAACACTGGGGTTCTGAGCAAGGAGAAAACACCAGAAAATGTTGAAAATACTCAATAGGTCCAGCAGCATCCATCAAGACAGAAGCAGAGCTGATGGGTTGAATTTCCTTCACGTGCAGTTATACACTTGTGCCAGAAACATGAGGGAGAGGTGACTCCAGTCTGATCCTGTCATTTTGACTGGATGCAAACAATGATCAGTCCACTGATAAAGGCCACTCAGAACCAGAAGACCAGGGACTCAGCGGTACCATCATTTGTAGTGGCTATTGCTGAGGCTACAACTTGCGTGAGAGTCAGAGTTATAAAGCACTAAAGAGGCCCTTCCACCCACCAACTCTGTATCGACCTACTAGTGCCACTTTCCAGCACTTCGTCCATAGCCTTGAATTTTATGATATTTCAAATGCTTATCCAAGGACTTTTTAAAGGTTGTGAGGTTTCCTGCCTCAACTACCCACTCAATAAGTGAATTCCAGACCTGCACCCACACCCCCCAACCCCTCTGGCTGAAATTTTGTTTCTTCAAATCCCTTTTAAACCTCCACCTTCACCTTAAAAATTATACCCCCTTGTTGGTGACCATTGGACTCAGGGGAACACCTTATTGGCCTAGATGCCTTTGAGGAGCTGATGCGTTCATTTTGAGCAGCCGAGGCCAGGCCTGGTCATCGAGAACGGGGTGGGGACAGTGGGACGTGATGTGTCGGTGGTGGGTTTGGCATGGAGACAGCCATTATGTTTTGGGGGAGAGGGCCTTCTATTAGGAGACCACCAGGGTTTTTCAAATGGTCTCATCAGGAGAGGCTGTGTCCTTCTGATCTCAGTAAAATGCTCGGATGAATCAACCTCCCAAAGAACAGCTGTGGCACTAATGTCTCCAACGCTGACACCATGCCACAGCAGCTGGGAGACAACTGGCAGTCTTCCTGGCACCTTCCATCTCCATAGTCCAGCCTTGCTGCCATTCTACCCATCCAAATGGTTGGGAAAATGCAGCCCATCATTTCCGGTCGACCATCTAGAAGTTCCTATTAAGGGTTATTGACCTGAAACATTAAATGTGTTTTCAATTTGCATTTACAAAGCGATTTGGTAAGGACAAAACTTGGAGAGTTGACAGTGTGGATGCAGATGTTGCCCCTTGTGGGAGAGTCTAGGACCAGAGGGCATAATCTCAGAATAAGGGGTCACATATTTAAGGGTGATAAGGAGCAATTTATTCTCTCTGAGGGTAGCGGATCCATGGAATTATTTACTGCAAGTGTCTGTAGAGGCTGTGTCATTAAGTATAATCAAGACTGAGATAGATAAATTTTTAATCAGTAAGGGAATGAATGGCTGTGGGGAAAAGGCAGAAAAGTGAGTTGGGATTATCATCAAGTCATGATCTCATTGACTGGCAGAGCAGATCTGATGGGTTGAATGGCCTACTTCTGCTTCTACAACTTATGGTCTACAGTCAAAATGCTACATGGTCGTATCCAACTGATGCAATGCTTTAATGGGGATTATTGAAATGTTATCTGGCTGGCTTTCCGACTTGCACTCTCCATAAACTTCACTTCATCCAAAATACTGCTGCTGACACGCACTAAGTCCCAGTTCCCTTTCACTCCATGCATGCTGACCCACATTGGTTCCCAGCATTGCCTCAAACTTCAAATTCTTACCCTTGTATTGAAATCCCTCCAAGACATGACCCATCGTACTTCTATACCCTTCTCCATCCCTAAAACCCACCCAATCCAAAATCTCACCGCTCCTTTGACTCTAGCTTATTTGACCCTGATTGACTGGTTGTGCTTCAGTTAGCTATCCCCAAGCTCTACTCCTTTGATATACTCATTAAAAATGTTTCTTTGGCCAAGCTTTTGGTTCCCTGCACTAACATCTCCAGTGTGGCCTAGTCCCTTATTCCTTTCATCACAAAGAGTTTTGTAATTTTGCAAAAGTGTGGTAAAAGACAAGTTTAGAAACAGAGCACATAGGGTGTGTGCGCTGTTAATGCTGTTTAGCAATTTGTCACTTATTTATCCTGAGTGCTGTTTGGCTGATTCATTGTAGATCACAAACGCACTGATCGGTACAAAGGGTTAGCACAGAGTTGGCTATGTTTTATCTGTTCAGGAGATGCGGGCATCACTGGGTAAGGATTTATTGCCCATCCCTAATTGCCCTTGACAAGGAGGAAGTGAACTGTCTTCTTGAACCTCTGCAGCCCTTGGGATGTTGGGATAGCTACAGTACCTTTAGGAAGGGAATTCCGGAATCTGACCCAGTGAAGGAAGGGTCAGTGATATAATGCCAATTCAGGATGGTGAGTGGCTTCGAGAGGACTTTGAGATGCAGCGTTCCCATGTATCTGCTGCCCTTGGCCTTTTAGATGGCGGAAGTGGTTGTCTGGAAGGTTTGAAATTTTATGTTACGTCTGAATCAAAATTTTCTTTCTCCCTGTGGAAAGGTTGTAAAATGAGTTTAGAACATAGCCAAAACTGATTTTAGGGAGTATGAATTGTAACATGAAACAGACCATACTTTGGAAAAATTGGCAATTTGTCCTAACCAGTATGGCATATTCTGTAGCAGTTGGAGACGTTTTTTTTCTGAGTGTTTATTTTGGTTCTCCTGCCATGGCAAAATCTGCACATTACCATCAATGTTCAAGCTTTAGATCCTTATCAAACATTTCAGGTGCACAGCATAGAGTTGAGCGCACTAAGTTAAAAAGTTAAATCCCATGAATTTCAGTTTGTCTTCAGCCAGGCTGCATTATTCAGAGATTTCAAACCGAGCTGCAATAACTCCCAGAAGGGCCCTAACTACAAATCTAGGTTTACTTCAAAATGATAAGTATAAGCAAGTTTAAATCAAGAAAATGGACTGCCCAGTCAAGGTGTGCAGGGCTGTTAGAGCATGAAGTTCACAGTTTCAGACCTTGATGACAACAGTGAAAAACAAAGTTGGAAGAGTAGTCAGTTCACTCACAGCACAGAGAACGTGAACTTTTAGACTGGAAATGGACTGTTTGCATCCCACCTTGTGCCTCCCTTATGTTCCTTTCTCCAATGCTTTTTAAAGACAGGTATTCAAAAGCTGTTGGTGAATTGAGTCACAAAACAGTGGAATGTGCAACTATCTGCAACTATTCCACACAATGAACTTCCCATCTGAAAGTGGGCTGTTCGAAGAAAAACCGCAAAGGGGGTTTGTATTCTTCCTTCTATCTGACTGTACTACTTCCCACCATTGCCCCATCCTCAAGACCTACAGCTCCAACCCCAACCTCAGGATAAGTCAAGGTGGATGTTACCTTGGCCAACTGTTGATGTCAGTTAAAAAGTGGCTTCTGAATGCAATTAACAGAACCCTGAATGCAGGTCAATGACCTGCCCTTGCAATTAAGAAATGATTGATGTAAACTTCTTGAAAAGGGAAGTGAAAAATGAAATAAGTTATCTTTCAAATGTTCCTCACATGAAACAATGCCCAAGTCATTACCATATAAAGAAATGTTGGCCATACAACTTATGGAATAGATCACCAATAGTTTGCAAATTGTGTTAACTGTAAACTGAAACTGTTCTGTAAAAAATATACAGCAAGAAGAGACAGATGGGAGTTAAATAACAATTCACCATTATCATTGGTTTGTGCTTCCATTTCTTGCTTGCTGGTTTGCTCTGTTTGCAATATCTTCACCCAGAAGTCTGGAAAGTTCTGCCCTGAGCACTGTTTCATCATAAATTCTAAACCAAACAAGATCACATTTCCATTCATTACCCCATTTAGACATAATTCACCCAAAAATCAGCGTAACAAAAGGATTGCAAAATGTTAAATGCAAGTTGAACTTAGTACAAATCAAGAATCTTTGGGTTATGCCAGCTTTGAAACAAAAATCAGTGTAGAAGTGAGCCCTGCCAAAGGTTAATTCACCACAATTGGAAACTTTGGCTTATTATACCCATTTGCAGATCTTTAAGGACAGGTTAAAACTTAAGATGGTTCTTTTGAACTCAGAGATACAATTAGTCATATTTCAAGAGTCTGTGAACTTTTCTTTAAATGAACAAACTGACTGTTGTGCTCCAATACTATCATATGGCTCTGAACATTATTTTTCAAAAACCAGCTTCAGTTATTTAGGGCATATATTTTTTGAGGGATCGGGGATCTCGTCATCTGGCTTGAGAACTGGTGAGAGACCCAAATTGACTCTTCCAGAGAAAGGCCACCAAACGCCATGCCAATCAGGCAGTAGCAAAGCTACCAGTGGGCCTTCATCTGGGTGTTTTGACCAGCAAAAACAGAAGAGTTTCCCAAATGTCACAGAAGACCCAGGGTTAAATATTAGGTCATTTTTGCTGGTGGGGAAGAGAGGGTTTCTCAGGTTAGGGGTCATGAAGTGACAAGATGTAGGGATTCAGAAGCACGAGGGCAGGCTTACCTGTGCCCTATACCCAGTCCCTTAAGGCAGCAAGCCCCATCTTGCATGTTGCATGACAGCAAGTCCATTTGCAGTTGTGTTAATCCCAGCAGCAGGTTGATTGAGGCCCTCGAGTGGTCTATAATAGACCACTCGAGGGCCTCAAATAGCAGAGCTGCTGACCCTGCTCCTCCCAATCAGAACTTAATCCAGGTGGAGCTGATAAGGAAAAAGGGCTCTGGATGTGCCAGTGCCCCAGTGAATGCAGTCCCCTTGCTACCTCTCAGCTCGGTACCCCCAAATACAGTAGATTCCACATTTAAATTGAGTACTCACATCTGGTGGATTCATACAGTTTGATCCTTATTTGATTAAAGCCCATTTTCTGCTGCATGAATCAATCTGCAGTGTTACCATTCTTAATAATGTCAAGGATTTTTTGTTTTAAGTTCTCTTTTACAACGTTACATTTTTAAAATACTGCCACATTACGCTGGTTTGTGACATTTTGTCTTCAGCTCAAGCCTCTAGAAAGGGGCTTAAAACCACAAGCTTCTCACTGAAAGGCAAGATTGCTAGCAGAAAGCCAAGTCTGAATAGGCATACTCATTTGAACATAATACGGGTTCCATAGGCTGCACAGTTTGAACCTAAGAGGATGTTAAAATCAAAATTTTACATATATATGGGATAAATAGGTTGACATTCTGTCTAATGAATTTCTCTATGAAACATGTTTTATTATTGAACTAGGACCGCGATTAAAGCTTTTTAGAGGACCATTTAGCTATTTGTTTGGTTTGGAATATTCTTCACTGTGATACCATCACATTCGATGAATACTTTGGCCAAGAAATGAAAAAAACGATTGCCAGAGATGACATCATAAAAACAGGGCCCAGTGTCTACAGAGAAACATCAAACATTGGCAAATCAGCTAAGGGATGACCTGAATTTGTCAGTGATCAAAGGGCAGCTCGTACAATGATTTATTTTGGCACCTCCCTGCAAACCCAACACTGGGAGGCGGAGAACAACACAAAACCACAAAATGACATCATTTCCAATAACGTATTGATTTGAATGGATTGAAACAATGATGGATCCTGGTCTGAATATGTCACCACAGCTTTAAGGAAACACTGTGTGCACGGTTCACAAGTTTAGCAATTGACCTGCTCAGTGGAGAGAAGGAAAAGAAAGGAGTAAACCCTCAAAAGGGACACATCCTGCTACCTCGTGGGACATCCTGCTCCATGTGCTCAAAGATCTGTGCGCCGAGAATTGGCCTGTTCAGTCACATGGAGACCCACGGCAGAAACGCCTGACCCGAAGTAGACACCATCCTCAAACTGAGGGACAGCCATCAATAAGGATAAGAAAAAAAACACTCTGGAGAATGGAGCAGGCAAGCTCAGCTGACAATGTTAAATTAACTAGACTTTAATCTCTGGACTTGTTCTATTTCTCATTTTAAATGGAAGAATTCCATTAGTATATGTATCAGGCCTTCTGCTCTGTCTTGTTAACCGTTTTATTTAAGAACATGGATGTAATCCATCTTCACCAGTGCTTTCAGCCTCCCTAATTTGATTAGTTTGTTTGTTTATCTCCTTGTTTTCCATCTTAAATGACACCCTAAGATTTTTATTCTCTTCTTCTAACGTCACTTGAGCTTCCCTGCCAAAACCCACCATCTGCAAGTTCCCTTTCAAGTCGTACACTGTGCTGATGTGGAATGATATCAACGTTCGTACTTGGACATTGAGTCAAAATCCTGGAACCTCCTTCCTAACAGCATGCCCCTGCACTATATGGGCTGCAGTGATTCCAGGGGGTAGCTCACTATCACCTTCTTCAGGGTAATTAAGAATGTGTAATAAATTCTGTCCTACCTAGTGACAGAACCTCAGACCATATTCAGACCAGGATCCATCATTGATTTGAAACAAAAATTACTCAAGCAAAGCAACTCATCAAAGTAACTCCACAGTTCTGACAAAGTGTCATGTCAATCTCAAAACGTCAACCCCATCTCTCTCTCTCTCTCTCTCTCTCTCTCTCTCTCTCCACATATGCCGCCAGACCAGCTGAATCTCTCCAGCACTTTCTGTTTTTGTTTTAGGTTTTTGTTATTCCTGTTAACTTTTCACTGACATTATCCATGAGTATATCTTGTGCATCTTTTGTGGTCCTATTCAAATCCTGATTTTGCTTTTGTTAATACTATTTGTTTTCATTTTCCTTGACAACTTAATTTCATTGCTCCATTTTACTTTGTCAGTTTTTCAGTTAAACTTATTTCCTAACCTCTACATATTTCTCTTCTGACGTGCTTTCCATGATTGCTTGTGTACTTTTCTTCAGCGTTCATTTTATCTTTACATCTTAGTTCGTTTTGGTGTTTTATTACTGAATCATATCATAGAATCCCCAGTGTGGAAGGAGGCCATTCGGCCCATCAAGTCCACACCCCCTACAAAGAGCATCCCATCCAGACCACAGCCCTACCCCATCTCTGTAACCCTGCACTTCCCATGGCTAATCCACTTAACCTGCACGTCTCTGGACTGTGGAAGGAAACTGGAGCACCCAGAGGAAACCTCAGCAGACACGGAGAGAATATGTAAACTCCACACGGACAATCGCCAGAGGATGGAATTGAACCTTAGTCCCTGGCACATCGCTCCAAGTATTTGCCATTGCTCTTTGATCTCTTTGTTTGTCGATCTTTTCTCCCAGTCTAACATCTCGAGTTCCATGCTCAATTCCTCAAGATGGTTATTTTTTCAGTCTACTTCTTTGACCCTTCTATGACAGATATCATTGTGAATATTTTACAGTAGACAGAAATCACATTGCACCGCAACTGGAAAATGAGCTGGGAGTTTCTATGGTATCTGGGCCATCATTAATCCGTCACTAAAAAATGATTGACCTGGCCTTGAATCTCAATGCTATTTCTGGGATGTAGCTGTGTGCGATTGGTTGGCACTGTCCCATTCATCACAACAGTGACTGCATTTCAAGAATACTTTAATTTTTGTAAAGCTCTTTAGGACAGCCCCAATGTCATGAAAGGAAACACATCAGTCATAGCTCCTGTGTTTTATTTGCTTAATTAAGTGCTAAATTTGCATTTCATGCTTTCAAGTGGAACCGGGGACTTCCTTTCAATACTATCATTGGCGCTTTGTATCCTGTTTGGTACAAGAATAGTAAACTATTTATTGTTGTTTGGCGATCAGAATCAGAAGTCTATCAGACCTCAAAACTTTGTAATCTAGTTTTCTTCCTTCAAAACTGGGCCTTTCCCTTCTGAAGAGAATAAAAAGCTATAAGGTACAGTCTCATCATTTGTTGCCTATTCCTAATTGCCCTTCAGTAGATGATGGTTAGCTGCCTTGTTGAACCACTGCGATCCATTTGGTGCAGGTATTTCTACAGTGTTGCTGTGAATGGAGATCCAGGATTTTGGTTCTGTAGTATTGAAGGAATGGTGAAATAGGGCCAAGTTATGATTACGTTTGTGGATTGGAGAGGAACCTGAAAGTGGTGATGCTCCCACGTGTCTGTTCCCCTTGTCTTTCCAGGTGGCTGGGCTCACATGTTTGGAAGGGGCTTTTGAAAGAACTTTAGTGGGTTGCTGCATTGCATCTTGAAGGTACACATGTTGTCACTGTTCATTGGCAATGAGAGAAGTAAATGTTTAAGTTGGTAGTTGGGTGGCAATTGAGTGAACTGCTTTGTCCTGGATAGTGTCATGCTCCTTGAATGTTGTTGGAGCTGCACCCATCCAGGCAAATAGGGATATTCCATCACACTCCTGACTTGTGCCTTATGGAAAGTAGATAGACTTTGAGGAGTCAGGAAGTGAGATACTCAAAGCAGGATTCCAGACTCTTGTAACTGCAGTGATCTATATGGGTGGTCCAGTTCAGTTTCGGGTTAATGGTAACCCCCAGGAATGTTAAACATAAGGGAGTCAACAATGGTGATGCCATTATTTTCGAGGAGTGATGGTTAGATTCTCTTGGTGTGAATGTTATTCAACACTTAATAGCCCAAGCCTGATCAACATTTCCTAAATCTGAAATGGAGCAACAAAATTCATCTATCCTGACTTAAAGAGAGAATTGGGAGTATCATTGTTGGGTATCATTATTGAAATTGGGAAAAAAATGATTAAATAATTTGCACAATTTGATACACGTATCCAACGACATGAAGTACGGAAAACAAGAAATACTGGACATCACAGTGGGTCAGGCAGCATCCATGGAGACTAAGCAAGCTAAGGTTTCACGTCTTCATCTAGATCAGAGCTCTGATGAAGAATCATCTAGACTCGAAATGTTAGCTTGGTCTCTCCACATGGATGCTGTCTGGCACACTGTGATCGCCAGCATTTGTTGTTTACAGTACAGATTCCAGCATCTACAGTAATTCGCTCCTGCATGTAGTTTTGGTAATTTGTTATAATTCACTGGCAAGAATACCAAAGGATCAAAACTGCTAAAGGCTGAGTGGACTCAGATAGCATGGGTTTGGAATATGGATCAATGTCCAGATTTCTGGTCTAAGAAATGTCCCTCACATACAGCTGGAGTCCACCAACCAAAACAGAAGAAGAAAGGAAATAAGTGCTGCAGCACGTCTTCCTTAAGTCTTACCTGCCATTCAACACGACCATAACTCATCTGCAACTTTAACTTCACTTGCCCATTCGTTCCCCACATCCCCTATTCACTTAGGCTCCAAAACTTTACTGATCTGTTATGGATATGTCATCTGGACATGCACACTTCTCCAGGATAGACAATTCCAAAGGTTCACAATTTCCTCAACTCAGTCCGAAATAGCTGACTATTATCCTGAAAGATTGTGTTTGAGTTCTTGATTCTTCAGCCTCTCAGCGTCTACTGTGTTAAACCCCCTCAGAATCGTACATGTTCCCACGACATCACCTCTCATTCTTTCAGCAGAGAAAATGTGATAACTCCTTCAGCAGTTCTTCACCTGACAATCTTCTCATTGCCAGCTGTCAATTCGCTGCAACGTGTGACCACACAGCCAGCTATGCTTTTGGACATTCCTGGAACTATCAATTCCTGTCAGCCAACCATTATGTTCTGGCTTTTTTTTTGTCCATTATTCAACAGAAGGGACTGAGGAGGTAAAGCTATTCTGTGTTTCAAGCTCATATATTTGCAGATTTTGTAAAATTTAAATGCCAATGGACATGTTTTGATGTTTCCAGACAATGCAGCTATGGCATTCATTCCCATAAGGAAAAGCAAGGGGTGGCTTCGGTTCAGACTCTGAGAGATGTTGCTTCAATATTCCAGCTTCCCTTCAGATATCAAAAATGGTCCTTCTGGACAAGTTGAAGGCAAACAGGTTGGTGGAACTTATGTGGAATGGTATGAGGTCATGGTAAAGCGACAGTCATGTGAGAAAAATCCAGACAATGTGAGTTTAAATCCTAGAACATGTGAATTAGGAGGTGATTCAGGCCCCTCAAACCTGTGCAGCCATTCAATACACCCAGTTGGCCTGATAGGAGGTAGGTGGGAATGTGGGCTATGAGCTTTCACCCTCTTCCTCATTAAGAAGCTATCCACCACTACCTTAAAAACATTCAAAGATTCTTCTTCTATCACCTTTCAGGAAGAAAATTCCAAAGATTCGCCACCGTCTGTGAAAAATAATTTCTCCTTATCTCTGTCCTAAATGAGGGAGCACTTATTTTTAAAAGTGACCTCTAGTTCCAGACTCTGCCATAATATTAAACATCCTCTCCATATCTATCCTTTCTTGACCCCTCAGGATCAATAAATGTCAGCCCCAAACTGGGGGTTATGCTTGTCCTTCTTGGCTGTTCAGGATCTGATCTTTCTCCTCCAAATTTAGAACCTCATTTGAAGCCCCAAAGAAATGTGCATTCTGCCCAACTCCAGAGGCCACAAGTGGTAACTGGAAGTGAAACTGTTCTTGGAAAAATATTTGGAAAAGAAAGATCAGGTGTAAGTGTGTATGAAATGTAACACACCAATGCAAACACAAATAAAATAAATGTAACAAGAAGGAACAATCGCTACAAAGTGGAACAAAAGTTTTGAGAAACTGACTCTAAAAGGTTTGCAAATGGAGAATTGCTTTATTTGTTCATGCAACATCGGCCTCTCCCAAATTGTGCAGTCAATTGAAAGGCCATAGTAAGCTCACGTTAAAAAGATTGATATTTTTGGTTGCAAAAGCTACAGCATGGCAAATCAGGAATGTGATATTCTGAGCATTGTTTATTGAATCTGCACAACAGGACCAAAGTCACTATCCCATTGCTGTCCATAGAAAAGACATTCATTTATAGAAGGCTCCAATGTCCACAGGAATGAGGGAAAAAAATAAAGTTATCTTTCAGCGTACCAAAATCTTTGGCTTCACCTCCAAGTGTTATCTAAAAATACAGATGTAGCCCTCATCTAAAGCAAAATACATTTTCTTGCATCACTCTTATGTGATTCCAACCTACTTATTCACAGTCAGATTTCCCTGGACTACTGTGAAAATAACAATACATAGATTTTGTTTTAAACCACAAAATGAAAATATGCAAAGTTACATACCCGCTCTTGGCCAGCTGTGTCCCAAATCAGAAACTTATGGAGCTCATTTCCACAGCTCACAGTCTTAGTCATGAATGAGGCACTGGAAATCAGTCCAGAGCAGGCAAGAAATTAGTCTCAAAACAATGGAGAGCTAAAACTCTCAGAACGGGAGAAACAACATAAATGTGTCTGTACTCACCCAATGGTGGGCAGAGTATTGAGATCGAAGGTGTCTTGAACGAATCGGCATACGATGCTCGACTTCCCCACACCAGTATCCTAAAACCGTTAAACATACAAAGAATTAGATCACAGAATTATTTGGTAAGTCAAAAGGATTTTTTAAAGTCTATTTTGCAAAGTGTGTTTCTAGCTGAGTCAATTAAATTATACAGGCCAAACTCCAAACCCAGTTTATACAAAATGAGAAAAAAAGAGGCTGGAAGAACACAGCAAGCCAGGCAGCATCTGAAGGAAAAGAGAAGTCAGTGTTTCGGGACTCTTCAGTCCTGAAGAAGGGTAATACCTGAAATGTTGACTCCTCCTTTTCTCCAGATGCTGCCTGCCTTGCTGTGTTCTTCCGGCCTCCTGTTTGTCTACCTTGGATTCTAGCATCTGCAGTTTTTTTGTCTCTATACTAAATGAGTTGTTCTCAGTCAGGTAGAAGTGATTATGAGATAATTAAACATTTTCTTGCTTTTGCCCCTCATTCTTTACTCCCCTCCCGTCCCCACTGCTGAAGCTAAATGTGACACATGAGGTGATGTGAGCTAACACAGTATGTCTTTTCCTGCTGACATGTGACTGTTCGCTATCTACAAGGCACAATTCAGGATCGTATTGAAATGCTCTTGCTTTGTCTGGATGGATGCAGCTCCAACACTCAAGAAGCTTGACACCATCAGCCTACTTAACCAGCAGTCCATCTACTCTCTTAACCACCAATGCACAGTGGCAGGAGCGTTGCCAAACCTCAGTGGGGTAACGTACTAGAAATCAAGCCCCACCATTCCTGGAGTCATCACAAAGTTAAAGAATTTGAAAAGTACACAGAGCTTCTCAAGTTACCATTCTTTCAGACCCAGGGTGACAGAAAGAACAGACCAGGCTCCCATAATTTACAAGAACTACTACCGCTATTACAAGTACATAAATCTTAACTACAGATAAATAATCATAAACTGTTAACATGTAACTGTGGGCTGTTATGAACTCCCCTCCTTGCACATACACAGACAGATAAAAAAAATGGGTATGATGGGTGGAGGGAAATACTGGGAATACAGTGCAATGCTCCCAGTTCACAGGATTCACTTTCACTTGTTTACAGAAAATACAGAATGACTGGTTCACAGTTATAAAAGGTCTTTGACTTAATCAATTAAAGTTCACAGCTTACAGCAACTAGAAAGGAGAAATAAACTGGCTCTCTTCAGGCTTGAGATACTTTTTAGTACAGAGCAAAAGCAGCTCCTTTTGTTTCTGATTGTTCTTCCTAAAATTTTCCCACCCCAAGCTGTTCTACAACCTGGGAGCCAATCACATATTTGTTGGTAGGCAGAAGGCCTTTGTCATCGATAATTGGTCACTAGTCCACAAACAAGACAGCTACTTGTTGTCAGTCAAAACTTCATTCATATACACCCCTTGGTTCCAGCTCACCTACAACTTGGCTTCCTCTACTGCTTGAACAAGCAGCTGTGTAAACAGCACTTTCAAAGTGTGTCAGGTTGCTTGTTTTTAAAGAGTACAGCAATTCTTCAGTAATCCTCATTTTCTTAAATCAGTTCTTTTCCCATTTCAACCCACAATCAAAAATACAAAGAAATAAATCTTTTCATTGTATACCATTTACAAGGTACACTGCAGCAACTCACCATGGTTCCTCCAACAGCACCTTCAAAATCTGGGACCTCTACCACATAGAAATGACAAGGACAGCAGATGTGTGGGAATATTACTACCCAAGATCACACACCACCCTGACTTGGAGTGAAGCATTTCAAGAAGGCAGGTCACTACCACCTTCTCCAGGTCAGTTAGAGATGATGATAAAGGCTAGCCTAGCTAGTGACACCCACATCCCATGAACAAATAAGAAAAAAAGATTGCTTCTCATTGAGAGTAGACAGATTGGGCCAAGTTGG
Source organism: Rhincodon typus (assembly GCF_021869965.1). Taxonomy (NCBI): domain Eukaryota; kingdom Metazoa; phylum Chordata; class Chondrichthyes; order Orectolobiformes; family Rhincodontidae; genus Rhincodon; species Rhincodon typus. The sequence goes on along the minus strand of NC_063335.1, from coordinate 107,694,176 downwards.
ATGTGACCCGTCCCTTTTGTGAACAGGCCATACCTGGGCAATTTTCCACATTTTCGGATAGCTGGAACCACTTGGCTAGGGGCATGGCATGTTCTGGAGCACAAGTCTTCAGTGCTATGACCAGAATGTTGAAAATGCCCATTGCCTTTGCAGTATCCTGTGCCTCCAACCATTTCTTGATATTACATGAAGTGAAACAAATTAGCTGAAGACTGTCATCTCTGATGCTGGGACTACTTGAGAAGGCCGAGATGGGCCATTCACTTGGCACTTCTGACCGAAGATTGTTGCAAATGCTTCAGCCTTATCTGTTGCACTGATGGGCTGGGCTCTTCCATCATTAAGGATGGGCATTTTTGTGGATCCTCCTCCTCCAGTGAGTTATTGAATTGTCCACCACCATTCACGACAGAATGTGGCAGGACTGCAGAGCTTAGATCTGATCCATCGTTATGGAATTTCTAAACTTGTCTATCACTTGCTGCTGACGTTGGTTGGCACACAGCTCAGCAGTTTTGTAGCTTCATCACATTTACACCTCATTTTCAGGAATCCCTAGTGCTGCTCCTGGTATGCCCTCTTTATTGAAGCACATATAAAGTATGAAGTTAAGACCTCAGTAATTCTACAAAGGCACAAAGATTTTTGTGAAATCAAAATGTAATGAACTGTAAATTGAACAGCCTCAATGATATAGTATTAATTATTAGAATATATTACATGTACTTTCCAAACATGGCAGCAACACAGGTCAGAGCTACAGTCAATAACTCCCTTCAGCAGTGCCCTCCACTCCTCTACAGACAACCATCGGATCCTAACGTAACAATCAAAGGTCAAGATACTGCAGAGGATGGCAGGGATGATTCTAACATTAGACAACAGGCATTGTTTCAGCTATCTGTTCATTTTACACCTGTCTTGATTGTCGGTTTTCTTCCTAATATCCTGGTCTCTTCTTCAATAATACTTGAGAATGAGCCATCTGCGGACTCTCCCAGCCGCAGGGCAAGTGATGCTCCACAGGATGGCTAGATGGGTTGTTTAGAGGTTTATGTGTTTCCTTTGACACCTCGACCCCACCTCTGCATGTTCCCAATCAATTTGTTCAACGTGATCAGTGCTATCCTGAATGTACCTTCTCTTTTTTTCATTAACAGGATGAGGGCGTCACTGGATAGGCAGCATTAATTGCCCATCCCTAATTGCCCAGAGGGCAGTTAACAGTCAACCACATTGCTGTGGGTCTGGAGTCACATGTAGGCCAGACCAGGTAAGGATGGAAGTTTCCTTTCCTTAAGGGCATTAGTGAACCAGATGCATCTTTCCAGGAATCGACAATGGATTCATGGTCATCACTAGACTCTTAATTTCAGATTTATTTTTTAACTTCAAATTCCACCATCTGCCTTGGCAGGATTTGAACCCGTGTCCCCAGAACATTAACCAGGTCTCTGGATTAACAGTCCAGCAATAATAACACCAGGCCATAACTTCTCCTGTCTATTCTGTTTCTTCACACGCTAAGTTCCCAGGTATGTTTGATTTTTTCAGGAATGCGCTGAGGACATCTGTAAAGTGTTTCTGCTGTCATCCTCAGCACCTCAGAGAGTTCTGAATGAAGCAATTGATTCAGGAGTCTGGAGTCATATGGGTGAACATCCTGCCCTGTAGAACAGGTTTTGAGTGATTAACAGGTCAAGGCAGGGTAGGTTGGCTTTGGAGAGGATGCTACTATTGAGTATGTCTTAGCTTCAAGATCACTGTTGCTTCTGAAACCATTCTCAAGTTTGAGATCCTGGCTTCAAATGCTCTTTCCCTCAGTCAGTCAAAGACTGAGCTGGCACATTGGAGGGATACATAGATAATGAAATTCACCATTGCTTCTATTGAGAGGAGATTCCCAGATGCAGAAAACTGTCCGCATTTTCCAGGCCATCATTGTTGATCCAAATCTTTGTCCTTGTCTAAGCCACTGTTGAACAAAGATGCTTCCAAAGGGACATTCTGATTTGAACCAAGAACAGCTGAGCGATACCATTCCATTTCAATTACAGTCTGTTCCTTAAGAGTAAGCACTTTGCTTTCTTTCAGCATGACCATGACTGAAATTGGAACAAGTGGTTTTGAAAAATGACATCCTGTGAATATAGTGTATAGCCTTGTGTTTCCTCACCATGACTCATTTGCTACAATACTTTGCAAAATGCATAAAGTGTCTTGCATCAGTCAATTCTTTTAAGGACAAAAGGAAATGTGTAGGTAGCAACAATTCTCTCTCAAAATAAAGCACTGGCACAGAAACCCATTACAATTGCAGAAAATGTACTGTCACTGACTGACTGTCATAGGCAGAAAACTGAGAATCCAGCTGAAAAAGTAATAAATGTAAGCGAATAGGAAATATCCTGAATTTGGCTCACTACCAACTCTGGCATTGCACCATCATTTCGAAATTTGTGGCTGCTTTCTGCACTGTTTGCATTTAGAAGAAATTTATACATTTTCCGGAACTTGCCAATGAGTGGATTATAAGAAACAGAATTACAGCCTTCATTTTCTACTAGTATTCATACAAAAGCACAGGTTTGAAAAGTGAAAGAAGTGCAGACTAAATACAGCAAATAAGCCTCTTAGACACACACACACACAAAATAAGGGAGCCAGACTGAAAGGGAGTCAGGCTATTGGTGGGATTTCAAAGCTGTCATCAATAGGATGGCTATAGTACATCATTTCCAAGTCAACTCTCAGCAACTCAACTCATTTCACTCATTTTCCTGATTTCTTTCAGGAATTCTTTTCTCTTCAGAAAGTTATCTCGTTCTCTCTTGAAGGCTTAGAATGAAACTGTCTCTACGATGCTCTCAGGCAGTGCATTCCAGATCATAACCACTCCCTATTTCCCTATGTCATCATGGCTTCTTCTGGCCATCACCTTAAATCCATGCCTTTTGGTTCTCAATCCTTCTGCCTGCCAATGGCAATAGTTTCCTGAACTACTCTGTCCAGACCCTGCATGGTTTTCCACATCTTGAACAAAGGTCCTCTTCATCGTCCCTCTCCAAGAAGAAAGGCCCCAGCTTCCCCAATCTACCCACACAGCTGAAGGTCCTCATCCCTGGACCCTTCCTCCTCAATGTGTTCTGCATCCTCTCCAATTCTCCACAGCCTTCCTAAAAAAGATGCTCGAAGATGCTCAAAGGCCCCATTTATGAAAGCCAAGATTTTGTATGTTTTATTTGGCACATTCTTAACCCTATCTGCCCCCTTTAATTAGACTATAAGACAGTAAGATACTGGAGCAAAATTAGCCATTTGGCTCATCAATTCTGCTCCACCATTCAATCATGGCTGATATGCTTCTCAACCTTATTATCTTTCCTCCCCCCACCTTACCGTTGATCCCCTTACCAATCTACCTCTGTCTTAACGCCACTCATTCAATTATTTCTACACGTACACTACCAGGTCCCTAGGTTGCTACTTTCCCTTGAGAACATAACCATTAATGTCCTTCATTGGCTTTGCTGCTGCGTTTCAAGGGAGATTTCCTTCTCAGCATCGGGAATGGAGACCAATTACAAACTGAGCACTATGTGACACCCCCACTGTTCAACACGAAGACTGCAGGAAAGACTAAGGCAAACAAAGGATTCTATCATTATACAAGCTTGGGAAATAATAAATTTGAACAGTAAACAGTGTAACGAGTCTTCATACAACACAGTAAAGAAGTAGGAAGGTAGGAATAGAAGCAGGAGAAACAAACTGACATAATATTTATCCTGAATTTCAATTCACATGCCTTGGAGGGCACAGAACAGGGCTGATGGATGCAATATTTGTTTTACAGTTTCTTAAAATCAAACTTGCTCAATTGTAACTAAACAAATGCTATTGGAAAGAAACAACAAGAGGGGAGAGAAAGAAGACATTGGTATTTGGCTAGACCTTGGAAATTGTCCAAAATAGATAAGATGGGGCCTCGTTTTCTAAATGTTTTGTGTCCATTTACAGGATCAGGTCAGCATGTATTGTTCATCCCTAGCTGCCCTTTGAAGGTGCTGGGGAACCTGCCTTCTTGAACAACTTGAGGTGTAGGTAGATCCATAATGCCTTCAGGGAGGGAATTCCAGGATTTTGATGCGGTGACAGTGAAGAATAGACAATATACTCATTGACAACACATTCAGTCAAATGTGGCCTTGATTTCAAGGGCTGTGACTCCCACCTCACCTCTGGAATTCAGCTCTTTTGTCCATGTTTAGACCAAGGCTGTAATGAGGTCAGAAGCTGAGTGGTCCTGCTGGATCTAATCTGAATATCAGTGAGTAAATTATTGCTGAGCAGTTAAGCATATGAATATATCAATTAGGAGCAGGAGGTACGTCACTCAGTCCTTTAAGCTTGTTCAGCCATTCAATAAAATCCTGACAAATTTGATTTTAACCTCAAAACCACATTCCAAGTTACTCCCAAAAGTCTTTCACATCTTTGTTTATCAAGAATCTTATCTAGCCATATCTTCAGAATATTCTGCTTCAATTGATTTTTGAGGGAAAGAGTTCAAAGACATTTGTTAGAGAAAACATTTCTCCTCATTTCTGTTTTAAAGGGGTGACCCCTAATTTTTAACCAATGCCCTTTGGTGGTTCTGTAGATGATCCCTTCCATCACTTTGCTGTCACTGTTTGACCCAGCAGGCTTCATCGTTCTTCTTATGCTCAGGACGTACCTGGGCAATCTTCCACATTATACGGAGATGCCACTGTTGTAGCTGCACTGGAACAGGTTGGCTAAGGGGTGCAACAAGTTCTGGGAAACAAGTCTTCAATACTAGTATTGGAATGCTGCCAGGGCCCATAGTTTTAAGAATCCAGTGCCTCCAACCGTTTCTTAATAGCACGTAGAATGAATTAAATTGGTTAAGGCTAGACATCTACTGGGTAACTTAGTAAAAGGCAAAGGTGGTTCTGGCTGAAAACAGACGCAAATGTATCAGCCCTGTCTTTTGCCTTGATGTGCTGTGATCATTGTGGATATGGATGTCTGTGGAACATGTATCTTGTGTTAGTTGTTCACTTCTCCACCAGTCACAACCAGATGTGGCAGAGTCCATGGCTCAGATCTGATCTGGTATTGTAGGATTGCTTAGTTCTCTTTAGGGCATACTACATCTACTGTCTGGCTTCACCCCATGCCTCATTCTTCTCTGGCGTGCCCACCTGCGCCCTTCATTGAGCCAGCACTGATCTCCTGGCTTGATGGTAATGGTAAAGTGGGGGAATATGCCAGGCTATGAGGTTACAAGTTGAATACAATTCTGCTGCTGCTGGCCCAGAGCAACTTATGGATGCCAGTTTTGAATTGCTTTTTCCATTTCAATAAACATGGCAATGCCACGCAACCTGGTGGAAGGAATCCTCAACTTGAAGACAGGATTTTGCCTCCATTACAAATATATGGTAGTGGTCACGCCTGCCAAAATCTTCTGGACAAATGCATAACTGGGTGGCATGGTGGCTCAGTGGTTAGCACTGCTGCCTCACAGCACCAAGGACCCGGGCTCAATTCCAGCCTCGGGCGACTGTCTGTGTGGAGTTTGCACATTCTCCCCGTGTCTGCGTGGGTTTGCTCCCACAGTCCAAAAATGTGCAGGCTAGGTGGATTGGCCGTGCTAAATTGCCCATAGTGTGCAGGGATGTGTAGATTAGGTGGATTAGCCATGGGAAATGCAGGGTTACAGGGATAGGGTAGGGGGATGGGTCTGGGTGCAATGCTCTTCAGAGGGTCGGTGTGGACTTGTTGGGTTGAATGGCCTGTCCCCACACTTATGGGGATTCTATGATATATGACAAGTAGATTGATGAGGATGAGGTCAAACAAATTTTCCCTTTTATTGGTTCCCTCATCGCTGCCACAGACATAATCTAACAGTGATGTCCTTTAGGGCTCAGTCTGTTCAGTCAGTGGTGGTGGCATTAAGCCATTGGTGATGGAAATTGAAGTCTTCCACCCAGAGTATATTCTGTCCATTTGCCACCTTCAATGCCTCTTCCAAGTGGCACTCAACAACTGTCTTATTAACCATGAACATCTTTACCTCAAAGTTTGGCTATAAAGGGGCTTCACATACTAGAAACTTAAAGAAAACTAAGGAAAGATGGACACTTTTAGTGCAGGTTCAAACTGTGTGGTTTCAGCAAAAAGAACTCATAACATGATTCTGAGAGGAGTATGGCCTGTTAATGATCTAACCCCTGAAGCGGGGGGAATAAACACATTGAAGACCTTTCATTGCTGTTCCCTCGGATAAGATCATGAGTAAGTGTTGAAAGGAGAATCTGCAATTGATAGGAGCTTGACATTTCAGATCATTGCAAGATGAAGCTTGATGGAAACACATTTGAGCATCCTGATGTCAGATAATATTGAAGCATTGGTTGACATGTAATACAATAACAAAGTAGTTTGTTTCACTTCACTATTTTTTTTTTGGATTTGCTTTCTCAACGTATTAACTCAGTAATGATTTTAAATCTGTACATGTTTTAAATCCACAACTGAGAATACAGATAAACCATCATCCCATAGTGGAACAAACTTTTCAGTGAGTCATCAATTTGTTTTCTTATCATTCATGAGTCAAAATAGTATCAAGTCTGAGTGAGTGAGTGCATATAAACAAAAGGCAAAAAACATGTAAACTCCTTTAATCACTGTTCTTTGAATTAGAATATCTTTGAACATAGAGGTCCCAGAACTCCACACACTGTAAACATAGAGCCTAGGAGCAGCAGCAGGCCATTCAGCCCTTCAAGCCTGTTCCATCATTCAGTATGACCACAGCTGATCCTCTTTCTTAATGAATACTCTCACTTTCTCCTCAAACCCTCTAGTGCCTCTAAAATTGAATACATTAATCTATGTTTTTCTTGTGCGTCAGCAGCTTGCTGTGGTAAAGAAATCACAGGTTCAGTATGTTTGAAGAGATTTTTCCTCACCTCAGTTATAAATGGTTTTAAATGACCACATAACCTCAGACTGCGTCTAGGTTCTAGACACACAAACCAGGCAAAACATCCTCCCTTTATCTAGTCTGTCCAACCCTGTTAGACTTTTATGCTTCTCAATCAGATATCCTCTCATTCATCTAAACTCTAGTGATTACAGGCCCAGTTGAACCAATCTCTCCTATTAGGATGGCCCTGCCATCCCCGATATTAGCCTAGTGAACCTTCACTGCACTCCTCCAATGGCAAATATATCCTGGGTATGGAAACCAAAACTTCAGGCAATGCTCCAGATACAGTCTCAGCAAGACCCATTCTTTAAATATGAACCACTGTCTATCCACTCTCAACCCTTTTGGTAAGGTTCCCCAATTCAAACCTCATACCCTCAAAGTTCCCTTCATTCATTGAGAACTTTAGTTTCAGATTTGACTATTTCATTTTCCATCTTACTAGGGAATTCTATTGTATCAGGGCTGCTCACCCCAAAGGGACACATGGCAAGATAATTAATTGATCATTTCTCAGTGCTCAGTACCCAGTCTATGATAGTCTGTTCCCTAGTTGGTTTCTCTGTATACTGGTCTAAATTATCATCACTTACACACTCCAGGAAATCCATCAATACCATTGTTAGTTTGGTTTGTCCAATCTATATGTAAATTAAAGTCAACCATGATTACAGTACACCCTTATTGCATCCAACTCTGATTTCCTGTTTAATGCCTTCCCTTTTGAGGGGCTATAGACAAATTCCAACATCTTATCTACACCTTGGTGTTTCTTATGTTCACCCATACAGATCCTTCATCATGATTTTCCAAGCCAATATCCTTCCTCACTACTACATTGAGTTCTGCCCTAACTAACACTGCTAGTTTCATTAATATTCAGTTGGATATTCCACTGCTTTTATTGGCATATTCTTAATGGGTCAAATTAATTTTGAGTTGAGCTTCCGACCTCATTTTTGAGCCTCTGAGTCACACTTTTCACATCTTGACATTAGTTAACTTTGCCCTTATCACAGCTCCTATGCTGCCATAAATGCCTTGGTTACCTCTAGTTTTTTTTGTCTATTCCAGTACATTCCTGGCAATTTCTAAGTTCCACATGTCATCCAAAACTCTGCTGCCTGTGCCTTAACTGACAGCAAGTCCCATCCTCCGATCAGCCTGGCACTCGCTGACATTCACTGGCTATCATTCAAACAACATTTTAATTTTACAATTCCCACTTTGTTTCTAAATCCCTCCACAGCCTTGCCCCTCCCTTTCTCTGTAATCTCCTCCAACCTTACAACCCTTTGAAACCTCTTCATTTCTCTGACCACTTGTATGTTTCCAATTAGAATTTCCTCAGTAGTGGTGGCTGCACCTTCAGTTATCTCAGTCCAAGCTCTGGAATTCCCTCCCTTCATCTCTTCTCCTCTCTACCTCACTTTCTTCCTTTAAAGCATTTCTTAAAGCCTCTCCCATTGACCAAGCTATTAGTCATTTGATCTAACATATGCGGCTTAGTGCTATACTCTGTTTTATAATGCTCCTGTGAAGTGCCATGGGACATTTCATTTTTATGAAGTAGTATTATATACATAATAAAATGCTGTTGAGACACATTTGTTGAAAGATGAATCCACAATCCTGCTCATATTGTAGTATGACCTATCTGGTAGATTCACTGCCACCATCCTCGTTCCTGGGAGGAAAGGGCTAGTATGGTAGAAGAAACCCACACGCTGATCTAATGAGAAAAGGCCCTTGTCATAAATAAGATGTAGTTTACTGCATGATAGCAACTACGTACAAGATCCATTGAAGTGATAACATTGTTACAGAGATTATGAAGAAGGCTTCGACAGATAGCAGGTATCATTCCTTCAAGATACAAAGCTGTGCTCCCCCCAAGTCCAAATGATATCATTATATTAGCCAATGTTTCATGCACTCTTCAGCATTAACCCTTTCAGACCTTTACAGCCTTAAGCAACAACATTAATTGCTGGCCAGTTGTGTTACCATCTCCTTCACAATGACATGACCCATAATTATGCACTGATGGTTCCATCACTTTTAAGCAGGATTGATCATGAAGTGAAATACTAAAACTATCTCCAATTGCGGGGCTACCTGGCTGCTTCTAAAAAAACACCAGGCACAGCTTACTCCAAATTCATAGCATTGTAATACGTTGTTGAATTGAGACATCACAGAGCAACCCAAAACAAATAAAACAGTTTGCTGATAGTTTTGAGGCCAACCTCTCACATGATAATGCTGCTTCCAAAAGGTACCATTTCTGCTTTGGAAAGAAATGGTTCTTGAACAATATTCACAATATTTAATACAGAGGAGGTGAATGTGAATTACATTTATAGAAAGAGAGAGTGAGAAGTATCAAAGCAAATACTTAAAGATAGTGACACCGCTAAAAGGCAGTTTTCAATTAAAATCACACGATGACTTGAAGCATAAATATCTGCAAAAGCAACTTATGTTTCCAACTCTATAAAGTTTATTTAAAACCTATATTCAGTTCTGAAAACAGCTGAAACAAACAAAAAATTCTGGAAAATCTCAGCAGGCCTGGCAGCATCTGTGGAGAGAAATCAGAGTTAATGTTTCCGGTCCAATGATCCTTTTTCAGGACAGAGCTGAAAACAGCTGATGTGGGCTTGAATACTTTCTACAAATAGGCTAGTTCTTTTTTAAATTCTTCTATAGATATAGGTGTCACTGGCACGGCCAGTATTTGTTGCCTGTCTCTAACTATCCTTGAACTGAGTGGTTGTACAATCATTTCAAAGGGCAGTTAAAACTGACAGTGAGTCTAAAGTCACATACAGTCCATTCCAGTAAGGGTTTCTCTCCTGGGACGTTAAGGAACAAAATTTGATTTTATTAACTGGCTTTAAATTCCAACAACTGCCATGGCAGGATTTGAACATATATCTCCAAAGAATTGGTTCAGGCATTCTGAAGTAATAGCCCGTTGACATTACCATTATGCCACTACCACTCCCTAGCCTGGTCTCTGCAGCATCTGTTGTTTCTACAGTGTCTTATTCTGAAACATGTAGTTCATTTGCCACAGCACATTCTACACTTCAGGTTGACAATGGACTTGTCAAGAGCCATCACTGAAATTTCCTGGATCTCACAATTAGTGTCACATTCTTGGAGCAGGAAAGCCGGGGGTTGGTTGGATTTCCTGGACAAAAGTTCCAATATTTAGCATCTACTCATTAAAAAGGCATTAACATTTCACAGTGCACTATATTGGTTCCTGTTTGGAAATATTTTGCTGAGATGAGCACAACCAGTATACAGCATGGGGTGGAAGACAGTTCCCTTTTCTGAGATAACTCTGAAGTGACTTTGACGCAAGTGATGAGTCTTGGTCTTCCGAGTCACTCTTCTAAGAGAAAGCAAGTTGCAAAAGCTGGTCTTCTTCCATGGTAAGGGAGAATTTCATCACTTGGAACAAGTAAGTTCAACTGTTCTTACATCATAACAGTGGTTACCAATGGCTTGAGAGCAACACTTACACATGTACACGTGTGCACATATACACAGGCATGTACACCCATAGACAGACAGATTTACAGACTTTACCTCTTATGAACACTAACTGAAGACATCCAGAGTCTTGAATGAGACACCTTCTAGACTCACTGATAAAGTTTAGAACTGTGACACAATCCCTGGTACTCATTTGCATGCAAGCACATTTTTGTGGAGCACAGTGGCCAACTGTACATCTGTTCCAAAGTTGACAAAAACAACAGCCCATAAATTTTATGACTTCAAGCCGAGGAAACCACAATAGCAGGGAAAGGCTGAAAGTTGAAGGTGGGCACTGTAAAGGTTAAACCCATGCCATGCGGGAGTGGTGTAAATAGATGAGAAATCTTTATCTGCAGACTTGGATCCACTCTTCCATCCTTATAACCACACCACCCCCCCAACCCAATCTCAAAGAATCACTCCTTTATTTCAAAACAAAAATTTGAAAGTTGTCACTTCATGATATCATATGGATTATAAGGAGTGTCTTGTACATTTAATAAAATGACTTAAAATATTTTTTATGTAGCTGAGGATCTGTTGTTTATAGGTTCAGAGGAAAGAGTGCAGCGTCTTTACATCATTTTCTAACGTCCCAGTTGGGAGGGAATGAGTCCAACATTTGTGTTTAACGTTGAACTGACATCATGCACAATGATATCACCCATATGATTCGTGCCAAGGAGAAAGAGGAGTCATGTGGACATTTAAGAATTAAAGTTCACTGGCTCAGTGCTTAAGCTTGTCCTAAAAAATATCCAACAGATAACAACAGAGGGTTCACTGCTTTCAGTTATATCTCCTACACACCAACTACCACCTCTTGATTCAATGGCACGACCACATCTGAATCCCCTATCACCAAACTCCTGGGGATTTCTACTGACCAGAAACTGAACTGGACCTACCATATAAATACCATGGCTTCAAGAGCTGCTCAGATTCTAGGAATTCTATAGGAGTAAATAACTTCTTATTTCCAGTCACTGCCCACTATCTACAAGGCATGGGTCAAGAATGTGATGGAATACACTCTCCACTTGTCTGGATGAGTGCAGCTTCAATAAGAAACACAGCATCATCCAGAACAAAGCAGCATGCTTGATTGGCACCCTGCCCAATGACTTTCTTTCTTCCAATATTATCACAGTAGCAGCAGAGTGTACCATCTACAAGATGCACTGCAGAGATTCACCAAGGCTACTTACACAGCGCCCTCCAAACCCACAACCACTACCATCAAGAAGGGCAACGGCAGCAGATACATGGCAACACCAACACCTGCAAGGTCCTCTCCAAATCACTTACCATCCTGATTTGGAAATATATCATCATTCCTTAAGTGTCGCTGGATCAATATCTAGGAGCTCTCTCCCTAGTAAAATTGGGGTTCTATCTGCACCAAATGGACTGCAGCAAGTCAAGAAAGCAGCTCACCACCACCTTCTCAAGGGCAACCAGGAGTTGACAATAATACTGGCCCAGCCAGCAGCCCCCACATCCTATGAATGAATAAAAATAACTCACCAATGCTTCCAATAAAAACCCACAAACTCTATCACCTAGAATAACAAAGTCAGCAGGTGTATTGGAAGATTACCTCCTGTGAATTCTCCTCCCAGTCACAGGCTCCCTGGCTTGAAAATATGTCACCTTTCCTTCTATGTCTTTGGGTCAAAATCCTGAGCTCCCTCCCTAACAGCACTGTGGGTGTACCTACACCACTGCAGGACTGCAATGATTTAAAAACAAATGAAAAGAACAATGGCCATATACATATGGCTCAGAACAGGTACCTTCCCAAAAGAAGGACTGAAAGCAATTGTGAGAACCACCATCCCAAACCATTTTAACAATGGCTTGGAAGAGGAACTGCTGAAGTCCAAGAGAATGTCACCTTGCAGCCAACGTGGCTTATTACCAACAGTAACATGAGCAAGTGATGGGGCACATTTCCACACCATAGCTAAAGGGAAAGCATGGTCTGCTCCACTATTAAATCTGATTTTTGCCATGCATGCATTACATTGAAACACAGGATTTAAACATTCAGCCCTTCAAACATATTCCACCATTCAACTCAATGGATCGCAGTGAATCTACATTGATAACAGCTGAAGAATTTTTTTTAAATTTGGAAGAAAACAGAAATTATTGATTACATTTTACTTGATACTAAATGTTCTTTGACAGTGTAAGGTAGTTCAATTTAGCTGGGGAACCTGGTACTGAAGCTGAAGCTTGGAGCCGGATATTATATCCTCATTTTGATTTTTCCAGCCAGCTCCAAATTGATCTTGACTGTGAACCTTCCACAGATCTGGATTCCAGGACAATTCAAAAAGTGAGCTTGCTTGACTGTGACCACAATGTGGTCAGGTGTACTTGCAGATTAAACTTTCTGTACATTAATAGGATAACCATTCCATCTGATAAGTGGTATGCAGAGTGCAATGATTAATGAGATTTTTTTTAAATTATGGAAAGTAAACATCTTCAAAAAACAAGAGGTGACCTTTCACCTCTTCATAAATTAAAACAAAGACCTGCGAATGTTGGAAATCTGAAACAAAAACAGAAATTGCTGGAGAAACTCAGCGGGTCTGGCAGCATGTGCCAACAGAGAAAGCACAGTTAACATTTCAAGTCCAGTGACCCTTCCTCAGAAATGGGAGACTATCCCAAGCAGAGAATCCATTTCTGAAGAAGGGTCACCAGACCTGAAACCTTAACTCCACTTTCTCTGCACAGACACTGCCGAGTTTCTCCAACAATTCTGTTTCTGTTACCTCTTCATAATTATCCAGTGAGTGGGATTGACCTGGAACGTACTACCCACACAGTGCGGTGGGAGCAAAAAAGATCAAACATTTCAAAAAGAATTTGGATAACTGCCCGGGGATGTGCATTTGTAGGGATTTTGAGACAGGGAGAGGGAACTGGGATGGACAAGGGTCGCTTTATAGGGAGCCAATGCTCACACAGTGAACATCTGCATTGGGCAACCATTTGCCAGCGCAATACAAAGCAAAGTCAAACGGAATAATTAGTCAGATGCAATTAAACCAGTTTGTCCTTTTAGCAAAAACAGACATTTGGCAGTGACTTCACAATGTAAACTCATCGGAAATACAAGGACCAGTCGGAAACCCTCTCGCGGCTCATGTTGTACCGTGAACCCCCTCAGCATGGATTAGTTCCCTGTACTCTCACCAAAGTAGCCAAAATGATTTCAATTCCTCTTACTTTTGCACGATCGAAATTTGCAGCGTCCCACTTTGCAGCTCCACAGCCATTTCAGAGCGGCAGCAGATTTCTGAGCTGGTAACATATCAAAAGGGGAAGTTTGTTTCAAAAGTGAGTCCCCTGCGCTCCGGGAATTGTATTAAATTGCCTTAAAGTTTTTTTTTAATTTAAATAATGAAGGGAAAGAATCTGGGGATAAGGCGAATTGCTGTCATGCTGTAGGAACTGTGGATGTGGAATTCCTCCTTGGAGACACACAGCATTCCAGCAAATCGCCCGAGAGCAGACGCTCCAATTGCAGGATGGGGGCCAACGGGGAGAGAAACTTCAGTGTCTGAGACTTCGGAAACAGTCCAGTCTCCAGCAGAGAAAAAAAGACGGCCACAGATAGACTCGAAACAGCGAGGAAGGGCAGAGATATCGACACGACCAAACACACACACACACACACACACACAGAAATCCACAGTGTCCCAGCAGCTAGACACCAAGAGAAGTAACAGGCACTACTTTTTATTGTTTTTTGTTTGAGGAGTACACAGAACTCAAATGGGAAATAAATTCAAGCCATCTTACTCACCCCAAGGAGACAGACTTTTAATTCTCGAATAGCCATAATCAGTTGAAGGGTTGTGTCATGCTATTTGCAGGCTGGGTTGACCCAGTTCGCTGTTCACACGTTACCTCCTATAACACTGCAAGCAACCAGCTCCCCTCCAAGTGAACGGAAATTTCTGTAACAACTCTCAGCTCTGGATCATCACGTGACACTCAAACTTCTTGCACAGCCCTCCTCACAAAGTCACTTAAAGAGCAGGATATCCTCACTCCACTTACAGCACAGTATCTTCACTGTGTCTAGCTGCTGGGACACAGCAGAATATCCTCACTGTACTGCACTTAAAGAGCAGAATATCAAATTCTGCATGTTATCTGCATGTTAACCATTTCCAGTTTTCTTCGCAGCTATTAAAATTAATTATTTTTGTTGAAAACCATGATGTAAGCGAATAATTCAAAAATTCCAAACATGATAAGAATGTAACTAAAGATTGTATTCACTTTATTTGCAGGGAACATTGACACAATTGTCAGGAATTATACCACTCCAGCAATAACAACTTATATTTATATTGTATTTGCGTAAAATTGAACACATTCCTGGGCATTTCACAGGAGTGCTAGCAAATACAACTTGACACCAAGCCGCATGGGGAAATCTTGGAACAAATGAAGAAAAGCTTGGTCAAGTGGAAAGGTCGCAAGAATTTAGTTCATGGAAAAGAGAGAGAATATCAGGGACGGAATTCCAAAGCTTTGGATTGAAGCCACTAATCGGATGCTCACCAATATTGGACTATTGGAAAGTGAGGATGCATAAGAGACTGATTTGAAGGAGCTCATAAATCTAGGAGGTAAACAGTCCCAGGGAGGTTATCAAGATCCGAAGGGGTAAGACACAGGAAGAATTAGAAAACATTAGAAAAGAAGGGAATTTTAATGTCAGCCTGTTACGGGACAAGAGTCAAATGGATAAAAGTGACTTGTTATGAGGGCATCAGAATTTTGGAAATGCTCAAGTTTATGGATTGCAGGGTGTGGAAGACCAACTGGGAGCCTGTTACAATAGTCAAAGCTAGAGGTAACAAGGAAGAGAGTTTCAGCAACAGATGTGCTGTGGCAGTGCAGAGATGGACAATCTTCTGTAGGTGGACATTAGTGATCTTGATGATGGTGAGGAAAAGGGATCAGAAGTTTAACACAGAATCCAGTGTGTCACCAAGGTAGCAAAATTGTTTGACTCTTTCTCTCACAGTTGCCAGGGAAAGGATGATGTCAGTAGTTAGGGAATGGCTGAGTTCACAGGGTCTGAAGTCAATGGCTTTGATCTTCCAATGTTTAATTAAATTATGGCGGATCTGTACCTAAACTTTATCATTCACTCTTGTGCGACCTCTAACATGGCCAATTTTGACTTCTGTAACACTGATCAACTCTACCCTCATCTGATTTGTTTGGAACTGAAACCCTTGTCCATGCAAGGGTTTGTTACATAGACTTAACTATTTCAAAACACTCTGGCAGACCTCCCACGTTCTGTGTGCATGATTCATTTTAGTAGAAGAAAACAGGGAGAAATGAATAATTGTAAAGGGAATAGAGGGGCAGAGGGCCCTGGGAGTTTCAAATCAATGAACAGGGTAGGGAAAGTTAGGAACGCAAACAGAATCCTGAGCTATATCAATAGAGGTACAGAGTACAAAACCAAAAAAGTTCTGACACATCTACATAAAGCGCAGTTTTGGTGGCAGTTAAGTTTCCCGAGTTCTAGGTAGGCTGTCACATCTGGAGTATTGTGAGCAATTTTGGTCCCCTCATTTAAAGAAAGATATATTTCACGGGAAACAGTTCAGAGCAGGTTCACTTGGATAATCCCCAGTATGGAGGGATTGTCTTATGAGCAAAGACTAAAGAGATTGGGACTCTACTCACTGGAGTTAGAAGAATGAGAGGTGATCTCATTGAGACATATAGCATTTTTAAGGGTCTTGACAGGGTAAATGCTGAGAGGGTATTACCCCTTTTGGAAGAGTCAAGGGTATATTCTCAGAATTAAGGGGTGCCAATTTAAGACTGAGATGAAGAGGAATTTATTCTCTCAGTGGGTTGTGAGTTTTTGGAACTCCTTGCCACAGAGATGTGTGGGGGCAGAGTCCTGTGTATTTTAGGCTGAGATCAATACAGTCTTGATCAGTAGGAGAATCAAGGGTTATGGGGAAAATGCAGGAAAGTGAATGTGAAGAACGTTGAATCATCCATGATCCAATTGAATGATGGAACAGACTTGAGGGGCTGAAAGACCTACTCCTGTTCTTATGGTCTTATTTCTGAAAATAACGTGAATTACCTCAATTTATGTTGCTCAGTTCTTTCAATTTATGGCTGATCAAAAGAAACTTATCTCTTAAATTTTAAGTGTGCTGTCCCATCAAATAAATAAATAAACCGTTTGTATTCAATTTGAATAGTTTGGCTTCTCTCACTCTTGCCAAAGTCCTGTACAATTTGAACAAGAGTTATTTCTTCTGGTACTCCAATCCCCTTGCAATAAAGACCAGAATGCCATTTGCTTTTCTAATTGCTGGCTGTACCTGCACACTAACTTTGTATGTTTTTTGTGTAAGGTCTCCTAAATCTTTCAGAACATCAGCATTTCTAAATGTCATACCTTTTAAAGATATTCAGTTCTTCAATACATATAACGAAGGTGAATCACCTCGTACTCTATTGCATCCACCATCTGAACTTACCCTTACTATATCTTTATGCAACCTCTTTGGGCAGAATCTTCCCAGTCATTGAACAACATGGGCATTAGCAGGAAAGTTGAGAAAATCAGGTGCAATCAGCAAGAAGGAGATTCTGGTATTGAGAGCAATAATTCCCATTCTCCGACCAAGCAAACAGATTATTGTTTGAACAGCAAGATGAGCATCCTGCTCATGAGTAGTGAAAAGCCTATTTGCATAAATTAGCATGTTATTATTACCTACACTTGCCTTATTAAAAGCAGCTCTCCAACTGCAGGATAGAATCAAGATAGCAACAATTCCCAACGTGAAAGTCAGGTACCTGGCAACTCCAGCTCTCCAACTTTAACACTGACCCCATCCATGGTTATTGGCATCAGGCCAGTGTTCAAATGCAGCTGCTGGGAGATTCCATGTATGTCGATCACATTGGCTTCCAATTCCAGAATCTGCTGTCTCGTAGGGACCTCATAGATCCACACAGCAGAAACATTCATGAGAGGGAATGAAACATTGGGCACATATCAGCCTGACTGCACTCCCATGGCACATCTCTGATCCACGTGCAATACCGTTATGTACTTCATTTTGGAGCACACCAGCAGCTTTGTTCTATCTCACTGGGACAGTGCTCTGGGAATCAAGCCCCACTATTCCCAGAGGTGTTATAAAAGTTAAAGATTTGAAAAAGCACACAGAATCCTCCAATCTATCTGACTTTCCTACCCAGGATTTATAGAAATCATGGACGAAGTTGTTGTATTTAACAAAAATTAATATTCATTACAAGTAAATAGAATTTAGCTTCAACTACATTAGAACATAAGAACTCAGAGCAGGAGCAGGCAATTCAGCCCATCTAGCCTGCTCCGCCATTGAATATGGTCATGGCTGATCTCATCTTGGCCTCAATCCCACTTTCCTGCCCTCTCCCCTGAACCCTATAACCTGTGACTAAGTAAAAATCTCTCTATCTCCTTCTTAAATTTACTCAGTGGCCCATTATCCACCATACTCTAGGATGATGAATTCCACAAATTCATGACCTCTGGGAAAACTATTTCTTCTTCATCTCTGTTTTAAATCTGCCACTCCAGAGCCTAAAATTATGGTGTTTTGTTCCACCCTCTCCACTTCAATTCCCTTGAGCATCATATATTCCTCAATTAGATTTCCTCTCATTCTTCTAAACTCTAGCCGGCATAGGCCTAAACTGCTCAATCTCTCCCTCATAAAACAAGCCTTCCATTTCTAGAATTAATCTAATGAGCTTTCTCTGGACTGCCTCGAATGCAATTATCTCCTTTCTCAGGTAAGGGATCTAAAACTATGCACAGTACTCCAGGCGTGGTCTCACTAATGCCTTGTACAGTCGCAGAAACACTTCCCTACTTTTATACTCTACTCCTTTAGCAATAAATGCTAAACTTCCATTTGCTTTCCTTATTAATTGCTGGACCTGCATAAAAGATTTCTATAATTTATGCATGATGATACCAAGATTCCTTTGCACTAAAGTATATTGAATTTTCAGTACATTTAGTTGATAAGTTGCCTTTTTATTCTTTCAACCAAAATGGACAACCTCATACTTATCCACATTAAATTCCATCTGTCAAATTCTGACCCCTTCATCTACCTATCTAGACCCATTTGTAAACTTCTTAATTCTTAGAATCATAGAATCCCTGCAGTATGGAAACAGGCCCTTTGGTCCAACAAGTCCACACTGACTCTAGGACCATCCCACCCAGACCCATACCCCTATAACCCACCTAATCTACACATCCCAGAACACTATGGGCAATTTAGCATGGCCAATCCACCTAACCCACACCTCTTTGCACTGTAGGAGGAAACCAGAGCACCTGGAGGAAACATAGATACAGGGAGAACATGCAAACTCCACATAGACAGTTGCCCGAGGCTGGGATTGAACCTGGGTCCCTGGTGCTGTGAGGCAACAGTACTAACCACTGAGCCACCATGCTGCCCCAACTTGGGACTTGTTTTTCCACCTATTTTAGTGTCATCAGCAATAAATGATTAACTATTAGTATATAATTCTACTAGTTAGAACTCTGATCCCTTTAAAAACTTGCCATCTACACACACATATTGACAGTTATGAAGAAAGAAAAGAAAACGGGTGTTATGTGTTGTGGGAATGACTGGGAAGGTAGTTCAATGGTCTTTGTTCACAAGGTTTGCTGAGATGATTCTTGGGCTGATCAGAAGATACGGAGTGACTGCTTCACACGTATAAAGGTCTCTGACTTACTAATTAGAAGTCACAGATTACAGCAACTGCAGAGAGAAAAACAAACTTGCTTTCTCCCAGTAGAGAGCCATTAGCTTCTCACAATCTTCTTAACAGCCCTAAGCTTTCCAGCTACTTGGGATTCAATTGTTGTTGACAGGCAGATGTTTGGCATTGATAACTATCACAGACCAATCAGTTACTTGCTGCCATCTGAATCTCCATTTATACACAGTCTTTGTTTCCAGCTTGTCTGCAGATCATCTACTACTGCTTGAACCAGCAGCTGTGCAAATAGTACTTATAATGAGTGTCATGTTACTGGCTTTCAAAAAGTGCAGTAATCCCTGAACAATCCTTGGTTTTCAGAAACAGTTATTTTCCCATTTCAGGCTACAATCAAAAATACATTGACCTTGACCTTCTGCCTGTATTACAAGCTATTCCTCCAGACTGTGGAAACAGTACTGACCTAGTTGACAACATTGGATGAGTGAGGCAGTGTCTGGTGGTGTGGTCTCCTCTGCCAGTCCTGAGGGAAGATGGCAGTTCTGCTCTGCACCACCCTGTCCAACAGTGTCTGTTGTCCATTTCCTTTTGCCATCCCAATGGCAGCTCACACAAACTGTGCAGAGTAGCTCTGCACTGATAGTCCTTCACGTGCTGTATGGCTTGGCTTCAAAGATGACATGAGCGCCAGGAACACCAAGGTATTTAAGGTTATCAGAAAGACCAATAGCCTTTGGGATTTACAACATGAATTTTATTATACTAAGCAAGATTTCTACATTGTCACCCTCATTCATCATGAAATCCCTACATGTGGAAGCAGGCCATTCAGCTCATCAAGTCCACATTGACCCTCTACCCTATGCCCTGTATTTCTCATGGCTAATTCACCTAACCTGCACACCTTTGGACTGTGGGAGGAAACCGGAGCACCCGAAGGAAACCCATGCAGACACGGGGAGAACGTGCAAACTCCACACAGACAGTCGCCCGAGGCTGGAATCAAACCCAGGTCCCTGGCGCTTTGAGGCAGCAGTGCTAACCACTGAGCCACTGTGTCACTTGTCTTAAATTGATTTACCTTAGTTGACAACATGCAAAAATTAGTAGTAGGAGTAAGTCATTCACACTAAATAGGGTGTCAAATATAAAAATCAAAAATGTGATGACCAATAGCTACCACCTGCAAATTGGCTAGATAAAACCCTACTCTTTCAAACTGAAATGGAGGCTCCCTCCACACTATCCCTGTCAAACACTCCCAGGAGAGGGACAGCACGGGGTTAGACACAGAGCAAAGCTTCCTCTTCTCCTTTGAACCAAAAGTAAAGCTCCTTCTATTTCTTTTTAAACAGCCCCTGATAGGACACTGTAGTCAAATAAAAATGATCAGTTAGCAGAAACATTATTCCTACCCACTGATCAAAACATATTCCAGCTCATCGCTAACAGGGAATTGAGGATGACCCGTGAGTGGGACAATGGTGAAAGGGGACATGGGAATTCAGGGTGGTTTAAAGTACCTGCATTTTTTACCCATTTCCCACCTCCAGCACCACTGCCACTTTTGTCAATGCTGTTTGTGACTATTTGCACAGGAACATGTGGACTGGCTTTTCATGGATGCGTACAAGCTCCAAAACTCATTGGCCATTGGTTAAGAGCCCCTCAGCTGTCAACGCATTCCAGATGACATGCTAAATCCAAATGAATGGGCTGTAGTCAGATCTGTGCAGCCTGCCTCGACTTTTACTCAAGGGGTTGTGAAGGAGAGAGAGAGCAAAAATATGCAGCTGCATCAGACAACAGACCAATGTGGGTGTGTTGTTACCAAATACGATGCTGGTAGGTTTCTACGTTTCTCTGAACAATCTATTATTTCTTTCCACTACATTTCAAATTTATTGCATGAGTTCACAGAGAGAAGGAAATGTCCCACGTAATGGTCAAAATGCAGAGCTTGTGGAAAATCCAATCTCTGGAAAAGGAGGTGCTGAACAAAAAGTAATGGAGTTACCAGAGGCAGGAAGAAGGAGAAAGAAAGAAAGAAACCAAATATCCGTACTCCAGGAGATGCGGCAACTAAGTTTGAGGACTTTATC
This sequence comes from Rhincodon typus, assembly GCF_021869965.1. NCBI lineage: Eukaryota > Metazoa > Chordata > Chondrichthyes > Orectolobiformes > Rhincodontidae > Rhincodon > Rhincodon typus. The sequence goes on along the minus strand of NC_063335.1, from coordinate 107,672,666 downwards.
GACATAAGAATCATAAAATTTGATGAAATATCTGGATATGACAGATCAAAGAGAAAAGTAATTTACGCAATCATTCAGATCCAGAAGAGGGTCAGCAGTAAGCAAACACTCATCACTCTGAACCCGAAGCCTGATATCAATACACAGAATACTGTCACCTTACTCATGATAGACCAAAACATCCATCCTGTAAACTTTTAGGGAAATGGTTACCCAAGGAAAGATATTTTGAATGTTGTGCTAACAGTGTGTGATGGAAGACATAACAAGGTGTAGAGCTGGATGAACACTTCAGGCCAAGCAGCATCAGAGGAGCAGGAAGGCTGATGTTTCAGGCCTAGACCCTTCTTCAGAAAATGGATGTGTGATGGAACTCAGCTTTATCAGCTTGGGAAGACCCAAATGAGGGGAACGCGCAAAAGGAATGGTGTTGGCGATATCTGTGGAGAGATAAACAGAGTTAATGGTTCCAAAGAAGGGTCATATTGTACTTGAAATGTTAACTTTGTTTCTGATACTGACAAACCTGCTGAGTTCCTCCAGCATTTTGTTTTCATTTCAGATTTTCAGCATCCACAGTATTTTATTTTTAATTTTACTAAAGGGAAAGGTATCTGCTACACAACAGATGGGTCCAGCTATGCTGGGGTTGGGCAGTTGGGAAAAGGTTCTGCTGGATATCAATAAACCTCAAGACAAAGGAGATATCGCTGAAGGCTGAAGCTAGTATAGCCAATGAAAAGTGCCCCCTGGTCAGAAACAAGAAAGTGATTGCCAGTATCACAGACCCAACACATTTGGTCAGTTCCATCATTATGAGAAACAATATGCAAATGTAAATGATTGCAGTCAGATGTTGAAATTTTCAAAGCCTAGCTTAAACAATACAAAGAGCTCTTGACAGAAAATTATAGAATGTTAATTCGGAAGGTTCAAGCAGTGAAAGTTGATTTCCAAAAAGTTACAGTGCTCCAACATGAAATGGTAGAACTAGCGACTAAAGTTGCTGACCTGGGAAGGCTGAAGGCTGAGCAGGACGTAATATGGCAAGCATATTGACGAGAGACTGTGTGCTGTACAGTTAGCAGAGGTGACATCAAAGAGGGTGATCCTGAGCCTCACATCAAATCTTCAGCAACACCTCCTTCAAAAAGAACTTGATATAGAAAAGTGTGGTCAATTCAGATAGCAAAGTAGAAGGCTGCAGCTGCAAATTTAACACTATATCGCAGTCAGGGAATGATTTACTGGAGATGAATCATAAACTGCAAGAAATGCTGACACATTTACCAGAGAAAATGCAAAATGTAAAAAAGACAAGTAGAATAGGCAGAGCAGAAGTTGAAATTTTGGTGGATGAAAGTTGCACAGAGGGTTTGGAAGAGAAACATAAGCTGCAAATTGTAATAGAGAGTCTGAGGAGAAGTGCTGTCAGGGCAAATGCTGACTGTAGAGTACTGCCTTCTTTCAGAAGAAGAGCCACCACTTTCTAACATTGAAGTAATAGCAATTTTGCAGGAAACGTTAAGGAACTGAACATTACTTAAATCGAGAAAGACTGCAGAAAGCTACTGAATAGAAGGATTTCAGAGTTCTCACGTATAAATCATAATAAACTAGCAGACAAGTTCAGCAGATTATTTCAAAGAGAATGCAGTATGAAAATAGGAAAGTCTTGCTAAAACTGTAAAAGGTACTAGTCAGATCATAACTGGAATATTGTGAACAGTTTTGGATCCTTTATCTCAGAAAAGATATTGGAGATAGTCCAGAGGAGGTTCACTAGCCTAATATCCAGGTATGGAGAGACTGTTTTGTGAGGAGAGGTTGAGTAGTTTGGGCCTGTACTCATTGGAGATGACAGACAATCTTATTGTAACGTATAAGATTCTTAGGGGATTTGATAGGACTGATGCAGAAATTTAGTTTCCCTTTGTGGGAGTCTAGGACCAGAAGGAATAATCTCAGAAAATGGGGATGCCCATTTAGGACAAAGATGAAGAGGATTTTTGTTTCTCAGGGGATATTGAATCTTTGCCAAATAGTCCTTCAGAGCATACATCATTAAGCATATTCAAGACTGAAATTTTCATCCATAAAGGAATCAAGGGTATGGGGAAAAGACAGATAAAGGGAATTGAGGTTTATAAAATCAACCATGATCTCACTGAATGACACAGAAATCTTAATGAGCTAATTGGCCACTACTGCTCCTACTTCTTATGGACACACACCCAGTGTATGGATTGGACCAGCTGCATCTCTGGGCTGTTTATTTGCTCTTTTAGCACTCACTCACTTTGAGTCTACCTGGAGAAGTTCCAAAGACTATGGTAACATCTCTGTAATCGAGCAACTAATGCATTGAAATTGACTACTTGCTTTATCCTCAAAATGCATTACAATTAACTGCAGAAGGTAGCAACACTGTGAATTTTATTTATTCACTCTTGGGACATGGGCATTGCTGTCTTGCCAGCATTTATTGTCCATCCCTGGTTGCCTTGAGGAAGTGCTGTTAAGCTGCCTCCTGAACCGATACAGTCCATGTGCTGTAGGTAGACCCACAATGCCCTTAGCGAGGGAATTTTACAGGATTTTGACCCAGCAACACTAAGAGAACAGCGATATATTTCCACGTCAGGATGATGAGTGGCTTGGAGAGGAAATTGCATTTGGTGGTGCTCCTAGTAACTGCTGCGTTTGTCCTTTGAGATGGAAGTGGTCATGGTTTTGGAAGCTGCTGTCCAAGGACTTTCGGTGAATTTTTGCAGTGCATCTTCTGCTGCTGCTGAGCTTTAATGGTGGAGAATAGTGGATGCTTGTTAATGTGGTGTCAATCAGCAGGCTGCTTGGTTTTGGATGGTGTCAAACTACTTGAGTGTTGTTGGAGCTGTACCCATCCAGGTAAATGGGGAGTATTTAATTTGGGGAATCAGGAGGTTAGTTGCTCACTGCAATATTCCTAGCCTCTGATCTGCTCTTGTAGCCACTGTATTTATATGGAGAGTCCAGTTGAGTTTCTGTTCAATGGTGACACCCACAATGTTCATCACGGGGGATTCAGTATCAACATCCTGAGTAGGTTACCATTAACCAGAAACTCAACTGGATTGGAGTGTCTTTGCTTTTAATATCCTTGACTGCTCCCATATCATGTACTCCTCCAAGTTAAGATTCACCCGATTATTTCCATTGGAGCAGAGGAACTTCATATGTGATTCAATGGCAAATGTATTAGAATCATGAAGGAGTTTGGAAATGTTGAAAATAAAAAGACTGTTTCCTATGGTTGTCAGTCATTCTAAAATTGAAAGTAATTGTCAGTAAGATACATTACTTTACACAGAAGGTTATTTGAGCATGGGATGTTCAAAAGCAGTTGGTGTAGGAACATATTTTAAGGTAAATTGGATGACCATTCAAAGCTAAGAAGGGTATAGATTGACAGAAGGTACAAGGCAGTGTGATTATTTTTGAATCACTCCAGCAAATCACTAGGACAGAGATGGTGACTTGATAATGGGTTCCTAAGCGCTGTCATTAGTTTATTAATCACCATCCTCTGAAGGCCCAGAGAAGATATCACAAACAATAAACTACTCTTTCAGTTGTTGTTGTAGAGAATGGTGGTCGGGCCTGTTGTACATGGCAAGATCAGATAGCAGATAGGGCAAACGATCAGCCAATCCATATATGTTTTTTGTGGTGGTGATTTTTTCTCTTGTTGTTAGAAGGTAAAACAAATTTGACAATATTACCATAAGATCATAAGATGTAGGAACAGAAGTAGGCCATTCAGTCCATTGAGTCTGCTCTACCATTCAGCGAGATCAGGGATGATCTCATAATCCTCAACACCACTTTCCTGCCGTAGTGATTGGGACCAAGTGGGCCTCGTTGACTACAAGGTTGTTGATTGGGGCTGTTACCCTGGGCCAATCAGAAAAGCCTTAGCTGACCAATATAACCAGGAGATTAGAATCTCCTCAGTTTGAGAACTGGCTCCAAGCTGGTTGGTCATAGCCAGCAGACTGCACACTGGTAAATAAAGGGTGACAGGACACAGCCTCTGCGCAGTTATTTCACCTGCCTTTTCTCCAGAACCGTTGACTCACTTAATGATTAAAAATCTATCTATCTCAGCCTTGAATATGCTTAATTCTTTTTTACTTTAACATAACTTGCCTAATAAATGCTTATTAAAGTGTACAATCTTCAGAAAATGTAAACATTTGCTGCTAATGCTCAACTTTGTATTAAATAACCTCTACAAAGTTTTGAAACATGTTTCAAAATTTACGGTATCAAAAATGCTGCTGTAGCAATTGCATTGTGGTGTCATCAATAAGATGGAGAGTTGCCTTAAACGATAAATTGTTGCTCAAATTTCTTTAAATCCTCAATGGCAGTCCGTTGTCCATGACCACCTCTTTATGCTGTTAATCAAGTCCAGATTCTTGCACTTTGCACCAATTTCAGTCAAGATCTGCAAAACATTGTGGTTCCTTAACCTCAATTTGCAATTGTTTCGCTTGATTCATCTGACCATAGTTATCCACATTTGCCTCTCTGCGTACCAATATCCATTACAGCATCTTTCAGCCTTGAAATAAAGAAAGACTCTATCCACAAACAAGAGCCCATTGACTTAAAATAATTGTGAAAACAAGAGGAGAGATGAGACAACAAGGTGCAGGGCTGGATGAACACAGCAGGCCAAGCAGCATCATAGG
>NC_063335.1:107617210-107667530 GCF_021869965.1 Rhincodon typus | reverse complement strand
GAGGGCCTTAAGGCCATCTGCATGGGGAATGCAGGTGTAGAGGGACTGGACGTCCATGGTAAAGATGAGGTGTTGGGGACCGGGGAATTGGAAGTTCTGGAGGAGGTGGAGGGCGTGGGTGGTGTCACGGACATAGGTAGGGAGTTCCTGGACCAAGGGGGAGAAAATGGAGTCTAGATAGTTGGAGATCAGTTCGGTGGGGCAGGAGCAGGCGGAGACAATGGGTCGACCAGGGCATTCAGGTTTGTGGATTTTGGGAAGGAGATAGAAGCGGGCAGTGCGAGGTTGGGGAACGATGAGGTTGGAGGCCGTGGGTGGGAGGTCACCTGAGGTGATGAGGTTGTGGATGGTTTGCGAGATGATGGTTTGGTGCTCAGGGGTGGGGTCATGATCAAAGGGGCGTTAGGAGGAGGTGTCGGAGAGTTGGCGTCCGGCCTCGGCGATGTAGAGGTCAGTGCGCCATACTACAACTGCGCCTCCCTTGTCCGCAGGTTTTATGGTGAGGTTGGGATTGGAGCGGAGGGAGCGGAGGGCTGCACGTTCTGCAGGGGAGAGGTTGGAGTGGGTGAGAGGGGTGGAGAGGTTGAGGCGAAACTGTTTTTATGTCATAAATTTTGATCTGGAATTCATTGTGCCACACAGGACATGGATTTAATCATCATTACTGAAACGGAAATTGAATAAATAGTTGGAGGAAGATTGAGATAACATGGTGTGGAGCTGGAGGAACGCAGCAGGCCAGGCAGCATCAGAGGAGCAGGAAAGCTGACGTTTTGGGTCTGGACCCTTCTTCAGGAATGGGGGAGGGGCAGGGGGCTCTGAAATAAATAGAGAGGGGGGGTCGGTGATAGAAAGTGGATAGTGGAGCAGATAGGTGGGAGAGAAGATGGACAGGTCAAGAGGCGGGGATGAGAGGAAGGTTGGTCTCGGGATGAGGTCGGGGGTGGCGAGATTTTGAAGCTAGTAAAGTCCACATTGAGACCATTGGGTTGTAGGCTTCCAAGGCGGAATATGAGGTGCTGTTCCTCCAGTTTCCGGGTGGCATCGTTGTGACACTGGAGGAGGCCCAGGATGGACATGTCGTCCAAGGAGTGGGAGGGGGAGTTGAAGTGGTTCGTGACTGGGAGGTGTTGTCATTTGTCGCGAACCAAGCATAGGTGCTCCACAAAGCGGTCTCCAAGCCTCTGTTTGGTCTCACCAATGTAGAGGAGGCCACATCGGGAACAGTGGATACAATAGGCCACATTAGCAGATGTGCAGGTGAACATCTGTTTAATGCGGAAGGTTTTCTTGGGGCCTGGGATGGAGATGAGGGGGGAGGTGTAGGGGCAGGTGTAGCACTTCCTGTGGTTGCAGGGAAAGGTGCCGGGGGTGGTGGGTCTAGTGGGGAGTGTGGAGCCGACGAGTGGGTCGCAGAGAGAGCGGTCCCTCTGGAAGGCAGATAAGGGTGGGGAGGGAAATATATCCTTCGTAGTGGGGTCAGATTGCAGGTGGCGGAAGTGGCGGAGAATGATACGTTGAATCCGGAGGTTAAAGGGGTGATACGTGAGGACAAGGGGGATTCTGTTTTTGTTGTTATTGCGTGGAGGAAGTGTGAGGCCTGAGGTGCAGGAAACGCAAGAGATGCGGTTCAGGGCGTTTTCGACCACTGAGAGGAGAATGTTGCGGCCCTTGAAAAACGAGGACATCTGGGATGGTCCAGGTGAACTTGAGGCTGGGGTGGAAGGTGGTAGTAAAGTTGATGAACTGTTCGAGTTCCTCGTGGCGGCGCCGATACAGTCATTGATGTAACGGAGGAAGAGGTGAGGGATGGGGCCAGCGTAGCTACAGAAAAGGGACTGTTCCACGTATCCTACAAAGAGGCAGGCATAGCTTGGGCCCATGTGGGTACCCATGGTCACCCCTTTTGTCTGTAGGAAGTGGGAGGAGTAGAAGGAGAAGTTGTTAAAGGTAAGTCTGGTTCGGTGGATAAGGGTGTTGGTGGATGGGAACTGGTTAGGCCCGTGGGAGAGGAAGAAGCACAGGGCTTTTAGGCCATCTGCATGGGGAGTGCAAGTATATAGGGACTGGACATCCATGGTGAAGATGAGGTGTTGAGGGTCAGGGAATCGCAAGTTTTGGAGGAGGTGAAGGGCGTGGGTGGTGTCCCGGATGTAGGTGGGGAGCTCCCGGATCAGGGGGAGAAAATGGACTCGAGATAAGCGGAGATAAGTTTGTTGGGGCAGGAGCAGGCAGAGACAATGGGTTGGCCAGGGCAGTCGGATTTATGGATTTTGGGAAGGAGATAGAAACAGACAGTGCAGGGTTGGGAAACGATGAGGTTGGAGGCTGTGGAACCTTGAAAAACGAGGACATCTGGGATGTCCGGGAGTAGAACACCTCATCTTGGGAGCAGATGCGGCAGAGATGGAGGAATTGGGAATAGGGGATCGCATTCTTGCAGGAAGGTGGATGAGAGGAGGTGTAGTCTAGGTAGCTGAAGGAGTCAGTGGGCTTGAAATAGATATCAGTTCCAAAGTCATTACCAGAGATGGAGACAGAGGTGTCCAGGAAGGAGAGAGAGGTATCAGAGATGGTCACCTTTACTAGCTTCATCCCTGCCTCGTTGACTTGTCCATCTTTTCTCCCACCTCCCTGCTCTACTATCCACCTTCTATCACTGCCTCCCCATCTCGCTATTTATTTCAAAGCCCCCTTCCCCTCCCCCATTTCTGAAGAAGGGTCCAGACCCAAAATGTCAGCTTTCCTGGTCCTCTGATGCTGCCTGGCCTGCTGGGTTCCTCCAGCTCTACACCCTGTTATCTCAGACTCCAGCATCGGCCGTTCCTACTATCTCCTGAGGAAGATTGAGGCTTGTGGAGCAAATTGAACAGAACTATCAAAGAGCTGACATGATCGTTAAATGACATTCCGTGCTGTATCATAGAAACATAGAAAGTAGGAACAGAAACAGACCATTTGGTCCTTTGGGCCTGCTCCACCATTCAATATGATAACAGCTGATTATCCGATTCAGTATCCTGTTTCTGCTTTCTCCCATACATTTAGTCCTACGAATTGTATTTATCTCCTCCTTGAAAACATTCAACGATTTGACCTCAGCCACTTTCTGTGGCAGAGAATTCCACAAGCTTACCACTATCCAGATGAGGAAATCTCCTCATCTCAATCCTAAGTGACCTGACTCATATCCTTTAACTGTGACCTCTGGTTCTGGACTCCCTCGTCATTGGGAGCATCCTTCCTGTGTTTATCCTGTGTAGGCCCGTTAGAATTTGTAAGTTTCTTTGAGATCACCCCTCATTCTTCTATCATTCCACAGTAAATGTATTTTAAGGAGTTTTTTGAAGGAGATGGGTTTAAACCTTGTGCCTAGAAAGCTGGAAGCTGAGCTGGCAAAAAATAGGACTAAAATAAAAAGACCTTGACCAGATGGGCCAATGGGCCAATGGACTGAGGAGTGGTTGATGGAGTTTATTTTGGATAAGTGGGAGGTGCTGCATTTTGGTGGGCAAATCAGGCTAGGATATATATACTTAATGGTAAGGTCGTCAAAAGGGAGTGTCGTCAAACAAAGGGACTTTGGAGTGCAGGTTCACAGTTCCTTGAAAGTGGAGTCGCAGGTAGACAGGATATGAAGAAGGTGTTTGGTATGCTTGCTTTTATTGGTCAGTGCATTGAGCATAGGAGTTGGGAGGTCATGTTGTGGCTGTACAGGATATTGGTTAGGCCACTTTTGGAATACTGGATTCATTTCTGGTCTCCCTGCTACAGGAAGGATGTTGTGAAACTTGGAAGCTTTCAGAAAAGATTTACAAGGATGTTGCAGAGGTTGGAGGGTTTGACTTCTCGGGAGAGGCTGAGTAGGCTGGGGCTATTTTCCCCGGAGGCTATGTGGTGACCTTATAGATGTTTATAAAATCATGAGGGGCATGGATAGGGTAAATAGATAGGGTCTTTTCCCAGGGTGGGATGTCCAAAACGAGACAAAACTAGGTTTAAGGTGAGAGGGACAAGATTTAAAAAGGAACTAAGGGGCAACTTTTTCACACAGAGGGTGGCACGTGTATGGAACAAGCTGCCAGAAGAAGTGGTGGATGCTGGTACAATTACAACATTTAAAAGGTGTTGGGATGGGTATATGAATAGGAAGGGTTGAGAGAGACATGGGCCAAAGGCTGGCAAATGGGACTAGATTTATTTAGAATATCTGGTTGGCATTGACAAGTTGGACTGAAGGGTCTGTTTCCTTGCTGTACATCTCTATGACTCTATGACTCTATCTAGTCTGAAATATCCTGCATACAAGGATTCAGTATGGCAATGTTAGCCTAACATCTGTCCAAGTAAACCCAGAGTATGCTTAATGACCCAACCTAAACAGTCCTCTGTGATAATGAATTCCAGAGATTCACTCTGAGAGATGAAATCCTTCTTCATCTCTGTCCTAAATCCCTGTCCCTTTTCTAAGATTATGCCGTCTGGTTGTAGACTCTCACACAAGAGGAAATAACCTAGCTGTATCTATCCCGTCAAATCCCCTAAGAATCTTACATGTTTCAATAAGATCACTTATCATTCATCTAAACTCCAATGAGTACAGGACCAACCTACTCAACCTCTCCTCATAAAATAATCTCTCCACACCTGATATTAGCCTTGTGAAACTTCTCTGGACTGTTTCCAATTCATATCTTACTTTATATCTTACTTTAGATGGCACCTATTTTATAAGAAATGTGCAATAAATGTTTAAAACAAACAGTGCAATGTTAAAGCAAAGGCAGACGGACAGTTTTAACAACTTTGTTTGCATCTGTTTGAACAATATTTTGAGAACATTGCACTTATTGTTTAATAATGTCAAACATGAACATGCTTCTTACGAAGTTACTTTGTAAATTATACGTTTCAAATGCATTTAAACAAGTGTGGCTTTATTTCTGTGTATACACATGCTTGTTCTTTGCCAGTGGCATTTCACTGATCATATGTTTCTTCAATCTTGTGGCTTTTTCATTCAATGACAAATTCCTTATTGCAAGCTAAAATTTTCAGTTTGATTAAATGTGATCAACATTGCAGAGCAACTTAAATTGTAGCATATTCTTTGCATATTATAATTACTCGAAGTAGCAAATGAAGAAATCACTTCTTATAAAGTCAGCCATGTCATTACCAGGCTAAATTAAGCATGAGGTTTCCCATCACAAAGAATAAACCTCATTTAAAACTAAGCCAGGGATTGTCAGGAAATACTTTGACTAATGGCTACGTTCAGGGCAGAAATAGAACAACGCAGAGAAGTGGATAAAACAAGGAATTGTTCACGTAATTGACAACCAAAAATATGATCAAATGTCATCTGACTGTCAAAGCTGTGTTCTGACCTGATGTTTGTGCCCATTCACTTTTCAGCAAGGCCCATTTAACAACAGCAACACTTAGTAACAGCCACCTTTTGCATTTACCCATAATACCTATCGTATGTGGTGAGGTCTAAACCAATGGTTCCTTAACTTTTCAGAATCAAGACACAGTATCAAGGAGACATCAATTCCATGGCATGGACACTTTTTTGAGTGGAATTCCTTGCTCATAAACACCGCATTTACTTGCATTTACTATGTTATAATAGGAATGGAGACACCAGGTGATTGGTGAACTTGTGTAAGACGCTTGTTAGACCTCAACTGGTGTGTTGTGTGCCTTTGTGACCACCATATTATAGGAGAGTTGCGAATGCAGAAGTGATTTATGAAAACGTTTCAGTTATGAGGATAGATTGAAGAAATTGGGACTGTTGTCCTTGGAGAGATGAAGGCTGAGAGGAGGTTTGGTAGAGGTTTTCAAAATCATGAGCAGACTGGATAGAGTAGATAGGGAGAAGCTGTTCCAACTCGAAAAAGGAACAAGAACATGAGGGTACAGATTAAAGGTGATTAGGAAAAGAAGCAAGAGTGATGTTAAAAAAAAAACCTCTTCCCTCAGCAAGTGAAGTAAATCACTGCCTGGGTGTGTGGTGGAGGCAGGTTCAATTCAGGCTTCAAAAGAGCATTGGATGATTATTTGAATAGAAATAGTGTGGGGTATGTAACAAAAGCAGAAGATTGGCACTGGGAAATGATGCCCATTTGAAGAGCTGGTGCAGGCATAATGGGCTGAATGGCTTAATTCTGCTCCATAGCAATTCTGCCTTTCTGTGATCTGTGATCACTTCCAAATGTTTTTGGCTTCCTCTTTGTTAATGTGTTCTCTTTGTGGGACCTACAGGAAGTTTTTGAGTGATTTGCAGCCCTGTAGCAATGCTCAAAATATCAATGTAACCTATAACTAATCGCAAAAGTGCAACGACAAGAGGAAGTAATTTTGCTAGACCAAATTAGACCAACCAAGCCCTGTAGTTTCCGACGCTGAAAGAAGCTGATGATAGCAGCCTTCATCCTGAGACGTATTCATAATGTGAGGTGAGCTGCCTTGCCCATACAACACAGCAGCACCGTGGATTTGATACGACTGCTCTTATAGGACATGGTGAGCTGAAGCATGAGACCTTTGAGAGGTTGAAATCCACCCTTTCTCATCACCTTGCTCTCACAGACTTAGCTCAGTGGTTAGCACTGCTGCCTCACATCGCCAGGGATCCGGGTTCGATTCCACCCTTGGGTGACTGTTTGTGTGGAGTTTGCACATTCTCCCTGTGTCTGCGTGGGTTTCTTCTGTGTGATCCGGTTTCCTCCTACAGTCCAAAGATGTGCAGGTTAGGTGGATTGGCCATGGAAAAATTGCCCTGTGGTGACCAGGGATGTGCAAACTAGATGGATTAGCCATGGAAAATGAGGGGTTATGGAGATGGGGTGGATCTGGGTGGGATGCTTTTCAAACTTGATGAGCCAAATGGTCTCTTTCTGCACTGTAGGGATCCTATGACACTTAAGAACTCAGACCTGCATTGCTGAATGCACCAACAAATAGAATTGAAGCTGCTGCAAGATTACTGTGCTCAGGAATATGTACCTCTGAGCAGATGAAGCCTGGGACAGATCAACCATGATCTATGATTTTGACTATGGAAAAAGACAAGGATGGGTCTGAAATCAAAGTTCTAAACTGGGATAAGGCTGATTTTAATAAGATGGGGTATGATATTGTCAGAGTAGACTGGGATCAGATACTTTTAGTTAAATCTGTGTTAAGAGTGTGGGTCACATTCAGGAAGGAAATAGGGAGAGTACAGGGCCAACATGTACCAATAAAGACAAAGGGTGAGAGAAAGGGATGCTTAAGGTAAATACTGACGGTTCAAAACAGGAGTAGCCCCAGAAAAGTACAGAATGTGCAAGTGGAAACTTAAAAAGGAAATTAGGAGAGCAAAAAGGGGGCATGAAAGAATAATGGCAGGTAAAATGAGGGAAAATCCTAAATTATTTTTCAAGTGAATTAAGGATAAAAGGATAACTAAGAAACAGTAGTGTACATTGGTAATTTATGCATGGAGCCAGACAACGTAGCTAAGGTTCTAAATGAATATTTTGTGTCAATGTTCACAAGTAAGATGGCAGATGGCATTTAATCTGGACAAATGCAAGGTGATGCATTTCGGAAGATCAAATGCATGAGGGAAGTTTACAGCAAATGGCAGATTCCTAAGAAGCATTAATGTACAGAGGGATCCAGGCATACAAGTCTACAGTTCCCTGAAAGTGGCAACACAAGTGGATAAGGTGGTCAAGAAGGCATAGAGCATGCTAGGAGACAGTAAGGACTGCAGGGGCTGGAAGCTAGAGTCAAAAAATGTGGAGCTGGAAAATCACAGCCAGTCAGAAAGCATCCAAGGAGCAGGAAAGTCAACTTTTCAGCCCAAAATCCTTCGTCAGGACTGGGGAGGGGAGCCCAAAAATAAATAGGGGGAGGTGGGCCTGAGGGGAGTTTAGGTGAGATGGAGATAGGTGATTGCAGGCTGGGGTTATTGTGGTTGGCCAGCGGGAAGGGTGCAGCTAATAGGTGAGTAGGAATATGGACAGGTTAGGGCTGGAGAGACTTTGAAGCTAGTGTTGCAGGTAGGGGGTTATCGTGGTTGGTCAATGCAAAGGGTGGAGCGGATAGGTGAGTCAGAAGATGGGCAGGTTGGGGGAGAAGAAATTTTGAAGCTGGTGAAGTCAATATTCAGTCCATTGTACTGTAAGCTCCCAAGGTGAAATATCAGGTGTTGTTCCTCCAGTTTACGTTTGGCCTCGCTCTGACAATGCAGGAGTCCAAGGATGGACACGTCACCAGGGGAGTGGGAGGGGGAGTTAAAGTGAATGCCAACTGGAAGGTCGGGTTGGTTGGTGTGTACAGAGTGCAGATGCTCTGCAACCCAATCCTGAGTCTGCATTTGGACTCCCCGATATAAAGGAGACCACATCAGGAGCAAGGGATACAGCGGATGAGGTTAGATGAAATGCAGGTGAATATCTGTCGGATTTGGAAGGATTGTTTGGGGCCTCGGCCAGAGGTGAGAGGGGAGGTGTAGAGGCAGATGTAGCACCTCCTGCGGTTGCAGGGAAAGGTACCGAGTGTGGTGGAGGGGTTGGTGGGGAGTGTGGAGCTGACGAGGGAGTCACGGAGTGAGCGGTCCCCGTGGAAAGCGGACGGGGTTGGGAGGGAAATATCTTTTCAGTAATGGGGTCTGATTGTAGGTGGCAGAAATGTCAGAAGATGATGTGTTGTATTCGGAGGTTGGTGGGGTGGTATGTGAGGACCAAGGGGACTCTATCCTTATTGTTGTTGGGGGGGAGAAACTCTAGGGGCAGAAGTGCAGGAAATGAGGGAGATGCAGTTGAGGGCATCCTTATTGACAGAGGAGGGGAAACTATAGTAAAGTCAGAGGACATCTGGGAAGTCCTAGAATAGAACACTTCATCTTGGGAGCAGATGCGGCTGAGGCGGAGGAATTGTGAGTATGGGATAGAATTTTTGCAGGAGGATGGATGAGAGGAGGTGTAATGAAGGTAATTGTGTGAGTCAGTGGGTTTGAAATGGATGTCGGTGGAGAGTCAGTTACTGGAAATGGAGACGGAGAGGTCCAGGAGGTGGAGGGAGGTGTCAGAAATCATCCAGGTGAATTTGAGTGTGCAGTGGAAGCTGTTAGCGAGGTTGATGAACTGTTTGAGCTCCTCGCAGGAGCCCGATGCAGCAGCAATATAGTGGTGAAAGAGGCAAGAGATGGTGCCAGTGTAGTTGTTGAAGAGGGACTGTTCCATGAATCCTACAGAGGCAGGCATATCTCGGGCCCATGCGGATGCCCACAGCTACCCCTTTGGTTTGTAGGAAGTCAGAGGAATCAAAGGAAAAATAGTTGAGGGTGAGGACCAGTTCCACCAAGCAAATGAGAGTATCGGTGGAGGGGGACTGGATGGGCCTATGGGAGAGGAAGGGGTGGAGTGCTTTTAGGAACTCTGTGTAGGGGATAGAGGTGTAAAGAGATGTACATCAATGGTGAAGATGAGGTGATGGGGGCCGGGGAACCTAAAGTTTTGGAAAAGGTGGAGGGCATGAGTTGTGTCCCAAACATAGATGGGAAGTGCCTGGACCAAAGGTAGAAAGAACGGAGTTGAGGAAGGAGGAGATGACCTCAGTGGTGCAGAAGCAGGCAGAGAAAATGGGTTATGCTTGCCTTCATTGGTCAGGGCTTAAAGTATAAAAATTGACATGACATGTCACAGATGTATAGAACTTTAGTTTGGCCACATTTGAAATATGGCATACAGTTCTGGTCGCCGTACTACTTGAAGGATGTGGAGGGTTTAGAGAGGGCACAGAAAAGGTTTACCAGGATGTTGTCTGGTTTGGAGGGTTCTAGCTATGAGGAGAAATTGGACAAACTTGAATGAGGGGTGGCCTGATAGATGTTTACAAAATAATGAGAGGCATGGATAGAATGGATCGTTTGAGTCTTTTTGCCAGGATAGAAGTTTCAGTTACTCAGGGACATAGATTTAAGGCAAAAGGGGGTAAGTTTAAAGGATATGGGGGAGGCAGATGTTTTACACAGAGGGTGGTAAGTGCTTGGAATGTGCTCCCAGAGGAGATGATGAAGGCAGATACAATAGCAATTTTTAAGAGCCATCTTGACATGTCTGTTAAAAGGCAGGGAATAAAGGGATAAGGACTGCATAGTGGCAAAAGGTTTTTAGTTTAGAAAGGTGTCATGTGTTGGCACAGTGTTGGTGGGCAACGGGCCTGTTCCTGTGCTGTACTGTTCTTTGTCCTTTAGGTAAGAGGTTCAATGTAGCAATAGAAATCCGGGAACTGGACTGTGATACAAATAAAGAAATTAGCCCAGACAGAGAGGAGGTTCTTTGTGGTCTGGCAGGATTAAAAGGAGATAAATCTCCTCTGCTAGATAAAATATATCCTAGAATGTTGAGTGAGGCTAAGGAGGAAATATAGGCGCTTTGGCAATGATGTTCAGTTCCTCTATGGCCACAGAGAGGTGCTGCGGGACTGGAGGTCAGCTACTGTGGGACCATTGCTCAAGAAAGGAGCAAGGGATAAACAAGAAAACTATAAGCCAATCTACCTAACCTCAGTGCTGGGAAAACTATTGAATTTTTCAAAGAGGTAACCAGGTGTGTAGATGAGGGCAATGCTTTTGATGTAGTCGACATGAACTTCAGCACCGCTTTTCACAAGGTCCTGCATGAGAGATTGGTCATAAAAGTAAGAGCCCATAGGATCCAAGGAAAGTTGGTCAATGTGATCCAGAATTGGCTGAACGGCAGGGCAACGGTTAAAGGGAGTTTTTTTGACAAGAAGCAGGGATCAGTATTGGGACTCTTGCTGTTTGTAGTGTAGATAAATGATTTAGACTTGAATATAGGAGGGTTGCTCGGTAAGTTTGCAAATGATGTGAAAATTGGTGGGCTGGAAAATAATGAGGAGGTTATGCTTACATTACAGGAAGATAGAGATGAGCTGGTCAGATCGGTTGATGGGTGGCAAACGGAGTTTGATCCGGATAAATGTGAAGTGAAACTCTTGGGCAGGACAAACAGGGTGAGGGAAGGCATGATGAATGGTGGACCCTAGGAAGCACCAAGTATCAAAGGGACCTTTGTGTGCATGTCCCTTAAGGTATAAGGACAGGTGGATAAAGTGGCTAAAAAGGCAAATAGGATACTTGGGATAACAAGGTGTAGAACTGGATGAACACAGCTGGCCAAGCAGCATCAGAGGAGCAGGAAAGCTGACGTTTCGGGTCTGAACCCTTCTTCAGAAATGGGTGAGGGGAAGGGGATTCTGAAATAAATAGAGAGAGATGGGGAGGCGGATGGAAGATGGATAAAGGAGCAGATAGGTGGAGAAGAGACAGACAGGTCAAGGAGGCGATAGGAATGGGATACTTGTATTTGTTCGCTGAGACATGGAGTTAAAGAGCAGGTAGGTTATACTGGAACTTTATAAAACATCGGTCAAGCTGCAGTAGTGTGCAGTTTTGGAATCCACATTAAAGGAGGGAGGTGATAGCACTGGAGAGAGTACAGATTTACCAGGATTTTGGCTGGAATAGAGAGTTTTAATTTTGAAGAGAGATTATTTACCGAAGTTGTTTTCCTTAGAGCAGAGGAAATTGAGGGGGCACATGATTGAGATGTATAAAATTATGAGGAACATAGACAGGGTAAACAGAAAGGAACCTTTTCCATTGGTGGAGAGTTCAATCTGTGATGCTGGGACCTCTGGAGGAGGTCAAGGTGGATCATCCACTCGGACAGTTGTAGCTGAAGATTGCAGACATCAAGACAATTTGCAGGAATACCATTTCAAGAGAATAAAATAGAACATTTGTCCTGCATGGGAGGTTGGTGCTGAAGAGAGGAGAGTGCTCTACAAAATAGGGGACAACCATTCACAAGGCCTTCTCTCAGAGGGTGGTGAACCTGTGGAATTCTTTACCACTAAAGATTGTTGATCCTGGGTTGGCAATGCCCTGACCAATCACAGTCAATCTGCCTGATTTAAAACTTAAATAAAGCCTGACAGTTAACTGTCAATCATTATTAGTTGGCACATTCAGCATTGCAATGCCTCTACCAATTATAATCCATTTGCCAACCAATCAGCGTTCTCCTGTCATGCAGTATAAATGTTGGTTTATCCTTTCAATTGGTATTCCTGCAAATTGTCCTGTTAAGTGCAAGACTGAAAGCTTTGACAGAATGCATCTTCTTTCAGCAATATAATTACATTTTTAAACATTGAATTCCAACACAGATGTTTTTTTCAAAAAAAAATCCTGATTGACTTTAATAAGCAAAAGCTGGAAATAATAGCTCAATGATAGTGGGTGTTTCCTTAACAAACATTTTTGAAGAGTGTCAAAATGCCGCTGAGCACTTTATTACTGAAATCTCACATACAATGCTGCAATGTTTGAATTGACAAGTTGCCAATCTTGGCTCAGAGACAAGGGAGGAGTTAAACCAAGAACACAAACTTCCTTCGAAGACTGGAAAATTGGCTGATTCAGAGCTTGTTTTGGCAGAAAAGCTTTGCGCTTGCAATTAGAATGTGGCTCATTGAGATCTAAACAGAAGGAGGAAAAACAGCAAAATAAAAGTGCCTACGTATACATTCTAGCTGGTTTTTAGCACATTGTTCCTCTCATTTCATTTTACGCTTCTTTCCTGAAGGCAGTGACTCACAATAAGGTTTTGTTCAATAGACATCTCCAGTCCTTGTCATGCCACTTCCAAAATTTGTTCACGAGCTTTTTTTCCACATTTGTTGCCCTTCCTGATGAAATAACTGCACAGAGGCCAGTATCCTGACACCAAGTCACCCTTGATTTACATTTTCACAGTACACTGACTGTGGCAAGTCAGTCCCTGGAGTGAGGGGATTCTGAATCCCCTGTTTATATTGGTCAGCAAGGGCTTCCTGATTGGCCCAGGTTAACAACCCCAATCAAGGATCTCATAGTCAATAAGATTCACGTGGTTCCAATCACTGCACTTGAGCTTGTGAAAGTGGTGGTGAGTCACCTCCTTGAACTGCAACAGACTATCTGGCGTGTGAATTGGATTATAGTAAGGGAGAGTTGTGCACTGTTAGCTTCAGTTTCTTACCCTGGCCTCACTTCGATGAGTCTTGACACTGGAGATGAAGCTGAATGCAGTGGATGACCTGGTCCTCTGTGTCTCTGTGTTCCACAGTGCAGTGCTCACCACCTTCAAGATCATTAGATTGGTCTCATCTATGCAATCCGCTGGAATCAGTCTTCACATGTCAGGGCAAACAAACCCCATAAGGAGCTGAGGGTTAAACGCCCAATGGCTACCTTTCCTTTGTTTGGCCAGACCATTGAAGCTGTTGCCCTGTGCTGGCACTGTCATATGACACCAGCTACTTGGAGCCAGATGTGGGTGAGGACCAATACAGGATGAAGAGTGCAGCATGTCTGCCTTTGAGAGATGCTCTTACACCTACCCGCAGTTAGGAAGGGAGTTTCAAGATTTCAAACCAGCAACAGTGAAGGAGCGGCGATATAGTTCCAAGTCAGGATGGTGAATGGATTGGACGGGACTTAGAGAATGGTGCTCCTGTGCATCTGCTGCCCTTGTCATTCAAGATGCCATTTGTTTGGATGATAATGTTGCAGCTGGCTGGGTGAGTTGCTGCAGTACCTCTTCTGGATGGTATACACTGCTGCAACTAGGTGCAGAGGTGAGGGCAGTGAATGTGCAAGGTATTGTCCGGGGTGTTAGGTAGTGTCTGGGGTGCCAATCAAATGAGCTGCCCTGTCCTGGAATGTATTGAGTTTCTTGAGTACCGTTGGAGCTGTATGCATTGGTCCAGTTCAGTTTCTGATGAGTGATAAGATTCTAAGATGTTGATGGTGCATGTTTTGAACTTCAACATCCAAAATACCATTCACTATTAAACCATAAGACATAGGAGCAGAAAGAGGTCATTCAAGTAACCACATTCGCTCCACTGTTCTATGAGATCATGGCTGATCTGATAATCCTCAGATCCTCTTTCCTGCATTTTCCCGCGTAATCCTTGATTGCCTTACAGATTAAATGTCAGTTGTATGAACATACTTAAGAACCCAGCCTCAAAAATCTTCAGTGATAAAGACTTCCACAGGTTCACCACCCTCTGAGAGAAGACCTTGTGAATGGTTGTCCCCTATTTTGTAGAGCACTCTCCTCTCTTCAGCACCAACCTCTCATGCAGGACAAATGTATTTTTTCCTCTTGAAATGGTATTCCTGCAAATTGTCTTGATGTCTGCAGTCTTCAGCTACAACTGTCCAAGTGGATGATCCACCTGGACCTCCTCCAGAGGTCCCAGCATCACAGATACCAGTCTACAGCCAATTCAGTTCACTCCACATGTAATCAAGAAACACAGTGACATTTGTACCATACAAGTGCAGGCAATGACCAACAAGAGAGAACCTGACCATCTCCTCTTGATGAAAACGGTTATCCATTGGTGACGGTGATGAGGAGGAATTTCTTCTTTCTTCCATTGGTGGAGAGTTCAATGAACAACGAGCATTGGTACGGGACAGGAGGGCTCTGCGAGGGCTCTGGGCCCTGACAACGTTCTGACAATAGTCCTGAAGACATATGCTCCATACTTGCTTTCCTTCTAACCAAGCTGTTCCTGTACACCTATAATCCTGGTGTTTACCAGCAATATGAAAATTGCCCTGTACAAAATAAATCCAGACTACATACGAACATAAGTCATCGGAGCAGGAATAGGCCATTCAGTCCCTCATGCCTGACCCACCATTCAAGAAGATATTATGTTGAGGTCTACAGCGCAGAAAAAGGCCCTTCAGCCCATCAAGTATGCACTAGTCAAAACAACCACCTAACTGTTCTAATCCCATTTTCTAGCACTTAGCTCACACATTGTATACCTTGTGCATCTAAACTCTTCTTCAATGTTTTGAGGGTTTCTGCCTCTACCTTGCTTACAGGAAGTGAGTCCCAGATTCCCTCCACCCTCTGGGTGAAAAAAACCCTTTCCTCACATTCTCTCTAAACCTCCTGTCCCGTACCAATGCTCGTTGTTCATTGAACTCTCCACCAATGGAAGAAAGAAGAAATTCCTCCTCATCACCGTCACCAATGGATAACCGTTTTCATCAAGAGGAGATGGTCAGGTTCTCTCTTGTTGGTCATTGCCTGCACTTGTATGGTACAAATGTCACTTACAACTTAAGCCTGAATGTTGTCAATGTCTTAGGATAAGGGAACGTGGGACTTAGGAGCTTTTTGAGCCTGTGCCAGCATTCAGTCAAATCATGGCTGATCTAATTGTGGTCTCAATTCCACTTACCTGTATGGCTTTGATAACCCATTTCTCTCTCTAATAATTTAAATTGTTGCATATAAGCACTGACTTCTTCAGCATCATCACCAACAATCTGCACTCCTTGCTGACCTTAATGTGAAGGGAAAGTTGTTGAATGAAGCAGCTAAAGATGGTTTGCCCCCAGTCACTCCACTGAGGAACTGCTGCAGAGATGACCTCGGGCCTAGATGACTGAATTTCAACAATGACACATGTGGTCTTTTGTGCCAGAGTGACTAAAACCAATAACAGCATTTCACCCTGGTCTCCACAGATTTCAATTTTGCTCAGGTTTCTTGACCATATTCTTCATGTGTGAAACTAGGCAATGAGTGTTTGTTGGACCACTATGGTAGGAATGGAGAATTGTCAGGACTGACTACCCCTTCATTCAAACTTTCTGAAGAAGGGTCCCAACCCGAAATGTCAAGTTTCCTGCACCTCTGATGTTGCCTGGCCTGGTGTGTTCTTGCAGCTCCATACTGTGTTATCCCTTCATTCAACATCATATTTATCCATCTCAGTTGACCAGCTACACGGAGGAACTACAAGAAAAGAGGAAATGTAAAAACGTCAAAATCAATATCAATAGCGTGAGCTCAATTCCTGTACTGGCTGAGGCCACTGTGAAGGTCCCACATCTTCTCTACCTTGGCTGTGGTGACCCTCAGGTGAATCTCACCACCAGTCAGCTTTCTGATTCCAAGATTGCGGCAGTGGGGACAGCAGGGTTCGGCTCCTCAGCGTGGGGCTCATGAGGCAGTCTGGCTGCAGCCACGCATGTCTACATCGTTGTCTTTTCTCCCCCTATCTCTCCATCGTTGTCTATCCAGCTCGGTAGCTCGGCCACTTTTCCATTTGGTTCGCTTGCCCTGGGGCCTCCTGCTGATGTCCCTCCTGCAGGGAGACCGGGGCCCCGCATAACTCCATCCCTGCTCCATGTTGGGTGGCCTGTCGGTCGATGTCCAGCATCGGAGGCGGAGTGGGAGCCACGCAGTGCAGCTTGGAAGTGGCAGCAGGAAAGGAGCATCTTGCCCAATTTCCTGGTGGCGAAGTCCGATGGTGCCACTGGAAGAGCAGTGAAGGTGAAGGTGAGGGAAAGATGAACTTTTGAAGCTATTTCAGCTTTAGCAATAGCTACTTAGTAATAATTTATTCAACATTTTACCATATGTACAATTATTCACTAATTTATTCTGTTATCCACAATGGTGCCGGAGCATGGCAACATTGTCCACTTTTCACTGTGCCTAGATACGAGTGACAGTTTTAAATAAATCTTAATATTAGACAGTTCCTCAGCCAATAATTAATTATAGTGACACTGCTAAGTTACTGAAAATCCTAGACTTGGAAAGAACTTCCTACAGCAACAGTCACATTGAAGGGCAAATACTGAAGTGGGGCTACTGAAGTTGAGAATCTTGTTGAAGGCAGTGCTATACAACATCAGATTGCCCAGTTCTGAGGAAGGATCACCGGACCCGAAACGTTAACTCTGATTTTTTCCTGCACAGATGCTGCCAGACCTGCTGAGCTTTTCCAGCAACTTCTGTTTTTGTTTCAGATTGCCTAATGTCTATATGTAAATCAAGGGTGTGAAATGTTACATTTTTGGCTATGGACCAATCTGCTAGTTGACATAAGAAGAAAACATTCTTGAAAAACAGTGGGTCAGGTACAGGTGGCCTCACACTTGTGGCGGGGTGGAGTGGAAAGCAAGGGAGGAGAAATTCTAATTGGAATGGCACCCAGAGAATTCAAATCACTTGACACCTCATCATGTAACTAATTATTTCAGGCACATTAAGCACACAGTAAAATGTTGGTATTAACAACTAGTTTTCTCAGCCAAATTCATTTCTGAAGGTTATAAAACTATTTAATCCTTTGAAAGATTCGCATTTTGAAACATTGCATTTGTTTTACCATTTGTAACAAGTAATTCTTTTGAAAGACGATCCCTATGCTCCTGGAACACATTGCATTGCAGGTTAGATTCCAGAATAACAGCAGCAGAAATAGACACAGCCTTAAAAAAAACTCCACAACTGCCATTTCAGTCATAATATTTAAAGAAAGGGTGAGGCTATTAGAATAAATCAATAGATACGACTTCTGTGGTCACCTCCTGACTGCTGAAAGCCTGTGTACCATTTAAAAGGCACAAGTCAGGTGTGTGGCAGAATACTCCAAACTTGACTGAATGCAGCTCCAGCAGCACTCGCCAAGCTCAACGCCATCAGGACAAAGCAGACTGCTTGATTGGCATCCGATCCATCACCTTCAACATTCACACCCTCCACCACTGATGCACAGTTTCAGCAGTATGTACCATTCCATTCACTCCCTCTGCTGTGATCAATTTGCAGACATTAGATTGATGATAATGGAAACCGCATATAGTATGCTGGTGACCTATGACAAGGAGGACAATCCCAGGTTTTATGTCTTTTTTCAGTGCAGAAAGAAGCCATTCAGCCCATCCAGACCCAGATCCCACCCTATCCACGTATCCCCAAATTCACCATGGCTAATCCACCCAGCCTGCACATCCCTGGATACTATTGACAACTTAGCAATGGCCAAACCAATTCTGGTTCATTGAACTATGGGAGGAAACCAGAGCACCCGGCAGAAAACCACACAGACACGGGGAGAATGTGTAAACACCACACAGTCACCCAAGGCTAGAATGAAACTGCTCCCTGGCGCTGTGAGGCAGCAGTGCCTACTATAGATATGTTTCCATTGACTGAGTTAGATGATTTTAGATTAGACATCGGCTTCACAGGAGCAATCTGTCCCCCCCGAGTTCACATTAGGCCCTAGAATTAGGCTTTGTCTCAGGAGATGAGCCCTTATCCAGGTCTTCTTAAATTTGTTTGAAATCATTCACAGATGTGAGCAGCACTGGCAAGGTCTCATTTCTTATTTGCAATCCAGTGACAGTGATGGGTTATATAATTGCTAGTCGGAACGGCGTGTGTCTTGGATAGGAATCTCCAGGGGGGTGGTGATCCCATGTGTCAGCCGCCCTTGTCCTTCTAGGTGGTAGAGATTGTGGGTTTCGGGGCTGCTGTGGAAGGAGCACGACGATCTGCTGCTGGGCATCTTGTGTGCGGTAAAAACTGTGCACTGTGCTAGAGGAAGTGCATGTTTAAGGTCATATATAGGGTGTCAAGCAAACAGGCTGCTTTGTCCTGAAGTTGTGAGCATAAATCATCAAGGCAAGTGGAAAGTATTCAAACACAGACCTGACGAGTGCCTTGTAGATGGTGGACAGGCATAGGAGAAACAGGGATGAGTTACTCAAAGAGAATACTCAGCCTATATAAACCTCACTTGTAGCTCTGCTATTTACATGGTTATAAATAGGGCCTGACTCACTTGTTGACTGTGTAACCTTGATGCTCAAATAGAGGACATCAAAGCCATCCTGCAGGATAGTGGCTACCCCGATCAAACATTTATTGCTGTATATTACATAAACTCATAAAAGGACCTAAGGCTGTCACATAGTATCCTGAAAAGTGCCCTGTCTACCTCAGAATTCCCTGAAAGGGCTAGGTATCCTAAATTTTTGAGCACCAGGTGAAGTTAGCTGTCTCATATTGCTACTATGCAGCAGCAACATGAATGGTGTTCGACACCAATGGATGCTGGCATCAAGCAAAAATGATTTTCTGCCTATTGCAGAAATGTTTAGAGTGAGATCTAAATTTCAACGTTGGTGTGATGTCAGGCATGCTGGCCGTACATCACAAAGACTGGTGGATCATATCAAATGGCACAGCCCTTTGGCAGTTCATAACAAGCAAGGTACTGACTGTACCCGACTAGTCTGTGATTACAGGGTTCACAACACAATATCCAATGTTAAATGTGATTCTGCAATCGGACAACATTTTGCTAAATAATCCTGAATGTGTGAAGATTTACGCTGACAGTCAAGTGAAGATTATTAGTCAGTTTTGCAGTATGACATACTATGTGTGCTTGAGGTTACATACATAAGTACACAGATGGAAAGAACACGCATGCACACTGTGGCTGTTCAGTTCAACAAAGTATGTTCTGGTTCATTTCTAGGAAAATGTCTTGACCAATCTGAGTCAACCTTTTCTGATGAAGGGTCTAGGCCCGAAACGTCAGCCTCTCTGCTCCTATGATGCTGCTTGGCCTGCTGTGTTCATCCAGCCCTGCACCTTGTTGTCTTGGATTCTCCAGCATCTGCAGTTCCTACTATCTCCGAATCGACCTGCCTGCTTTAAAGTTTAAGCAAAGTTTGACTGATAACTGCCAAACATCATCTAACTAGTGGATTCTGCATGGCAACATGTTTACAAGTCAATATCTACTGGCCAACCAATTAGAACTCTTCTCTCATACAGAATTCCCTTGGCATTGGCATCTCATGCAAATTGTTCTTATGAGTGTGAGACAAAAAACTTCGACAAAATGTACCTTGTATCAGCAATAATTAAGTTCTGTACTATCAAAAAACTACTTTTCAACAATATTGATATCCATAAAGCATGTCGATGCTGGGGCATCTAAGCAGTGCTAATTTTGGTGAATGTAAAAAGGAAATTCACTTAGACTCATTGTCAGGCACATGTATGAAACAAATATCACATACCACATACCAGGTCGACCCATTGTCTCCACCTGCTCCTGCCCCACCGAACTCGTCTCCACTTATCTCGACTCCATTTTGTCCCCCTTGGTCCAGAAACTCCCCACCCACGCCCTCCACCTCCTCCAAAACTTCCGATTCCCTGGTCGCCAACACCTCATCTTTACCATGGACGTCCAGTCCCTACACACTTGCATTCCCTATACAGATGGCCTAAAGGCCCTCCGCTTCTTCCTGTCCCACATGCCAGACCAGTCCCCCTCTACCGACACCCTCATCCGCTTAGCTGAACTCGTCCTCACCCTCAACAACTTCTCCTTCAATTCCTCCCACTTCCTACAGACAAAGGGGGTGGCCATGGGTACCCGCATGGGCCCAAGCTATGCCTGCATCTTTGTAGAATACGTGGAACAATCCCTCTTCCAAAGCTACACTGGCACCATCCCCCACCTCTTCCTCCGTTATATCGATGACCGTATCGGCGCCGCTTCGTGCTCCCACGAGAAGCTCGAGCAGTTCATCCATTTCACTAACACCTTCCACCCCAACCTTAAGTTCACCTAGACCATCTCCGATACCTCGCTCTCCTTCCTGGACCTCTCTATTTCCATCTCTGGCAACCACCTGGAAACCGATATCCATTTCAAGCCTACCGATTCCCACAGCTACCTAGAGTACACCTCCTCTCACCCACCTTCCTGCAAAAAGGCCATCCCCTATTCCCAATTCCTTCGCCTCCGCCACATCTGCTCCTGAGATGAGGCATTCCACTCCCGTACATCCCAGATGTCCTCGTTTATCAAGGACTGCAACTTCCCCTCCACAGTGGTCGAAAACGCCCTCAACCGTGTCTCTCATATTTCCCACAACTCATCCCTCACACCTCCTCCCCGCAATAACAACCAAAACAGAATCCCCCTCGTCCTCACGTACCACCCCACCAACCTCCGGATCCAACGCATCATCCTCTGACACTTCCGCCATCTGCAATCCGACCCCACTACCAAAGACATTTTTCCCTCCCCACCCCTATCTGCTTTCCGGAGGGACCATTCTCTCTGTGACTCCCTTGTCCGCTCCACACTCCCCAGCAGCCCCACCACCCCCGGCACTTTTCCCTGCAACCACAGGAAGTGCTACACCTGTCCCTACACCTCCCCCCTCACACCCATCCCAGGCCCTAAGAAGACCTTCCACATCAAACAGATGTTCACCTGCACATCTGCTAATGTGGTATACTGTATCCGCTGTTCCTGTTGTGGCCTTCTTTACATCGGGGAAACCAAACGGAGGCTTGGAGACCGCTTTGTGGAACACCTACGATCGGTTCACAACAAACAACTGCACCTCCCAGTCGCGAACCATTTCAACTCCCCCTCCCACTCCTTGAACGACATGTCTATCCTGGGCCTCCTGCAGTGTCACAACGATGCCACCCGAAGGTTGCAGGAACAGCATCTCATATTTTGCTTGGGAACCCTGCAGCCCAATGGTATCAATGAGGACTTCACAAGCTTCAAAATCTCCCCTCCCCCTACTGCATCCCAAAACCAGCCCGGCTTGTCCCCGCCTCCCTAAGCTGTCCTCCCACCTATCCACTTCTCCCACCTCAAGCCCCATCCCCATCTCCTACCTACTAGCTTCATCCCGCCTCCTTGACCTGTCCGTCCTCCCTGGACTGACCTATGCCCTCCCTAACTCCCCACCTACACTCACCTTTACTGGCTCCAACCCCGCTTCCTTGACCTGTCTGTCTCCTCTCCACCTATCTTCTCCTTTACCCATCTTCTATCCGCCTCCCCCTTTCTCCCTATTTATTTCAGAATCCCCCTCCCCTCCCCCATTTCTGAAGAAGGGTTTCGACCTGAAACGTCAGCTTTCATGCTTCTCTGATGCTGCTGTGTTCATCCAGCTCTACACCTTGTTATCTCACATACCATTTATCAGCCCAAGTCTGAATATGTATATATATATATATACACGTCATTAAATTTACATTTTTTTTGCCCCGTTGGCACAAACTGCTTCAATATCCACAAAGTTGCAAATGAGTTGCAAATAATCGCTCCCACTTTTGATCTTATGACGGATGGCAAGACATCGATGGAGTGGCGACACGAGAGGAATTCATAATGTTGTTAAAAGAGGGAATTTGAGGGCATTAGTTTGCTTGCAGTAAAGTCAACCTGAAGCAGTTTCCAAAATAAATTAGCTCTAATTATAATAATTTGCAGCAAAAAATTCTTTTGACATAGGACAAAAAGTGAGCTCACATGGATGTGATCCAATATTTAATAATAAATACATGTGTTTTAAGTGAGACAATATCTCATTCTCTAACAGTGTAATAGGGAGCTTTTCCATCTTTTCATGAGATTGACAGTGATGTCATCAATAAAATGGAATTTACAAAAATTCACCTTTTATTGTTTAACAACAAATTACAACCAAAAATGAGGTAGAGTTGCCATTGTCCCACTCTCTCATTAGAGAGGGAGGACTGGTGGTGGTTTAACCTGAGGGGCAACATGCCTCAGGTGAGGGGAGAGACTGAGAAGGGGAATCCTTCATGGTAACCTCAGACAGTGCAGGAATTGAACCCATGCCATTGACATCCCTTTCTAGTGTGCTAATATCATCATTAATTAGCGTAGAGTCATCAAATTGTACAGAACAGAAACAGAACCTTCAGTCCAACTCGTCCATGCTGACCAGATATCCTGAATTAATTTTGTCCCTTTTGCCAGCACTTAGCCCATATCCCTCTAAACTCTTCCTATTCATGTACCCATAGAGATGCCTTTTCAATGTTGTAATGTACCCACCTCCACCACTTCCTCTGGCAGCTCATTCCATACATGCACCAATCTCTGCGTGAAAAAGATGCCCCTTCAGTCCCTTTTAAAACTTTCCCCTCTCACCTTAAACCTCTAGCTTTCAACTCCCCTATCCTGGTAAAAAGACCTTGGCTATTCACTCTATTCTTGCCCCTCATGCTTTCATGAACTTCCATAAGGTCACCCCCTCAGCCTCTGACGCTCCAGGGAAAATAGCCCCAGCCTATTCAGCCTCTGCCTATAGCTCAAACCTTCCAAACCGGGCAACATCCTTGTAAATCATATCCATCCCACCACCATTTCTTTCTTTCCTATCACCACAGTGCCACTGGAGCATACGGCTGCTCGAGAGAGAGGACTGGTGCTGGTTTAACCTGAGGGCCACCCCATCTCAGCCAAATTGATGGCTAAGGAGAATACCTCATGGCAAACTCAGCGGTTGCAGGATTTGAACCCATGCTGCTGGCATCACTCTGCATAACATGCCAGCCAACTGAGCTAAACGATGCCAACAAGCAATATCAGACACCAAATTAAAACTCTTGAGGAAGGAGGTGGAACCAAATAGAATTATGGCATTTCCAATGTTGGTGATGCACTACATTGCCTCCAGGGGGCGGAGGCCTTTCCCTTCAGCGCTCTGGGTGCTGCCCGGTCAGTTCCGGCGGAGGCTCACATTCCTGTAAAACAGGCAGGGGCTGGGTCAGGGATTGGGGGGAGTGTTTTAAATGTAGGACCAGGAGGGTACAAGATGGCGGGTAGGGGAGAGTTGATTCCTAGTTATTTAATTAATGTATTTATTTGTTTAACTGTACTCCCACCAATTGGTTTTGGTTTTGCTTTTAATTATTCGAAGAGGGCGATGTGTAAATGTTATCGCAATTTTTTTTGTGTGACGGAGGGTTGAAGGAAAAGTTTAATTTCTAAACCCTGACGGTTTCTGGAGCTGGTGTATTTTTTTTTCGAATTTCCGATTGTTGGAAGGGTTTTAATTGTTTATTTTTTTTTCTTTCTCTTTCTTCCCACCGGCTTTGTTTGTTTTTTAAAAAAAAACTTGCTGCAGATTTGTCGTTGGTGCAGGAGGAGCTGCAGGAGGATCTGGACGGATGTGAGTGATGAGTGAGTGGGCCTGGCGGGGAGGGGTTGGGGGTTGGGGGTGAGGTCGGTGGTTAAGGTTCTGACGACTCTTTTCTCTCTCCTCCTCACCCGCTCCCTCTGTCCCTTCTTCATTCGGGAATTTGTGGCAGGATCTAGGTTTTATCGAGCAGATCTGTCTCCCCACCCTGAAAGAAAAACAAAACCGTTTCGGCCTCAGATTAAAGGGGGAGGGGGGAGATGTGGAAAGCAGCGATAAACTTCTTTTCTGCAATAACTTGCCAGTGTTTGATTCTGTGTAGAATGTATTTGACAGAGGAGAGTCCGACTTGGACACTGTGGTGGAAGCGGAAATGCTGAAGCCTAGAATTTGGAAGAGATAATGGAAGTTTCTTTTTAGAAAAAAACTGGATTGTATGGAGTCCATCTTCGTCTTTTTTTGGGAGGGAAAGAGAAAGGAAGCTGAGGTTTTATGGAGAGGAAATTGGGGGTTTTATTTGTCCTCCGATCGGGAACACATTTCCTGGAATTGCGTGCTGTCAGTTTGTCTGCCAAAGTGCTAGTTGAAACTGTTTGACTGGTATTATCATTTCACCAGCTTTATTCAGCAGTGCGTTGGAGTTGACTGTTACATACATGTGAAAACTTAGAAGTAGTTGCCAAATTAAGGCAGTCCAGTTGATTTCTTTTGCTCCATTGTTGGGTAATGAGGGATGTTCTCCCAGTCCCTAGTCCAAGTGGCCATTTTTCATGTGTAACTTGGATGGCAAGCGGTACTAGGTAGTTTGATTGCACTATCGTTGAGCTTGCTGCTCATCCTTATCAGATGTTCAAAACATAGTTCCAATATCCATCAGGCTCAGACAATATCTGTTCTAGGTTTAAAAAAAAAACCCATCTAACAATTTTGGCAATTTTACCACTGCTGCTGACCATAACTTGTGAACATACTGAAAATCTGAGAATGTTAATGTCTGCATGATTTGGATTTTAATAGAAGAATAGAGAAAAGCCATTGCCATTTTTATTCTGAATTTTCTTTTAAAATTTTTCACAGTTACAGCGGCACACTTTTTATGACATTCTGAAAATGCAAACAATGTTTTGAATGTGAATGTTGGAATATTTTACAATGAATTGAATATTAATTTTTAAGTTGAATTATAAATGTTTGAAATTGTCAAATGTTGCACCAGTGTGTGCATAAGCCAGTTACTTCTGAATCCCTTTCAATTTGTATATTTGCGAGCAGCTGGCATCTATTTTTGAATGTCCTTTAGACTTTTTATACATAGGTGCAATGTCTGAATCAGTAACATGTATGTATATACATACGTTATGTTTTATATGCATATGTTGTCAATACACAAGTACAAGTACATAAGTATTTTGGCAAAATATGTGTTTATTCAGATTTGTGTCATGATCCCTGTGCTAAGTAATGACTGTGTACATATTGCATCATGGCTTTGCATGCGTATGTGCACAATGGACGAGCAGCTTTTAACTGTGCTGTCCCTGTGGACTGAAGACTCATTGAATTTCTTGGTCTCAACTAAGCTGACAAAGCTGCTAAGTGTAAATTGACATGTTTCCTCACAATTGAAAGGCCAGAGATTTGAGTTTATGTGCACCTTGTTTTGCACGCCAGACCTTGAAGTTGCATTGTCAGAATCCTATAGTTGTCAATACTTGGTTCAGAAAGTTAGCAAAAGGAGAGAAAAGGAAAATAGATGAGTGCGCTCGGGGAGCTTGTTTGTGTATCTTTCTTTCGTTGTTTTTGCAAATATTTAAATTTTCACTACAACTACAAGTTGGCAATAACCTAGGATTCTGTAATGTTGTTGAAGTCTTCACCTCTTTAAGATAATTAAGGGAAGGCAAGGCAAGGAGGTATCACATCGCTTTATGATGCATATGTATTTCAGAAATGGATCTGTCATCCTAAAATAGCACCAATGTGGTAGCAACTGAACCCCATGTATTTTGAGAGTAGTTCCTACATCAACATGAGGTTGAAGCAAACTTTGACAGGTGCATTTGAATTTCCCTATTTGTAGACTTTGACAGATTTATTCAAGAGGGTAACATCAGTCAGCAAGAGTTAAAAGTATTTGGCTTTGTGTAATTATTTTAATCGATTTGTTCAGTTCTCTTACAATAAACTTATGGAGCAGGTGGTACTTGAATCCAGGCTTTCTGGCTCAGAGGTAGTGGCATCACCTCTGTGCCACACAAACCCATTTTACTTTCATTGGTGTTATATCTGTTTGGTCTTGTCAAATGTAGATGGTACATTTGTTTATTTCTAACTACAAAATGATGAAATAAATGAATTTCATGAGTAACTTGGACTTCGAAATATTAGAGGTCTTTCATCACAAGAACCAAAACACTGATTTTCAGTTACCAATTCAAATATCCTTGCTATGAGAGTTATTTATAAGCAGTTTAAATTGAGTCAGAAGGCAGATATCCTTTTGTTTGATTGCAAAATTCTATATTAACTTTTGCATCTGAAAAAGAGGGACCAAGGCAGCATATAGCAAAGATTAACTGTGATATGGGGCATTATGAACAAGTAAAAAGGAAAGGGGCTGACTTGGAGCCAGAAAAGAAATTACTTAATGGCAGAGAGCATGCCCGTGATATTAAATGTTTTTCGATCCACTCCCCAATGTGCCTGATTCTCAAGCCCCACTCCTGGGGTCCCCACAAAAGTTAGTGATTTAATGATTGCACTCCCATTTGTCAGGTTACCTGTTGGAATCAAGTTAACAGAAAATACTGACCAACTTCCTGTACTTAACATGAGCTACTGTTTATTCTAAATAAATTGTAATCATAAGTAAACAGCTATGAGCTATTAGCAGATGGCTCTACTCGTTAAAAACCTAACCATCTTCAAAAACTCATACAGATGTAGGTAAACAATAAAAAAAATTGCAGGAGTAAAATGGAACCATAGTTAAATTGTGCCCATCCACATCATTCATTGAGATGACCCTTTCGCTTGCCAGGGCTTTGTTCTTCTTCTCTTTTTCTCCCTCCAGGCTCCTTCGCTTTGTACAAGGCATGGCATAACTAGTACACTAACTTAAAATGTCTCTTAGCAGTTGTCTTGAATCAGTAACTTGTCAAAAATGATGGGAGAAAAATTGACTTCCTTCAAACTCCAGATAATCTTACTGTAGAGAAGTGCACACACAATTTGTCCTTCCAACATTCTGAAGGCTTTTTTCTGTATTGTTCATGCCCATGAGCTGTTCAGCTTCCCCGGAAACAGAGTTGTCATCACCTTTTGGCATTCATGACTGCTATGTGTAATTGCGACCAATCAGCTACTTGTTGCTGACCAAAATTAATTCTGTGTGCACACCCTGGTGTGTCTTCTACAAATGGCTTCTCACATGGCATGAACAAAGTAGTCGTGTGAACACCACAGTTTCAGTAACTTGTTTTTAAAAGTGTAACAATTTCTCCCACAACCCTTGGTTTTAAAATTGGATGTAAGCATAAGTCAAAGGAAGTCTTTTAAAATGTTGCTAGCTTTTCAAGTAGAAAAGCTACCTGGCACAGGAAGAAATAGCAACAATCTCTTTGACACTACCTAATCTTCAGTATTTCCACATTCAGGGACTAGAAAATTGCAGATGTTTTACCCTTGTTCCCACCAAAAAAAAAGCACAGGATTAAAAAGAGCCCATTGTAATGATGGTTCTGGAGACCGCACAGTATATGAGCCAAAATTCCCTTTCAGTTGCAAACACATTTGAACAATAAATGATCATTGACTTGAATTTGTTTGAGATGTACTATTTCTGATAAATGTGATTGAGTTCTATGTTGAAATAATGACGATTGTTATGAAAATAGTGCAGTTAATGATCTGTAGATGGATTCTGAAAAGATATTTGCTATGTGACCATAAAATAGGCTTCACCTTTGTTAACAAGTCTGTGCCATTGTCTCTAAATTACAATGTGGGTGCTAAGCAGTGCATGTTGGTGTTCCCAGCAGGGTTACAAACAGAACTACTTCAATATTTTTAGTAATTTTCTGGAAATGGGTATTCACAATTTTTCAAGTTTATTGATAATAAAATGTGCTTGTATGTGAGGAGTACAGTACGAGTTCAGTTCAGAATGATATACTAGTAGAATGGGCAGAAACATGACAGATATCAAAGGTGTGCAATTTATGTATTATGTTACAAAGAATTAGGAATGGCAGTGGGAAGTAGATGACACGACTTGAAGGGGTTGCAGGAACAGCCAGCTAGGGATTGGCACAAGCCTTCAACATTTCACTATAGTTAAAAATGACAAGTGAAACAGAGCTGCATATTGTCAGCAAGCTTACATGTCATTTTATGTATCACAGTGAATAGTGTTATTTGGGTCTGGAAATTGCATAGGGACATGGATAGATTGTAAGTGGGCAAATCTCTGGCAGAAGAGTTCAATGTTGAAAGGTGAGAGGTCATCTCGATCTGAGAAAGACAGATCAGAGCTCTTCAAAATAATGAGACAGCAAGAACTGTGTGCAATGAGGGAGAGTGGGGACCAAGTATAGGAATTATGAAAAGGTTAGTGGTGTTGTAGAGACAATAATTTAGGCCAATGGAATTCTGGCTTTTACCTAAACTGTTTGGGCTAAAGATATATGGGACCTATATGGGACTCCGGTTAGATCCATCTGGAGTACTGTATTCAGTTCTTGATGCTGCATGTTTGGGAAGATATATTGACTGTAGGAGGAAATGAACGTTGAGGGGATTTGACCAGAGTTCTGACACACACGCACACACCCGAAAGCTGATATCGATATATCAGGCATGCTATACCTGTTTTATGAGTACATGTAGTACAGATTTATTTGAAAGATATTGGCTCTAAAAGGGCTACATTATGAGAACAGGTTACAAAGGTCAAGCTTGTATTGACTTGTACAAAGATTGAGGGTGATATAATTGTGTTTCGGATAGTTTCTCGCCATCTGGTCTTTGAACTATTTCTTCTGGGGTGGAAGTCCAGAACAAATTGGGGCATAGCCTCAAAAGCTTGAGTTAAGCTGTTCAAGGGTCATGTTGAAAGACATGTCCTGACCTAAATGGTCATGAAATCTGGAATTCTGCCCTTAATTGTAAATTTCAGAACTGAGATTCTTGTAAAGCAAAGTGGTTGGATGGAGTTAGCATGCAGATCAGACATGACGTAATTGATTGGCAGATAGGCTCAAGTGACAAAATGTCCCACTCCGGTTCCTTAACGTATTCTTTTTGAAGGTGGCAGAACAAGTTTGAAGTGTGCTTTTAAAAGGAGCATCTTTGGCATTTTAGTTTTCGTACACTGTGTCTTTGTTCTATGAAACTAAGAAGTTATGTTAAACCTTCATAAATTACTGCTACAAACAGAGATGGAGCATTGTGTCCAATCCTGGACACCACACTTTAGGAATAAATTAGACTTTACAGTGCAGAAATTATTCTTCCTGAATGCTTCCATGTATCGGAGACTTTAGTTTCTCCACAAAACTGAAGGCTTGGAACCCAGAAAATTAAGCAAAGATTGTTCCAGATGAAAATTTGATACAGTGGATGTAGAGAAATGATTTTCACTGGTACGAGGGTCAGGAGCCAGAGAAAAGAGAACTCCAGTAATTTTAGTTTTAATATTGCTTATAATAATACTGAATGCATTGTCTGAAAGGGTTTTGGAAGCAGATTAATTGAATGGAACTTGGATGGGGGCAAATATTTATGGGTGCAGCAAAAACAGGGGAGAGTCTAGTTCGGCAGTTTCTTTGAGTAAGAGGCTCCAGTAAGCTAGTTTGGGTTGGTCTCCTGTGCTGTATAAAGTTAAATTGTCCCAGGTAGCTATGTTTAAAGTCACTGTCTCTCATTTAATCAGTAATTTGCTAAAAGTTGCATTTTCTTTCTAAATGATTCCAAAGTTTAACTCCTCCCTTTTATGTACTTCTCAGCATTTTACGACACTCGGATGTTAGGAAAGTTTTTAGATTAGCTTGATGGCTTAGTTGCAAAGCACTATAAGCCTGCTTTCTGTGCTAAGTTTCAGGTATGTGTGTGTTTTTTTTTGCATGCTTTATACTTTAGTTGTGATGCCAGTGTTCTCTTGGGAGGGTAGGTGCAATAGTATGTAGATCTAACCAAAATAAACAAAAGAAGATCATATTGAGTAACATGTTAAAAGTCATGAGTTACTTGACGGTTAGGCTTTTGTGATTTTATCATTATGACTGAACTGTGAATTTCAGGAAGGTCTCGTTCAGTCTTCAACATATGCTGTGTTTTGGTTATGCCAGCTGGGGCAATTGGCAATAGTGCCTCTGGTTTGGAGAACAATAGTAACTCAACATTCCTAATTCTGACTGCACAAGATTTTTTTTTTTTACAAGTATGTGAATTAGTACAGGATCACGCTAAGTTTTGATATCCACCCCCCTCTCAGCCACATTTAAACAGCATGCTAATACTTTTTCAAACTTCTATGAATTTTATCATAGGCGCTAATTGAACTGTATGCAAGCATTTTGCATTTTAGAACATAATTTACATGATGTCTGCCTCAGGATTGGGAGGTTTGAAAATAAGTTGCTTGAGTTAAAGCTGCAAAGAAAATTGACGGAGCTTGCTTTGACTAAATAGTTTTCTGTGATCATCGTGGAAGGTTTTTGATCTTAAATTGAACTTTGACTCTAGAATGTGACACCTCAATGTATTCCGTAGAGTCTTCTAAAGCAGCAGTATCTGCCAAGAAAAGCATGAATGAAATTTGCTCAGTTTAACAATTCAAATACTGATCTGATAGAAGTATTTAACATTGGATTAAAGACATGTTTTAATTATTGGGCCAGTCATTTGAGAAATAATGGAATGTAGGCTGGTCTTATGTAAACACATTGTGAGAGCATAGTAAACAATAAGGATGTGGTAGGAAAAAAGGTTGCATAGCTGAAATGTTTGGAAGAGCCAAGACCAGAAGATACTTGCATATATTTATGAATGCAAGAATATTGTGAGAATAAACATATATGAAGAACAATAGCATCGTAATTTAGAGGCCCAGACTAATGATCTGGAGTCAAAACACGTTTCTGTCCATGTCAATTTGGTGGGCCTGGAATAGGAAGCTAGTATTGTAATGGTAACCATGTAGCTACTAGATGATTGTGAAAAAACAATTTGGTTCATAGATA
Organism: Rhincodon typus; assembly: GCF_021869965.1. NCBI lineage: Eukaryota > Metazoa > Chordata > Chondrichthyes > Orectolobiformes > Rhincodontidae > Rhincodon > Rhincodon typus. The sequence continues at coordinate 107,636,378 of NC_063335.1, read as the reverse complement.
TCTTTCTCCCAAAAGGATATTAGTCATCCTTGCTTGGTCTGCATGAGTTTGACTCTTCAGTACTCACTGAAATGGCTGTGTGATCCACTAAGTGGTCAAGAAGGTGGCACATTTTCAGTTTCTCAAATGAAATTAGACGAGTCCTTGCCAGTGATATTTTCCGTAAATGGAGAAAATAATTGAACCAAGAATATTGAAGTAAATAAATGAGAAAATTGGAAATCTTTGGTGCCTTTGCTTGGTGTTTTAATGTATCAGATAATGCTGTTGTGAAGCATTCTGCAGGTACCCTTGCAGTTGATTTCAAACAGTTAAATGCACTAAGTTAGTGCATGTTTTGATAACATTTCAACTTTGCATTTTTATATTGGTAATTTTAGGAGATTCATGACAGAACAAAGAACAAATTGATCAACTACATGTGACTAGTTTAAAAATTGTAAGAATCCATAATCAAATGTTTTTATACAAAGTTCATCATGTTGGTATAACCTAATGGCTTCTGGTGAATTAAAATGTCATTGATTCCCCAAATTTCTGAATAGTGAAGTTCCTTTCCATGTTTTCAGATTGAAAAGTTAGCCCTTAAGTCACGCCCCTCTGGGTGTTGTAAATTTATGCTGTGTCAATTTCAATGTTGGAGCTTTTACTACAGCATCAAATTGTGAAGACTGAAGTAGGTGTACATTTATCAATGTTTTGTTCTTACTTCAGAGTACTGCTTGTAAGGTTTTTGCATAAGTGATATCCTTTTAAATTTTCTTCCCAAAATGACCCAGATACTCTACTGGATGTTATCTATCTGGACTTCAAGAAGGCCTTTGACAAGGTGCCGCACAGGGGGCGGCTGAGTAAGATCAGGGCCCATGGTGTTAGAGGCAAGGTGCTGGCATAGATAGAGGATTACTTTCTGCCAGACAGCCAGAGAATGGGGTTAAAAAGGTCTTTCTCAGGATGCCAGCCGATGACAAGTGTTCCACAAGGGTCAGTGTTGGGACCACAACTTTTCACTAAATGTATTAACGATTTAGATAAAGGAACTGAGGGCATTCTGGTTAAGTTTGCAGATGATACAAAGAGAGGTAGCAGAACAGGTAGTATTGAAGAGGCGGAGAAGCTGCAAAAGAATTTGGACAGGTTAGGAGAGAAGGCAAAGAAGTGGCTGATGGAGTGCAACTTGGGAAAGTGTGAGGTCATGCACTTTGGTAAGAAGAATAGAGGCGTGGACTATTTTCTAAATGGGGAGAAAATTCAGAAGTCTGAAGTGCAGAGAGGCTTGGGCGTTCTAGTCCAGGATTCTCTCAAGGTAAACTTGCAGGTTGAGTCAGTAGTTTGGAAGGCAAATGCAATGCTGGCATTTATTTTGAGCACACTTGAATATAAAAGCAGGGACGTACTTCTGAGGCTCTATAAGGCTCTGGTCAGGCCACATTTGTAGTATTGTGCAGTTTTGGGCCCTTATCTCTGGAAAGATGTACTGGCCCTGGATTGGGTTCAGAGGAGGTTCATGAGAATGGTCCCAGGAATGATAAGCTTAAGAATGTTTGAGGACTCTGGGTCTATACTTGATGGAGTTTAGAAGGACGGGGGAGGAAGGGAAGGGACATCTAATTGAAACGTGAAGAATACTGAATGGCCTGGACAGAGTGGATGTTGGGAAGATGTTTCCATTGGTAGAAGAGACTAGGACCCAAGGGCACAGCCTTAGAGTAAAAGGAAGACCTTTTAGAACAGAGATGAGGAGAAACTTCTTGAGCCCGAGAATGGTGAATCTATGGAATTCACTGCCACAGAGGGCTGTGGTGGCCAGGTCATTTAGTATATTTAAGATGGAGATAGATAGATAGGTTCTTGATTGTCAAGGGGTTCAAGGGTTACAGGTAGAAAGCGGGAGAATGGAGCTGAGAAACTTATCAGCCATGATTGAATGGCGGGGCATACTTGATGGGCTGAATGGCCTAATTTGTGCTCCTATGTCTTAGGGTCTTATGGCCGAGTGGTAAGATTGGAGGTTTTCTTCTAGGTTGCCTCCTGTGATGCTCTATCTATGAAGTTATAGCCATTTCAAAAGTGTCTGAACTAAGACAGGGACTACCAACTGAATATTTGTGTATCTAACTAATACTGGCTGTTGTCCCCTGGGTCATTATTGAGGCTGGTCCCAATTACTCACTGCTCCGTGGAGTTGTCACAGATGCACATGTGTATGTGAATACGTATTTCTATATATATTATATGGATCTTCAATAAACTGTTAACAGAGCAATCCCCTGCCTCAATAATGCATGTGATTCTAGGTATGGAATAATTAGAACTACACGTCCTGAAGAGTAGCCAGATATTCTACAGATATGTGCTTGGTACCAGGGACATTTGTGAGTTTTTTTTTTTATTTTTGTTTCAATTTGCTTAGAAACTGATTTTTGCCAACGTGAGATCTTTATACCAAATTGTTGTGCTTTAAAATCTGTATGTTGTGAATGTTGATAGCTGCCAAGAAATGTTGAGTCATACCAAACTACTTGATATACCTGACTGTGATTTTATATAATCACCTGTGCACTCCAGTGTCTTTCTTCACCATGTTTCCCAAAGCCCTTAGGGCACTATTTTTGGCAGACCTATTCTGGTGGCAAAATGAATCTTTAGTCTTGATTTGTGAGGGTAGAGGAGTTGGCCTAGCCAGAGTGGCCTGGGCAGGCAAGGTGTTTCAGTTGCATGGAGCATCCATGTCCCTGAGACACCTTCTGGGCTGAAAAGTAAGGGCAGTTTAGAAATTCTTAATTTGCTAAAAGACCTAGCTCTTTCAGGGATATGATTAATTTCCTCTCTGAATCACTTTATGTTTGAGGACTGTTGGTACCTTTCTGTGTCTCATTGGAACTCTCAACTTTCTGTAACAGATGGAATTCTTGTTTTGTTTGAATACACCATGCCCTTTAATATGAGGGAGCATGAGCTGGAAGGCTGCCCACTGCACTTGGCATTATGACCTAGATTGAAATTTCACATTTCTTGACTCGGTCAGATATGGAGAGTCTATTGAAGTCTTAAGTGGCCCTTAATCACTAGACTTTTATGATGAATGTTGAAAAGCTGCTTAACTCTGAGGGAGTCTTTGCTTGTAGTTCATGCTGTAGGATAGCAACCAGCTAAGGCAGCCATTGCTGATTTTACTCCCCTTTAACGTAGATCAATATAACTTTCAAAGCAAGAACAGCTGAGAATTAATTCTTCCCAGACTGTAATAACTTCGTTCTAAATGGTTCAGTAGGTAACTGGATAAACTTGTTGCATCTTTACAGCTGATAATGTTCTAGATGACCCTGGCAGATGTAAAGAAGTCCATGGTGTTGTCAGAGGAGGAGCATTGTCTTTAACTCATTTGTCTAATTCAGATTCTTATCAAACTGTAAAAGAAAAAGTGTATGTCAAGAAACTTGATAAAAGTGACACCAGTGTTTAAGTGAAGGCCTTTAGAGCCAACTTCTGAAAGTCAGTCTGAAGTTAAATGACCACAATGGCAGTGTGACTTCACTTTGCTGTGTGAGTTGAGTTTGCAGTCAAATGTATGAGAGAAAGTCTATTGCAAATAATTGAGCAATTGGCTTAATGAAGTCTTGAGTGTAGCAACTATGACTTCAACCAACTCAATGATATTGTTTGTCACAGCAGCATTGTGATAGCAGTGCTATTTACACCATATAGTGCCTTTATTGCTTGTATTTGCTCTCAACTGGCTGGACATTTGTAACAATAATACAGTACATCGAATTTCTGGTTATCAACACTATGTATAAGGAGTCGTTCAGATTTAAAGTACAAACAGGTTGCAATTACAATTAACATTTCTGATGTCTCTGCCAGTTGGTGTGGATGACTACAGCTCAGAGTCTGATGTCCTTATTATACCTTCAGCCTTGGATTTTGTTTCTCAAGACGAGATGCTAACACCGTTGGGCCGACTGGATAAGTACATTGCTAGTGAGAACACGTTTAACAGGTATGATGTGGAGAAGTACAATTAATGCAGATAATCCTGTGCAATAATTATTTCTCTTAAAGATTAAAATTTCTGTTTTTGTAAGTAAGTATATTTCATACCACAACCTGATATAGTTGTACAGCATATACAAAATCAACTAAATAATGCTAGATTTATACTTTTTTTGTTTTGTGAAAAAGTGTAACCACAATACATAACATCGTGATTTGATAATTGCACAACTAATAAAACCCCATCATCAAGCACTTAAACTTTTGAACTACAGTATTTTCACACACCTGTAAATTAGACCTAGTCTTGTACACTATGAATGTAATTTATGATATGCTTTTTGCTAATTCAGAAACACAATTCAAGTTTGTTAAAATGTTTTATTGTGGAAATAACTGGGGTAGTATTGAACTATAAATGAAGCAGGTTTAAGGATGACTACTCATCTGTGCTGCTTTAGCTGATCTTGATTTATATGGCAGTGAAACACTGCACTGGCCTTGGCTTGAAATTAGAGAAGAGCAATCACGAACTCCTGATACACTGACCCCTGCTGAATAGTGTAAATACTGACTTTGTCCAGAATGATGCCTCCTTGATGAAGTAATGTAAGACTCTGTAGCGTGTGCCATTATATTGGAGTTTTACTCCTATTTAAATTATTATATTGAGGGAAATAGAAAAATAAAACAGTGGGGGTGGGGAAAAGTTGATAACTAATTTCTGTAAATCTATTTTGACTTCATTTTTTTCCATCACTTTGTAATATGGCAAACAAGAAATGCATTTTCTTTGTCCCATATCACAACCCTTTTTTCTAGTAAAGAAGTGGAAGTTGGATTAGAAATTATCTCTTAAACTGTACCTGTGCTACTCCACATAGAGAGGTCTGAGTTAATCTTCCTCCCTGAAAAGAGATGGTGGCTCACTGGTTAGCACAGCTGCCTCATGGCGGCAGGGACCCAGGTTCGATTCCATCCTTGAGCGACTATCTGTGTGAAGTTTGGACATTCTCCCTGTGTCTGTGTGGGTTTCTTCTGGGTGTTCCAGTTTTCTCCCACAGTCCAAAGATGTGCAGGTTCAGTGGATTGGCTGTGGTAAATTGCCCTTAGTGTCCAGAGTTGTGTAGGTTAGGCGGATTAGCCATGGGAAATGCAGGGTTATAGGTATGGGGTTGGTGGGAAGGAGAGAGTCTGGGTGGAATGCTTTTAGGAGGGTTGGTGTAGAGTTAGTGGACTGAATAACCTCTTTCTTCACTGTTAGAGTTTCAGAATATTATCATAGAATCATATCTATCGTTGTCATTGAGGCTGTACTCTTTTGCACTCAATCGCAGACAGTTTCACGTATAATGGGTGAGAAGAGTAGGCTAGTTAATAGATATTTCCCAAGGATGTGCTTAATAAACTGGACAGTTTTGTTTGCAAAGTAAATGTATTTTACGTGCATTGAGTTGGAATCATGAAGAAGGGAAAAGAGACAGAGTGTAAGCTTTGGTTCTTGCCATCCTGGGGTCTAAGCATTTTTGCATCTGAGAGCAATGTTACAATTCCTGAATAGAAGCAATAACTCCTTTTTAAAAAAAAAAGTTGGATTCTCCAACAAAATTTCAAACTTAGATTTTTTTGCGTGTAACAAATACACTAAAACCAGTATTGCTGAAGTATTGCTTTGTGGGCAACTAATACTAACTACAGAAATTGTGACCCTTGTTAATGTCTTAGCATGACTTCTAACCCCACAGGATGACAGTGTTCTTGGGAAAACATCTAAAGTCACTCGGGTGTGACTTCTTCACATTGTGTCGTCATATGGATTGACCGTTGAAAGGCACTTTCCCTCAGTTTTTGGAGTATGCCTGGACTGATTACTGACAGTACGGCCCCGTTTTAATGATTTTTGCCTCCCACCCTGGCAAGGGTAAATCTTCAAGATTCTCTAGAGTGCCAAAGGATGTGTCTCTTTAGCCAGCTTCACGGACTTGTGAGACAAAAATCATAGCACATCACAGGACCCTCTTCTTTAATCCATTTGCCTTAAATTAAAGCAACAGTCCAAAATATCTTAGAAAATTTCGCATTTGAAGTAAACGTGCATCCCATTGAGAGAATAGAAACTACTTGCATGGTTTCTGGGTTAGTTAGAAAAATCTTAGACGTAGTGATGACTTAAAATCAATAAGATGTACTGGCTGACCCTGGTGGATCAACAATGCAAGCCCATTTTGAAAGCTGTGGTACCGAATACAAGTGTCATTGCTGCATGAATATTCAGTTTGCATTTCCTTTTAAAAATAACGTTTGAGTATTTCTGAATTTACTCTATGTCTTGAAATGCGCTTTTGTGTCTAAAAAGGATCTAGAAAGTCTAGGCCCGAAACGTGAGCCTTCCTGCTCCTCTGACAATGCTTGGCCTGCTGTGCTCATCCAGCTCTACACCTTGTTATCTCCAGTCTTGTGTAGATGTGTTTGTGTCTCACTCATAGTGATAGAATGCTGTAGGAACTGATGCTGGTAACATTTGTATAACAGCAGACCATTTTGGGCCTGGCCTGACATGGAGTCTGTTGTACAGAAATAATTCTGTGTGCATCAGTTCTTTCTACTCTGTGCAGACTTTACACTAAGAAGCAAATTCTGAGATGAGACCAAATGACCTTTTAGATTTCGGAACCACATCTTTTAATTTGCTGCCTGTGAACTTTATGCAGTACAGTAAGATCCGGACAGGTCTGCAGTGTGATAGGTGCTTGTTTTGTCCACAGAAAAAGTAGATTGCTGTGTGGTTTCTGTTATATAGCTAGTAGGGGAACCCACCTTGTGGTCCTTCATGCTAACAAATTGTATTGCACCATCAGATTACAAGTAGTAAAGCTGTTACATAAACGTAATGCAAGCATTAAATTTGGATGTAGATACTGAAACTCTTTCCCCTTTATTTTGTATCAAGTATATTCTGTTCTTTTGAGGAAGGAAATTGCAATAACTATATTTTTGTGCTTAGGTAAGCCTACAATTGTGAAAATTAATGACATATAGGTTTAGTGAAAAGTGAGGTAAAGGGAATCGTCTAGTCCATCAATGCAATTTAAAGTAAAACTTGTACATCTCTATGATGTGCCTGAAAAGTTATTTTATACAATATCACTTAATTTGGTTAGTTCATGAAATATAAACTTCTGTGATAAAAGTAGGCTTCTAAGTACAAATCTGGAAATGAAGCTCTGCGTATTCTTCACATTACCTAACAATTAAATCTGAAGTGATGCAAAAATATTATGTTGAAGATGAAGTTTAGATTTTGTGAAATTACTTTTTGGAAAAAGATTTTGTTGTTTTGTAAGGCTGTATTCTATATTTCATCCTCATTGGAAAATTGAGGATTTCAGGGAAGAAAAAGTTTGCTTTGGTTTCTATATTTTTGAGCACTTCGACGATTTTATATTTTCAAGGAATTTAAGTCAGTTCTGATATAATGTTATAGTTCCGTTGTCGTGCGATCTCGCGTTACAGGAAAATCGCGCAATAGCTGCACCATTTAAACTAATGGGGCCGGAATTGTGTTATAGCCAATACAGGTGAGGAGAGTTCGTGTTCAACAAATAGCAGTCTAAATTCTTCAACCAAGTTAAAGCCAATTTGCGTTGAAGAAACACGCATTATATCAGAACCCCCTATATCTTCTGTTTTATATTCACACGGTTGAAAGAAGTGCTGTGCACATTTCTTCACACTAGTTTTTCTTACTCAATGGTTTGCAGTTTTCCGTTGGTTTCTGTCAACTGATAGTATGTGCCGAGATTGAATAAGTGCAAACTAAACAAATGTAATCTTCAATTAACTAACAAGACATCTCAAAGTAAAATACATAAGGACAGCTAATTTTCAACAGCATTTTTCATTTTTAAAAATGTAAGCTGAGTAATAGAAGGAAAGATAATGGTACAATCAAGATGGCAGAATTTGGTCTAGGTTGACTCACTTATTATTAGTGCCAGTGGTTTCTTTTGATCAATTGGACCTGTTCTGGTGAATGTGAAGTATGCCATGAACAACTTGAATAAGGGAGAGGTAATTCTGGTATTCTGACCAATGTTCTCAACTACCAAAATATCATGTTGGCATGGGAGCTTGCCACTTTGCTTTTGTCTTGGATTTATGATTGTGGTGAAAAGTAAAAAAACTCTGTTGGCTCCTTCATCCTTTTTCAGAGGGTCACTTGCTCAGACATATTTTAAGTTTTCAGTCAATATTAAAACCAACTACCAGAATGAACTTTGGGTTAAAACTTTACTTTTGAATCAATGCTTGTTGAGGAAATGTCCAAAATATTTTTAGATCTAAGAAAATAAGTTTAATTCAAATGAATGTTATGAATCAAAATTCAAGATCTTAAGCAGACAAGAGGGGGATAAGAGATGATTATCCAAAGAGGAAGTAGGTTGGATGAGTTTAATGAATGTTTTGCATTCCAATATGTTGTGTTGACTTTCCAATTTCAGTTTACCCTGTCTACATCCCTAAACTATAATACAGTGCTGTTATTTTGAATCTTTTACTTTTACTAATGTCGACACTTCACCTTATCCCGTTTGGCTTAAATTGAGGTAACTTGTAATTTCTCTCTTAACTCTAACCTCATAACCTTGGTTCTGCTGCTGCAACATTTTTATGTTTCTGAAACATGATCGTGCCTGAAAAGGGGCATGGCTTTTCTGATTTCTGATCCTCAAAGTCCTATTCCACCAAATCATCCCAGAAAATTCCATGTGCTGAGTTCACATAACTAATGTCATCTCAATAGATGAATGATTAAATGAAATGTCCATGCTAATCTTTTTTTCACATGAAGCATGGCAAGGTCTTTCAGTTGTCTTGTCAGAGAAATTAAAACCCTTAAGTGTAATTTAATTTATTAGTAAAATTTTTAAGATTTATTACACCAAGGTCCCTTTGTGACAGCCTGTTTATAATCCTGAAATATAGCAGCAAGCGAATCCATAGTATGATTATAAAGTTGAGGCATTGAATTAGGTGCAGTGCTAACGTAGGTTGGTGAGGACAGGATGATCAAATAGGACTAAAGGGACACACGTTAGGCAAGGTGGAAAGTGGAAGATGACAATCCAACAAAAAGTAGTAGTGGTGTCTTGGCGAAGGAATCTATCGGGTGTGTCAGGGCATACTGTCTAACCAACTGTGAAGTTCCCAAGCAATCTGGTTCATGCTATGGTCATGGCCGGCGAGTAGATATATAATTTTCAACAGTCACTGAGCATGTGGTTTCAGTTTAACTGTGGAACATTGTAACTTATCCAGTAAAAGGCATAGGGAGATAACACAGGAGGAGAATACTTGATATTTAGGACAGTCCAGATGTACTGGTTTGTGGAAGGAAACAAAGTCACTCTTGAAATTGGTCCAGATGTTCAGGAAAGTATAAATGAAACCATGAATAGCACTCTGAGGAAACTAGATAATGACAGTTACTGAAGGACGTTGGGCACAATGGATGAAGACAAAGATGCAGACCAACTTTGGCAGTTGGGAAATTCCAAAAGCAAATCATGGGAGTGGCAAAGACTTACTGAGCTGGGAAGTAGTGATTCATTTGTTAGATAAAAATACAGTGGCAATCATGTAAGGCAAGTACAAACATAATGGTGTGGATGGAAAAGATGGTGAAGTATTTTGAATGGTGGGATGACTGCAATTTTGAAGGGCAGTGGATGTGTCTGAGGAAAAGGACGTGATCACAGCCTCAATTTTTGTACCACAAACAGTCATTGAGAGGAAGTGCGAAGATATTCTGATTAAGTATTAACAGGATTTTGCTGATTAAAAATGACATTGTTTTATTGTAAATAAAGTGATGGAGGTGAGAGACAAGTCTACATTTGTAGAATTGTCTTGCAGATCATTGAGTCAAAGCTGATGAATTGCAGAGTGTAATTACGGTTAGCTTACAGAGTTCATTCCATGGTCTGCAAAAGCAAAAGGATAAAGGGAATGAAGTATGAAAAAAGGATATGTCCATCATTTTGATCTTGGCTTGGTCTCAGTTCAAGTGGATCATATTTTGGAGCATTCATTCAAGAATTTGTTTATTTGTAGTGTTACTATTACTTCATACATGCTTTGTTAATATTAAGACGCTTCTTGAAATCCATGTAAATTCTGAAAGACTGTTTATCTTGAGTTGCAATCTGCAGAAAAATATTTTTTCTAAGTCATATGCAAGGAAAAAAACTATTGGGAAAATATAGAATAGACATTGTGATGGATCACAGTGTTCAATATGCTCAGCTAAAGAAATTTTGGTTTTTACAGTTCACTTACGATTTAACAGATCTCAATTTGAAAACTTACTAAGGCACAGCTGCATGTCTGCAATTTTAATGAAAATTCCAAACATTATTTGAAATTCTGTAAGACCTAATAACTGAAAAAATACTCTATTGTACAACACCTTTGATGACCACAGGTCATTCTGAGGCCTTTGCTCTCAGCAAGTGCCATCACTGCTGTCAATTCAGAAATGTGGCAATCTCATTCCCTGCAGCTTTGTTTCCAACTTTTTCTTTTAAATATCAAATTGAAGTTATTATCTTGCTAGCTGTTAATGATCTTAATTTTTCTGATCAATTCTCATATCTGTTAGCACTGTGCTGGATTCAGCAGATCAAAAACAATGACTTCTCTGGTCAGCTGAATCAATGCTGCATCATGCTTGCATTTTCTGTGACTAATTTTTGCAATTTGCTTGTTCTGGTTAGTCCATTTTCCCTCCAGTAATAATTAACATGTGTTTTTGCTGATGGAGGTAGGGATAAAGGGCTTTCGGATCCTAAAATTGCTGCCAAGAAGCATCAAGTGACAGCATTACTTATCTATAGCTTTGCTCACTCGAACGCTTCTCTCTGCTTCACTTTGCAGTACACTTTTGCGAGACTGTAACTCTAGTTTTGGAGATCACGACATGCCTGATTTAAGTGAGAATTTGCTACTTGTCTTCTGGACCCTGAACTGGAGCTCATCTATATGTAAAGAAAGTTCAGACCTTGTCAACAGCAAAATAGCTTATCTTATCCAGATTGTGTTAGTGAATTTTTGATCTGACAAGCGAAATAATTCTGAAGTGGGTGTCTCCTGAATTGTTAGTTAGAAAAAAACTGAAAGAGCTGCGGATGCTGAAAACAGAAATTGCTGGAAAATGTCAGCAGGTCTGGTAGCAACTGGGGAGAGAAATCGGAGTTAACATTTTGGGTCTTCCAACCTTTCTTGAGAACTGATGGTAGCTAGGAAAAATTTCATTTTTATGTAGAAGATAGAGTGGGGTGGAGGGGGTAAGGAATAAACAACAAGTGGAGATAGAGCCCAAAGAGAGAGAAAAACAGTTGGATAGAGAAAAGAGTGGGTAACGGTCAGCCGAGGAGAAGGGCAGCACAGTGGCTCAGTGGTTAGCACTACTGCCTCAAAGCGCCAGGGACCTAGGTTTGATTTCACCCTCGGGCGACTGTCGGTGTGGAGTTTGCACATTCTCCCCGTTTCTGCTGGGTGCTCCGGTTTCCTCCCAGAGTCCATAGATGTGCACATTAGGTGGATTGGCCTTGCTAAAATTGCCCACGTGTTTGGGGATGTGTGGGTTAGGTGCGTTATGAGACATGCAGGGTTATAGGGATAGGCTGCTAATGGGAACCATTAGTATGTAATAGTAAATCATGTGATAACAAGGCCTGGTGTGTGGCAATGGGTTAAGGACATGGGAGCAGGTGCCTCAGGCCCTAAAATTGTTGAACTCAGTACTGAGTCCAGAAGGCTGTAGAGTTCCCAAGTGCAAAATGAGGTGGTGTTCTTTCAGCTTGTGCTGGGCTTCACTGGAACACTGCAGCAAACCTGAGACAAATATTGCCCAGGGAACAGGGGGTGTGTTGAAGTGGGAGGCAGCTGAAAGCTCAGGGTCTGTTTTTGTATTTAGAAAACATTAGTGTTCTGTAAAGTGGTCACCCAGTCTATGCTTCATTTTCTTCAATGTAGAGGAGACCACATGGCTCACAATGAATGCAGGAGACTAGGTTGAGGGAAGTGGAGGTAAAGCACTGCTCCATGTGGAACATCCTTCTTCAGATAAGGAGATCGAACTGTAAACAATACTCCAGGTGTGGTTTAATCAAGATCCTGTACAGTTGCAGCAGGACATCCTTGGTCCTGAACTCAAACGCCTTTGCTAGAAAGGCCAGCATACTACATACCATCTTCACTGTCTGCTACACCTGCATGCTTAGTTTGAGTGGCTGGTGTACAAGGAAATCCAGGTCTTGTTACATTTTTCCCTTTACCTAACCTATTGCCATTCAGGGAGTCTGCCTTCCAAATGGATAACCTCACATTTATCTGTATTATAGTTCAGTTACCATACATCTGCCCATTCACTCACCTTTTCCAAGTTGGACTGAAACATCTATGTGTTGTACTTAAATTTCACCTTCCCACTCAGCCTTGTTGTTTGCAAACTTGGAAAAATTTCATTTATTTCCTTCATCTAAATCATTAATATGTGTTGTGAATAGCTGGGGCCCAAGCACTGATCGCTGTAGTATCCTCAGAGTCTCTGTCTGCCTGTTGGATAATGACCCATTCATTCATACTCTTTACTTCCTGTCTGCTAGCTATTACTGTATCTATGTCAATCCCCAATTCCATGTGCTTTAATTTTACGCACTAATTGCTTTTGTGCAATCTTATTGAAAGCCTTCTGAAAGTCCAAGTAAACCACATCCGACGAGTCATCCTCATCAACTCTGCTAATTGCATCCTCAAGATACCAGCAGATTTGTCAAGTATTATTCCCCTTTTCTAAAACTATGCTGGCTCTGTCTAACCCTGTCACAGTTTTTGTTCTGTTATTAAATCTTTTATTATGAACTCGAGCATTTTCCCCACTATCAGTGTCAGGCCAGCAGTCTGTATTTCCTGGTTTTCTCCCTACCAACATTTTTGAATAGTAGGTTGTATTATCTAAACTCCAAATCATAGGAACTGTCCCAGAGTCTTTCAAATCTTGAAAAATTACCAGTGATATGGTGACTATTACTAGGGCCACTCCCGTAAGTATTTTGCAAAGTAGATTATCAGACCCTGTGGATTTATCAACCTAATCCCATCAATTTCCCCAACACCATTTCCCTATTAATAGTGTCTACCTTCAGATCCTCCCTCCTCAATAGACCTTGTGTTCCCCAACATTCCTGCTTTGTGAAGACAAAACTAAAGTATATATTCAATTGGACTGACATCTGTTTGTTCCCTATTCTAACTTGTTTTGTGTTCGCAGCAAGCTCACTCAATTTTACGCGTTTTCCCCCCCCCCCCGCCTCCTTAATCAACCCCTTTATCTTTCTTTAACTGAAATCTAAACTGCTCCCAATCCTCAGGTCATCGACCTGAAGCTTCACTCTATGTTTCATTCCATGGATGATCTTGACCCAATTTCAGATTTCTGAAATTTGTAATTTTTTTTTTTGACCTACTCTCCATCTTCTGGCATGTGTCATGTAACTTCACTGGTTGCAATGACGTGGTGAAGATCTGCATTTAGGTTTTGATTAATGTTATTTTTGTAACAAGGCAGTGCGAGAGAGCTTTGATCTTTTAGAGCTACATTTTCAAACTTCTGAAATAGTACCCAGTTTTTTTGCTCTAGATTTTCTGACACAATACTCCATGTCAAAGTGGAGGCTGTGACCCCTTTACTACTCCGAGTGGCCAAATAAATAGATTTTTGAGTGCTGTGGCTCCCCTATGGGGAAGTAATTCATGTTCCATGTACTTGACCTTCCATCACTATAGGCCCTAGCATTCTATGTAAATTAGTAGCTGCTAGTAAATATTCCTTTCTCTGCCAGGTTTTGAGGCAACTGAATTTTTTTCACTTAAATGCAGTACATCACTTTCCATAGGGCAAATAAACAGCTTTATGTTGAACTGATTTCATTACATAGATGAATGTGGATTGCTTTCATTTGCTAAAAAGTGAAAATACTGAAGTCAAGTATAATTGGCTAATGTGTACGGCATTATAGGGCATTTCAAACTGTGTAGTGCATAACGTAGCCATTCATTCCATTGAGTCTGTGTCACTTCTTTGAAAGAGCAAACCAATCTGACCAACTCCTATTTGTGTTTAGTCATGCTTAAGTTTTTAGTTCAAGATTATAATGCTGTTGGAAGATACCAAATCAGATAACTTCAGAATATGAATCTGCTTTATTGGAAAATACTGTCCTGAAGTAATGTGTGGTAAAGATCTTTGCTCTTTTGGGCTAGGCACGTTTCTCCATTAACCTCGACCATGACCTTTTTTGCCCTGAAAGTTGGCAATTTGTGTTGGCAACTCTTCAGCTCTTCAATCAAAGTGACCATTGTACCCATGATAACAAACATCTTGTCAGGACTGGCCAACCAATGTGGTTGCAATAACTCAAAATTTATTCTAATTACCTGGGGACGGGAAGTGAAAGTGTGCGGTGGTTAAAATAATTTCTTTTCGACAATTAGGTAAAATATTAAAGCATTTTGACTTTTTTTTTGAAAACAGACAAATGGTAGCACGAGGTTTGCTCGATACGCTGCGGGCAGTCAGCGATGATGAAAAAGACTGCCTGGCAGTGCTGGAGAGAATAAACAAGCTAGCAGAAGATCCAGGTAACATGATGTACATGTTTTGTATTTGTCCTATGTGAATGATCTGTAACATAGTAAACAGTATTTGAAAGTATTGAAACATATCATACCATTTGGTACATTTCTGATATTACACTTCATTCCTATTTGTGCTGTCTGAAGTTCCAACATTTGTGGATACTTGATCTCTCTTCATTAGTGCATGAATATTGGAGTTGGAAAAAGCATTGTGGTTTTTGTAAGTTGTATTGGCAATTTAAACCACTGTCTAATGACGGAATTTATTTCTTCCGTGTGGTTCAAATTAACATTTTGAGTTTTGCCAATTTCTTTTGTTTTTAAAGCCACTTACTTCTACTTGCTTTTGGATTGGGTACTGCACTGTTTGATGAGAGAAAGCACAGTGTGCTGACGTGACAGAAGAATTTGGTGCCCTCACATAGGCTTGAATCATAGAATCCCCACAGAGTGGAAACAAGCCCTACAGCCCAACAAGTCCACACCGAACCTCGGAGCATTCCACCCAGACCCATCCCCATGTAATCCACCTAATCAACACATCCCTGAACACTGAGCAATTTAGCATGGCCAATTCACCTAACGTGCACATCTTTGGACTGTAGGAGGAAACTGGACCACCTGGGGGAAACACACGCAGACACGGGGAGAATGTGCAAACTCCACACAGACAGTTGCCTGAGGGTGGAATTGAACCCAGGTTGCTGGCGCTGTGAGGCAGCAGTGTTAACCACTGAGCCACCGTGCCACCCCTAAGGCGTGACCGTGACTAATAAGCAAATGACAAGCAATTTAGATAATTGTAGTTGTTCATCCACACAAACCAGAACAGAAAGAAGGGAAAAGTGCATCTGTTTCGTTTTGGATAAGTGTGTCTGTCATTTTATTTCCCATGCGTTATCTGAAGGCCCTGTTAAATTTGGGAGAATAGATCAAATCACCACTTTTTTCAGTTTAAACTCATGATTTGACTACACACTTGACCAAAAGAGCTTCTTTGTAGTTTTACAGCACAGTCACTTACGTTGTCTCTGGGGAATTTGCTTGTGATATTAGGTTGTAAAGGAATCTACAATTGCAGTTTACTCCATTATTATATATTTGAAAGTTGATTCTGATTGTTTATGAACAAAGAACAGGATTAGGCCACTTGACTTTTTGAGCTTGCTCTGCCATTCAATAATATCATTACTGACTTGATTTTAACCTCAACTTGACATTCCTGTATACTCCTGATAACGTATCTACCTATGTCTAAAAGATATTTAATTCTGTAAAGACAGTAAATGCAGAAAGGAAATTCCAAAGACATTCGGGCATCTATGAAATTTTTGTTTCTCCTCCTTGTACTGAATGGACAGCCCCTTTTTAGACATTACCCCTCGTTTCCTCCAAGAGGGGAGGTGGTGGCCTGTGGTAATGTCACTGGGCTTAGTAATCTGCAACTCCAAATAAATACCCTGGGGTCATGTGTTCAAATCCCACCATGGTGGATGGTGAAATATGAATTCAGCAACATCTTGAATTTAAAAGCTGTTCTAGTCGCAACCGTGTAACTACTGTCAATTGTTGTAAAAACTCATCTGATTCACTAAAGTCCTTCAGAGAAGGACATCTGTCATCTTTACCTGGTCTTGTCTCCATGTGACCCATAGCAATGTGGTTGATAGTTAACTGTGCTCTGGGGAATTAGAGGTGGGCAATAAATCCTCGGCTAAATAGCAATGCCATCAAAACAAATTTTGTAAAAATTAAAGAGGAAATGTCCTTTCCGCATCCACCCAATCAAGTTCCTTCAGGATCTTGTTTTAAATAAGTTATCTCTGACTCACATAAACTCCTGGAGCGTACAGGCCTGCCCTCTCCTCATAAACCAAACTGCTCATTGCAGGTACTAGTCTTGTAAAAGTTCTCTGAATTGTTTCAAAAGTATTAATATAAATGTGATAACCAGTAGTGTAGACTTACTGGATACCTGCATATTAACCTTAAGCAATGCATGCACAAGGACACCCAGATCCCTTTTCTTGTGAGCTCTGCAACTTCTCCCCATTTAGATAATATGCCTTTTTTTTCTGCCAAAATGGACAACTTCCCACCTTATGCTCCATTTGCCAGATCTTTGCCTCTCGTTTAACCTGCCTATACCCTGTTGTGATTATCTTCATTGTACAGAAGTGCAAATTGTTAATTATTGACTTTGCTATGACCCTGTTCAAAAAGAAATAGTGACAATCACTCTTGATGTCCAGGGAAGAAGTAAATTTTATAATTTTAAGGTAATTTGACATTAGCCTCCCAGTTGTGAGAAGTATTTCCTTGAAGTGCACGTCTGAAGAATATTTTACTTAATACTTGAGTAACTGCTTTATTGACTTCTTTAAATTTCAGCATATATTTACAGTCTTGAAAAGGCAATTATGTGAAGCATTCTAGTTGCTATCTTACGTTAAGTTTTGCATTAGGAGTGGCAAAAGCATTAAAAACTGTGTGCGCAGATTTGATCTTTAGTGATGTGAGACAGTGAGAATTGGAGTTAAGGATGTTGTTTGAAAGTGCAGTAACCCATTTTTGTTATCCATTCCAATATGAGCCTGTTTGATTTTTATAGCATTCTACCGTATTTAAAATACATGATCTACTGCAGAAAGTGCTCTCATCAGCCAGAGTTTTTTGGAATTGTATTATGTGCTTACCACTGCTCCAAGTTAAGCACATAATTACTGATGACTCATTCCATCAGGCTCAAGACTGTTGTCATAACCTTTTGAGATTACAAGTAACCAGTGCACAAGTTTCTGTGCCAGACGATAATTTGTTTAAACTTGTTTGAAGAGTTGAAGTGAATTTGGATAGTAAGTAACATATGTTACCTGTATTTATGACTGTTGCTAGGTGTTTCTGCTCAAGGGACTGGAACTTGAATGATTTAATTCCATATGCTAGTTGTGCGTGCAGTTTAGGAAAAATCTCCAGACATAGCATTATGTAAATATGAAACCAGGAAAGAATTATTGAAAAGAACATTATAATAAGCAGAAACACTTCCCTTCCTGAAGTAACTTGAATAACTTACAAGTATCAGGAGCAGAGCTCCAAACACTTCTTGACTAAATGAATAAATAATTAATGTTTGTCCTGGTAAGTGAATCCAATTTCCATCATGCAACTTGTGCTATGATTTCTGTGGTGTACACTTTGTTTATTCAGGAATAAAAACAGAAGTTGCTGGTAAAGCTCAGCTGGTCTGGCAGCATCTGTAAAGAAAAAAGACCTGAGTTAATGTTTCGGGTCTGATGACCCTTCCTTAGAACTGATGGTAGCTGGGAAAATGTCGGTTTATATGCAGAAAATAGGGAGATGGGGTCGGGAGTAAATGATAGGACAGAGCCTGAAGAGAGACAAGAGCAGTTGGATAGACAAAGGAATTGATAACGATCTGGCATGGATGGTGAATAGCTCTTTAATGGGGACTGTTCGTGACTAACAATAGGTAGCATGTAACGGCAGGCTATGTGATAACAAGGCTTGGTGTGTGGGTTAGGGGTTTAGGACATGGGAGCGTTTAGGCCCTAAAATTTATCAAACTCAATATTGAGTCTGGAGGGCTGCAGGGTCCCCAAGCGGAAAATGAGGTATTGTTCTTCCAGCTTGCATTGAGCTTCACTGGAACACTGCAGCAAGCCAGAGACTGAGATGTTGGCCAGGGAACAGGGTGGTGTGTTAAAGTGGCAGGCAACAGGTAGCTCAGGATCTTTTTTTGCAAGCAGAAAGTCGATGTTCTGCGAAGCGGTCACACAGTCTACGCTTCGTTTCCCCAGTGTAGAGGAGACCACATTGTGAGCAGTGAATGCAGTCAGCTAGATTCTGGGAAGTGCAGGTGGAGTGTTGCTTAACCTGGAAGGTATGTTTGGGCCCTTGGACAATGGGGAGGGAGGAGGGAAATGGGCAGTTCTTTTGGTTTTTACTTTGTTTATTCACTTGTGGGACATATGTCTCTTGCTAGGCCAGCATTTAATCACCCGCCCTAATTTGTTTGGAACTGTATTATGAGCTTATCACTGCTCCAAGCTAAGCACACAATTATTGATGGCACGTTGCATAAGTACTATCGGTATGTTTTGGGGGTACCAGTTACATAACTGTTTTACATTTATTTCAGTTGCATAATCAGGGATTCCAATATTTTAGTGTGAAATATTCTTGGTGTTCTCTCTGTATGACTTCATTATGTAGAACTGGGAGACTCCACTACAGGATCAGAATCAAGTTTTCATTAAAGATAAAGTTAACCGGTAATTAAACGCAAGTTCAAGAGTGAAAGCTGGAGAACGTAAGAAAGATAAGAAAAATAACTTCCAACATAACTTATGAAATTTGTGATGCAATATAGGCCATTTAGTAAAGGGAGTGCAGCAGGTTCCATTTCCTGGGCAGTGAAAAATCATCAATTTTGCAAACTAGTGAATGA
>NC_063335.1:107582106-107616710 GCF_021869965.1 Rhincodon typus | reverse complement strand
TGCAAACAAGGATGAATTCAACCCAGCCATATTTCCTCTCCATTATCAGTAAAGTGATGGAAGGGTCATTAACCGTGCTATCAAGCAGTAATTGCGTTTAACTTGCTGACTAACATTCATTTTCAGTTCCACCAACAACACTCTGCTCCTGACCTCATTACAGTCTAGGTTCAAAAAGAGGTGAGGTGAGAGTGACTGCCTGTAATATCAAGGAGCTATGGCAGAATTACAGTCGCTAGGAATCAGATCCAGGTGATGCTCTCTGTTGGATGAAGTCTTACCTGGTATATAGAAAAATGGTTGTAGTTTTTAGAGATCAGTCAATCTCAGCTCCAGGACATTTCTCCAGGAATTTCTCAATTTGGTGTCCTCAGCCCATTCTCAGCTGCTTCCCACCATCATATGGTCAGAAGTGGGGATGACCATCTCATCATCGTAAGGTCAGAAGTGGGGATTTTCATCAATGATTATACAATGTAGACCCTTTGTGACACCTCCGGTACTAAAGAGGTTAATGTCTAAATGTAGCAAGACTTGGACCATATCCAGGCCTGGGCTGACAATTGCCGCGTCATATTTGCAACACAAATGTGCCTGACTGTGACCATCTATAATAAGATGCAACTTGATGTTTAATGGTTTTACTATATTAGCAACATCCTAGGGATTTCCATTGACCAAAGCCTTAACTGAATGAGCAAACAAATGCAAGGGCAGCTCACAGGCCAGGAATCTTGCAATGAGTACCTTACTTCCTGGCACTCAAAAATTGTCCACAGTCTATGAGACACAAGTCAGGAGTGTGATGGAATACTCCATTTGCCTGGATGGGTGCAGCTCCAATAATATTCAAGGAGCTTAGCACCATCCAGTACAAAGCAGCCCGCTTGATTGGCACCACATCGACTTACTCCTCCACCGACACTCAGTGGCAGCCATGTGTACTATCTACAAGATGCACTGCAGTGATTCTCAAAGACTTCCTTGGTAGTACTTCGCAAACCCATGACCACATCCATGCAGAAGGACAAGGGCAGATATGTGGGAACACCAAGTTCCCCTCCAACCCACTCACCGTCTTGATTTGGAAATATACTGTTGTTCCTTCAAAGTCATTCAGTCAAAATCCTGGAAATCTGCTTGTAAGGGCATTATGGGTCAACCTACAGCATGTGGACTGCAGCGGTTCAGGAAGGCACTAGGGATGGGCAATAAATGCTGCTCAAGTCAGCGAAGCCCATATACCCAAATGAAGCCATCTTGTACAATTGCCTTTGCTGTTTTGTTTTCTCACTTAATACCCACCAAGTCAAATTTGCCTGCATGCTCCATCTGCCCTATCCTCGAGACCATCAGCCTCCTGTTTCTTTGTATCTTTTCTCATTTTCTTCCAATGCTAATCTTGTCCGTAAGATCCCAGAAACAACTACGGAAAGCAATTGGCCTGGATGGAGATCCATGGAACGCAACTGGCCTGGACAGAGTGCTCTGCAGTGCACACGGATCCTGCACGGACCAACTGGTAGGAGCATTTGCAGACATCTTTAACCTCTCCTTACTACAATGTAAAGTTCCCACCTGCTTCAAGAATGTCAAGTTGCAGTGGTTAGTTTCTTTCTTATTGTAGATGGTCACCCAGTGCCAAAGAAAAATCAGGCAATGTGTCTTAATGACTACCACTCAGTGGTTCTAACATCATTAGAAAGTGCTTCAAGAGGTTAGTAATGGCACACATCAACTCCAGCCTCCCAGAATGTCTTGATCCACTACAATTCACCTACCCTCACAGTATATCCATGGTAGACACCATCTCTCCAGCCCAACACTCATCCCTCAAACATCTGGATAACAAGGACACCTACATCAGACTCCTATTTATTGAATAAAAACCGAAAGAACTGCGGATGCTGTAAATCAGGAACAAAAACAAAGTTGCTGGAAAGGCTCAGCAGATCTGGCAACTCTTTTTTTTCCCCTTCACAGATGCTAATGTTTCGGGACCGGTGACCCTTGTTCTGAGGACCCTTGAGTTCTGAGGAAGGGTCACCAGACCTGAAATGTTAACTCAGTTTTTTCCTTCACAGATGCTCCCAGACCTGCTGAGCTTTTCCAGCAACTTTGTTTTTGTTCCTATTTAGTGACTTTAGCTCCGCCTTCAACACCATAATTCCAAACAAACTAATTTCCAAACTCCGAGACTTTGCTCCCCTTTCTGAAACTGGATCCTCAACTTCTTGACCCACAGACTGCAATCAGTAAGGATAGGCAAAAATATCTCCTCCATGATAATCCTCAACACGAGTGCCCTACAAAACTATGTACTCACCCCCATACTATGCTCCTTATACGCTCATGACTGTGTGACCAATTTCAGCTTGAACTCCATTTACAAATTTGCTGATGACACCACCGTCGTGAGTTTGATCTCAAACAATGCCAAGACAGGGTACAGGAAAGAGATGGACAGCTTAGTGGCATGGTGTAAATGCCTCCCTCATTGCCAACAAAATGAGGGAGCTTGTCATCAACTTCAGGAAGTGGAGTGGAAGACATGCTCCTATCTGTATGAATGTTGCTGAGGTGGAGATGGTCAAGAGCTTCAAGTTCCCAGGAGCAAATATCACAAACCATCTGTCCTGGTCCATCCACATCAACGCGAGTCAAGGAATCTTACCAATGACTCTTACCAATTTTTATAGATGCACCATAGAAACATCCTATCTGGATGCATCACAGCTTGGTACGGCAACAGCTCTACCCATGACCACAAGAAATTACAGAGAGTTGTGAATGCAGCCCAGTCTATCATGAAAACCAGCCTTCAATCCATTAACTCCATGTACACTTCCCACTGCCTTGGGAAAGCAGCCAACATAATTAAAGACCCCTTCCACTCTGGTTATGCTGTCTACCACCCTCTCCTGTTGGGCAGAAGATACAAAAGTTTGAAAACACATACCAACAAGTTTAAGAACAGCTTCTCCCCTGCTTTTATCAGACTTATGCACAGATCTATATTAGAGTTGATCTTTCTCTGCACCTTCTCTATTGCTGTAACGCTATATTCTGCATTCTGTTCTATTAATCTGATGTAACCAGGTAAGGTATGATTTGTCTGGTTAGCATGCAAAACAATACTTCTCACTGTATCTCGGTACGTGACAATAATAAATCAAATCAAAGATTCTCCTCCTCCTCCTTTAAACTACCCACAGCATATGGACTGCAGAGGTTAAGAAGGCAGCTCACCACCACCTTATCAAGGGCAACTAGGGATGGACAGCCAGTGACACCCACATCCCATGAGTGAATGAAAAAAAGCCATGTTTGTGAAAGAAAGATCATTTGTATCTTCAAGTCCACAGATGTTGGAGGGAGAGCAATAGATGCTGGCTTAGCCAGCAAAGTCCACATCCCTATAATGAATTAAAACAAAAATAAGTAGATATACGAGGAAACACGAGGCCATCCACTATGGATCAAAAATCAAGTTTTTTCCAAAATGAAGCGGAATGGCAACTGTGAGGAACTTTTGGCAGACCCTATTTTGATCTATATTCTGTTGTATCTCAGGAAAGACATAGTCACCTTGAAGAGAGTGTACAGCATAGGTTTGCCACTGATATTGGGGCTTGATGTTTTAAAAGGAAGAACATCTGCAGATGATCACCAAGAGACAAATACAATTCTTTGGACGTTAAGAGAAAGAAACTAGAGCATCTTCCAGTGACTTGCAAAATAGAGGATCGTGGTGCACTAAGGAGGTACATCATAGAGACATGTAGTACAGAAGACGCCCTTTGGCCTATTGAGTCTGTACTGCTAAAATATCAAAATCCATACTCCCACTTTCCAGCACTTGGCTCATGGTCTTGAATGTTATGACACTTCAAGTACTCATCCAAGTACTTTGTAAAAGTTGCGAGGTTTTCCCACCTCTGCTGCCCTCTCAGGTAGAACATTCCAGAACGCCACCACCCTCTGAGCAAAAATAATTTCAAGTTCCCTCTAAACCTCCTGCTTTTCATTTTAAACACGTTCCTTCTTATTATTGATCCTCTAGCTAAGAGGAACAGCTGGTTTTTATCTACTTTGTCTATGCCCCTCATAATCTTATACACCTCTGTCAGAACCCCCTCTCAACCTTCTATGCTCCAAACAACTGTCCTCTCTTCAAAACTAAGGTGCTCCATCCTTATGAATAAAGGAGGAAATCGACCACCAGCTTAAGAAACAGAACAGACAAACTTAGGAAATGAGATGCACTCAGTCCAATTACTGAGTTCCAGGCTCTTGCGCCCATGGTTTTAGATGTGAAATAGATTATATGTGCACTTTATTAGCACCTATTTTAAATTGTACCATGAAGTGATTATATCCCAGTTATAGGAAAGAACAGAGAGGGATGAGTTGAATATTGCTGTTGGTTAAAGGCTTGTATTTTCCTTTCCTGAAGCTCCCTTTAAATGCAAAATGCAGGAAGATTCTGTAAAAGGAGTAATTGGAATTTCCAGCAAACATCTCAGTTGAGAAAAGGACATTTGCTCTCAGGCTACAATGGGGATAAGAACCAAAGAAGTGAGACCAAATAGACAAACAATAGGTGTATTGACTTACTGTCTGTACATGGCTCTGAACAGAAGCTGCTGCCGTGAAACTAGAAATAACTGTTCACATAGAAGTCCAAGCAGGTGTGTTTCAGTCCAGAATCTCCAGATACCAGAAAAAACCATCTCTCCATGGAAGAGAGTTTTGCCAGAGCTGACCTGACTGTTAAATGGAGATTATTCAAGGAGTTGGACACAGGATTCTCTAGAAATCGGTGCTCAATATTGGGGTGACTGGAGGGAGAGTTCATTGAAGTTGGCCTTTCCAGAAGACTCAAACTGAGTCAAGCAGTTGGTTGAAAGCCTGGCTGTGGTACCGACTCCTGACACTTTTTGTGTGGTGGGAGACACTGTGCAACAGCTTTGATGCATTTCTGAAGAAGGGTCTAGACCCGAAATGTCAGCTTTCCCGCTCCTCTGATGCTGCTTGGCCTGCTGTGTTCATCCAGCTTCACACCTTGTTATATTATAATAGTATTTGTGGTGCTGTTTTAAAGTAAAATTTACCCTTTGAGTTTAAGTATCATTTTGCCTATTTAATTCATGTCTGAATCAAGTTGATTTTGGTTTGAATGTTACAGCAAAGGTTTTAGAAAGTGCACTCTTGTCCTGCGATTGCTTTCATTGAGTCATTGTTTAAAAAAAAACTTGCACTCTCTAAGGGAATCATAACAGAGGGTACAGATCACTGTATTTACCTCACACGCACCCCCCCACCAAACCCTTACATTCATAATATTTCTCACAAAAGTTGTCTTTATGTTAATGGTTAGGTTCTTGAGCATTTTGTGATCTTTTGTATGATTTCCGGAGCCTCTTCAAAATAAGCTTTGCCCATTCTAGTTGACAACACCCCCAGTTTGATGCTTACCTATCTAATGACTGCAAGACAATACCCAGACATAGTTTCCTGCTACTGCTGCAATGTTAGCTCTGAATTGTCCCCAAGGATCTATACCAACTTGTCATAAATCCTATCATATGACATTCTCCAATCATGGGATCAATTTCATGGGGTACACTGACAATTACGAGCCCTGTCAAGGATGTCTGCTATCCACTCCTGGATCAATCACAATTTTCTTCAGTTAAAAACATTTAGAGAGACATAGGGCTACACTGCAGCTCTCACCAAAGACTCCCACATGTGGCCCTAATTACCCAGACTGCTCAGTTTCAGAATGAACCATATTGGGAAAAAAAATCACTCAATCTCATTACCACTCACTCTCAGTGCACACCGCCTCATCACCTCACCAAATCGGTTGCTGAAACTCACCAATGCATTCATCACTTCAAGAATCAACTATTCCAAACAGCTCCCAAACTCTTAAATTTCAACTCATCCAGAATGTTATTACCTGTATTTTATACCACAGTCAATTCTTTTCAACTATTGTATATCAGGGAGGTGATGGCCTAGTGGTATTATTCTGGACTGTTAATTCCAGAGACCCAGATAATGTTCTGGGGACCTGGGTTTGAATCCCACCATTGCAGATGGTGGAATTTTAATTCAACAAATATCTATAATTAAGAATCTAATGATGGATGTGAATCCATTGTCAGGAAAATCCCATCTGGTTCACTAAAGTCTTTTAGGGAAGGAAACTGTCAGCCTTACCTGATCTGGCCTACATGTGACACAGCAATGTGGTTGACTCTTAACTGCCCTCTGGGCAATTAGGGATGGGCAGTAAATGCTGCCTGGTCAGCGACACCCTCATCCTGTGAATGATTTAAAAGTAAAAGTGACCTACATTGGTTTCCCCCCATTTTAAATGGTCATCCCTTTCACAGGTTTGCTTCTGTTTACCTGTTGAAAGAACATGGAAGAATATTTCTTCAAAGCCACACAGACTAGAACATTCCTATGCAGATGTCAGTGCCTTTAGGTTACTAAATGTACACATTCTCACGAAAAATACTATTCAATTCTTGGTTTCTTCCATTTCCTTCCTAAAAACCCCTGTTGCATTCTTATGCTCTTTTGTCGAGGTTAAAGCCTGCTAGACTTCCTCAGTTCTTGCCCACATGAACCAATGCAGACCAATACAATACAAAGGCAGCTCCAGTCCAATGTATTTGCCGATTGTAATTTCTTTTATATGTAATTTTTTATACCCTATATATGTAGTATGTTATTACTGGAGTGGTGGCATATGTGCATTTGTCTACCTTTGTGGAGAGGTCTAAAAATTAATTAGGTCAGTCTTAACTAAGCCTCTTCTAAGCCATATATTTTAAGGATATGCCTCTTGGTGTGTCAATGGAAGAATTTATAGTTGGGAGTTTACAACTGGAGAAAACAAAATTGTGAGCCATTAGATTAGCAAAAGCTAGGATTAGCATTTTGTCTTTTTAAAAAGAATTGAAGAGCTTTCGGCAAGTTCAAAAGAGATCCAACTGAAGTTGGATGCAAGTAGTTTCTCACAGAAAAAGGAAACTGTTCAAAGCAGTTAAGAAAATAAGTTCTCAGCAAAAGAATTTGTGAAACTTCCAGATCAGAGGAGTTTGGTTGGTAATTTGCATTGTTTATTCAAAGCTGAGAAAGTCTAAGATCACAGTTCTAAGAGAGGTCAAGGGAAATGTTCACGGAAGCATAATCGAAAAGCGCCACCAAAATAAAACAAAGAACCGCGGAAGTTGGAGAACTGAAACATCCAAAAACAGAAATTACTGGAGAAATTGTAGGTTCTTCAGTTCTTAAGAAGGTTCACTGGACTCAAAATATTAAACTCTGTTTTCTTTCCACAGGTGTTGTCAGATCTGCTGAGTTTCTCCAGCAATTTCTGTTTTTACGTGTTTGAAGAGAAGTAGTTAAGTCAAATTTACAGATTAGGCAGGAGAGAAATCTGTGGATTTTTGAGTAACTGTAAAGTGTTGATATTGGGATTTTGTTTTGTCATGTGTTTTGAAATCTTTCAAACTGTGTCATGTGGAGATAACTGTTTTATTTCATTTGGCTTCATTTTGCATAATAAATTACTGTTTTATTATTAAGATGAGATGTGTTGCCTGGTATGCCTATGTTATAGTGAAAGATCACCATGTTAAAAAAAAATGATATGAACTATTAAGATAGACATTATTCTGGGAACCGATTTGTTTCGACTCTTGCCAGGATCTGGGTTCACTGAATTTCAGAGGGCTCTGTGTCTCTTTTAAAGAAAGGTGTGTGAACGTTCAGGTGTTAGTATGAAGTTTATTGCATAGATTTTAATGACGGCTATGAATATTGCTAAGAGTTTTCTGCAAGTACAAGATATTAACAGTGGATTATTTGAAACTTTTGGCTGAAGCTGAACTAAGGTATTTGGCAGATAAACTGGAGGTAGACTTAAAAGCAGGATCTCGTAACAAGGACATTGTTAGAATGCTTTTTCCAGCATTTTGAATTAGAAGACAGACAACCTCAAATTGAGATGCCACTCAAATTAGCTAAAATACAATTAGAAATGAAATATATTTGACCTAGAGAGATAAACAGAAATTAAAAGACTTAAGTTAGAAAATAAAGAGAGCCTAATGGAAAATGAGGAAACAGAAAACAGAAACTCATAATTTTTAGGAAAACAAATTTCAACAGCAAAGAAAAAGGGAGTTTATACAACATGACTTGGCCAGAAGAAAGCTAAAAGGAGAGAAGAGATAGTAGCTCAGAGGATGATTCTGATTCCACTGAGGGATTTGATTTATCTAAGAATCTACATTTAATCCCTAAATTTACTGAGGATGGAATCGAGGGTTATCTCCCCTTATTTGAAGAAAATAGCTGGACAGGTAAACTGACCAAAAGATCTTTGGACCTTAATGTTACAAAGTGTTTTGACAGGTACAACTATAACTCTGCATACCAGTTTGTCAGAACAACCTACAGTTTACGAAACTGATAACTAGACAATGCTTGTCCTTGAAACTTATCAATTCAAATTCTGAACTACAAAGAAGAAATCTGATCCAATATTTGGAGAATTTTCAAGAGAAATGCTGTGGGGTCAGTGGTTTTGGTCACTAATGCTAGAGAAAATATTTTAAACTAAGGGAATTTGTGGAAGAATTCAGAAATAGTATTCCTGCAAACCTAAAAATTTACTTAGATAATTGTCAAGTATCAAAGATCAGAGAAGCAACAGGTCCAGCAGATGCCAATGATATCTCACAATGATGTTTACAGCAGTGCCTTTAACAAAAAAAGGGATTACTGTGAAAATGGTAGTGGAAAATTAGTTTTTTTTTTTACAGTATATAAATCACCCGAAGAAATAAAATTCAAACCCTGCTCTGAATGCTGTATATATTCAAAGTAATAATAAGCTAGTTTGGGAATAAAACAATTTAAGTCTTGCACTTATCACCCACAATTTCAAGGTAAGATGGCATCAAATTTTGAAGACTAGGATATGAGTTTATTGTCAAGAATGCCCTAATGATCAAAATAAAGGAATTACCTTGTTATTGTTGGCAACTAGGAGATAATCTGAATAAATTCACAGGATTAAGTCCTTTTCAACTAATGAAAGGGCATGACATGAGAGGACCACTTGAATTGATTAAAGTAAAACTGATAAACCAATGTTCAGAGACTACCTTTGAAGCCTATGATTCAAGTTGCAGAGGGAGGCTAACCCAAAGCATGCAAGTTGGCCAAGAAGCACTTGAAGGTGTGCTGAAAAAGCAATGAAAATTAAAGCAGATAAGAAAGCCATGGTTCAAAACTTTGCTGCTTGAGACAAGTGTCAGTATTGTCACCAGTCTTTGGGGAACCAGTAAAAAGTAAAAAAAAAAAGAAGTTGCTGGAAAAGCTCAGCAGGTCTGGAGCATCTGCGAAGAAAAAAAAATCAGAGGTAACGTTTCGGGTCCAGTGACCCTTCAGAATGTTCACTGGACCTTACTGAAACAAAAAGAAAAGAACCTCAATGATGTAAATTATGCAGTCAGCACTCCAGACAGCAGGAATAATCAATTGTGTCATGTTAATATGTTAAAGACAAGTAGGATAGCCAAGCAAACAAAAAATGTTTGTACAGTAGTGGAAGAAATAGGGAGTGACATAAAAACATCATAAATTAGAAACTGAAAATGCAAATCTTGCTCCTCCTATCATCAGACTGGATAATATTTTACCTTCCAAAAATCTACCAAAGTGATCATGGAAACTAGAAGCAGGAGTAGGCCATTCGGCCCTTTGAGTATGTTCTGCCATTCAGTATGATCACGACTGATCATCTATCTCAAAGCTTTATTCCTGCTTTCTCTCCATACCCCTTGATGCCTTGAATATCTAAAAATGTATTAATCTTTTTCTTGAATATACTCAGTGACTTCACCTCCATAGCTTTCTGTAGTAGCGAATTCCACAGGTTGAGCACTCTCTGAATGAAGAAATGTTGCCTCATCTCAGTCCTATATGGCCTAGCCTGTATCTTGAAACTATGTCTCCTGGTTCTAGACACCACGATCAGGAGAACCATCCTCCCTGGATTTAGTCTGTCCAGCTCTATTAGAATGATATACATTTCAACAGATTCCCTCTCATTTGCCAGACTCTAGTTAATGCATGAATTAACCTGTCCACACATACAACAGTCCTGCCATCCGCCAAGTGAAGGTCTGCTGCATGCTATAGTAAGTATGTCCTCTCTTACATAGGAGATCAAAACTGTATACAGTACTCCAGATGCAATCTCACCAAGGTCGGTATGATTGTAGTAAGATATCCTACTTATGAACTCAAATCCTCTTGGACACCATGTGCCTTCCAGATTGCTTTCTGCACCTGTTTACTTTCATCGTCTGGTGTATGAGGACACCTACATAAGACTGTAAGACTGAAAGATGTAGGAGCAGAAGTGGGCCATTCAGCCCATTGAATCTGCTCTGCCATTCAATTAGATCATTGCTGATCTGATCATCCTGAACTCCACTTTCCTGCCTTTTCCCAAAAACCTTTGATTCCCTTAAAAATATCTCAGCCTTGAATATACAGCCTTAAACAATCCTCTGCAATAAATAATTGCTCAAATTCACTACCCTCTTGAGAGAAGAAATTCCTCGACTGTCTTAAAAGGTTAATCCCTTATTCTGAGATTATGCTCCCTGGTCCTGGACTCTCCCACCAGGGGAAATAACCTTTCCATATCTATCTTGTCAAGTTCCCCTAAGAATCCTATATTTTTCAATAAAGTCTCCTCTCATGGTTCTAAGCCCCATTAAACCACAACCTCCTGAACCTTCCCTCATAAGATATTCCCCCCATACCAGGTATCAACCTAGTGAACGTTCTCTGGACTGGCTCTAATACCAGTTTGTCTTTCTTTAGATAAGGGGCCCAAAATTATTCACAGTATTCCAGCGGTGCTCTGACTGGTACCTCGTATAGTTTCAGCAAAAGACCTGCTTTTATACTCTGTTCTCTCTGAAATAAAACATTTCATTTGCCTTCCCCTTTAGCCATCGAACTTGGATGCTAGCTTTTTGTAATTCATGCATGAGGATTCCCAAATTTCTCTGTTTTGTAGCTTTCTGCACATTCTCCATTTAAATAATATGCAGCTGCTCTAATGTTCCTATATTATAATCCATCTGCCAAATTTACTGCCCACTCTCTCAGCCTGCCTGTTTCTTTCTGCAGACTTGAGTATTCCACTCCACTAGCCATACTCCTATTTTTGTGTTTTCAAGTTACGTGGTTATAGTATTCACTTTCCTCATTTAAGTCATTAATATATATTGTAAATAATTGTGGCCCCAGCACAAATCCTTGTAGCATTCCACTAGTTACAGGTTGCCTTAGCTCAATTCTGTTATTTTAGTTATCCAGCCAATTCATACTAATATATTACTCTCAACACCATGGCCTAATGTATGGTGCCTTATCAAATGCCTTATGAAAATCCAAATATATCACATCCATGTTTTCACCTTTATTTACTTGCTCAAAAAATTCTTATAAATTTTCAGACATGATTACCCCTTCATGAAGCCAGTACAATCATGATCTCTGTGGCTATTTTCTTTAATATTCAAGGATGCATTCTACTGGTCCATATAGAGACAGAGAGATGTACAGCACCGAAACAAACCCTTCGGTCCAACTCGTCCATGCCAAACAGATATTCTAAATTAATCTCGTCCCATTTGCCAGCATTTGGTCTGTATCCCTCAAAACCCTTCCTATTCATGTACCCATCCTGATGCCTTTTAAATGTTGTAGTTGTACCAGCCTCCACCACTTCCTCTAGCAGTTCCTTCCATACATGCAGCACCCTTTGCATGGAAAAGTTGCCCCTTAGGTCCCTTTTAAATCTTACCCCTCTCACCTTAAAAACTTATGCCCTCTAGTTTTGCACTCCCCCACCCTGGTGAAAAGACCTTGGCTATAAACCCTATCCATGCCTTTCATGATTTTATAAACTTCTATAAGGTCAACTGTCAGCCTTCAACGCTCTAGGGAAAATAGCCCAGCTTCCCTCTATCCACACTAGTTGAGACTTTCTTGAAATAGCTGACTTGCGATCAATATCCATAGTTTGTGGAGAACAAATTATGAAAAAGGTATTTTATTCAGAAGATAATGATTACATACAGAATCTACTTTTTTGAAGGCAGACTCCAAGTTCCAACAGCACATAGACTATGACTAGCTAAATGATGATGAAAGGTTAAGTTGTCAGGACATTTGCACCAGGCAGCCTTTTGTCTTTTGTCATAATAATAATGTTCAATGTAATGGCACTTGAATTATTCAGCTGAGATTATTTGCATTAATAAAAAAAAACTCTTGGCAATCCAGAGCTGAATGATGCTTCACAAAAGCCTCAAGTCATTCTGGAATATTCTCAACACATGTAGGTGCACATATGGGCATTTTGTTATTTTTATTTTAAATTATGGATCAGTGCAAACAACTGTACAAAAGCAGGAGTTATCAGAAGTCCAGGACACAATCAGGTCAGTATTACTGTGACATCTATATAATATCCTCCAATCATTTGAATTAATGATAAATACTGAGCTTATAAAATAAAAAAGACAGGTTACTGACAGCCACGTAACATTTATCAACTTTGCTCACTGGTGACAATTTAGTTAAATCACTCATCTGTATTTATTATTCGTGTTTATTTAAAAGGCCTCTATCCTGAACATTCCTGGCACTGACTGATCCTCAGCTAGAAATATAGATTTCTTTTAATAGGGAAATTTCAACTTAAAATAAAGTACTTTCCACATGCATAATTACAAAACAAAAGAGTGGCCTGGAGACTTTTCACAGTTCTCTGTAACAAAACAAAAACCCCATCTCCATTTTAAAAAAAACTCAGAAGATTTGCCTTCTATGTGCTTACCAAGACCATTTCACCTCATGGCTTTTAACTTTATTATTTGGGGATATTTTGTGACTTGCATTCACCAAAAATGAACTGTAGAAAAGGAATATAAGAATTGTTACAGTTCACTGCTTGTACAGCTTTCTGGTCAGAGTTTTAAGTGCAGCTGCAATGCAACAAGTCATGCAGAACTCTTCAAATTGAAGTCTCTTTACGATCTTTGCTTGGAGAGGGTTTCAATGTTTCCTTCACAGATTTGGGCTGCTCTTGCACAACTCTTGCATCGCTTACAATGTCCCTGTGCTGCTGAGCACCAGTGGCATTCTCCCCAAGTTCCTCCGCATCTTCCTGAGTCTGTTTCTCTCGTTTCAGTCTTTGCATTTGTAACAGTCGAAGCTGCACTCGCAGCTCAATAATGGCCTCTCGTTCATCGTGGATTGCTTGGTTCAGGTGGTTGTTCTTCACCTGACACAAAAAGAAACAGTGAATATTAAACTGCCTGAGCCACAACACATGGCATTCATCTTTTACAGTGTTCTTGTTAATCATGAAAACATTGCAGATTGTAACTACTGATGAAAAAAAAATCCATTGCAAAAAGAAAGGCTGTCTTTGTTTTTGCTACAATATAAAGGGGAAGGACTTCTTGCACATGGACAGTACCACTTACACTATTACAGCACCAGGTGCATATATTTAAACAGACAAGCTGACTCAATGCAGACTAACAATGAAGTTAAAATTACCCATTTTTAGGTATCTGCAGTCCTTAACCAATTGCAAGTTCCCAAATCTAGTACCCCTATTATTTCCCAATTGCTCCCTCTCTATAACATGATCTGATGATTTAGTGATGGTGAAAATATGTCACAAAAACATTTCGATAAATAAGATTTCTCATCTTCCAATGAGAAGAATTAATTGTAATATTTAGCTTAAGGGCACATTTTCATAAAACTATTTTAAAAAGTGTTTTAACAAAGGTATTTAAGAAAAAAAATGTATTACTTAATGTGAGACTTGAAATGGTGAAACAAGAGGTGCATTACCTGTTAATAAGCCTGCTGGGCTGTGTGGAAGCTCCCTGCATAAAGCCTTAACACATTTAGCTTAAGGAGGCAGGACTCACTCTCCTTGGGATTGAGATCCGTGTGAACTAGCATGAATTATTGCTGCTAAGTTATGATTTTCCTATGTGCTGCAGTGACATCAATGCCATTTCAGATGTCCTGCTGCTAACCAGAAGGGTATCAGGAACAGCTATTTATGTGCCAGCTAGTACGGACCAAATGTATGTACCCAACTGTTTTTGATAAAAACCAAAAGAACTGCGGATGCTGTAAATCAGGAGCAAAAACAAAGTTGCTGGAAAAGCTCAGCAGGTCTGGCAGCATCTGTGAAGAAAAAAAAATCAGAGTTAACGTTTCTGACGAAGGGTCACCGGATCCAAAACGTTAACTCTGCTTTTTTCTTCACAGATGCTGCCAGACCTGCTGAGCTTTTCCAGCAACTGTTTTTGATGCCTCTTCTGTCGAGGGAAGTTAGTGAAAATACCTAGTGTCTGCGTGGATAAAGCTGCTTGTCACTCTGACGTGGCTGCCATTCTTCACCAATTACAACTGCAAGGGGCTAATGAAATGTTTAGGTTTGTTACCTATCTAGGGAATTCTGTACTTGGACCACATTCAGCAGTTGAACGGTGACCACTTATTAAAGCCTAAAGTATTTAGTGGTGACAAATCTACAAGGCCACAATTAATCTGAATGCAGACCAGAATGACTGCAGTGTTAGGTACTGGCCACACTGAGTGATTCCCACTGGCTACTCACGCTCCCTTCAGTAGCTGAAATGAAAAATACACACAAAATGAGGATTATGAATATTTGGGACACCAACGGTCAAAGGAGACTTATGAATACTTGACATATCAATTATCTTAACTGTAAACAAAAGTACATGATATTACCTTTTGCAAGAATTTACGTAGTACCATTCATTTACCAAGCTGGCCAGAAGACTCAGTGGCTCCTTTTGGAGTAATAATTAATCTAATTTACCTCTAACTCTTCATTTTGACGCTGCAGGTCTTCCAGGATGAGCTGTAGCTCCTCTTCATCCTCACTCTCACTCTCACTCTCTGATGAATATTCCTCAGTTTCACTCCGGCCGTGTTGTTGCTGTCGACTAAAAAGCATGCAGGAGAAAGATCATTTTAAATCTTTCCATGAAGTGAGCCATATTTAAAGTAACTTTACTTGTAGCATGTGGTATTTTAATGGGTTTAATTTTTATGTTTCCCATTGCATGTCTGATTATTTTGCTGACAACTGCCAAGATATTTGGTCCACACAGTTTCTGAATTGATATTCTCAGCCACCTAGAAATGCGACTATAAACCTTCTGCTTTTCTTGCTTTTTGTTTCACTTAGTGACAGAATCCAGTGTTAGTGCTTTATTGAAGTGTAGTCATTGTGTATTTACTGTTGGAACTACGATCACTCCAATTCATTGTAATTCAAAATCAGAATTTAAGATTATAATGGAGAGAAACATTAAGCCCATCTGTTTGCTACTCCCAACCAGCAATCCAGTCCAAGCTCAGATCCACATTCCTTTCTATAAGGAAACTGGTCCATTTCATTTCGAAATGATTTAGAGTCATAGAGGTTTACAGAATGAAAACAGGCCCTTCAGCCTGTTTCATCCATGCCAACCAGTTTCCGAAAATGAACTAGTTCCATTTTTGTGCATCTGGCCCATATCACTTTAGAGTCATACAGCATGGAAAGAGACCCTGCGGTCCAACTATACACCAACCATGTTCCCAAAATAAACATGCCTACATTTGGCGCATATCTCTCCAAACCTTTCCTATTCACGTTCTTATCCAAATGTCTTTTAAATGCTGTAACTGTACCTGCCTCGATCACTTTGTCTGGCAGCTCATTCCATATACGCACCAGCCTCTGTGTTAAAAGGTTTCTTTTAAATCTTTCCCCTCTCACCTTAAACCTTTGCCCTTTAGTTTTGGACTCCCCTACTCTGGAGTAAAGACCTTGGATAATCACCCTATCTATGCCCCTCACAATTTTATAAACCTCTATAAGGTCACCCTTTAGCTTTCTATGCTCTGGGGGGAAAATATCCCAGTTATCCAGCCTCTCCTTATAACTCAAACCCTCCAGCCTTGGTAACATCCTTGCAAATCTTTTTGTCCCCTATCCAGTTTAATAATGTCCTTCCCAACCAAAATTGTACGCAGCACTCTAAACGTGGCCTTACCAATGTCTTGTCCCAATTCCTGTACTCAATGCTCTGACTGATGAAGGCAACCATGCCAAATTTAACCAATTTGATATTTACTGTACAGGACAGCATCCACCCTTTTCAATAACATGTTACTCACCTCTGAATTTCTGCAATCTCAGCTCGAAGGCGTTCAATTTCCTCTTTCTCAGATGCAATTTGCCGCCGTAAATACTGTTCCATGGCCAGTAGTTCCTCCTGCTCAGTCAGGATCTCATTCTCCTTTAAAACAACTTTTCCATGTGAGAACTAAAGCAACTCCTGACCCATGGCTAAACAGTGACTGAAATGAATTGTATGTTCATAAGATAAGAACCTTGAAATGTAATGCACCACACTGGTGATGTATCCTGATGTATGCTTCAAATGGTCAAAAAATGGAACAATAATAAAGTGAACTAAAGTGAATTAGTAAACTGAAATCTGTTCAAGACCATACTCTATGGAGAAACATAATTCTATAGGCCCTGTGGAATTCTCCAAGTATTTCATTTAAGTAACACTTCAGATGCTGAAAATCTGAAATAAAAACAGAAAATGGAGGAAAAGCTCAGCAGCATAAGCAGCTGAAGACAGAACCAGAAATATTTCAGCTTGATGCTCTTTTAATGACCTTTAATCTAAGAAAGGGCTTCCTGTTCATCCACATGCTTGTGTTTTTCCATCAAATGCATATTTCCATTTCCCCATCTCAAAACTATTATTTCAGTTATCCACATTAAACTTCATCCATCACCCTCATCATATACATTCAAAATAACCATTTTTGCTATGTTAAAGAATTCGCCTTTACTAAATCTGCACAGCTGTGATTGACTGATGCACTTCAAACCACCCATTAATATCATTCCAAATTAAAGATTCTAAAGAGATGTTAAATGGATTGAAAAACATTTGGCATTTTTGGCTTATTATAGATCAGCCTCATCACCTTCAAAAGATTTGTATATAGGAACACCCAGATCTCTGTTCCTGTATCCTCTTTAAAATTGTTCTTGATAATTTATTGCTTCTTTTTTTCCTAAAATGCTTCACTCTATATTTCTCTTAAATTTCATTTGTCATGTGTTTGCCCATTTCACCAGTCTATGCCTTTCTGGAGTCTGTTTCTATTCTCCTTTCTATTTCTTACATTCCCAAGTCTTGCATCATCTGTAAACTTTGAAATTACACCCCATGACCAGGTACAGGCCATTAATCAAAATTAGTAGCAATTATCCAAATACTGACCCTTGCAAGACACTAATTAATTCTTCCCTCCAGTCCAATTAATTATCTTTTACCAGTACTCTCTGCTATCCTGTCCTTTTAACTATTTCCCACACTGCAATTGCAACTTTAAATCCACAGGCTTCAGTTTTGCTAATATTGCTGTTACCATGGCACTTTATCAAAAATATTTTTAAAACCTACATGCAAATCAGACATGCTACCTTCATCAGTCCTCTGTGTTATTTACTCCAAGAACCCAAATCAAGATGGTCAGGCACAATGTCTTAAACAAATCTCTA
Organism: Rhincodon typus; assembly: GCF_021869965.1. Classification (NCBI taxonomy): domain Eukaryota; kingdom Metazoa; phylum Chordata; class Chondrichthyes; order Orectolobiformes; family Rhincodontidae; genus Rhincodon; species Rhincodon typus. The sequence goes on along the minus strand of NC_063335.1, from coordinate 107,598,952 downwards.
ATGGCTTCCTTTTATTAATCCATGATTTTCCAAGTAGCAATTTTGTAAAAGATTTTTAATTGTCCACCTTGTGTTTTGTTATCCAGATAAAATAATACCTTAATAAGCCACGTGTCTATTCTTTGGGAATGTTGGCATGGAACAGTACCTTTATAAAGAACATGAGAAGAATATACATTTTCTGTCCACCTGAACTATAACAAAGATTTAAAATTTTTAATCTGTATGTGCCACATTTAAATGAAGTAAATTGTTTAATTTAATGAATTAAAAATGATTTGAAAATAATTTTTGAGCAATGCATTAAATTACAACATAATTCTGATACTGAACAGACCTGAGCCAATAGAATATTGATAACTTCTTCTTCATTTTCATTCATTTCTTCTTTAGAAACATCCTCCTTGGAAAGGCTAGCAATTTCCTGGGCAATCTTAGTTTCACATTCCTGAAAGTGGATAAATGCAACTTGACAAAGTCAATGATATACATAGGGTATAGTTTCTGGTGAGTCATAATATTCTCTTGCTTATTCGATTCCCAATGGTATTCTTCAATTACAAATGTATAACCTTCACAAACAAATGAGAGATCATTGCCCATTTATTTAAAACGAATTACAGTTCATTTCAATAAAAAGAAAAGACAAAGAAAGATCTTTTACATTCGGAATGCAACTTGGACACAAGCACCAAAATCTAACAGGGCAACACACTTACGTGTAATGAAGTGCTAATTTAAACTTCCAGATTCACCCTCCAGCATTTCCGTATAAACAACCAGCAGAAAAGACTGGAGACAGCATTTAAAGTACAAGCAGCATTCAATTTAAGCCTACATCTTTAGGCTTGCTGAATTTTTTTTTTTAAACATTTATTCACGGGATGCGGCATTGCTGACTGGGCCTATGTTTACTGCCCATCCTAATTGTCTTAGAGAAGGTGGCAGTTAGCTGCCTTCTTGAACCATTGCAGTCTATGCGATGCAGGGACACCCACAGTGCTGTTAGAAAGTGTATTTTGACACAGTAACAGTGAAAGAATGGAGATTGTAGTTCTAAGTCAGGATGGCAAGTGGCTTAGAGGGGAACTTGCATGTGTTGGGATTCCCTTGTATCTGCTGCCCTTGTCCTTCTAAGTGATAGTGATTACAGTTTGAAAGGTGTTGTTGAAAAAGATGGGTAGTTGCACATACTTGAGAAAAACAAACTTTCTTTAGGTTGCTATTTGGAGTCATACAGCACGAAATTTTTCTAATCTACATTTGAACCCATCTGGCGGCTGAATAGGTCAAGAATTGGATGCGGAAAATATGGAAGATCCATCCTATTAATGATGTGGTAGCAGCTCTAGGATCTCTTTGGGATTGTGACTGTAAGATGATTGCTATATCACAGGTGCAAGAAATAACTGGCAAATTTAGGAACCAATTGTGGAACACATGCAAAGGATACTTTCTGGAAAACATTATCTACAGGACTAATGACAAAAAGTAAAATAATGCTGATACAAAAACAAAAGAACTGTGATCAAAATGAGGATGGAAAGCACAAAATAAGCCCAATAATAACAGCAAAGAGGGCAGATGAAACCAGTAGACAGTGTCATAGAGTTTTTCAGAAGTACATTGAGAAAATACAGCCAAAAGCAGGAGTGGCTGCATTAAAAACAGATTAGTGTATAGGAACATTGCAGAATTATTAAATTAATACTGTGCTTTGACAATGAATTTAAAATAAGATAGCAACTTTCAAGTAGAATCTGGAACAATAGAACAAATAATCTTTAAATTCAAATGAACAAACAAGTTATGGAGAGAAAGGAATGGGTGAAGGCGAGGCCCAGAAAGGAAGTGGAAGGAGGGAGGCTAGAGACAGGATAAAAGTATATAAATCCTAAATCATACTGCCAAGATTCATTCATATCAGCAACATAATACAAGTGCAAATTTTATGAGAAATATTAACATAAACATCCATTTGTGACTCAAAAAAAAATAGCCTGGAAATTTCCAGTTTACTGCAGCACCTTACAACACACAAGCAGAGGTTATCTTATCTAACCATCTCATAATGGACACAGCCCCTTGAAGAAAGGGATGTGCTGCTCAAACTCACCTGCCTTTTTGCTTCACGCAGTTTACGTTTTAGTGCTGTTAAAATTCGCTGCACCTCCCACAGTCTCTCCTCTTTGGATAAGTCTTTGATGCCAGCTTGTAGGTCTCTGTGCAAGCAATTCAACAGAAATTCCTAGAGGGGCAGAGTAAAAGCTCAAGAGGGTCTTATCCCCAACCATATGAATCCACAAAAGGAGTTCCAAGATTCACACAGTAGGACAAAATGTTCTAGTGCAGGGGCAAAAGATAAAAAAAAACTAATCAACCTCTAAGTTATGGCTCACTAGGATGTTTGGAACTTGAACCCAGATCTCCTGGTCCAGAGGTAGGGACATTACCACCGTGCTACCAGAGCTTTTTGGTATCAGCACATCCAGTAAAAGAAGCAAACAAGCAGCTTCCTTCCGAAGTTTATTTCCCTTTAATTGCTTCACAAATACAAGTTCCCCAATCAAAAAGTAAAAAGTACTCTGGTTCCAGTATCTTCGATAATGTCACATAGTACCAGCCTCTAGAAAACGTGAGTATGTTACAAAGGAAATTAACATATTGCCTTCAACCTGGTGCCAAGGAAGTCAAAAGGAATAAAAAAAGAGAAAATTTATAGATCAAACTACCTAAAAGTCGATAACTTATAATGGAAAATTCATATCCAACATGATGTGGAACATTACTACACCAGCAGGGTACACCACTATAAAGTTTTTGATTAAATCTGTTAATTTTTAGAAGACATCTTTAAAGATTCACTTGTTTACTCCTTCCCCCAAGTTACTCTTCTGTTGTGAGAATGGATGTCCCTGGGTCTGTGCCTCTCTAACCAAATATAGTACTAGGTGGTTTGGCTGACTGCACCATTTTGCGCGTTAATAATGGTGTAATGCCCCTTGGTTGCGAGCTTTATGGATTAGTTTTGCCTCCATTAACTCAATCTTTATTTGTCTTCCTTGCAATCTTTAAAAAAGGGAAGTACAATCGAAAAAGTAATAAGGAACAAATATAAAAAGGGAAATAAAACCACTGAACTCACAAAAATTCGAGTGACAAGACACACTTGTTTGGCACATTCGTGGTGTAGATAGGATTGTCAAAGTCAGGAAAGCATGGGCAAATCTGCTTTTTGTTGTGAAACACTGCTTATTATTTCATTTAACACTTTGGTATTATTGTCAGTACTTAATATTGATTATAAGTGGAAATATTTCAAAGCTGAAAATACTTAGTTGCATCAGAGAATTCACATGCGCATTTACTTTAACTACCAACATCTGCAAATTCAAGTACTGTCTAGGAAGCAACCATTTGGCCCATTGAACCCATGTCAGCTCTTTACAAGAGCATCTTAACTACGCCAATTCCAACCCATTCCTCTACCCCAAAACTCCTTTCCTGTCATCCATCAAACTTCACCAGATCCACTACCAGCCCCCAACACACACACACACACACACACACACACACACACGGTGCTAATGCAATTTTCTTTTGAAAATGACAAGGGAAAAAATATCCACCCACTCTTGCAGGCCAAATACTCCAGATTGCGACTACTTATCGAACTTTGGAAAAAAAAAGGCTCTCTTTGGTCATGAGCTGTCTTTTTGAACTGCCTCAGGGATAAACTGAAGTTTAGTTAGGGAGGGGTTCGAGGATTTTGACTCATCAACAATGAAGGAACAGCAATAGTGCTCCAGCTCAGGATGATGTGTAGCTTGGAACAGAAATTTAGGTTCTGGTGTTCCCATGTCCCTGCTACCCTTGTTCTTCTGGTGGCAGAAGTAGCCAAGGACATCTAGGGACATACAATAAATGCTGGCCAGCCAGTGTCACCCATGAATGAAAAAAAAAAATCACTGGATATTCATTAGAATCACCAGTCAATTTTTCCCTTCGTAATACAAAAACGTTGAAGCACATTTCAGCAATCTTTCCTATATATTATCTTCCATCTGCTAAATCAGCAGAGGTTTGAATCAAATCTAAGAACTTTCTGGTTTGCAATGATCAGTGAAGCAATAAATGATGCCTTTTTTCCGTAGATGCACTGAATGGGCTTAAATTCCTAGCTTTACAATATGCCAGGTTTATTTTTAAACTAACCAATCAAGATAATATTTCAGCTGACAGTCCTTCAAACAAAGTGAGAAATCCAAGAAAACTGCACAGAGACTTCAGACGAGTCCAACGCATGAAATGAGAGGGTAACAGTGACATAATATAATAATGCAACTTTGTTGTTTTCTTCTATTTGGTCTACAAGATACTCTTAGACATACCTGCCGGCGAATTTCTTCCTTAATGCTCTCTTGCGTCTCAGGCAAGGCTGGCATTGTTGCCACATTCGACCAACGAAGAGGTTTTACGACTGGTTTCAGCTCTATTTCCCCAAACAGCTCTTTAACATGAGTGAAAAACAGGTATAGCACACGATTGCTGATCTACAAAAGAAAGGGCAAGAATTATTACATGTTCCAAACATGCCTGTGAACATATGAACATTTAAATTAGGACCAGAAGTAGTCAAGGATTTTCCTTGCCTAACGTGCCCCTGTTGAAGATGCAATCTCACAGTTGGATACAGTTCCACAAACAGCAGAAATCCTCAGTAAAAGCAAAATACTGCAGATACTAGAAAGCCGGAAAAAAGACAGATAAAATTGCTGAAGAAACTCAGCAGGTCTGGCAGCACCCGTGAAGAGAGAAATAGAGTTAATGTTTTGAGTCTAATGACTCTTCTTTGAAACTTTGATTTTCTCCAGCATTTTCCACTGTTATTTCAGAAATCCTCAGTACCCAAGTGATCAATTCCGACATCAATGCTCAGAAGGAAAATGTCCAATTTTCCAACTCCAGACCATAACAACAGCATTTGTAAATTACATTTTGAGGTTACTTAAAATGAAAAAACATTAAGGTTTTGTGTAGAATGCATGTCAATAATTATTCTTATAATATATTCAAATAAGTACTGTCTTCTATGAGCAGATTAGGTGGATTGGCCATGCTAAATTATCCAATGTGCAGGGATGTGCAAATTAGCTGGATTAGCTGTGGGAAATGCAGGGTTACAGGGATAAGGTGGGCTGGGAGAGGGGGTGTGGGTCTGGGCAGGATGCTCTTCAGAGGGTTGACGTGGACTCAAGGGCCAAATGGCCAGCTTCCACACTATAGGGATTCTATGATTCTATTAAATTGCGTAACTCTCACACTTCGAAACAGGGGACAATTGCATATCTTGATAGCAAACATACTTTAGCCAAGGTATGCCAAGGATACATTTGAACATATGTATCAACTGTCAGAGAAACTCTGTACTGGCATCACAGGATTGAATCTACCCAATAATGCTGTAAGCAGTGGCAAGGTGCCAAACCATGGTAGGTTCCCTCTATAATCCCTCAAAAAACCAAACAGCATTGTGCAAACTTAAAGGGCACCCCAACTCATTCAAAAATCTCAATTCACAATCAGAAATGCTGGAAGTATCGAGAAGGTTTGGCTGCATGTGTGGATAGAAAAACAGAATTATTGTTTTAGGTCTGTATCATTGCATCAAAAATGATTTGGAATTTTCTGCTTTAAATGCAGATTTTCAGCACCTGCAGTGTTTTGCTTTTACATGTCATCATACAGTCTCGTGCACAATGATTTATATCTTCATTAATTGAATGTGGATGTTGCTGGCAATGCTCCTTGAAAAGGTACAGGTGATCAACCTTCTTGTATTGCCAGAGTTTATTGTAGTATGGTGTGAAACCTATCTGTACTTAGCTTTCTGGTAAATCTGATCCCTGTAGGTAATCCTTTGAATTACAGGCATTTATTTGGTTCAAGAATCAGTACTTACAGAGTGGGGAGAAGAGAAAAAAAATTGTGCTGGCATTGTTAGTTATGACCTAACACCAATACCTTCACGTTATCAGAAGCTTAGACAGTGCTTTATTTCAGCCAGTAAGATTGACTTTCAGTTAAACTATGGTACCAATATATTACAAACAAATATCATTCACAGGTTTTCTTCCTCATCTCCTGTCAACCACCGACCCAGAAAAAAAAATCTGGCTGTGCCACTGACCACTTTTATATCAATCAGTAGGATTTGTTTCAGCAATGTGAAACAAGTACTCCCATCTTTTCAGATGGTTTAGACATTGGTATTTAATGCCTTATCTACACCCATCTATTGAATCTTTACTTGCCCCATTACCATGCACTTACGTCTTGCACCAATGTCCTTTTATAGATCTAATCTCTCCGGGCATAGACCTCCTTTCTTGTCCACTTTTCTTATCTCTGTACTTGGTTAAGATCAGTCAGATCACTAATTTTCTCTTACTACAAAACAGTCATTGACCTGAAACATCAGCTGTTTCTCTCCATAGGTTTTGTCTGACTTGAGTATTTCCAGCATTTTCTAATTTTCTTTCAAATTTCCCACATCTGAAAAAATATGCTTTTGTACATCAGGATCATGCCATCACACACAATGTCGCAGTGAATTTAAGGAAGGCGTGAGATAATAATGGGTTATGGTAATATCATAGATAATAGCTGGACAGATAGAGCTGGGAGGAATAATGCCTTTGACCAAGAGGAAAATGAAGTTTGACACGCAGAAGGCATAAATTGATTGATGCCACAGTCAAAATTCTCCTGAGTTTTGACTTTGCCTCACTTACTCCAACATTACTCAACACACAGTTCATCCTGCATAAATACCCACTTCCTCAAATTCACTTTCCTCACCTTCACCTCACACTAAGTGCAAAAATCTCAGAGTTCTCTCTCTTAATGTGGAAGTAATGAGTGCAGCTATCTCTACCACTTCTCTCCACATCCCCACCTAGTTCAGCTCTGACTAGCCAGGTTCTCTATAATTTCTTTGCTATGAAACTCAACCTGTACTCTCTGTGGAGAAGACAGTATTGTCCTCTGTACCCTGTGGACAAGGCAAGGAGGAATAATACACCACAATCTGTCACAGGAATATAAATTATGTAATTTCAGTCTGATTAGCACAGTAGAAGGCAAAATATTAAAAAATTCAGGACGGCTTTGACTGTGTTTGGCATCAATCAATGTTTCCCACTTATTTCTGCATTTCAAACTTCCCGTTCCTCTTGAGGTCAAAGACATTATGCCTTCTAGCTCTGTCCCGATTGTGTTCAAACTTCACAATTCAAATCCTCCCAATTTGGTTTCTCTCCTGTGCACAGAACCTAAATTGGTACTGATGTAAATTGTGTCTATTCTTCTTAGTGATATTACCATAGGACATTATTATCTCACAGCTTCCTCAAACACTCTGCAACATTGTGCGCAATGGGATGATGCCATTCTTCTTCAATAACTTTCCACCATTGTTCAATCTGCTCATACTGACCAACGGGCTCTCACGGTATCTTTCCAAACACATCTACAAATAGTTTCTTATATCATCCCCAAAGTGAGCTTTCAAGAGTCTGTCAATGACCTTTGGATCCTTTTCAGCACGCTGCGCCTAAAGATCAATGTCCACAGGAACAGGGCCAGCTTCCAAACTTATATTGGAAACACCTGGCAAGCAAACACAACATTAAGTACTTTCTGCATTGGCAATTAATTCCGGCTACTTTTTAAAAGCTCAATCATAGGATGGCTGTGCCAATGTATATGGACCATTCTTAACTGCTCTTGAGAAGGTGGTGGTGAGTCACTTTCTTGAACCATTATAGCTCATTTGATATAACAAGGTGTAGAGCTGGATGAACATAGCAGGCCAAGCAGCATCAGAGGAGCAGGAAAGCTGACGTTTCGGGTCTGGACCCTTCTTCAGAAGCTGATGCTGTTTGGCCTGCTGTGTTCATCCAGCTCTACACCTTGTTATCTCAGATTCTCCAGCATTGGCAGTTCCCACTATCTCTAGCTCATATGATGTAGGTTACCAATAGAGCTGCTGGATGTTCCAGGATTTTGACCCAATGATAGTGAGGAAACAACAATATGGTTCCAGGGTGGTGTATGGCTTGGTGGGTACATGGAGTGCTAGTGTTCCTATATGTCTGTTACCCTCGTTCCTTCTAGGTGGTAGAGGTTATGGGTTTGGAAGGCACAGTCAAAGGAGCCTTGAACTGCTGCATTGCATCCCATTAGCTTTCTCAATGCCGTAAACATCTGCTTAATTTCTATCAAGTCTTTGATAAATCACAGCTTGCTGCAACTGAATATCAGAAACAACAAGGCCATTACTCCCAATCCTTCCATGAAATCTACAGGAAGCCACTGGGTATCCTTTTGGTTTATTACTTTAATATCCTTTTTCACAAACCCAGATGTTTTATTTTTCCACATCCCACCACATACTAAATCCAATTTTTCAGTATCCACCTCCACCAGTCCATTAATATGCACTTTTTCAATTAAATTAAGTTTAAACTTGGCTCCAAATTTTCTTAATCTATTCCTCCAAACTATCCTTATTACAAACATCAAGTCAAAGCTACTGAGAATACCTGTCAGAAGCCCTAACCGTAGGAAGGAAAGTCACTAGCTAGCCATTAAACAACTACAAGTATGAAGTGAAGCATCACTTGGAAGATAGAAGATATGGAACTTGTGAATTTCAAAAGACAACACTGAAGCATTTTGCAACACTGAAGTGCCTAGTGGATGATCTTTCTCAACCTCCTCTATAGGTTTCCAGCATGTATTCAGGCTAATTTTTTTTTTCTTTATTTGTTCACAGGATGAGGGGCGTCACTGGTTAGGCAGCATTTACTGCCCAACCCTAATTGCCCAGAGGGCAGTTAAGAGTTAACCACATTGTTGAGAGTCTGGAGTCACATTGTAGGCCAGACCAGGTAACGATGACAGTTTCCTTCCCTAAAGGGCATTAATGAATCAGATGGTTTTCCCAACAATTGCCAATGGATTCACAGTCATCATTAGATCCTTAATTCTAGATATTTATTGAAATCAAATTCCACCATCTGCTGTGGCAGGATTCAAACCCGGGTCCCCAGAACGTTATCTAAGTCTATGGATTAACAGTCCAGTGGTAATACCACTAGGCCATTGCCTCCCCTCGATTTGTCCTGTGGATATTGGGAAACAGCTGAAGGCAACGGATACTGGAAAAGCCTTGACAACATTTCAGCAACAGTACTGAAGACCTGTGCTCCAGAACTTGCCACACCCCTAGCCAAGTTGTTCCAGTACAACACTGGCAATGTGAGAAATGATCCTGTACACAAAAAACAACATAGATCCAACTTGGCCAATTGCCTGCCTGTCAGTCTACTCTCAATTATCTGTAAAGTGATGGAAGGTATCATCAACAGTGCTATTAAGCAGAACTTGCTTAACAATAATCTGCATAGTGACACTTAGTTTGAGTTCTGCCAGGACCACTCAGCTCCTGACCTCATTGCAGCCTTGGTTCAAAGATGGACAAAAAGAGTTAACTCTAGTGGGAAAATGACAGTGACAGCCCTTGATATCGTTTGACTTTGGTATCAAAGAGTCCTGACAAGACTACAGTCAGTGAGAATCAGACGAAAACTCTCCACTGGTCGAAGTCATACCCCACAAAAAAGATGAGTGTAATTATGACAAGAGCAGCAGACACATGGGATCACCACCACCTGCAAGTTTCTATGCAAGCTAATCACCATCCTGACTTGGAAATATATTGTTATTCATTCCAACTCCTGGACCTCCCTCCCCAATAGCATTGTAGGGTTACCACCACCTTCTCGAGAGAGATTAGGAATGGGAAATAAATGCTGGTCCAGCTAGCAAAGCCCACAGCCCATGAACGTTTTTTTTTTTAAAAAAATCAAAACTCATCAGCAAGTGGATAAATGCTATCATTCACCTGAACCCAATAAAACCAATGAATTAAAGAGAAGGAAGTAAACAGGTGTAAGACAAATAAAATTTGTAAATGTCACAAGGAAAGATGCTGATTGGTGGCCCTGCTGCACAGGTTGATACACCACTGCACGTGCCACATATTTCACTACCGGACTGGATCAAGTGGCTCACTAAACCACTTGCTGCCTGAGGAAAGCAGTGCAGATTTATCAAAAAGGGATAAAACATAAATCTGAAATAGGAGAAAGAAAGGATAAGTGCAACTACACCCTTTTTAATTCACATCAAATTCTGTTACAATTTTAATAACTGTCTGAATCTATCAATGCTTCCTTTGGTACCTGAACAGTAGGGCTAAGAACAATAGAAATATTCTGGATGTTCATTTTTGTTTCACTTTCTTTCTCAATGATATGGTCCATATGGATGATCAGCCAAGAAAAGAGGAGGTAATTGGATACAGGCAGTTCCTTTAGCAGGCGCCGGCATTCCTGGACCTTTTCACTGTCCGTGCCTTTTCCACACGCATCCTCAAATCGCATTATGAGCTCCTTGGTAAGTACATTTTCAGGCAGCTCACGAAGGTATTGTTTCAATAGGCTGGCCACCGTGTTTGCATCATAATCCTCCAGATTTGGAGACTCCTCACGATCGTACACAGCTTTTAGTTCATCAACTTTTGATTTGGTACCTAAGTGAGGAATAGCAATGAAAAAGAATTTCAATTTTAAAATCTCCATGAACTGGAAAAAATGAGACACCTAATAAATAAAAACAAAACTAAAGAATCTGTCAAAATCATGATATGGATAATGTGCTAAATGATAATGAATTTTGATACAAAAAGCTTCTTGGGGACTCTATGGCCTGATAGATGGGAGCATCATCTTTCACCTCAAACAAGTTCAAATCCAGTCCAGGCTGAGGAATGTCTGTTCAAAGGTTTCAAGGGACAAAACTGTTGAGAAGTATCAACCCAGCTCTCAGTAAGTGGTAATATGCTGAGATAGTATTCCAAGACATTCCAAGGATGCTTTTTGTGAGGTGGGAAGGACAAAACAAGGCACTGGTGTCATGGTGAGAAATTATCACCTATCATGAATCGTAAAATGAAACCAAAAACTGCTGGAAGAACACAGAACATTTATAAAAATCTAAAATGACTTTTGATTCCAGGAGTTTATGTGAACATTGTTTACAGTTCTCAAGATTGCCAATTGCATTGGATACCTACAAAAAATTGGGGAAAAAACAGAAAATAACAAGAAATTCCCTACATGACAGTTAAGTAAAAATGCTTCACAAAGTTATTACCCTGCAGATCCGCCTAATTTTAAGCCATTTACGTAACATAACATGTTGACATTTAGACACACTTATCAATTTGTTAACTAAAGCTCATGATAATACCAACTGTGGGCAAAACGTAGAGTCAATGATTCAAGTCCAGTGACTCTTCATTATATCTGTTAGCAGCTGGGAAATGTGGCATTTATACTGAAAATGAGGTTGGGGACCAGGTACGAGGGTTTGGACTTGGAACCCAGAGAGAGAGAGAGGGGGATGGGGGAGAAAGAGAGATAAAAGGGATAGATAAACAAAGAGTCTATGGAAAGCAACTCATATAATGTAAAAACAGGCCTATGAGTACGTGAGAATGTATGACTATAATAAAAGCAACCCATGTCATAACAGGACCCGGTGTGGGGTGGGCATAGGTGAATGGAATCAGGCTTGATGTTATTGAACGCAATTGAGTTCCACAGGCTGTACAGTCCCTAAGCAGAAAACGAGATGTTGTTCTTTAAGCTCATGTTAAGGTTTGCTGTAGCATTGCAGCAGGCCTGTATCAGAAATGTTGGTGTGGGCACAGGGAAGAGTTGAAGCGGAAGGTAACTGGAAGCTTGGGGTCAGTTTTGCGGACAGAACATTGGGTGACTGCTTTGCAGAACATCTGTCTGTGTTTTGTCTTCCCAAGGTATAGCAGACCACAATGTGAACAGCGAATACACTAGACTAGATTGAGTGAAGTACAGGTAAATCGCGGTTTCACCTGGAAAGTGTATCTGAGGCCTTGGATAGTGAGGAAGGAGGAGGTAAACAGACAAGTGTTATAGCTTCTGCGACTGCCTGGGAAGGTATGGGGAGATGTTGGGAATGCAGGAGTGGTGGTTTAGGGTGGGAAGGATTCCTGTGGAAAGCTGACAAGGGAAGGGAAGGGAATGTGTGTCTGGTTGTGGCACCCTGCTGGAAGTGATGAAAACGGCTGCTTACAGGGTGGGGGTGGGGGTCCCTATCATTGATGCTGGAGGAAAGGGAAGGGGTGAGGGCATAATTGAGGGAAATGGCTTGAACACAGCTCAGAGCCCCGCTGACCACAGAGCAGGGAAGACTCGATTCAGGAAAAAGGTGGACATTTCTAAGGACGTTTTATGGAAGGTAGCATCGTCAGAATAGAAACTGGGGGAATGAGATGAGTCCTTCCAGGGAGCAGGGTGGGTGGACATATAATCAAGGTAACTGTGGAGTTAGTGGGTTTGTAATGGATATTGGTGGCCAGTCTATCTTCAGACATGAAAACAGATGTCAAGGAACGCAAGGGATGTGTCAGAGATGGACCAGGTGAAGGTGAGAGCAGGGTAGAAACTGGAAGCAAAAACTGATACTTTTTTTGTTTTATTATACTGCCGACTGTACCTATTCTGGAAAACCTCCTCATTTCACGCTTTTGTACGGCCTCTAAAAGTTGCACATGTTCTCCTTCCTAGAAGTTTTAGTTAGGAACAGGTGCTAGGCTCAACAAGTACAAACCCAACTGTTTGCAAAAAAAAAAATCAAAAGAATCTCATTACTCAGTAACACATGAAAAAAACTGGCTATCTTGTAAAAACGAAAAGAACTGTAGATGCTGTGAATCAGAAACAAAAACAAAAATTGCTGGAAAAGCTAAGGAAGCGTGGCAGCATCTGTGAAGTGTAGAACGGGCGAGACGCGGCGAGAATAGAACGGGCGAGACGCGGCGAGAATAGAACGGGCGAGACGCGGCAAGAATAGAACAGAATAGAGGAGACTAGAAGAGAACAGAATAGACGAGGCTAGACTAGAACATAATAGACTAGAATAGAATACAGAATAGCCTTTATTGTCACGTGCACTCGAATGTGTGCAGTTAAAAGTGTATAATGTCGCCCCTCCGCGCCATCTTAGGTGCAGGGTACCTAGGTACAGATATTTTAAGTGTCTCAGAGTTAACGTCTCTGCTACTTCCTCAGACCTGCTATCCCACAGCAGAACAGTTTATAATATAAAGTCTACTATAACGTCAACTTCATATTCTTTCTGGTCACCTTTACACAACAGACATCTCCAGTACTAACCAAACCTGAACATTTCTTTTTCCGGTACCAGGAGCTGATGGAATGTCAACATACACCTATTTTAGGTAGCTAAATTGGTTAACAAGTCAGAAGAAAACACAACAGAACATGCCTCAAAATATCTGAATCAGTCAAATCTTAAAATTTTACATCTAATAACATTTTCATTTACTACAATGATGAATGTGTTTCACCTTAAATCTTTTCTTAATCAAGCATTAGACGCTTTACACAGGTCTAGTAATACCAGATATTAGCAGACACAAAAAATCTACATTTGAACCTAAGACTATGCTGCAGGTTGTCAAAATCTCACAATACAACCCATGATGGCTTCTATTAATTATGGACATTGCTCTTTGCTCTTTGCTCATAAGTCCCCCATCCACAAGTCCATTAAAACCTTATTTTTTACTTTCCATTACACAGTAACATGAATACTGATCAGGTACACCTAAAGGTAACATGAACCAAACTTAAAACCGAATACAGAGCCATTAGGTTCTTAAGGGCAACTATCAACGGAAAATAAACACCCACAACTCATAAGTGAATTTTTTAAAAAGTACCCTAAGTCCCCAAGTCCAGTCTCAATTTGAATGTAATGAATTACTTGTGTTGAATTAATCTGACACATACTAGATAGAAATAAATCAAAGTTTAGCTATGAAATCAAATTTGTCTAAGACAGCTGATGGACTCTAGTTCAATCAATTCTTTTGAAGAATGAATCATGACTGTACATTACAGGCCAACAATAAAATCGTTAGTTCCTTCTCGTAACTGATATAGAATAAATAAGTTAGAAAAGAATAGCAGGTTACTTAGCACCTGCAAGATCTCCCATAGATGCTGAATTAAATGCAGATTTAATCTCTGCTAACTTTAAGACATAGTAGATTGCCAGTTTGTGGATATAAAGCTTCACCTTATACAACAAACACACACCTTTATTCTGCTAACACTGCCCAGCTCTTCTTTTTCAAAGGCTTTTGGGGATTGCCAACACTTCCATTTTCTCTCAGGCAATTCAATGTTTCAAAGAAAGACTGAACACTCCAAAAAACAGTTGAAACTATACCTGATACCCTATAAATGCCTTCACACTTCATGCCACAATTCTCAATGTAGTCAATGCACTCTCGAAAAACTGCAGGTAGCTGGATGCCATCGTATAGCATAGTCCTCTCAGCTGCCTCAGCCAAAGGAACACCAAAGACAGGCCTTAGAGTAGTGTTAGTATCGACTGGAACTGCTTCCTGGTCAGGAACAGGCTTTTTCTTTTTCTTTTTCTCTTTCCACTGTTTAACAACATCTGCTGCTGTAATATCTTTGGACTTTTTTTCCTTGTGTTTTTCCTCTTTATGTTTTTCTTCCTTGTGCTTTTCTTCCTTTGGCTTCTCTTTGATCTTGAAGTCTTTTTCTTTCTTCTTGGAGAAACTAGGCTTTTTGAAGACATGGATACCCTTTGGCCGTTTCATCTTTGATGGGCTCTCTGCTTCGTCACCTGAGCTGTCCTCTTGGAAGGCTGCATACCCCTCAGCTACAAGAAAAAGAACATTAATCCAGTTATTGCTTTTATGAACTACAACACCCTGCCCGATGCCGAAAACCCCTTAGCCTAAACATTTTATTATGCTTCTCTGCAACACCAGAAGATTGTGTGAATCATACACATACGTTACTCTTTATACAAGAGCCTCAAGATGAGCATGAGTTGGCTATTTGGTCTCTAGACAGCAACAGTATCAGCCATCGTACCAACAGCAATGCAGTGACAGTCCTATTCTCAGGAACTTACTTCCTCTAATAGCGACAGGACAGCATTTAAAATTCAATATATTTAAAATGTGTAGGGATATGAATGGATATGCTTTATCCAAGATTCATCACTGATTTGCCTGAAAAACAAAGAGGTTTTGCTAGCCAGACTGCTGCTCCCGCTATTAGAAGGCTAACAGTGTCAGTAAAAACACATCCACACTCAGTAGGGTACGGAAGCCCTACTTCCATCAACAGGAAGCTGGCCTTCCCACCTCCAATACAGAAGTAAGGAAGAGACACGGAACCGAAAAGTGACACAGGCAAAACAATTGTAAGAACAAACAAAGGGAATAAGACAGAGATATTGCCTGCAGGAAAAAAAACAATGTTGATGAGAGGTCAGGAGGTCTGGCAGCATCTGTGTAGAGTGTTAACATTTTGAGTTCAATGATTCTTCTTCAGAACTGACTCAAAACATGAATTCCTTCTTTCTCCTAGATGCTGCTAGACTTGCTGAATTTCACTAACATTTTCTTTGTATGTCAAATTTCCAACATCTGCGATATTTTGTTTTTATTCAAATATTCCCAGATCTTGCAGTGCACAGTCAGATATTGAAGAGGTTCCCTCCGACGCACCTCAGCACAAGTGAACACCTGGGGGTACAAATGCAAATTAGTTTCCATTTCTCACACCAGCCCCATACTAAATTAGGGACAGTAAGTCCGTTTTGCTAGGCCCTATGTCTAAGTCCTCTTGGAATTGGATTCAGATTAGTCAAATATATTTCATGCAGTGTCTCAATAGGTACCAAGGAGTTTGAACATGTCACTTTGGAGCTGAATGTGATTCCACAGTTACAAAAGGCAGATTAACCTGCCATGTCACCTTCTATACCACCGAGACTTTGTCATCATGCATAGGTGACAGTCTCGAGATGATTTCACTGCAGAGTTGCCACACACACATTGCACAGTTAACATACCATAATCCCAGGAAACATCAACTGTTACTTACTTCTCTTTTCTTTCTTTTTAAATTTGCCTTTTTTCTTTGTATGTTCCTTTTCATCATCAGACACTATGTCAACAGACTCATGCAGGCCTTCATGAGGAGGCGAAGGCTCACCAGTACGATATAGTCCTGGAAATTTTGTAGGACTAATCTCCTCTGAGCTTGGTGTACGAGCCAGACCACTGCCATGTTCAGCCCTGCGGTGTTCACTAGGACTGCTCGTTGGAGGCAGGAAGCACTCAGTCATTGTTGCTCCTAGGAATGTTTCTCTTTCATTACCTGTCCATAACACCTGTTATTGAAAAGAAGAGAAGTATTGAAAATCAAAAAGAAAATTCTTCTGTAACATACAATTAATTACCAAACTTTTCAGCCCTTGTTTCCTGCAGGCAGCAAGTAGTGATGGCATAACTTTCCAGATACTGTAGCTGAATTCACAACAATTGGCTGATCTTTACAAATAAAAGTAATACTTCACACTAGTAGCAAGTCAATGTTGACCCTGTTCTCAGAAATTTCATGCCAGTCAGGGTTTTTGAATAGTAGCAGAAGCGGTTTAAGATCCTACTTAAAATGGCAAATACAAGTTTCAAAATATGAAAAGATATGCGTTACATCTTTCCCAAGGCTGAATACTGATGCTTCTCAAAAACAAAGGGGAAATTTTATTTGTAGCAAGGTGCAGGGCTGGATGAACACAGCAGGCCAAGCAGCATCATAGG
>NC_063335.1:107576675-107581706 GCF_021869965.1 Rhincodon typus | reverse complement strand
AGGACAACTGAGATGTACGGGAGTGGAATGCCTCATCCTGGGAGCAGATGCGGCGGAGGCGAAGGAATTGGGAATAGGGGATAGCATTTTTGCAGGAAGGTGGGTGGGAGGAGGAGTATTCTAGGTAGCTGTGGGAGTCGGTGGGCTTGAAATGAATATCGGTTTCTAGGTGGTTGCCCGATATGGAGACAGAGAGGTCCAGGAAGGGGAGAGAGGTGTTAGAGATGGTCCAGGTAAATTTAAGGTTGGGGTGGAAGGTGTTAGTGAAGTGTATGAACTGTTCGAGCTCCTCGTGGGAGCACGAGGCGGCACCGATACAGTCATCAATGTAACGGAGGAAGAGGTGGGGTTTAGGGCCGGTGTAGGTACGGAAGAGGGATTGTTCCACGTAACCTACAAAGAGGCAGGCGTAGCTTGGGCCCATGCGGGTACCCATGGCTACCCCCTTTGTCTGTAGGAAGTGGGAGGAATTGAAAGAGAAGTTGTTGAGTGTGAGGACGAGTTCGGCTAAGCGGATGAGGGTGTCAGTGGAGGGGGACTGGTCGGGCCTGCGGGACAAGAAGAAGCGGAGGGCCTTAAGGCCATCTGCATGGGGAATGCAGGTGTAGAGGGACTGGACGTCCATGGTAAAGATGAGGTGTTGGGGACCGGGGAATTGGAAGTTCTGGAGGAGGTGGAGGGCGTGGGTGGTGTCACGGACATAGGTAGGGAGTTCCTGGACCAAGGGGGAGAAAATGGAGTCGAGATAGTTGGAGATCAGTTCGGTGGGGCAGGAGCAGGCGGAGACAATGGGTCGACCAGGGCATTCAGGTTTGTGGATTTTGGGAAGGAGATAGAAGCGGGCAGTGCGAGGTTGGGGAACGATGAGGTTGGAGGCCGTGGGTGGGAGGTCACCTGAGGTGATGAGGTTGTGGATGGTTTGCGAGATGATGGTTTGGTGCTCAGGGGTGGGGTCATGATCAAGGGGGCGGTAGGAGGAGGTGTCGGAGAGTTGGCGTCCGGCCTCGGCGATGTAGAGGTCAGTGCGCCATACTACAACTGCACCTCCCTTGTCCGCGGGTTTTATGGTGAGGTTGGGATTGGAGCGGAGGGAGCAGAGGGCTGCACGTTCTGCGGGGGAGAGGTTGGAGTGGGTGAGAGGGGTGGAGAGGTTGAGGCGATTGATGTCTCGACGGCAGTTGGAGATGAAGAGGTCGAGGGAGGGTAGGAGGCCTTGGGGTGGTGTCCAGGAGGAGGGGGTGTGTTGGAAGCGGGAGAAGGGGTCAGTAGAGGGGGGGTTAGGTTGTAGCGTTGGGTTTGTCAGTTTGCTGCTCAATCAACCAACTAGAGGGGGCTAATGGTGGCAATAAATACAGAGGAAAAATCACATCACTACCATTACACGTAAGAAAGATCACAGAATTGTTATGGCACGGGGGAGGCTGTTTGGCTCATTGCACCAGCTCTCTGACAACCATTATGACAGTGCTTTCTGCTTCCCTCATTCCCAGAACCTTGAAATAATCATCCAACGCCCTCTTGAATACGTTAATAGAACCTGCATCCATCAGAATTCCGGGCGGTGCATTCCAGATCCAAACCACTCATCATCAGAGAAAGGTTTTTCTCATATCACATTTGCTATTTTTGCAAATCACTTTAAACCTGTGCCCTCTCATTCTCAAGCCTTTCACAAGCGGTATCAGTTTCTTCCCCCATCTGCTCCATGTAGACTCTCTCAATTTTGAATAAAACCCAAAAGAACTGCAGATGCAGTAAATAAGGAACAAAAACAGAAGTTGCTGGCAAAGTTCAGCAGGTCTGGCAGCGTCTATGAAGAAAAACTCAAGAGTTAACGTTTTGGGTCTGGTCACCCTTCCTCAGAACTGGCAGGGTCACTGGACCCAAAACGTTAGCTTTGATTTTTTTCTTCGTGGATGCTGCCAGACCAGGTGAGCTCTCCAATGAGAACAGTCACAATCTCTCTGAACCATCTTTATAACTGGAATTTTTCATTTCTGGAACCATATTTGTAAATTTCTTTAGCACTGTAACGTGCTAAATCCTTCCTATAGTTTGGTGGCCAAAACTGTACACAACACTCCAGATGAGGTCAAACAAGTATCACATACAGTTCAGTATAACCTCCTTGACTATTTCCTATTTCTCGACCAATTGTCTTTATCCACTATTGTCCCTTTTATTAATGAGCTCTAACATTTCTCAAGGCTGTTGTGTGACAATGTATTGAATGCCTTTTGAAAATCCACGTACAGCACATCAACAGCATTGCACTCACTGACCCCTTATGTTACCACTTTTAAAAACTTCAGCAAGATAACCAAACGTGATTGATTACCCTTTAGAAATCCAATTTGAAATCTTCGTAATCAACACACCTTTTTCCATGCCAGTACTAATTCTATTCTATTATCCATGGAGAATGCACTCATTAAGGCTGATTAGCAGTTAACTGCCAGGCTGTGTTTAGGCAACACCTCAATCACAGTCCAATCAGCACTCTCCTCACTCAATATAAATATGGATTTCCCCTTGAATTTGTTATCATGTGAAATATCCTGTAGTATAAGGTGAAATCGTTGGCAAAATGTGTCTTTTTGTTATCCTTGTAACAGTTATTCTCAATTGTTGTTGTATTCCTAGGTTTTTCCTTTTTACGCTTTCCTGTGATTTGTTGCACCTCATTTGCCATATTACTGTTTTTCTCTTAACTTTTGTCTTCGCTCTTTGATATGCCACATCTTTAATTTAAAATTCTCTCTCATTCCCTAGTTATGCATTTTGTTTAGATGTAGACCACCCAAGTGTTAACACACCCATTTTCCCAGTACTGGGGCCAGTAGCTTATGAACTGGAATCATCTTACGCTACACCAGTGTTTCAGCCACTTTTTTTTCCTCTCTAATTTTACATACACTATGCCAATTTGCTCAAAGTTTAGTTAATAATCCAGAGATTATGACCTTTGGTGTTTTGCTTTTTAATGTGGTGCCTAGCTTCTCTGGATGCGGGCCACTTCCCTAATTCTACCTATGTCTTTGCAATTTGAGCAGACCACGACCACTGAATCCTCGTGCATACACTTCAAATGCCTATCCAGCCCTGAACAGATGTCCTGAACCCTAACACAGGGAGGCATCATTGCCAGCTCTTCATTGCAGTGAACAGTGTCAAACCCCTCTCATTATAATTTCCCCTCTACTACTGCTACACTCCCTTGTTGCTCCAACAAATTGAATGGTTTCCAGTACCACAGTGCCCTGGTCAGTTCGCATCTCAATCCCACTCTAATCCAAATATGCTGAGACAGCTTCAACCTTATTGGACAATTGCAGAGACTTTTGGCTCCTCTTACCTGTTTCACTCTGTCACACCTTCCCATCCTTCACCACTGACCAAATCAGAAGACTCTATCCAAAGAGGCAACTAGCTCCTGGTTAACCTAGCTGTAGTTGAATGCCAAATTTCACAGAGATGTTTCAAATGAGCTACAATCCTACAGTGAGGATCATGCAAGGCATGAGCGTGGCATTCCACGGCAGTAAATCTCTCAGCAGGAGCAGTTAGAAGATGCAACAAGATAGTTTACTATTTTTTCCAAAAATTATTTCCACAATTTTTTAAACTAAATTCCTCAATAAAATATCTGAACAGATACAACCCGAGAAAATCTGCAGAGCTACAAAATATATGTCTGAGTTTCCATTTTTCATATGTCAATTTGAGAGCTTGTGCCATAAACAGAAAAACAACAAGCTATGAAGAACATAACAGAGTACAGTCCTGTTCTCCATGGATGTGCAGACATCAATTCTTTTACACGTTACTTCTAATGACCAGAATGGGAATTTGGTTTATTACTTCATTCTCCAGCAAAATAACAAGGTCAATCCTGGCATTCAAACTCAAAACCAAACCAGAGACTTTTTACGTTACTTGTACATTGAACAGTACCTTCACTCATCAAACTGTCGGGAAATGCCATTTTGTTTTAATGACAATAAACAAAATGGATTAAATTCTAAGTGGATACACGATCGCCTAATTTAACTTACAACTTTGCTCAAAATTCCATAAATCATTCCACTCTACAAAAGTGAATTTCTGCTCACTGTAGGTTAATTATTGATGTATCATGTCACGTGTCCTGGGCCCCAAGGTGCAGGTTTGTTGTCTGCTTCTGCTTCATCCTGAGCCATTTCCCTTGCAGTTTTGTTTTGTCAGTGATGGTTTGCCATCCACCGTCAGAAGCAGTACCAGGTTTTGGGTTCTAAGACTACGTCAGTCAGAAAATGAATCAAACCCAATCACTGATACACTCACTAACATAATTTAAATCTTGGAAACTTATTAGATTGCAATGAGGAACGTAATTTGTTTTATATAAAGTTACGATGCTATTTTGAACAATTCGTATATGTGTTGATTAAGACATGTTGTTTCACTACATCATTTTGCAAAATAACTCCATAACTCAGAAACAGCTGGAAAATAAAAGTGAGGTCATGGCTAATGAACGTTAGCCTTTGGCTTAAG
This sequence comes from Rhincodon typus, assembly GCF_021869965.1. Lineage (NCBI taxonomy): Eukaryota > Metazoa > Chordata > Chondrichthyes > Orectolobiformes > Rhincodontidae > Rhincodon > Rhincodon typus. Next base: position 107,577,170 of record NC_063335.1, on the reverse strand, counting down.
GAGGCAGGAATATAAAAGATGATTTTTAAGTGAGAGTTGGACAGACCTGTGGTGAGTCTGTCTCAGGAGTAATACAGTCTGTTCTGCATCTCATTAACAATATGATGCTTTTGGGAGAGGGTGGTATGTACATTCACCCAGAACTTGTAATCATTTATAACCTTTAATGTAGTCTAATATCTCAAGGTGCTTCACAAAAATATTCTGGAGCAAATTTTGACACCAAGCCACATAAGGAACTGTTGAGATAGGTTCAAACAAAAACAAAAAGGTTGGATCAAAGAGGTAGATTTTGAGTGTCTGGAAAGAGAAAAGCAAGATAAGAGAGAAGGAGATGTGTTAGGAGGGAGCTCTACAGCCTAGGACCTTGGCAAGTAAGATCATGAATGTCAAAGATGAAGTGATTAAAATTTGAGTTGCTTAAGAGGCCAAAACTGAAGGAATACAGACATAGAACATAGAACATAGAACATAGAACATAGAACATAGAACATA
>NC_063335.1:107566710-107576665 GCF_021869965.1 Rhincodon typus | reverse complement strand
ACATAGAACATAGAACATAGAACATAGAACATAGAACATAGAACATAGAACATAGAACATAACAGCGCAGTACAGGCCCTTCGTCCCTCAATGTTGCGCCGACCTGTGAAACCAATCTGAAGCCCATCTAACCTAAACTATTCCATTATCATCCATATGTTTATCCAATGACCATTTAAATGCCCTTAAAGTTGGCGAGTCTACTACTTTTGCAGGCAGGGCATTCCACGCCCTTACTACTCTGAGTAAAGAACCTACCTCTGACATCAGTCCTATATCTATCACCCCTCAATTTAAAGCTATGTCCCCTCATGCTAGCCATCACCATCTGAGGAAAAAGGCTCCCACTGTCCACCCTATCTAATCCTCTGATCATCTTGTACAACTCAGAAGATTGTAGTGTAAGAGGTAAAGTTGGACAAGGCAATGGAGGAATGTGAAAACAAATGAGAAGTAAGGACGACCTTGACCAGATTGACAGTCAATGTAGATTAATAAGTAGAGTTGATTTGTGAACATAACTTGGTGCAAGTTTGGACAAAGGCACCAGTGCTTTGGATGGTCTCAAGATGAAACATGGGCATGTGCAAGAATAGTCCAATCTAGAAGTAATAAAGGCATTCGGTAGGGATACAGTCAAGCAACGTCAGAAATGGAAACAAGCAATCTCACTACTGGCACAGATTAGAAGTTCATCTTAGAGAGGAAAAATGACAACATTCCTGTTCAGCCTCAAAGGGTAAAGGATTCATATCAGCACTTCCCAAATATTTTCGCAACGTGACCTCATTTCGAAGCTTGAAAATTATAATGACTGCTCAATGATGATGATTTGGATGAAATCACTGTGAAATAGGACTGATTTTTAGCCACAAAGGTTAATGATATCATTGCAGGCAACTGTTTGCTCCTACTGGGTGGATATAAATACTCAAAGGGTTAAGATTATGTGGTAAGCCCATAGATTTAGCACATGCTCGTAGAGTATCAGGGATTTAGAGTTGATATTATTGAGGTTTTAAGTTGATTAAAGGAATTGTAAGAGCAGTGCAAATAAACTATCTTCTTTGGTATAGGAGTCCACAATAAAAGGAAATGACCATTAAAAAATTTTTTAAATGCTAAGCTGTTCAGGAATGATGACAGGAAACACTTTTCTTAAATAATCAAAAGTCTGTAATTCACTTCCTCAAACAATAAACTGTTACCAGAAGGTCAACTGAATTTCAAAATTGAGATCAATACCAGGACTAGGGTTTATAACGAACATAGAACCAAGGATACAGATTGGCTGCAGTTCTACTGTAATGCTGGAACAGGCTTCAGGGGTTGAATGGCCTACTCCTGTTCTCATGTTCATAATTAACTCAAAAGAACTTGCTAACCATTAAAAAAATACAGTTGTTTTAATCAATTTCTCTTTCTCCCAGTTTGTAATTAAATACTAAAAACTGCACTGTTACATACTATAGAACAGAGACAGGCCCTTTAAAGCTTCTGTTCTAGACATCTATCATGTGACTGCTCAGTCTTCTTTTCTAAAGAAACAAGCCCCAGTCTCTTTGCTCTCTCAGCACTCCATTGTAGTATCAGCTGAGAAAAAAAAATTGTACTCAAGTCTCCAGAGTGGGAGTTGAAATTGCAAACTGCTGACTCAGACAACAGTGCTGCCTTGTAAGCCATAGCTGACACTTTTTGCGTGGAATCATAGAAACAAACAATAGGAGTGGGAGAATGCCATTTGGCCCTTTCAGCCTGCTACACCATTCAGTATGATCATGACTGATCATCCAACTCAATGGTCTGTTCCCACTTTCCCCCAGATCCTTTGATCCCTTTAGCCCCAAGTACTACAACCAAATTTAGGAGTTGGGACATCATACTGAAGTTGTACACGACATGGATGAGGCCACTTTTGGAGTACTGTGCACAGTACTGGTCGCTCTGCTATAGAAAGGATATTATTAAATTGGAGAGGGTTTAGAAGAGATTACAAGGATGTTGTCAAGACTGGAAGGTTTGCGTTATAAGGAAAGGCTGGATAGGCTGGGTCTTTTTTCACTGGAGGTTGAAGGGTGATCTTACAGAAGCTTTTGAAATCATGAGGGGCATAGATAAGGTGAACAGCAAAGGTCTTTTCACTTGGGTAGGGGAGTTCAAAACTAGAGGGCATATTTTCAAGATGAGATGAGAAAGATTTAGAAAGGGACCTCAGGGGAAACTTTTTCACATAGAGGGTGGTTCATATTTGGAATGAATTACCAGAAGTTTATTTTGTGGGATGTGGGCATCGGTGGCTGGTCAGCATCTCTTGCACATCCCTAACTGCCCTTAAGAAGGTTTGGTGAGCTGCCTTCTTGAACCGCTGCAGTCCTCCTGCTGTGGGTTGACCACAATGCTATTAGGGAGGGAATTCCAGGATTTTGACCCAGCGACAGTGAAGGAACGGCGACATATTTCCAAGTCACGATGGTGAGTAACTTGGAGGTGGTGTTCCCTTAACCTTCTAGATGGAAGTGGTCGCGGGTTTGGAAGGTGCTGTCTGAGGATCTTTGGTGAATTTCTGCAGTGCATCTTGTAGATAGTACACACTGCTGCTACTGAGCATCAGTGGTGGACGTAGGGGCCAATCAAGCAGGCTGCTTTGTCCTGGACAGTGTTAAGCTTGAGTGTGGTTGGGACTGCACTCATCCAGGCAAGTGGGGAGTATTCCATCACACTCCTGACTTGAGCCTTATAGATGGCGGTGAAGCTTTGAGGAGTCAGGAGGTGAGTTACTCACCGCAGTATTCCTAGTTACAGATGTAGGTACAGTCACAACATTTCAAAGACATTTGGACAGGTACATGAACAGGAAAGGGTTAGAGGGATATGGGCCAAATGCAGGCAAGTAAGAGTAGTCTAGTTTGGGAAACTTGGTCGGCATGAATGAGTTGCACCAAAGGGTCTGTTTCCATGCTGTATAACTGTATAACTCCTTCTCGAAATCATACAATGTTTTGGCCTCAACTGCCTTCTGTGGTTGTAAATTCCACAAGCTCACCACTCTGAGTGAAGAAATTTCTCCACATTTTACTCCAAATGGTTTACCCCATACTGTTAGAATCCATGGATCTGGACTCTGCCGTCATGGAGAATATCCTTTCCAAATCTTCTCTGTCTAGTCCTGTTAGAATTTTATACATTTCTATGAGATTACCCCAATTCTTCTGAACTCCAGTAAATGTAATCATAACCAATTCAATCTCTCCCCACTAATCAGCCCTGCAATTCCAGAAATCTGTCTGGTAAACTTTTGCTACAATCCATCTGTAGCATGAATGTCCTTCTTCAGAAAAGGAGACCAAAACTGCACATAATATTCCAGGTATAGTCACACCAAAGTGCTGCATAACTACAGCAAGACATCCCTATTCCCATAGTCAAATCCTCTCTCTATGAAGGCCAACCTATTATTTGCTTTCTTGACCGCGTGCTGCACCTGCATGCTTATCTTCAGTTGCTGATGCACAAGGTCATCCAGGTCTACAGAATTATATATACAGTATATACTATTCTAAGTTTAGAATTACTAGCTACTTACAAACTAGAGGGTACAAAGCATTGAGACAATATAAATCCAAATGGCAAACTTTGAGCAGTCCTTCTATGGATTATTCCATAGGCTAATTCCTCCCAACACTCTTCTGGAATAGATTAGCACCAGCAAAACAATAATCATACCAAGTGGATGATCTCCTTGGGAGTTAACATTACATCATAGGGACCTTTCTCCAACAAAGTATTCAACAGCACTCTTTATCCTAGCAGACTAGCTTATTTTCCAAACAGGACATAATGTTTACCAATACCTCTTTTGCAGTAATGTTTGCAACTTCAAACATGAAGCAAGTTATAGTTCTATATCTAGAAAAATTGTCATGTACTCCATAGAATGTATTGTGCAGAAACAAGCCATTTGGACCAACTAGCCTGCTAGTATTCATGTTCCCCTTGGGCATCCTCCCACAGTTTCTTATCTGTCAGTATAAGTCTCTGTTCCCTTCTCTTTATGCTTATACAAGTTCCCCTTAAATGCACCAATAGGGTTTGCTTCAACCACTTTCTTCAGTAACAACTTTGTATCTCTCTCTGAATAAAGAGGTTTTCTATGAATTTCCTACTTCTTTGAGAGTATCTCATAACGGTGACTTCTGGTTTTGCTCTAACCCACAAGTAGATTCATCATGTCCAGGATATTAAAACATTTCATAATTATAAATTAGGTCGCCCTTCTCTTTTTCAAGAGAAAGACACCTGACCAGTTCTCCCATTCTTGATATGTATATTTCAATTCTGGCATTATCCTTGTAAATCTTTGCTATAGCCACTGCACTGCCTTAACATTCTTTTTAAAATATGATGACCAAAATTGAAAACAGTACAGTACTCTGTTCGTGACCTAACCAAGGTTTGATGCAGGCTCTGCAAAGTTTTTCTACTTTTCTTTCCTATCCCTTTAGGAGCAAACCCTAGCACTTGGTTTGATTTTGTTAGTCTTACTGACCTGCATTGCAATTTTGTAATTTGTGCATTTGTGCACCCGCTACCTAATACAGATTATATTCTGGGTGATACAGTGACCTCACTTTGCTTATAATGTAGTTTAATTGTTAACAAGAGTCATAGTTTACTGGGGACATTTTGTGAGAACATTCTGACATTGATTCAGGCTAGTGCTTCCCATCAGACAGCATACTTGAGCACAGCCCTTCAAAAGGTTCAAACAGTCCCTTAGTCTTGCTTGAGGGCGAGTCTTGGAAAAAATATAGCATGGGCTTACCAGAATGTTAAGCTACAAAAAGAGATTAAATAAACTAGGTTGCATTTAGGAGGAACTTGGAAGATTAAGGGGAGATTTGAACAAAGTATTCAAAATAGGCAAAAGTATTAAGAGATATGCGGCAAAGGTAGTTATAATGAATTAGGTTGCTTATTCACCACAATCTCATTGAACAGTGGAGGGATTTATGGTCTGATCCCATTCCCAAATACAACTATACCCTGCATACAACAAATCCATCAACTCATCGTTTGTCACCTTCAGTACACTCCTACTGATTTTAGAGCCCCGAAAGCATTTACCCAGGCAAAGTGAGGACTCACTGGATCCTCCACCTGAACAGCACAGGGTCTCCTGAAAGACACAGGACAGCCGTGCATCATCCATCTGGGCTCGTTTATCTTGCCTTGCCAGTTCTGAAATACAAACACCTAATCAAGACTTTTCTGTTGTTTCCATTTGCAAAAATTAGATTCACATCAATTCTAGGGTAGGCGATAGCCTAGTGGTATTATCACTAGTCTGTTAATCCAGAAACTCAGATAATGTTCCGGGACACGGGTTCGAATCCTGCCATAGCAGATGGTGGAATCTGAATTCAATAAAAATCTGGAATTAATAGTCTAATGATGACAATGAATCCATTGCCTATTGCTGGAGAAATCCGTCTGGTTCACTAATGTCCTTTAGGGAAGGAAACTGCCACCCTTACCTGGTCTGACCTACATGTGACTCCAGACCCACAGCAAAGTGGTTGACTCTTAACTGCCTTCTGGACAATTTGGGATGGGCAATAAATGCTGCCTAGCCAGCGACACCCTCTTCCCATGAATGAATTAAAAACAATTTTCCTCCAGGAGACAAAGTTTAGAATCTCATCACAACAAAGAGAAAGTTTGAGGAAATGAGACGTCACTTGACCAATACTGCAATATTTATTCATGCAGTCAGCTCAAAGACAGCCCAAAGTCTAAACACATCAGGCCTCTGTGGTTTCTAAACCAGTATTTGACTGTTACTCAATTCTTCCCAAAAATACCCCACAATTCAACCTACCATCATTCCCAACTGACCATAATGCAAGGAACTAGGACAAATGTAAGCAGTAACCAGTGCTGACCAAGTTGGACAAAACCTACTGGGTCTATAGTGCCAATGCCAGCCTACTTGACATCCCACTATTCAACGTGCCAGTTTATTGAGCCATGAAAACTTCTAGTCCATGTCAGGCTTCATTTGAGGACAACTCAGATTATAATCCAATTTATTCAGCAATCCTGACCTCAGTGTAAAAATGACCATTCATAAAACAAGAGGCAAAATTTATCTCCAGTAAAAGTTGGCCTTCAAATAACTACAATGTAACTGAAGTTCAATTCCTAGCTCCAGGTTGATGCAAGGTTCATTACTTAAATCCTGCGCTGTATTTCAGCATGGGCAGGTCACTCTATCTTTACTCTTGAAATGCAAATACAAACTACCCTTTGCAAATTCTTTTTAAAAAAGACCAACCGGCAATGAAGGAAAGAGAGCTCAAGAAGGGGAGGTAATGGAGTACCGGTAACGTCACTGGGCTAGGATTTCACAACCCCGGGCCCTAAAGTCCTGGACACATAGGTTTAAATCCCACAATGGAAGATAGCAAAATGAGAGTTCAGCCAAACTCTGGGAATTAAAAAAGCTAGCCTAACGGCAATCATGTAACCAATGGCGACAGCCATAAAAGCCTATCTGGTTCAATAATGCTCTTTAGGGAATAAATTCTCCTGTACTAACCAAAAGAAAAATCCAAAAGAACTGCGGATGCTGTAAATCAGGAACAAAAACAGAAGTTGCTGGAAAAGCTCAGCAGCAGTTATGAAGAAAAAACTGAAATGTTAACTCTGACTTTTTCTTCACAGATGCTGCCAGACCTGCTGAGCTTTTCCAGCAACTTCTGTTTTTGTTCCTGATCTAACCAACGTGTGACTCCAGACCGACAGCAATATGATTGACTCTTAACTACTCTCTAAATTGGTCCAGCAAGCCAGTCAGTTCCTAGGCAATAAATGCTGACCTAGCCAAAGATGCCCCCATCCCAGGAACTTTTTGTTAAAGTGAACTTACACAGCATCTTTCACTGAATAAAACATCTCAACATGCATCCAATAGACATTCTAAAACAAACCATGACACCTAAGCCATGCAGGGAGCTATTAAGGCAAATAGCCAAAGGCTTGGTCAAACACATAGGTTTAAAAAGAAAATAAGGTAGAGAGCCAAACAGGTTTGGAATGGGAATTCCAGAACTTAAAACCTAGGCAGACTGAAGCCCAGTCATCAATGTTCAAGTGATTTAAATTAGAACGAAGTACAGTTAGGTTTTAGGACAGGAAGATTAGATAGGATTAGATAGGAAGACAGACCAAGCCATGGATAGATTTGAAAGCAAGAGTTAGAATCCTTGATTCAGCAGACAGCATTCTGTTCGATTGGCACCAGATCCAACATCTTCAATACTCAATCCTTTCACCACTGACACACAATGGCAGCAGTATGTACTGCTGTAATTCAACAACATTGAGTTAAAAAAATTTCATCTTGGACCTAAGTGGCATCCCCTTTATTTTTAAATTGTGCCATCTGACTCTGGATTCTCCAACCAGGGAAACACCTTAGCTGCACTGACACTGTCTATCCCTTTAGCTACGTTACAAATTTCAAATCTCCCTTTTTGAAATTAGAGAATACAGGCTGTTTCTCAATTTCCCTTCATAGGACAGTTCCACAATCCCGAGAATAAATCTGGTGAACCTTTCTACATCCACACTTTCCAAATACTTACCTTTTAAATTCTGCACAGCTGGTTTCCCTACCAAACTGGATAACCTCACATTTTTCCACATTATCGTTCATTTGCCATGTTCTTGACCATTCACTGTGAAAGTCCTCTTGAAGCTGTTTTACATCTTCCTCATAACACATATTCCCACTTAACTTTGTTTCGTCTGCAAATTTGGAAATATCACATTTGGTCCACACCTCCAAATCAATGATAAATATTGTGAACAGTTGGGGCCACAAGTGCATCTGTCTCCTGTACTTAAATCTTCTTACCAAGTAATTGAAAAACATTCCTGCTCATCCAATATTGGATGTTAGATAAGCAATGACAATTTAGAGACAATGGAGAGAGGTTTACATGGCTGAGTATCGCTGTGTACACTTATAAATTGGCTTGGTTTTGGAAGACCTAACAGTGGGGAAGCATAGAAATGAGGTGGTGGTTTTGGAAAGGGCAGACCAGAGAGAGTGAAGGGATGTTGCTCACTCTTCCAATCAAGATCAAAAATTATCCAAATACTGATGGCATACCAGCTCAAAATGTTAGCTCTGTTTCTCTCTCAACAAATGCTGTCAGACCTGCTGAGTTTCTCTGACATTTTCTGTTTGTTTCAGAAATCAGCCAGGTTAGGAATCAATGGTACAAAAACTGAATTTACTGGTGAAACTCAGCAGGTCTGACAGTGGTAGTAGGAACTGCAGATGCTGGAGAATCCAAGACAACAGTATCTATGTGAGAAAGCAGAGTTAACATTTCAAGTGAATCGGACTCTTCAGAGGAACTAACTGGTAGCAGCTTGCGATAATATTAAAGTGCTTTAGCACAGCAGATTCCAAAATACTGCCTGTTGCACACATCATAACATCACACACAACAAAACAATTTTTGTCTAAAGCATATTTCATATATCATTAAAAATCAAGGTGATTGGAAAAGATTAGCTGAATAGAAAAAGTAACAAATACTGAAGTGCTGAGGACATTAGCAAAACATAATTCAAAAATGGTTCAGAGACTGGTCGAGGCTCATCTTAAGTGAAACTAGTTAGGGTTGAGCTCACTCTGCCATAGTTTTAGCCGCTCATTTCACTTTTAGAAATTAACTATACACAACAGAACACTAATACCATCTCAGATCCCAAACATGATAAATTTCAAGGCACTCTCTCTCAACATTGACTGCAAGATCCTAACCCCAAACTCCAACTTGACAATACCCAACTGCAGTGGTAATAATCAGTAGTGACATTTCAGATAAGTTTACTATACATTCAGTGAAACTGTCAAACAGGTTCTTTTTCTACCAACAATGCGTTCCTCCCCAAGTCAGTCATTCATTCATTCTTTACTGCTGTGGAAAGACGAGATATTTTTCAGCTACATTTGTAGCAGGAAAAACAGATCACAAGAATCCCAAATCAGCCCCTTGCATCACACACAACTGCAAAACACTGTATCGAGTAACCGACTTTTTATTTATGAAGTAAATAGACGAGTGAAACAGCCGGCAGCAGGGTGCAAGTGAAGTAAATTGCAAGGATTCTGTTTGGTTATTTGTTAAAAAAAGACCGTGCATTTAAACTCTTCACCCACCCCGACTACTTTAAGAACAATCTGGTTTAGTATCCAGGGTGGAAGATAGGAGGAGGAAAGGTTGCATCAAATGTAAAGAAAAGGATCCAGATTGCAGCTGATAGCCATAGTGAGTGCTATAAGGCGAAGGACTCTACAGGAAGGGGTTTTAATCTGGAAATTAATAACACGGTGCTAGGGAGGGGAACAAATGCGCCCCGGACCACAGAGTAGTATCGCTAGCGCTCCGGGGAACTGCATAGGATCGGGATGCCTCTCTCCTGGGGAGTGGGGGAGGGAGTACGGGTAAGAGCGCCCCGGGGTAAGTCATCCTATGTCAACAAGGTCTTCTGCTCCCTCCCGGCCACGGTTTTCCTTCCAAATCAAGGCCGGTGATGCCAGTGAGGCCTAGTCCACGATCTTCGCTCCTTCCGTTCACATCACCTCTAGACTTTAATATTTGAAAAAAATACCGTCCTCCATGAGGGATAAATCCTGCACCTTTACCTCATCTTACAGCAGCCCCGATCCAGGAATCGCAGCTCTGATCCTTGGCGACATAGCAAGCCGCCACCAGCCGCGGGCCTACAGCTGCTGGACGGGAGAGGAGGGGCCCACAGGGCTCGGCGACACTGCGCAGGCGTCAGTGTGCGGGCTCCGGCTCGGCGATGGTGCGCAGGCGCCAGTGTGCGGTCTCCGGCTCGGCGATGGTGCGCAGGCGCCAGTGTGCGAGCTCCG
>NC_063335.1:107541210-107566210 GCF_021869965.1 Rhincodon typus | reverse complement strand
CTAAAATACTTTGTCCTCTGCATAGGTTACACTTATGTAAAGAAGCAAACAGCCCATTTTATACTGTACTTGGAGAACCATCTGTCTGCAATTCAAACAGCTACTTCAAGATCAAAAGGCTGCTCTCACTGCAGACTCTGGACAACAGTTCATTTATGCCACTATGTCTCATCAGGATTTTGAAACAGTTTCCAGTTAGAAAATTTCAAACTGAAAAACACAAGAGCTGGAGCATAAATAAAGACAGTTATGGATTTAGAATATTTAGGATTAATACCTTTTGCATAATCAAAACTAGGCATTCTTCCTTCAAATTTCTTTAAAGGTCAAATTAAGTTGCTATTTTAACAGAGCAGCGAAGAACAATAAAACTAAAGTTTTGTTCAAGGTAAATCGAGGCTAACATTAGGGATGAATTGGCTACATAAGAGTTTCGAGAATTAGTCCACTCAAGCCAACTGAAAAAGCAGATGTTGATCTTGAACAAAGCTACTTAATGTTCAAATATTTGCTAGTTTAACCACTTACTCAGAAAGCTCAGCTCTAAAGCGCCAATTCCTGCTGTTATCTGTTACCATAAATTCTTGGAGCTGACAGAGGTACTCCCTTCTCTTTTCTGCTTGGAGTAACTGTGGAACAAAAAAAAAACACTCAGGTGGCAGACGTACTTGAAAATGGGCGATTTAAATGGAATATGGACACTTAGAAACATGTATTAAAAAAACCAAGGTAATTGGCACAAATCTGACTAGTACAGACTACCTGTAACATTCAACTTTAATATTTTCTGGTCAGAACTTAATATGCTAGGTATCAATGTTCACAACCACGTTGGTGTCCTAGTTCAAAATAGTTAGAGTTTGCAAATTGAATGCTATACTTTGTTGTAAATATATTTAAATATCGCTAGAAAAAGACATATTTCATCTGGGCTTTTAACCCTGCATTCCAAGACAATTCACAAGAAATACCAATGTAAAAAGGTAAAGCAACCTTGTTATACCGCACAAGGACAGTTGGCTATATTCTTCATTGGCAGAGTCATTGCCATGGAGAATGCACCAATAAGATGTCAGGCTGTTAATTGCCAATTTTCTTTTAAATTTCAACCAGGTAGTTCTAGCAAGACTCTAGTTCATTTTGTCAGGACAATTTCTTAACCAGAGAATGACTGCATGAAAAGCTTGAAGAAATGTGTTTTCTTTCAACAATACTCATGCACTAGCAACTGACTACTTACGTATGTAAATATTTTGCAAACTTTGTACAATCACTAAATTAAAAACAAGAACACGTGTACATTTTGCTAGTATCCATGGCAAACATTTCCGTGTCAGGTACAGCATGAAGCAAATAGAACATAGAACATACAACATTACAGCGCAGTACAGGCCCTTCGGCCCTCGATGTTGCGCTGACCTGTGAAACCAATCTGAAGCCCATCTAACCTAAACTATTCCATTATCATCCATATGTTTATCCAATGACCATTTAAATGCCCTTAAAGTTGGCGAGTCTACTACTTTTGCAGGCAGGGCATTCCATGCCCTTACTACTCTGAGTAAAGAACCTACCTCTGACATCTGTCCTATATCTATCACCCCTCAATTTAAAGCTATGTCCCCTCGTGCTAGCCATCACCATCCGAGGAAAAAGGCTCCCACTGTCCACCCTATCTAATCCTCTGATCATCTTGTACGTCTCTATCAAGTCACCTCTTAACCTTCTTCTCTCTAACGAAAACAGCCTCAAGTCCCTCAGCCTTTCCTCATAAGACCTTCCCTCCATACCAGGCAACATCCTGGTAAATCTCCTCTGCACCCTTTCCAATGCTTCCACATCCTTCCTATAATGCGGTGACCAGAACTGTACGCAATACTCCAAGTGCGGCCGCACCAGAGTTTTGTACAGCTGCAACGTGACCTCATGGCTCCGAAACTCAATCCCTCTACCAATAAAACCTAACATACTGTACGCCTTCTTAACAACGCTATCAACCTGGGTGGCAACTTTCAGTGATCTATGCACATGGACACCGAGATCTTTCTGCTCATCCACACTACCAAGAATCTTACCATTAGCCCAGTACTCTGTATTCCTGTTACTCCTTCCAAAGTGAATCACCTCACACTTTTCCGCATTAAACTCCATTTGCCACCTCTCAGCCCAGCTCTGCAGCTTATCTATGTCCCTCTGTAACCTGCAACATCCTTCCGCACTATCCACAACTCCACCGACTTTGGTGTCATCCGCAAATTTACTAACCCATCCTTCTACGCCCTCATCCAGGTCATTTATAAAAATGACAAACAGCAGTGGCCCCAAAACAGATCCTTGAGGTACACCACTAGTAACTGAACTCCAGGATGAACACTTCCCATCAACCACCACCCTCTGTCTTCTTACAGCTAGCCAATTTCTGATCCAAACCGCTAAATCACCCTCAATCCCATGCCTCCGTATTTTCTGCAATAGCCTACCGTGGGGAACCTTATCAAATGCTTTACTGAAATCCAAATACACCACATCAACCGCTCTACCCTCATCCACCTGTTTGGTCACCTTCTCGAAGAACTCAATAAGGTTTGTGAGGCACGACCTACCCTTCACAAAACCGTGTTGACTATCCCTAATCAAATTATTCCTTTCTAGATGATTATAAATCCTATCTCTTATAATCCTTTCCAACACTTTATCCACAACCGAAGTAAGGCTCACTGGTCTATAATTACCAGGATTGTCTCTACTCCCCTTCTTGAACAAGGGGACAACATTTGCTAGTCTCCAGTCTTCTGGCACTATTCCTGAAGACAATGACGACATAAAGATCAAAGCCAAAGGCTCTGCAATCTCCTCTCTAGCTTCCCAGAGAATCCTAGGATAAATCCCATGGGATTATGGGATTAAAAGATCCGTTGAAGATACTTCAGTATTGCTTTGGTCCAAAGTCAGACAGAAAATGATTCTATACTTTAGCATTTCCAGCTTCTTCCACATTGTGCCCTCATGGTAGACATTATTTTATCACCAATCATTCATTTTTCACATCTGTGCAATACAAACAGGACCGGCTAGACAGCAATCAGGAGTGCCTATCGTAGTTGATGCTCTCTTTGAACAGACTGATTTTGTTGTACTGGCTGCGACCACAGGTCAAAAATCACTAATTCAGCAGATCAAAGCCACAAATGGTGTTAATCATGCGACTACCTACTCTTTAAATTCACTGAATTTCTCTTCCACCTTGAGTGATATTATCTTTTTCGTACCAAACTATGGTCAGTTTTATACTGTGGTCCATTACTTATAATGAATGGCAACACGACTAACATGATTTCAGGAAGGATTGCTATAACCATAAAAAGACTACTTCCGTCTTATCCTTCGAGGCTGCATTTAAATCAAAGTCCCTGTTAAAAGCTTGCACCATTCAGTCACTTTGTTGTTGCTGTGATACAACAGATAGTTACTAATTTGGAAATTACCTTCAAGAAGTCATACAAGTGTTTCAGGACTCCTATCCGTACTTCATCAAGATCCTTTAAAAATCCATTAAAAACTGGAACTAGATCTGCTGCTGTCAGCTGGTCTCCAAGAATGACTGCCAGCTCATGAATGGAGAATGCAAGAGTCCTTCGAACTTTCCACTGAAATAAAGTAAAACAACAAACATTTCAAGCAAATCAATCAGAACAACACTACTAAATGTTGAACTCTGCATTTTAACTCTGCAGAATTCTCTCAAATGTTGCTGCATCTGCAGAACTAAACTAGAAATGAGGAGACTATTCCTCAATACAAGGCTCTCTTTGGCAACAAAAGCAAGGTATTGCAGATTCTGGCGATCTAAAGTAAAGTTCTGGAGAAACTCAGCTGGTCTAGCAGCATCCGTGGAGAGAGAAGTAAACTAATGTTTTGCGTCCAATATAACATCTTTGGAACACTAATGGCATTAAGGGATGAGCAATAAATGCTGGCCAAGCATCAACAACTACAACCCATGGATTAAATTAATATTTAGGTCTGAGGCACCTGTACTGATTCTTATGATTTTATATCTTGCCAAACAGGAATTGTTCATTTATGCCTTCTCTTTTTCTCCTCCCCATTAGCTAGTCGAGCTTCTATCCATGCCACTATGTTACTTCCTACATAAGGAGCTTTTATTTTCTTTGCCATGACATCTCATCAAATGCTTTATGGAAACCAAGGTACAGCAAATCCACTGATTCCCCTTTATCTACAGCACATTATTTTTTCAGACTTCAAGAAACTCAGTTAAAAATGATTTTCATGATTTTAAATCATGTGCGTGAACGCATGGAGTTATACTAAAAAAATAAACCTAACCTTTACAAAGAAAAGGGAATACAAAGACAGACAGTAGGAACTCAAGTGATATTTCAGAGAATGTAAAAAAAAATTTATTTATGGCATGTGGATGTCACTGGCTGGGCCAGCATTAATTTTTCAATGCCCTTGAGAAAGTGGTTGTGAGCTGCTTGCTTAAACTGCTGCCATCCATTCGCTGTAGGTAGACCCACACCATCAGGAAAGGAGTTCCAGGAGTTTTGACTCAGTGAAACTGAAGGAACAGAAATATATTTCCGAATCAGGATGGTGAATGGCTTGGAGGGGAACTTACAGGTGGTTTTATTCCCATGGCTCTGTTGCCCTTTATCCTCCCGATGATATTGGTTGTGGGTTTGGAAGGTGCTGTCTAAGCAGCTTTGATAAATTTCTGTAGTGCATCTTGTAGAAGTTACACACTACAACTACTGAGCATTGGTGGTGGAGGGAATGGATGCTTGTGGATGCAGTGTCAATCAAGTTGGCTGCTTTGTCTTTGATGTGTTCAGGCTTCTTGAGTGTGATGTCGGAGCAGCACTCATCCAGGCAAGTGGAGAGTATGTCATATCACTTGTGCCTTATAGATGGTGGACAGGCTTTGATGAGTTACTCACCATTAGGATTCCTAACCTCCAACTGCTCTGATAGCCATGGTATCTATATGGCTGGTCCAGTTCAGTTTCTGGTCAATGGTTATGCCCAGAATGTTGGTAGTGGAGGATATATTGATGATAATGCTACTAAATGTGAAGTGGCAATGATAAGGTTCTTGCTTGTTGGAGATGGTCATTGCCTGGCACTTGTGTAGCACAGATGTTACTGGTCACTTGTCAGCCCAAATCTGGATATCGTCCAGGTCTTACTGCATTTGGAGCGGACTGCTTCAATGTTTGATGAACTGCAAATGGTGCTGAACATTGCTCGATCGGCAGCAGACATTCCTACTTCTCACCTCATCATGGAGGGGAGGCCAATGATGAAACAGTTGAAGACAGTTAGGCCTCAGAGTTCCCGGAGCTGAAATGACTGAAATTAATCAACCAAACAATCTTTTGTGGCAGGGAGTGTAATTTTACTGCTGCCAATGGCCCACAGCCCTCACGAATGCCCAGTCTTGAATTACTAGATCTGTTCTAAGTCTATCCCATTCAGCACAGTGATACTACCTCACAACACAAAGTAAAGTACTTTCAATATCTATACGTGACTTGGTCTCCATGAGGACTGTCGGTGGTCACTCTTACTGGTACCGTCATGGAGAAATGAATTTGTGGCAGGCAGATGAGGTCAAGTATGTTCTTCCCTCCTGCCGATTCCCTCAATATCTCCCACTAATTAGCACGTCAGATCAGATAAGGATGGCAATTTTCCTTTCCTAAAGTTCATTTGTGAATCAGATTTTTTTGAACAACAATGGTTTCATGGCAATCATTAAGACTTCAATTCCAAATTTTAATTGAACTCAAGTTCCACCATCTGCTATGATGTGATTTCAACACTAGTCCCCATAATATTATCTGAGTCTCTGGATTACTAGTCCCATGAAAATACCACAAGGACATTTCCTCCCCGTAAAATGAATGTTATTATGACATGGAGACAGACATCCGAACCAAAATCAGCCTTTTGACCTCTGTATTCATACCACAGTAAAATTAAAATCTTCAAAATTAAAAAAAAACGTTTGTTTGGTCTGTGTTTCTTTTAACACAAGATGCTACTCAGTCCAAAAGTCATCAGTAGCTAACTGTTCCAAATCAAAATTGATAAAAGAATAAAAGAAAAATAATGAAAAATCAGCAAGAGCTCTAACAATGTGCAAATTCAGACAGTAGCAGATGAATTCTATACAGAGGTTTATCATACCCAAACCCAGTTTTCCTCTCATTCAACGTCCAATTTTGAAGAAATGTTTTTAAATAAATAACCGGAGGCAGTGAGGTCAAATGTCTTAAAGTTGAAAATCATAAATCTTGTGGGTCATGCTGTTATAGTTAAGCTCATTAAAAGAGGAAATTCAATTACTTTCAACAGGTTTTTCTCCATATAAAAACCGCTCTGAACGTACAAGCATATTTAACTATTTTCCAAAATGCATAGTTAAACTCAATACCTGCATATCTGAGGCCAGTATTTCATATGTATTTTTCAGACAGTGCCAGTTTTGCCTACCCAAAGTGAATGCAACACCAGGGAGACTGTAAGCACAATGCTTTGCTATCTCTGTATCAACAGTCTGGGCACGTGAAGGATCAGTCATTGAAAGATATTGATCCAGCAATGCTTGAGGGACAACATCCTGAAAATGACAAGAAAAAAGTTACATTAAAAATTTTCTGTATCTTGCAAAACAAATTTATTGCACCATATTCAGAGCTCTGTCAACAATTACACATCTCATTACCATTCAACCTCTTCCTACCCTCCAAATCTCCCATTGGCACATATAGAATTATTACAACACAAAAAGGGAGACCATTCTGTCTCGTGCCAGCACGAGCTCTCTGAAAGAGAAATTCTGTGAATTTTTGTTATATCATGACTGCTCATGCATCTGCAATATACGAAACCATAGAGAAACCTTTCATCACCATGTGTAACAAATAGTGAAAGATTTTCTAAGTGCCCTCAGTAAAGTACTGTGCATTTGCTAAACTATTCATTTTAATAGGAACTGTTTATTGTAACTATGGAAGCAGGATTTTTACAAGATTGGTGTTCTCCATCTCAAACTGAACCACAGAAGACACATTTCAGGATTAGTAATTCTGTATTTAACAAACACAATTTCCCTATATAATGCAGAGTGCGAGGTCAAATCAGTAACCTCAGACTCCCTTCTCAAATTCATTTAATTAATTTTGGATAGAGGATAGGTATGAACACAAGTTATGAGTGCCTGCTTTTGTAGTGCTGCAGGCAAACAAACATTGAAAACTTAAGTCCTTTCTTCGCCAACACTTGAAACCAATTATAATAAGTATTTTCTAATAAGACAATTATGCAAAATTGTGTTATTCACAGAAACAACCAGGGTTAATTGATGAGTTGTGCAACTTCCATTTACTGCTTAAACAAAGCACTATTTTCAGACTACAACACTGCAATAATGTGTTTAATCAGCTGCAGTACACCCAGCATGATATGACCTGGGGTGGCATCGCAGCTCAGTGGTTAGCACTGCTACCTCACAGCACCAGAGACCTGGTTCAATTCCAGCCTTGGATGACTGTCAGTGTGGAGTTTGCATGTTCTCTCCGTAGTTAGAGAACTAAATTGCCTATAGTGTCCAGGGATATGCAGGTTAGGCGAGTTAGCCATGGCAAACTTGAGGTTACGGGGATAGGGTGCGCATCTGTGTCTGGCTGGAATGTTCTTTGAAGGGTTGGTATGGATTCAATTGTAGGGATTCTATTCAATGAATTTAACACCAAACATTCCCATTTTAGTAATAATTTAAAAAGCAGTTATATATACCTACGCACAGTTTGCTGAGCATGTCAACTTCTTGGCAAAGGTTAATACATGAAGTCACATGGTGGGTATTAATAGGCTATTTGACCACCAAGACATTACAACCAGATTTTAACTGCATCTTCCAGAAGCTGTAAAACGCGCACTTTCCACATGAGATACTGATGGCACTGGCCCCTGATCACAATCCAATCCAAATCCAGGAGATTAACTCAACAGAATAGACAAATCAAATTCAGGGTCTTCGTGATCCACAAAAATGGTAACTTTAGAAAATTAAAAGTATGTTTTCTGAAGGATCAGTTGAAATTTTATTTTTTCAGTCACAGGTTTTATTGTGAATGTACTGTATCCATTGCATCCATTCTATGGCTGTTAACCTGAAAAGTTTGCACAATGTACACAATCGTATCTTTGTTTTATTAATGACTTTTGTTACCCAGAGATGGCTGGGGAGTTGAGGGGCTGAGCCCGGGGCTAGTCCGTTTCTGTCAGCTTTCTTTTTCTTTTGATTTTTTTTTAAAATCGTTTTTTTTCCTTCATTTTCTTGTCTTCTGGGCCTCTAGTGGCAGTGCCAGGATGAGCCCAACATGGCTCCACTCTAGGGCAGGGCCTCCAGGCAAGTGATGAACAGAACCTGAGCTGACTCCAACGGCATGGACTCGCAGGCTAGGCCATGGCTCCAGGTCCATATCTACGTCTGACTGCCTGAAGTAGAAGGGCAGTCTCACAGTGTGGCGGTCTTCTTCATCTTCGGCATCCAGGTGTTCTGCCAATCTTGTTCAGGAGTGGTGGTCTCAGCTCACCATGGCGGTCTTCTTTGGCAGCGGCTTCCAATCTAGTATCCAGTGGCCCGGCGTGGTGGTCTCGTTTCAGCTGCATCTTCAGGGTGCTCCATCATTCCTACATCGGCTTATCCTGAGCCCAGGAGCCGTTTACAATACATTGATGAACTTTGTATTAATGTACTTTTTTTCATTATTATGTAAGACTTCTGTCATTGATGTAGGCACTGCAGTGGGGAAGGGTACTTAAAAACTTTTCACTATATTTTTCATGTAAAAGTATGTTACAATAAATGTCTGTTCTATTGTTTGCCCCTGCTCTGAGACTAGACAGAATTTTTTTTGAAGTTGTGCAAAGAACTGTTCATTTTAAATTGAGACAAGTAATGTGAATGCACTATTTCTCTATGGAACATATAAAAGATACATTAACAGAAGAAAAGCCAAATGCAAAGCACCATAATAGAAATATTAGATAAATTTCCGCTCTGATAGATTTGCATTTCAAGTTTCTTTTAATTTTGATATACTGAGCTCTTCTAGATAACAGTTTTTATTTAAGATTCTGTAAAGGCAGCACTGCTTTTAAACTCAGGATTAAAAATCATTTGTAAGGAGGATTAATGGCAGCTCTCTATTCGTGGCCTTGGATAGTGGTTGGTTCTGTGGCACATCGAGAAGAATCCATTTGCAAAGTTTGTGGTTCTCTACCGTAGAATGGACAGGTAGATGAAAGAAAGAAAGAGGCATAGGTATAGGGCAGCAATGATAGGCAAATGCAATTCTAATTATTTTATCTAATGGAAGCTGTGACAAACTAATATGGAGTTCAGTGTCTAAAACAATAAATTCAGCAGGTTAGCATACATACCGTCAGAAAGAAATACAGTTTAGCTTGGAGATGAGAATGGACAATGAAGTACAAATGGTACAACATATTAATAATCCAAAATGCGATGATATGACACATAAGGAACGTGCAGTCTTAAAGGGAACACATTTAAACCATACACCCAACATTGCTCAGGATCCATCCATCAGGCACGAGTGTTTAGGCATGCTGAGTACAGATGCATTTTATGTTCTACTCAGTTTGCTGCACTGAATTAGTAACGATGTTAGTTTTATCACTATTTCAGAGGTTTTCAAATTGGCTACTGAAATAAAGGATTAGAAATAGCATTAAAGAGCGATAGTACTTGGCCAAACCCAGTATAAAATCCAACATAGAGAGGCTATGAAGCCCAATGTCAGCTGCAATAGTGGTTCTTCAGGTCACAGTATGATTGGAATGTGTATATTCCTCAACCCATGTAACAAGAAGTTACAACCTTCGACTACGGAGTATGCTTTTTTTCAAGAGCCAGGGGTCTCTTACTGCAGACTAGAGGAATAATTAAATAAAATAACTTGAATGATTTAATATCTCCATTAGAATTACTATTAAGACCAGTTAACCTGTTGCATTTAGTTACCTGAATTTTAGATTTTTTATCATCTTCAAAACTGTTTTGTCTCCGACAGGAATTGTCTTGGATAAATTGAAGCCTGCCTTCCAAGTTCTGTTGGTGGAAGTAATACTGAATGAATCAGATCTGAATTTGAAGTCAAATTCATTATGTTGTACAAACGAACAGAAAAGGCTGACTGAAAACTATGTTAAAGGAATTAGCATATGCTAAATCAAATAGTTTAGTCTTAATTTGTTTCATTTTAGCATCAAAACCAGATACTAACCCATTTCTTCAATTCAGCGTGAGCTGAGAAACCCTCATAGAACAATCCTTTCCTGTCTGGAATCAATCTAGTGGACCTCCGTTGCATACCCTTTTAACGCAGGGCATCTTTCTTTATTTATGCTGCAAACTCAGTGTGAAGTCTCAAAACCAGATATAAATGTTCTAAGACTGCCTGATTCTTATTCTCCCACTACCTTTAAATAAAAACCAATATGCCATGTCTTCCTAATTGCTTACTATGTGAAAGAGTGACCCTTGATGTACAAAGACACCTAAATCCCTTGAATAGCAACACTTAATAGCTTTTTACTGGAAAAAAAAGCAAGTTTCTACTTCCTACTGAAGTAACTAACTTTACATTTAACCACACTTCATAACATGCGTCTTGTTGCCCACTCATTTAGTCACTTGCAGATATTAGTTACTTGTCCACACTGTTGCTTCTTCTGGCTGAGGACCTTTCTTTCCACTTCAATCTTGCTTTAGCAAGATGCTGTGTTAAGAGGAGGAAAATGCTAAGCCGAGTATCTGGATTTGAGCAATATATTACTTGTTAAATAAACCCAAGCATAACTCTCTATTTGACCACAAGCTGTCAACTTGTCTTTTATTTAAAACCCCTCTGCTTCGTTGAAAACTTCTCAAAGAGCTCTGCACTTCAAAGCTTTTCTCATAAGCTCACCGTCTCAAAATAAGTGAATACCCGGTCATCTGATACCATTGCTGAAAAGGGAGATGCATCCAATGTTTGATTTGTGCTGTACACTGTATCACTGACACAGTCTTCCTGCAAATAAATGGAAACAATCACAATAACTACACTTTAATAACCATTCTTAAACTTGTAAAATTCCGATGATTCAGGCATTCAAATTGCTACCAATCTTCCAAAGTATTTTTAAAGGGATATGTAGAATCAGTAAACAAGTTATAGAAAAATGACTGCATAACATGTCTAACTGTCAGCAAAGCAATCTCAAAGTTAGGAATGTGGAAATCAATTGAGATTTTGACAAGCCTACATCACAATACAGCACTGAGTTGTCATCTAAAAGAAACTATATTTAGACACTCAACCAACTCCCTAGTTTTCAGCAATGATTTGAAATGCAAATTAGTTCATACAAAGAAAAATGAGCACCACATTTCCAATACAACAAACAAGCATTTAATATAATCAGTTCCTGTAAGCTGCAAACAAAACAAATTCTGATGAAAACAGTCAAAGCATTAGACAGAATGGAAAACTAAAACTGCAGTGCTCTATACAAACAGCACCTTACCATCACATCCAATTTAGATCACAGAAACAAGAACATTCATGCCCTAGGGTACGCTGAAAGATAGTTGACCCTTAACATCATAGGAGAAATCTGGCTGTTATCCAAAAAGAGTTCCAAGAAATGTAACACTAAAATATATTAAACAAGCAGTGTAGAAAGTCAAAATGGTAACTAGTTAACCGAGCTACAGGATCAAGCTAGTGCAAGCCAAATATGGGATGGATTACTAAGTGAGAATCTACAAATGTTGGAAATTCAAATGCAAGTAGTGTCAGCACTGTTGGGCAAAGAAAGTGAATGTAAAACTGAACACTATTTTCAGATGCTGTGTAATCTAAGACAAAGTTTCCAGCATTTTCAGTTATTACCACCAATATCAGGAAGTTGTTTACATGTGTCAGCAAGTGAAATGGTTTTCTGGTGGTAACAATGGGTTGGTTCTGGATCAATATTAAAAAAAGTATACTGATTTTGTGACTAACTATTGATTTGTTTAGTGCAGATTCCCAGGAAGAGTCGGATATAACACCAGTTTGTGTTTTAAAAAAAACAAAAAAAGCTTCTGTTTATTTCTTTCTCACTACACAAAACAAACTCATACTTAAAACAGTTCAGCATGGGTCAACTGCTTATTTAGCCAAAAGTATTCTTTTCAATCACGGAGGAAGTATACGAATTCTTAAACTTCAACAGAGCTATCCTACCTCAACAGGGGCTGAAATTTCAGCAGTTAAAGGCACATGGTCTTGGCCAACATTGACAGGATCAACTTTCATAGGATCGGTTTGTGACTCGGTTCGGTTACACAGTGGTTCCAAAGATCTTCCTTCCTCAAAGTCAAGAGTGGAAGCTCTGAGGGCAGCAGTTAGAACATCCACTTGTGCTGTTGGGTAGAAAAATACAGGTTAATTTTTCATTCATTAATTTTGTAATGTAAGGATTCATAATCTTTAGAAAATGGATATGCTTGATTTATGTCAATATTTCATAAATTTATTGGATTAAGAAAAAAATCTTTGAATTAAGGATTTTTTTAACCAAGTAGCAATCACAACATGATAGGATTTCAAACTCAGCTTGAGGAGAGCGCAACTTGGGTCTCAAACAAGTGACCTCACCTTAAACTACAGAGGTATGAAGAAAGTGGTCTAAAGTGTGCTGGGAAAATGGACTAAAGGGAAAGTCAGTGGTTCAGCAATGGTAGACATTTAGGCAGATATTTCATAATACTCAGCAAAGATCTACTGCAGTCAAAAAGGAGGACTCTATGAGAAGGACAGATACCCATGATTAACAAAGGTGGTATTCCAGTCAAACCTAGTCAAGGATGAAGGGAAACAAAAAAAAAACTATAGGCCAGTCAGTGAGAAAATACTGGAGTACAAAGCAAGAAAGAACAGAACATTTAAAGAAACTCAGCACAGTCAATCAACATTGTTTTGTGAAAGAGAAATCATGGTTAACATATCCTCAAAAAAATCCCCAGCAAATTTAACAGGCAGAGTCGATAAAAGGTAAAAAGGTAACTGATAAATGTAGTGCATTTGGATTTCCAGAAGCTATTTGACAAGCTGCCACAAAAACAGCATTGCTCAACATAGGAGCTCATGGTAATGTATTCACATAGATGGTTAACACACAAGACAGAGATCAGCACTAACAGACCTTTTCAGGTTGGAAAGAAACAAGTAGTTGAGTAGCACATGGACCAGATCAAGCGCCTCAATTCTTTATTACCTATATTAATGATTTGCTTGAAGAGTCACATACAAAAACAGGTAGGTAGCATGTTATAATGAGGGCATAAATCTGCCAGGGTATATGGATAAGTTGAATATTATAGAATCAAGTGGACAAAAAGCTTGGCAGATGGAGTTTAATGTAGGAAACCGTTAAGCAGGACAAATCAAAAGGCAGAGTTTTTGTTTAAATGAAGAGAGGTTTTTAAAAATGCACCACACAGAAGGGTTTGAGTGCTCTTGAGCGTGAAACACAAAGATGCCACAAGTAATTAAAGGTGGCAAATGGAATTTTGGCTTTTATTGCTCGGGGGGGTTTGGAGATTAATAATAGGGAAGTCTTATTACAACTGTACAGGGTGCTGGTCAGGCTACACAAAGTGTACTGTGTGCAGTTTTGGTCTCCACATTATGAAAGGATATACTGGCAGTGGGGACAGTTTGAAAGAGACCCACAGGGCTGATTCCTGGGATGAAGGGGTTGAATTATCAAGAACAATTAAACAGATTAGGCTTTCATTCATTAGAATTTAGGAGAATGAGGGGTGATCTTAATGAAACAAACAAGATTCTGAGGCAGCTTCAAAGAGTAGACGTTAAGATGTTTTCACTATTCGGAGAATCTCAAATTAGGGGACACTCGAGTAAAACTGAAATATGAGCGAATTTCTTCTCCCAGAGGGTAATGAATACCTGTAATTCTGTACGCCAGAGAACTGTGGAGGCTACAATGAAATTTTTTTTAAAAAGAGAAGGGAGATAGATTTGAGAGGGACTGGGTAATTGAGGCCGATGATGAGCTGGCACAAAAAAAAAGCAGAGGCCTGTGACAGGTCAGCTGTGATCTTGTTGAATGGCAGGACAGGTTTGAGGAGTCAAACGGCCTACCCCTGCTCTTATTTCTTATGCTTGTGAACTATGTGATAGCATCGTCTTCAGTCATTGGAGTCATTCGCAGCAATGGTCTCCTTAAACATCCCTGCCTTTTTCTCTTCTTTAGTTAAAGGTTCTCTCAAGAAACCTTATAACACTACTTGCCATTCAAAATGTTTGAGAGCTGATGTCTCTGGCTTTCCATATTTCAGTGAAACACTTGGATTGCTTTTTTTTTTGAAAAGCGCAACTCAAAAGGCATTTCATAAATGGAAGCTGCTGAAACAAAAAAAAGTTAGCTCTGAAAATTCCTTTATCTATTATATTGGATACTTTTGAGTGATATCTCATCAAAAGCATGGGATTAGCTTGTTTTCTTTCCCTTCTAAGGGCGCATGCACTTCATTAGTCATGCTGTCATTTGCTGCTCATCTCTAGTTTGCCTGAGGTGGTGCTGGTTCAGCTGCAATAGTTCAAGACAACATCTAACTTTAGCACAGTAATATTGAAAGAATAGCAATGCGCATCCATGTGAGGATGAGTGTGTTGGACATGGCAATGATCATGCATAAATGCGAACCATGTGTTTTTGGGTGGTGGGTACCATGGTTCAGGAGACTCTGAAGGAGTCAATTTTGACTTGCTTCTACCTTCCCCATTGAAACAAAAGGAGAGTATTACACTGTGCTCCAACCTTGCGTCTCGTCAATAATCTTGCTGATGACTCCCTCACTCACGTACTGGCTACTGGGAATAGACTGGTCACGTAATAATTGGCCAAATTGGATTTGATACACAGGAAATACACAATCAAATTTTTGCATGTTTAGGGGAGGCGATAACAGTGGTATTATGCTAAACTATTAATCCAGAAACTCAACTAATATTTTGGGGTCCCAGGTTCAAATCACACCACAGCAGATGGTGGAATTTGTATTCAATAAGCAAAAAAATCTGGAATTAAGAATCCACTGATGACAATGAAACGATTGTCTTGACCAAAAAACCATCTGGCTCACGTATGTGCTTCAGGGAAGGACATTTGCCATCCTCACCTGGTCTGGCCTACATGTGACTTCAGACCCATAGTAATATGGTTGACTCTCAACTGTTCTGAAATGCCCAGCAAGCCACTCAGTCATATCAATTGCTACTAAGTCTCAAAGAAATGGACAGACCATGGGGCATCAACTTAGGCACCAGAATACACAATGGCAGAAACGGCCCTGTTGACACTGCAAAGTCCTCCTTACTAACATCTGAGGGCCAGTGCCAAAACTGGGAGAACTCTCTCTCAGACCTATTGTCAAACAACAGCCTGACATACTCTCAGAATCTTACCTGACAGACCAAACACCACCATCACCATCTCTGGATATGTCCTGTCCCACCGACGGGACGGACCCAGCAGAGGTGGTGGCATTATGGTATACATTTGGGAGGGAGTTGCTCTGGGAGTCCTCATCATTGAATCCAGATACCATGAAGACTCATGGCTTCAGGTTAAACATGGGCAAGGAAACCTCCTGCTGGTTACCATGTATTGTCCTTCCTCAGCTGATGAATCAGTACTGCTCTACGTTGAGCAACATTTGGAGAAAGCGCCGAGGGTGGCAAGATGGGGGATTTCAATGTCCACCACCAAGAGTGGTTTGGCACCAGCATTACTGATCAAGCTGGTCGAGTCCTAAAGGACATAGCTGATAAACTCTGTCTGTGATAGGTGGTGTGGGAACCAAAAAGGAGAGGAAACATATTGGATCCCTTCCTTACCAAGTTGCTGGCTGCAGATGCATCACTCCATGACAGTATCGTTAAGAGTGAACACTGCACAGCTCTCATGGAGATACACTCCCGCCTTCACGTTAAGGATACCCTCCATCTTGTTGTGTGGCACTACCACCATACTAAAATGGTACAGACTTCCAACTGATCGAGCAATTTGACTGGGCCACGAGGTGCTGTGGGTCATTAACAGCAGAATTGCACTCCAGCACAATCTGCAACCTTATAGCCTGGCATATCCCCCACTCAACTATTACTATCAAGCCAGGGGATCAACCCTTGTTCAATGGAGAGTGCAGGAGGACATACTAGAAACAGCACCAGTATACCTAAAAATGAGGTGTCAACCTGGTGAAGTCACCAAACAGGACTACTTGGATGCCAAACAGCATAAACAGCAAGTGATAGACAGAGCTGAGCAATCCCACAACCAACAGATCAAATCTGAGCTCTGTAGTCCAACCACATCCAGTCACGAATGGTGGTGGACAATTAAACAAGTCACTGGAGGAGAAGGCTCCACAAATATCCCCATCCTCAGCAATGTAAGAACCAAACACTTCAGTGCAAAAGATAAGTAGTATTCGCAGCAATCTTCAGCCAGAAGTGCCAAGTGGATGGTCTATCTCAGCCTCCTCAAATGCAACAGGATCAGGACAATATCCAGTGGGCTGACAAGCAGCAAATAACATTCACATCACACAAACGCCAGGCAACGACCATCTCCAATAAAAGGACAATCTAACAACCACTGAATCCTCCCCACTATCAACATTCTTGGGATTACTATTGACCAGAAATTCAACTGGACTTGCCAGATAAACACACTGACTATAAGAACAGCTCAGAGGCTAGGAATACTGCAGCAAGTAACTCACCTCCAGACTCCCCAAAGCCTGCCCACCATCTACAAGGCACAAGTCAGGAACGTGATGGAATACTCCCCAGTTGCCTGGATGGGTGCAGCTCCAACACGAGTAGCCCACTTAATTGGCACCACATCCACTCCCTCCACCACCGAGCAGTAGCACGCACCGCTGCTGTCTACAAGACGCATGGCAAAAATTTAAAGATCTTTGGTTGCACCTTCCAAACACACGACAATTTCCTCCCAGAAGGACAGCACAGCAGATATGTGGGAACACCATCACCTCCAAGTTCCTCCCCAAGCCACTCTTCATCCTGATCTGGAAATATATCAATGTTCCTTCAATAGCACTGGGTCAAAATCCTGGAATTCCCTCTCCAAGGGCACTGTGGGTCAACCTACAGCATGTGGACTGAAGCAGTTCAAGGTGGCAGCTCACCATCACCTTCAAAGGCAACTAAGGAAAAAAGGTCAATAAATGCTGGCCAGCCAGTGATGCCAATGTCCCATGAGTGGATAAAAATCAAAATATGTGCCAGCAGTTCGACTACTGGAACAGCTTGGTTATGGCTGCATTTTAAAAGCAGAGGATAAAAGGCCGTGCAATCCAATTGTTAGTACATAGTTCAAAGGATCTGTTTTCATAGAACAAATCACAACTTGAAAATTCAAACATTCCTAAAGACTACAGAAACATAAATTTGAACAGTGTATAAAGTGATGCAATTTATGTTGACATTTACAAATTACTTCCACTTTGTGGGTTTTGTATCAGTGATCTGTGACACTGCATTCCACATTAATTCCTCCTTCAAACAAACAAGTTTCCTGTGGATTTGCTGTTAGCTCAAAGTCAAAGATTATGCCCTCTTGTTTTGAATTCCTACACTGAAAGCAACAAGCTCTTCTTGACCTACCACAACAAACCCTTTCATTAAACACCTTAAATCAAATTACCCCTGTCCCATCTCAAACGTCTCCTAATTTGTGATAACTCAGTCCCATCATTTGGGGCAGCACAGTGGCTCAGTGGTTAGCACTGCTGTCTCACTGCGCCAGGGACCTCGGTTCAATTCCAACCTAGGATGACTGTCTGTGTGGGGTTTGCATTTTCACCCCTTGTCTGTGTGGGATGCTCTTCAGAGGATCGGTGTGGACTCAAATGGACCATTTGGCCTGCTTCCACATGGTATGGATTCTATCAAGTGGATTGCTCTAAAAACTTTGTTCATCAGCTTTTAGCTCAACTGTGATATTCTAAAACATAGTGGAATATAGCATCTAATTAGAACTTTGTTTTTTACTCCTTTCTGCAGAGTTCAATTTTTACGACTGATGTAACGTGAAGCTCAATCACTGTTCATCCATTCCCTCAAGGATTTCCATTTAGATTAAGTTTGAAACATGCTATAACTTGCTAAATTTTCAGCTCTCTTTGGAATTCATTTCACTTTCAGCTCAGTATAAAGGGACTGGGAGTTTCTTGACTGAATATATTAAACCAATTCCTAACTCACTTCATCAGATGGGCACAAAGATTCTTGGCACTGTTTAAAAGAACAAGGAGCACTGCAGATCGGACAGAATTACCTCCTCTTGGGTTGCACCATTAAGATTCTCTTGGAAGCCTGGTCACGACAAAGCAGTCCACTTAATTGCCACTGCACCCACAAGCATCTATTCCGAACACCAAAGCTCAGTACCAGTGTGTGGTATCTACAAAATGCATGGCAGAAATTCAAAGATCCTCAGCCAGCACCTTCCAAATCCACAACCACTTCTGCCTAGAAGGACAAGGACAGCAGATATATGGAAACACCATCACCTTCAAGGTCCCCTCCAAGCCACTCACCATCCTGACTTGGAAATATATCATTGTTCCTTCACTGTCATTGGGTCAAAATCCTGGAGTTCCCTCTCTAATGGCATTGTGGGTCAACCCACAGCAGGTGGACTGCAGCAGTTCAAGAAGGCAGCTCACTACCACCTTCTGAGGGGCAACTAGGGATGGGCAATAAGTGCAGGCCAGCCAGTGATGTCTACATCCCACAAATGAATTTTAATACATCCTTTCTGAGAACAAATTGTTTTGGTTGCCATTTATGTGAACATGCTGTGCGTAACTGGCTGCCAAGATTCAACCTTTCTGCATTTCCACAGTTCAAAGCTGTTGAAATGCATGAAGTATGACCCTGGTTCGGCTGTTCATCATTTGACTCATAACATATTCACATTTTCATTTGATAGGAAATATAGCAGTTCAGACACTGCTGACCAAATAAGATATACAGGAGGGCACAAGAGTTTCTTCAATGAGAAGGACAGAGGTTAAATCACAAAAGACGAAAAACAAACAGCTATCTAGGCATACAACAAAGCTTAGAAAACTTTTAAAATGACACAGCAAAATGTGTTTTCAATCCATTTCCAAACGCTAGACTTGAATCTATGTAAATGAATAGAGGAATTATCCGTCTAAAATTTAACTTCTACTTAACTGTCATCCCCCAGTTTCTTAAACAAAAACAAATTGCTGAAGAAACTATTGTGGGCTGGGAGTAAATATGGGAAAGAAAACAGAGTTAACGTTGAGTAACTATGATCCTGCTTCAGAACTAGCTTCTTTCCCATGAACTGTGGAGTTCTTATACGAATATACAAAAACTCAGCTTATATTCCCTGCTTCTAAAAAACCCACAGATGTCTAACCAAATGCTCCTGCTTTGGAAGTGACACAAACTAAGCATTTCGACCAAAGCAACTATATTTTCCCAAACGGTCTTATATTCCTTTAAGGAGAGAAAACTAAACTTGCTCCTGGTCGCAGTCAGGTCTTCTCCTGACTGCCCTAAAACATCCCATCTCTGGGTTTTCCAGATGAAAATCAATCCTCAATTTTTTTCAACTGAAAACACGCTCATTGCCTTTGATATTTATGCACTTGTCGTAAACCATTTCTATTAATATTACAGCAGTCCACAACCACTTGATTTCTGAGCAATGCTAAGGTTGCTATTCAGCATTTTTGTTTGAAAATGAAAGCCACTCTCAAGTAACTAACACGCACATGCCACTGCTTTGAAATCCCAGCCCCAAAAACGATACTAATATTTAAAATTCCAAAGCTTTAAATCAGTGTTCACAAAATGATATTAGATCAGATGATCTAAAGCATAGTCCAACGAGCGAGAAAGAGCTTGACTTTGATGTAGGCAGCTGAAGGTGATTAGAAGTTAGTGCTTTTTCAAGAAAAGGACAGTTGAAATGTTGCCGAGGCCCAAATGCTTTGTGTATCCATGGCGTTCAGCTGCTTATTGTTAGAGAGCTGGTGCTGAATGGCCTTCTTTGGTGCCGTGCCATTCTGGGACATGATTAGTGAATGGAAATGACCAAAGATGTCAACCACTTGGCACTTCTAGTTGAAGACGGTTGCAAATGCTTTAGCCTTATATTTTGAACTAAAACACAGAGCTGTCCTATTGTATAGGGTGGGGATTCTATAGCGCCACATCCTTCACTTAATTCTTCAATTTTCCACCACTATTCATGACTAGTATGACAGGAATGCAGAGCAATTGCTTGGAGCAAATTATCAATAATTTATGAGATCACTCAGTTCAGTCTATGGTAAGCGGATTCTTTTGTTCAGTCCGCTAGTCCTGTGTTGAAACTTGACCAGGTCCAGACTTCATTTTTACGACTGCCTGTGCTGGTTGTAGCATGCTCTTATATTCCTCACTGAACCAGTTTTCAGACGGCAATGGCAGAGTCTGGGATATGCCTAGCTATGAGGTTACAGATTGTAGTTGAACACAGTTCTGGTGCTGAAGATATACCACATTGCCTTAAAGAGGTCCAGGTTTGAGCTTTCCAGATCTGTTCTACATCAATCCCAGTTAGCACTGTGATTGTCTATCATGCTCTGTAGCACTATCCTCAGTATGAAGATAAGACTCCGTTTCCAGAAGGTTGGTGCAGTGGTCATTCATGCGGTCAAGGACACGCATATTTGTGACAGATTACCAGAAGGGAGTACAAGTCGGCTATTTTCTCTTACTGGTTCTCTCACCAATGCTGGTCTAATCTGTTTGCTAAACCTTCAGAGTTACGCTATTCTGTCAGTAGTAGGGCTACTGATCTAGTCTTGGTGATGTAACCTAAATGGCTATCCAATCTACATTCTGCATCCTTGCTGCCCTCAGTCGTCTTTTTCAAGGTTCAACTTGAAGTAGCATTCATTTATCAGCAAAGAGCAAAACAGCACAGGAACAGGCTCTTCAGCCCTCCAAGCCTGCGCCGAAGCATGTGCCCTTCCACACCAAAACTGACTTCACTTACAAGATCTGTATCCCTCTATTCCCTTCCTATTTACATATTTATCCAACTGCTTTTTGAATGCTGCTACTGTGTCTGCTTCCACCACCACCACCACCTCTGGCAACACGTTCAGGGCACTCACCATTGTGTGAAAAACTTGCCCCACACATCTCTTTTAAACTGCCCCAGCCCACCTCCCCTTGCACTTTGAAGTTGCCCCCCACTAGTAATTGACCTCCACCTGGGAAAAACCTCAGACTTTCTACTCTATCCATGCCATTCACAATCTTATTAACTTCTATCAGGTTTTCTTCCACCTCCTGCATTCCAGTGAAAATAAACTGAGTCTATCCAACCCTTCTTCATAGCTAAAATCCCCCATACCAGGCAACATCCTAGTAAACCTTTTCTGTACTCTCTCCAAAGCATCCACATCCTTCTGGTAGTGTGCTGACCAGAACTGTACGTAATATTCCAAGTGTGGCCTACCTAAAGTTCTATAAAGTTGCAGCATAACTTGTCTATCCTTATATACAATGCCCCTTCCAATGAAAGCAAGCATGCCATAAGCCTTTTCTACTGCCTTACCTACCTGTGCTGCCACCTTCAGTGATTTGTGGACCTGCATCCCTCTGCAATTCAATGGTCTTAAGGGTTCTACCATTCACTATATAATTTCCACCTGTACTTGACCCTCCAAAATGCATCACCTCACATTTGTCTGGATTAAACTCCATTAGCCATTGTGCTGCCCATGTCTCCAACTGATCTATATCCTGCTGTATCCTCTGACAATCCTCCTCACTATCCTTAACTCCATCAATCTTTGCATCATCGGCAAACTTACTAATTAGACCAGCTATATTTTCTTCCAAATCATTTGTGTAGATGATGAACAGAGGTCCCAGCACTGATCCCCGAATACCACTAGTCACAGCCCTCCATTCCGAAAAGCATCCTTCCACTGCCATCCTCTGGCTCCTATGTCTAAGCCAGCTCTGTATCCATCTTGCCAGCTTACCCCTGATACCATGTGACTTCATCTTTTGTACCAGTCTGCCATGGAGGGACCTTGGCAAAGGCTTTACTGAAATCCATGTAGACAATATCAACCGCTTTTCCCTCATCTTTGTCACCTCCTCAAAAAACTCAATCAAGTTATTGAGGCACGGCCTCTTCCACATAAAACCATGCTGTCTATCGCTAATATGTCCATTCGCTTCTAAATGCGTATAGATCTTGTCCCCAAGAACTTTTTACAATAATTTCCCTACTACTGACATGAGACTCTCAGGCATGTAAATTTCCAGGATTACCCCTGTTACCCTTCTTAAACAATGAGACAACATTGGCTACTCTCCAGTCTTCTGGGACCTCACCTGAAGCCAAAGAGGATACAAAGATGTCTGTCAATGCTCCAGCAACGTGTTTTCTTGCCTCCCTCAATGTTCTGGGATAGATCCTATCAGGACCAGGGGACCTTATTATCTACCTTAATACTTTTTAAGACACATAACACCTTTATCTTTTTAATAGCAACTTGGCTTAAAAACTCAACACTCCCTTCCCTGAGATCATCCTCCTTCAATTCCTTCTGTTTGATGAATATTGACACAAAGTATTAATTTAGGACCACACCTATCTTTTCTGGCTCTACACATGGATTCCATCCTTTGTCCTTGAGTGAGCCAACCCTTTCCCTGACTACCCTCTTGCTTTCTATATATGCATAAAAGGCCTTGGGATTCTCCTTAACCTTGTTTGCTAATGACTTTTCATGATCCCTTTTAGCCCTTCTAATTCTTTGTTTAAGTTCTTTCCTACTACTATCCTTAAATACTTCAAAGAATTCGTCAGTTCCCATCCTCCTAGACCTTATGTATGCTTCCTTTTTTTTTTTGACCATGGTCACATCATCTCTGATCAACCAAGGTTTACATAACTTGCCATACCTATCCTTCATTCTCAGAGGAAGATGCCGCTCCTGAACTCTTACTAACTGCCGTCTGAAGTACTCCCACACATCCCAAAAGAGATTTACCCTCAAACAGCCACCTCCAATCAACATTCTCCAACTCCTGCCGAATATTGTTGTAGTTTGCCTTCCTCCAATTTTACACCTTCAACAGAGGACAGTATGATGGTCACTACTCCAGAAATACTTCCCTACTGAAACTTCATTCACCTGGCCGAGCTCATTTCTCAAAACCAGGTCCAGTGTAACCCCTTCCCTAGTTGGTACTGATTACATATTGCGTCAAGAAACCCTTCTGAATGGTCCTTAACAATTTCTGCCCATCCAAGCTCCCAGCACGCAACGAGTCTCAGTCAATATAGGGGAAGTTAAAAATCATCCACCACAACAACCCTGCTGTTTTTACATCTTTCCAAAATCTGTCTACATATTCTCTCCTCTATCTCCCACTGGCTGTTGGGAGCCCCGGAGTATACCACTAGCATTTGTGATTTCACCTTTCCTGTTCCCGAGTTCTATCCATATCGCCTCGCTGCAGGAGTCCTCCGATGTATCCTTCCTCAGTACAGCTGTGAGATACTCTTTTACCAGTAATGCAACTACCCCATCCCTTTCTATCACACCTGAAAGATCTAAATCCAGGGACATTTAGCTGCCAGTCCTGTCCCTCTTTCAGCCAAGTCTCTGTAATCACAATAATGTCATAGTTCCAAGTACTAACCAAAGCTCTAATAAAACCGAAAGAACTGCAGATGCTGTAAATCAGGGACAAAAACAAAAAGTTGCTGGAAAAGCTCAGCAAATCTGGCAGCATCTGTGAAGGAAAAAACAGAGTTAACATTTTGGGTCCGGTGACCGTTCCTCAGAACTGATAGTGGCTGGGAAAACGTCAGTTTAAATGCAGAAAATAGGGAGGTGGGTGGGGTAGGGAGTAAACGATAGGATAGAGGCCAAAGAGAGAGAAAGGCAGTTGGACAGACAAAAGGAGTTGCTAATGATCAGCCTGGGAGGGTGAATAGCTCTAAGTTCATCTACCTTGCCTATTATACTTCTTGCATTGAAACACATGCATTTTGGACCACCACCCCTGCTCTTTTCAGCAGCGTTTCCCTGCCTGTTCTTGTTCTCAGTAATGTTTGTCGTGGTTTTTACTTCTCCCTCAATTTCTGCATCTACTGCCCTACTCCTCTGGTTCCCATCTCCCGCAATACAAGATTAGCACTCCCCAACCGCTCTATCAAATATACCCTCCCAAGGACATCAGTCCTGGCCCTGTCCAAGTGTAATCCGTTGAGTTGGTACAGGCCCCGCCTCCCCCAGAACTGGTCCCAATGCCCCATGAATATGAAACCCTCCCCCTCACACTATCTCTTCAGCTACGTGTTCATCCTGTAAATCCTGCTATTTCTTCTGACTAGCTCGTGGCACTGGTAATAATCCAGAGATAACTACCTTTCAGGTCCTACATTTCAGCTTTCTTCCTAGTTCTCTACATTCTGCTTTTACAACCTCATCTCTTTTCGTACCTATGTCGTTAATACCAACGTGTACCAAGACCAGTGGCTGTTTGATCTTCCCCTCTAGAGTGTCCTGCAACTACTCAGGACCCTAGCACCAGGGAGGCACCACACCACAGGATATTCCCACACTGCCTGCTTAACCATCCTGCTCTGCCCAGTGGTCATCCACTCCCTTCCTGCCTGTCGAGTTGGAGTCCACGGTGTGACCACCTCTCTGTATGTGCTATCCATGACACTCTTCGCCTCGCAAATACTCCACAGTCCCCAGACACTGCATCAACTGTGAAACTCA
>NC_063335.1:107504181-107540710 GCF_021869965.1 Rhincodon typus | reverse complement strand
GCTCCTCTGATGCTGCTTGGCCTGCTGTGTTCATCCAGCTCTACACCTTGTTATCTCAGATTCTCCAGCATCTGCAGTTCCTTCTATCTCTGAAACAGTGTCGATGATTAGTTCAATAATGTCATGTTCTAAGTTAAAACAACAAGAGCCAAGGTGATTATCACTTGAGGACACAGAATACCATTGATACTGTGTAAAGAGCTAAAACAAACAAGGTGAATATTATTTGGGACAAACTAATCTCATCACTCTCCCTTATGGTAGGGGTCACTGAGGTACTTAAGATTAATCATGCAACTCATAGTTTACAATTAGTTACTTTAATAGCTGCTTTAATATATCTATTTTAACTGTGACATTTTTTGAATACCCTTTAAAACCTTAAATCTACATCAAAATACTGCAAGACTAGATCACACCTAACTGAACTGTCACAGTGACATGGAGGTCACTCCAAAAATAAACTTGAAAAATGAAATTATTTAGAAAATATACTAATTACCTTAAAAATTATTACATCAGCAACAGCAACATCACAAATCAATCATCAAACTTTGAGGAACTTATTTTTAAAACAAAAACAATTGCAAGCAGAGGAGGATTACAGCAGTTGTAGCAGACAGAGTTCACAATAGGAAGGATGAATCCAAACCTTAGCACAGCCTCCAGACAGGCAGGCCTGGATCACTGGGGTGTTTCTTTGTTCTGAACAAACAAAAGACCGTGACCAGGACAAAAATACTCGAGTTTGGGGCGGGTGGTAGGAAGCAGGAGGAACTGGTCGGACCAGTATTCTCTGAGAACAGAAAACAGATTGGCCAGCCAAACAGCAGAAACGATTACACCAGGTTGCTGCGAGAATTCCAACTTGGCTTGTCCTGCAGTTCAACCTGGGAATGCGTCCAGTCTTGACAGTTGTAAAACAATGGTACTTTAGTTATACTAAGTTTTCTTTACCAATTTGCCACTGCAATCCTCAAAACCAAAACTTTAAAACTTCAATTTTGCAACAAGGAGTGTACCCCTCCTTTCTCTGACAGAAAACAAAAACTGCTGGATCAGTAGATCAGGCAGCATCCATGGGGAGAGCAAGCTAATGTTTTGAGTCTTAGATGACTGTTCATCAGAGCCCCCTTTCTCTCCAAGGTCCTGTGACTTGCTTTTCACTTAGTCTGAGGCTGCAAGCACAATGTCTGCCAAGCAACAGGACAGAAAGAAATTGTTAATGAGGGTGTCAAGGAATAAGGAGAAAAGGAACACGAGAAATAAAAGTGGGAATATTGATTATGTATTTAATAGAATGGTGTTTAGGGATATGGGGAAAAAACAGGAGATGGCATGAGATAATAGAGCCAGTGCAAGCATGATGTGCCAAATGGTCTCCTTCTGCACCATTAATTCTGCCAGCCTGTTGAGCCTGCTCTGCCATTTGTTACGATCATGGCTGATCTTGAGTTTCAATTTCACTTTACTGACCATTCCCCACATCCTTCGACCCCATGAGACCAAAAATCTGTCCATCTCAGTCTTAAAATATATTTAACAATGGAGCTTCCACAATCATCTGGAGTAGAGCTATCCATTGACTCACAACTCTTTACATGAAGTTGTTGCTCTTCACCTTGGTCCCAATACAAATACTGTCCGCTCCTGAAATTGTAAATGGAGTTTGTGCACTTGTCAGCTATGATATAATTAAGCGATGGAGTATGTTCGATGGGATGGATGGCCCACACTTCCTGTTTTTCATATTAAAAAAACCCTTGAACCAACCTGAGTGTCTCACACAGCGAACCAGATTGCCCAAACCGACCGAATACACTGTGTAACTGAGGGTGGTAATAGAAGGCTGTTAGTGTGACAGGAGGCTGGAAACCTCGAACCTTTAAAAGTTACTTGGATGAGCACTTGAAATGTCATAACATTCAAGGTTATGTACAAAGTGCTGGAAAGTGGTATTAATATCGATTGAGAAGTAGCAATGGTCAGTACAGACTCAATGGGCCGAAGAGCCTCTTCTACACTTTATAATTTTGTATTCTGAAAGTAATGAGAAAATCTTTTTCTGAAAATAAACATGACCTGGAAAAGTCTGTACCCCAAAGTTGTTATGCATTTCTAATGCAAAAGTTGAAAAAAAGCACCCCACTACAAACACCTAATCACAACATGAGAACAGTTTATTCACACAATTATGTTGGTATCGCAGGCGTAATGCATAAGGAACATACATCAATTGAAAGACAGAAAAGGGATGACTGGCTTATTTTGAATATCTACATATGTCAGTACAATGTTTAAATTACAAAACATCAGCAGTAAAATTACACCGTAAAAATAAACTGCAGTTTCAAATTTCATGACCATCCAATTTATGTCTACATTCTTAAGCATGAAGTGCAGAAATATAAAAATATAAACAGTAAAACAAATAAAACCTCGCTTCACAAGAAGGTAATCATCTTCAGCTCCACGGATGACAATGTATTTTTCTTCACATCTTTTACAGTTCTCGTCTTCAGAAGGTGCAATTCATGCATTTGACAACTTTGTTGCCATAATCAATGCAGTCTGGACCTATACATTCGCAGCACGCATTATGAAACCATCTGTATTTCGAAGCACCCATAGATTCGCATGAATTCTTACACTGATGGATAGACATGCAGTCATCAAAGTAGACCACTGTGCAGTGAGGCTCTGTAATTAATTATTAAAAATATTTTAAGAACACATGATCAATTTACATAACGCCCAAGGGCACTTCTGTCAAACAAATCTGACAACAAGCCACTAAG
The DNA here is from genome assembly GCF_021869965.1 of Rhincodon typus. Classification (NCBI taxonomy): domain Eukaryota; kingdom Metazoa; phylum Chordata; class Chondrichthyes; order Orectolobiformes; family Rhincodontidae; genus Rhincodon; species Rhincodon typus. Next base: position 107,537,912 of record NC_063335.1, on the reverse strand, counting down.
GAATTAACAGGTCAACGGCCAAAAGTGTGCTCAAATCAGCAGGTTTTAAGGAGCATCTTACAGGAGAGATTTAGGGATGGAGGAGAACATATTAGAATTAGGGCAGATGATGCTGGAATTGGAGAAGGTCAGAGATCTTGTAGAGTGCAAGTTTGGAGGATTTTACACAGAAAGGAAGCCATGGAGGGAGTTGAGAACAAGAATGGTGTTTATCAAACTGTGGTGCTTCCTACCAGGTGCCAGTAAGGGTCAGTGAGCACAGGGTAATGGGCAAACGAGGCATGGAGCAAGTTAGGATACAGGCATCAGAGTTTTGGATGAGCACAATCTAAAGGAGGGTGCAAGGTATTAATCAGGATGGAGGGACTTTGCATGGTCAAGACGAGAATGAAGATGGGGTTTGGTGGGGGTTTCAGTGGTAGATGAGTTGAGGCAGGTAGAGATAGACAATGCTACAGAGGTGGCAGTAGGTGGAAAATGTGTGTGGTTGGTAGCCCACTTCGAGTTAAAATATAACACTAAGGTTGTGAACAACCTTCTTTAGCCTCAAATAGGTGCCAGGAAAGGCATAATGTCAGTTGCTAGATATCGCGATTGTGGCTGATATCAGAAGTAATAACTTTGGTCTTTGCAATATTTATTTGGAGGAAATTTCTGGTCATTCAATACTAGATACTGAACAAGCCAGAGGGAGTGAATGCACTGAACAGATGATAAGGATACCAATCTGGGCTCCAGTGTACATCTGACATTATGTTTTCAAGCAATGTCACCAAGATTCTGTACGCAGATACCTTTTATTGTCAAACAAAAAAATGCTTCCACTAACGATAGGAAAAAGAAGCCATTCGGTAAATTATTCGTTCAGAGGGCCAGCATAGGCAGGTCCGAATGGCCTCCTTCTCAGTTCTTACGTGATTCAACACGTATTTATGTTATAAATTATTCATAAAAATCTCTAAGAGTATGTTCTAAAACATTCCCAATTGGTCATTATTGGCCTGGGGCAACACAGTGGTTAGCACTGCTGCCTCACAGCACCAGGGACCTGGGTTCGATTCCACCCTCTGGTGACTATCTGTATGGAGTTTGCACGTTCTCCCTGTGTCTGTGTGGGTTTCCTCCCATAGTCCAAAGATGTGCAGGCTAGGTGGATTGAATGTGAGAAATTGCCCTGTAGTGTCCAGGAATGTGCAGGCTAGGTGGATTAGCCATGGGAAATGCAGGGTTACAGGGACAGGGTGGCAGGCTGGATCTGGGTGAGATGCTCTTTGGAGGGTCAGTGCAGACTTGATGGGCTGAATGGCCTCTCTGCACTGTATTAAAATTCAACTTTTCAACCTTGAGCATGTTGCACTCTGCAACACACTTGCAATCCTCATGTTTTTTACTATTATACATTCAACATCAAGCGTGTAGCCTGAGGGTTTCTACAAAATGACCAGGCTGTGGCCTTTTGCCAGTGCAGTTTTGTGGCAGCTGCCTCAGGCTTTAGTGCAAACATAACACAGCACCAAATCAAGTACATCAGAACGATATACAAACTCAAATGGAGTCATAAGAATTAGATCAGAGTAAGGAAAAGCTGGGTCCTTTACTTTAAAGATAAATAAATAGATTATTATGGAAAGTTTTATGACTGGAAATAAAGCAAGTTATATAAGTATGAAGAATACTCCAAAATACAGTCCCTTAAATCAGGCTCACATTTCTGCTTCTAATCATCAAATGTTTCCCGCAAGAATGAACTACCAACAGCATCCGCTCCCCCTGTAAAATGAGTACCAAGTATGGATCTAAAACCATTACCAGGATTTAAAAGTACCAAGAATAAATTTCAAAATATCGACCAAGAAACTACAGGTGAAACTTCTGTTTGTGAGATATTATTTCACATTTTTGGAAGTGTTATGGAGCAGGGAAGTATAAACTAAATGGCAGAATTCTAGCCCATAGACTGTATGCTGAGCAGCAAATTTCAAAAGTAATTCAGTATATCAAGAACTTTGAAACATTTCATGTTTATATCAAGCCTTAGGTCATATAAAATATGTTTCTCTTCTTTCATTAAATTCGTAAATTTATATCGGTTCAAAAGCAAGCTTGTTTTGATGGTGTTTTTCTCATAGAGTCAGTGCCATAAGTTAATTGCAGCAGTGCATGACCATACCTCCCTGTTGTGCAGAGATATACATTTTCGATTACAAAACCCTTACTGCAGCGTTAGCTTCTCCCCAAATAAAAACTAACATATTAAACAAAACAGTGCTGGAGCCCTACATGGTAATTAAGCAGCAGGTAATTATCCTCAGGAGGACAGACTGTTACAGATAACAGTACTGTAACAACCATGGTTTCAATTACTCATGTAAAATTGGATATCAACTTAAACAACCTGTCCATGGAATCTTTTCTGTTTACTGAAGTTGGAGGACAGAGGTCATTCTCTGAAGTTGTGGAATTCAATTTTGAGTTTTGTAGGCTGTAAAATGCCTAAGCAGAAAATGATGTGTTGCTCCTCCAGTTTGCATTGAGCTTTATTGGAACACTGCAGCAGGAAATAATAGCATGGGAGCAAGATGGTTTACTGAGATGGCAAATAACTGGAATGTCAGGGTCATTCCTATGGCCTGAGCAGAGGTGTTCTGCAATGCGGGATCCAGTCTCACCAACATGAAGGAGGCCGCATTGTGAGCAGCAAATACAGTCGATTCTGTTTATCACTGGCACAGTGACAGCCATGTTTACCATCTCCAGCAGCAAATCACCCAGACACCCTCGACCCACCTTCAACAGCACCTTCCAAACCCACAATCTCTACCATCAACAAGGACAAGGGTAGCAGCTGTATGGGAACACCATCACCTGCAGGTTCCCCTCCAAGCTACACATCGTCCTGACTTGGAACAATATCCCCATTCTTTTAGTGTCATTAGGTCAAATTTCTTGAATTCCCTTCCCAATAGTACAGTGGGTGCTTCTACACAGCAAGGACTGCAGTGTTTCAGGAATGCAGCTCACCATCTTCCCCACGGCATTTGGAAGTGATGAGTAAATGAGGGCCTTGAGATCCCTTCCTGTCCATAACCCAGCAACATGAGGTTAATCTATTCAAATTCTTGGCCTATGGGCACCTCATTAAGGCTTTCATCCTTGGTTGCCCTTGAGAAGGTGGTGGTGAGCTGCCATCTTGAGCCTTTCAATCTCTGCAGTGAAGATTCTCCCACAATTTTGGACAGGATGTTATACAGTCAACAACATTTACAGCACCGAAAAAGGCACTTCGCTTCATCAAGTCCATGCTGGTCAAAAGCAACCACTCTCATCCCAATTTCCAGCATTGGTCCATAACCTTATATGCCTTGGCATCCTAAGTGCACACTTAAATACTTTTGAAATGTTATGAAGTTTTCTGCCTCCATAACTCTTACAGATTGTGTGTTGCAGATTCCCACCACCCTCTAGGTGAATCAGATTTTCCTCACATTTCCTTCTGTCCCTTATCTTAAATCTATGTCAACTGCTCACTGATTCCTTCGCCAAGGGGAAACGTTTCTTCCTGTTAATCCTCCTAATCTATTGTTTAAATTCTTTTCTACTTCCTTTATATTCCTCAAGGACATGGTCTGATTTTAGTTTTCTAATCCTTACATATGCCTCTTTTTTCCTTTTTGACTAAACTTTCAATATCTCTTGTCATCAAGCACTCCTGGATCTTGCCATCCTTGTTTCATCCTCACAGGAACATGCTGATCCTGAACTCTGATCAACTGGCCCTAAAAAGATTCCCCATGTCAGATATGGATTCACCCTCAAACAGCCACCGGCAATCTACTTTGTCCAGTTCCTGCCTCATATTGTTGCAATTAACCTTCCCCTAGTTTAGCACTTTCACCTGAGGACCAGTCTTATCTTCATCCACAACTATCTTAAAACTTACAGAATTATGATCACTGTTCCCAAAGTGCTCCCCCACTGAAACGACGATCACCTAGCCGGGCTCATTCCCCAGTACAAGGTCCAGTATGGCCCCTTTCCTTGTTGGACTAGCCTCACATTGTTTCAAGAAACCATTCTGGATGCACCTAACAAATTCTAAGCCCCTGGAACTAAGGGAGTCCCAGTCAATATTGGGGAAATTAAAATCACCAACTACAACAACCTTGTTATTTTTACATCTTTCCATGATCTACTTACATATGTGGTCCTCTATCTCCTGCTGGCTATTAGGAGGCCCATAGTATGACTCCATCATAATGACTGCACCTTTCTTATTCCTGAGTTCTATCCATATGGCCTCTTGGATGAGCCCTCCAAGGTGTCCTCTCTTAATGCAGTTGTGACATTCTCCTTAGGCAGTAATGCAACTCCCCTATTCCTTTTACATCCCCCTCTATCTCACCTGCAACATTTAAACCTTGGAATGTTGAGCTGCAAATCCTGTCCTTCTCTCAACCAAGTTTCTACAATGGCAATAACATTGTAGTCCCAGATTCTAAGGTCATCTGCCTCACTTATTATAATCTTTGCATTAAAATAAATGCACTTCAGATCGCCAGTCCCACCCTGTTCGTTAATCTGGCTCTGCCTATTCTTCCTATTAGACTTACTTAATTTAACCTCTGCCTTCTCCTCAATCACTCCACACGCTGACCTACTGCTCTGGTTCTCAACCCCCTATCACATTAGTTTAAACTCTCCCGAGTGTCACTAGCAAACCTCCCTGCAAGGCTATTTGTGCCCCTCCAGGGTAGCTGCACCCATCCTTTTTGTACAGGTCCCTCCTGCCCTGGAACAGATCTCAATGATCCACATATCTGAAGCCCTCCCTCATACACCAGCTCTTTCAACTGTATTATCTTCCTATTTCTGGTCTCACTAGCATTAAAACCAATAAAAAATTTTACAAATCTCAAATACTTTAAGTGCAAATTGGTTCAGTGCTGGAAAATACATTTAAAAATGCTACAATAGTCATGCAATACTTAAAACTCCTCAGGTTCCTGCCCCTGTGGATAGACCTATAACTAATCTTCATTATACAATGTAAACTGCTTACTCCATATATAATGTGGTGGGACAAAATCTATAATTGCAACAGAACTCAAGTGGGTTTGAAAGAAACTGTTGTTTGCCAGCTATTTAGTGTTACTGGAATTCTGAAGCACTTTGTGGGCTCAACTCATTAAAAAGATTATTTTCATATTTAGCTCAATACAGAACAGAATCAAATGGTAAGATGCTTACCTTTCTCATTCTCCAGTTGCACATGTGGACTTTCTTCAGGCAGTGACACATTCTGGAGTGGAGACATGTCAAAGCTTTCCAAAAATGAGACTAGGTTTTCATGATAGGTGAGCTCCTCAGAGACAGGGAACGACACAATGTTCCAGTGGAGGTGAGTTTCTCCCTCTGTCAGAGCACGGAACAGAGATGGAATGGGTTCATGAAGCTCTTCCACTGTACTCTTTGAGGTGGGTGGTGTATCGCTGTAGTTTCTGGGATTACACATTCCTAGGTTTTAAAAAAGAACATTAGTATCTCACTGCCCTTCTATCAGATTTCAGATCCCCAGGTTGTGATTGGGTTCTGTTGTGGAGACTGTTCACAAGTCGATTCATACACAATACAGGACAATACAAAGGAGCCATTTCTAAATGCAGGAAATGTTTGTATGTCAGGTCATTAAAATTACACTTCTGTATGAGATCACATTCAGAAGTATGAGCATTCTTAAGGCAGATATTCGTAAATCAGGGAACCACTACATTGGCATTCATCGACCAGTCTTCATTCTGGGTCAATGCAACAAGTCTTACAACTATATATTTCTGAACCAGGTTTATTTAATATACTAATTATGACCTTATTCAAGAATCATAAAATGGTTGCAGGATAGAAGAGGACCATTTGGTCCTTTCTGTCCTTGCCAGCTCTCTCTGAGATCTAGTCAGCTAATTCTACTCTACTCTCCTTCCTGCATAATTCTGAAAATAGTAGTGTTTAACTGACTTCGACAAGTGAAGCCAGTACATTGCATCTTTTTATTTTATTTGAGGCTATCTCGTAGGAGGAGGAGTAGGCCATGTTAATAGTATGTGAATTGTATTATTAAGGTTAAACATGTAGAAGTGGAGGGCATTGATTAATTAAGTGATAGAACACAAACATTAAGAAAGGCTTTTGAGTTCTTGCAGCACGGTCGTAGCATTTCTCATTCTGAACCAGTGGCTTTGGGTTCAAGTCCAACTTTTTGGATCTTATTGGTCATGGAAAGTACATTTATGACATAGCTGAATAGGACAATGGTCAGCTTGTAAATCTGCAGGTGGGTGAAGGATGGACTTTTGTAATGTTGTATTCTGTTAATAAACCCAGAATTAACTAAAGGATTGGCATTTGGTTCCCTTCATCACTGACTGGGCTTCCAGAGTCTTGTGTGACCATTCATTCCACTGAGCTAGTGGGTCATTCAATGAGATCCACCAGCCAAAGAACTATAATCCTTAATAACCTCAGCTTGTAAAAATCTACTGACCTCAGCTTAGAAGTTAGTAACTGAGTTGGCACCTCTTACTTTTTGTGGGCGAATGGCTTGGATCCCATTTTGATCACACTATGCCCTTTCATCTAGACTGCCCCATCTAAATCCTCCTACAGACTGGGCTTCCAGGAGGATTGGAAGTTCCTCTCTGTCGTCATGCCCATATCCTTGCGTATACTATCTCCAGTGTCTCATACCTCCTCTCGCATTACCTCCTGCTCCACCTCCCTCTAGATTACCCTTGGTTGGATTGGAATCAGCACCAGATTTTTCAGGCACTACATTTTGTACATATTTAAAGATTTTATTTTATTCATTCACAGGATGAGGGCATTGCTACTGTGCATCCCAGAAGGTAGGTAAGGGTGAACCACATTGCAATTGGGCTGGAGTCACATATAGTCCAGATCAGGAAAGGATGGCACTTTCCTACCCCAAATGAAATTAGTGATTTTCCTGACAATCATCATTGTTAGACTCTTAATTCCAGATTTTTAAATTGAATTCAAATTCCAACATCTGTCATGGTGGATTCTAACCCACATCCCCAGAACATTATCTACATCTGAGGATTAACAGTCCAGCGATAATACCACTAGGCCATCACCCCCTGCCCCGCAGCGGAGACAACTATGTAGAAGGAACATAAGACTTAGAAGCAAGAGTAGGACCTTTGACCTGCATCACCATGAACTGAATCAGGGCTAAACTGATTGTGGTCTGACCTCCACTTTCCTGTCTTCCCCCATAATCCTCAACTGTCTAATGAGCAACAAATTGCAAAGTCCCTCCATTTACAAAAGTAACAAAAATTCCCAAATTGAATGAATTTACCAGGATATATTTAAATTTTCAATTTTGTTTGAAACAAAACACAGTTTTGACATTGGTTCAGAAATGCTATTGCAGCATGCACAGGATTATAAAAATGGATTTTGTACATTTTGGTTAATTATACCACTGAAATGGCTGACCTGACAAATCTAAAGGCTTAAATCAAATTGTAAATGTCAGCAGAACTCATTGTTTAAATTACAACTTTCAACTCTTTCCTTCGCGTCGGTTGTCTTACATAAACGATGCCGTTTTTGTATGAACATTCCTCAGGATAAAATGCATTGTTGCAATGTCACAGCCCAGACAGACCACGTGCAGTTACAAACACTTCAGTAATTCACAGAAAGATACCGAAAAATTGACTGCAGAGTTGTCTGTGTTCTGAAGTTTTACCAACAAGCTGTCACCAACTTTATGTCTACGATAGAGGAACACTTGAATTCAGCATTACCAGTTGGTCCTGTAAATACAGTTTTTACCTCCGTTAAGGTTGGGAACTTATCTTTACTCCCCAATTATTACTTGGTTAATGAAGTGATCCAGGAGATGTAACAGCTAAACCTATCGTCTTGTACGTGTTTCAGCTGACTGAGGCACAGCATGTGGCACTGGGAACTGGATGAGCAAAGGGATTTCATGGACTAATCTCGCTCTAAAGTGTAATTTTTGCACACACTTAGCAACTAAATAAAAAAAGGCTGATACTATTTAAAGGAGTAATTTTTTTTTTCCAGGTTTAAACAAGTTCTCTGTGCACATCTGTAACTAACTCATTAGCTAACTAGCTTAAGTGGTTTTCTTTTCAATGGACAGGAACCGTTTCAGTATCTGTGGAGTTGCAAATAATACTGAACATGGTGTAATCATCAGTGAACAACTCAACTTCTGACTTTATGATCATCATTGATGAAGCAGCTGAAGATGGTTGGGCTGAGGACACTACCTTGAAGATTGGAGTACTCTTGTGGCATAGTGGTCATGCCCCTACCTCTAAGCCAGGAGGCCTGGGTTCAAGTCCAAGCTGCTCCAGAGGTGCGTCATAACTTCTCAGAGCAGGTTGATTAAAAATACCTATCCTGAGGAATTCCTGCAAAGATGTACCGGGACTGAGATAATTCAGCTGGAAAATGCAGGCCTGGATATTGGACAGAAGCAGGAGAATGTCAGAGCTGTCACACAAACCAGAGTTGAATAGCTTGTCTAAACTCTTAAGTGAAGAATGGTTACATAAAATTCCTTCCACAGAGTCTCTACAGCACATAAAAATGCCCCTCGGCCCATCAAGACTGCGCATGTCAAAAACAATCAACTACGTATTCTAGGGATAGTAGGAACTGCAGATGCTGGAGAATCCGAGACAACAAGGTGCAGAGCTGGATGAACACAGCAGGCCAAGCAAACTGATGAAGAGTCACAGACTCAAAACGTTAACTCTGCCTTCTTCCCACAGATTCTGTCACACCTGCTGAGTTTTGCCAGCAATTTCTGTTTTTGCTTCAGATTTCCAGTATCCGCAGTTCTTTGTTTTATTTTAACTACACTAACCTTCATTTTCCAATACTTAACGATTGAAGAAGTGACGAGAATTTTAAAACATTAAGTTGCAAGACAAACCAAAAATGGCTTGTGTTCCTTAACAATCATGTTGTTTTGTAAATGTTTTACTGGCCTCATTTTATAAATAGCTTCCATTTCCAAGATTCTTTCTGTGATAAAATTTGAAAAAGCAGTTTGCATGACAAAGTGCCAATGAAGATCACAGGAGGCATTAACCAGTCACTGTTTCTTGGAGTACAATTTAACTGCACATTACAACCAAAACAAACTTATTGAACTAATTAATGCAATCAAAAAATGCTCAGTAAACTGTGGCTTCACACAGCTTAAATAGTTTGGCTAATTACCTCCCAAACAGGAACATAGTCAAAACCTTTACATGACTTGCCAACATGACAAAAATAATCATCCTAGAATCCTTACAGTGTGGAAACACTTCGGCCCAACAAGTCCACACTGACCCTCAGAGCAGCCCACCTAGTCCCATCCCCTACAACCCACCTAATCTGCACATCCCTGAACGCTATGGGCAATTTAGCATGGCCAATCCACTTAGCCTACACATCTTTGGACTGTGGGAAGAAACAGGAGCACCCCCACGCAGACACGGGGAGAATGTGCAAACTCCACACAGACAGTTGCCTGAGGGTGGAATTGAACCCGGGTCCCTGGCGCTGTGAGGCAGCAGTGCTAACCAGTGAGCTGAAAGCTTTTTTAAACACAGAACAGTGTAGGCCATTTGGTCCAAGAAACCATCCAATGACAGCATAGAATCCCCACAGTGTGGAAGCGGCCATTCAGCTCATTGAGACCACACCAACCCTTTGAAGAGCATCCCACCCAGACCCACACCGCCTACCCTCTCCCTATAGCCCTGCATTTCCCATGGCTAATCCACCTAACCTACAGATCCGTAGACACTATGGGCAATTTAGCATGGCCAATCCACCTACTCTGCACATCTTTGGACTGCGGGAGGAAACCGGAGCACCTGGAGGAAACCCCGCAGACATTGGGAGAATGTATAAACTCCGCACAGACAGTCACCCGAGGTTAGAATCAAACCCGGGTCCCTGGTGCTGTGAGGCAGCAGTGCTAACCACTTGGCCACCCCAAATCTAGCACAATCCCATCTTCCTTTACAGGACTACTCCCACATCCTTTAATTCCCTTAGAATTTTAGCTGCAATTGACCTCTGCCTTGACTGTAAATATTAATTCTTTAAGCCATTACTGTGAAAAATAATTAACCACATGCTGATATCAGAACTCATATAAGAACTCGGGCTAGTTTGCTCAACCCTAATCAAATGTTGCTACCAAAGGTAACAGTATGGTCCTCCTTTGAATACAGAACAAAAAGTAGACCCTCACAAAAGTGAGTACCTGATCATCAATTCAAATGAAATACTGGTTTTACTTAAATTAATTAAGTATTGATATTTTGCATAAAATATTTAAACTCAGCGCTGCTTGCCGAGATTGATAGCAAAATGTGTGTCACTAAGCATGACATCCAGGTCAAACTGAAGTAATTGATATATGAAGGAAATTTAAACACACTTCAAAATCCAGTGCTGTGAATGTCAAAATATATCTAAACAAGCTGCAGTTATTCCCATCTCAACATGACCCTGATTATAGTACATTGCATGTTTCTTATTCTGTTACAATTTCTGTGCACCAAACAGAGCTTTTAAACATTAATGTAACAAATTTGCAATCACTCCATGGGAAACAGAAGAGGCAACTCACCCACACAGTCACAGCACTCGTCCCACAGAGTCCCCAAGCAAAGCATGCATTCCTTGCAACACGAGCAGTTCCCATCAATAGGGCGGCATTGGCACAATTCCTGCAAGAAAAAAACAGAAATGCGTGTGATTTTACAACAGCCATGAATCCAAGAAACTATCAGATTAATTGCTTAGAGGTTTTGGAAACATCTGTAACTGAAACATTATGCTGCAAAGTACAAAATAAAAGAGAGTGCTGAGATCAGTACAGGGTCACTTCTGTTGGTGAGGGATTTCGACAGATTGATGTGCATTTGGAAATTACAAACATTTGGCCAATTGCAAGCTAACAAAAAAAAAATCAGGCCACTTTCTCATGTGTATTTAATTCTACATGGGATGTAGGTGTCACTGGCTGGGTCAACATTCACTGTCCATCCCTAACTGTATTCGAGATGGTGGTGGGCAGCTACTTTCTTGAACTGCCACAGTCTTGGGCTGGAGGGACACCGAAGTGCTGTATGGGAGGAAATTCCAGGATTTTGACCCAGCGACAGGGAAAGAATGGCAATGTATTCCCAAGTCAGGATGATGAGTGATTTGGAGTTGAACTTGCACACAGTTGGGATCCCATGCACCTGCTGTCAAGGGCAGAAGTCATGGCTTTGGGAGTTTGTCAAAGAAGCCTTAATGAATTACTGAACTGCATTTTAGATAAAGTACATGGTGCTGCTACTGTGTGTCGATGGGGTGCGGAGGAAATGGCGAAGGTCTGGAAATGGCGAAGGTCTGGGTTGTATGCATATGGAAGGAACTCCCTGCGGAAGTGGTGGTTGAGGCGCGTACATTAACAACATTTAAAAGGCATTTGGACAAATAAACAGGCCGATCAAACAGGACCATTGAGCTTCTTGAGTGTGGGGGAAGCACAAGGGAAATGATCCATTTGTACCCCTTGTAAGTGGGAAGTCAGAAGGTGATTACTTGCTACAGATTTCCTTGTCTGTGACTTGCTGTTGGAGCCACTGTATTTTTAAGGCTGATCCAGTTCATGGTAGACCCCATTATGTTGACAGTGGAGGATTCAGCAATGGTATTGTCATTGAATGTCAAGGGATGGCTGGTAGATCTTCACTTTTGATCATTTATAACTGGGATATGGCCATTGCTGGCTGGGACAGCATTTAATTCCCAACTTTAGCTGAATTGAGTCTTTGCATTTAAGAAGGGACAATAAATGTTGGTACAACCAGCAAAGCCCACATCCCCTGAACAAAAAAAATTGTCAAAGATTGTAGTGATCAGCCACACCATTCGTTAAAATATAAAGACTCATGATCATACTGTATTAATCATTCCCAGTTCTGAGGAAGGGTCACCTGACCCGAAACGTTAACTCTGTTTTTTAATTCCCAGATGCTGCCAGACCTGCTGAGCTTTTCCAGCAAATGCTGTTTTTGTTCCTGTAAAAATTGACATTGAGCTGAAAAGGAAAAATTGGCAAGAGCTGAGCAGTGACAGAGTTAGAAACGCAGGTCCCTTTAAGGCTCAAATGGATTACCTACTAGATTCAGAGCAGATGTTGCTCAATTGGACTGTTTAAGAGATGAATTCTTACTGTATAGGGTGATGGCTTTTGGACAGGAAAAGATGGAAACTAATAGAATCATACAGCATGGAGACAGGCTCTTTGGCCCAAGCAGGTCCATGCCAACCAAATGTCCATCCACTCTAACCCCATTTCCCTGCACTTGGCCCACAGCCTTCTAAATCTTTTCTATCCATGTATTCGTCCAATATGCCTTTTAAATGTTGTTAATGTACCCGCCTCAACCATTTCCACTAGCAATTCATTCCATATGCGTAGCACCCTCTGTGTAAAAAAGTTGCCCCTGAGTTTCCCATGTATTCTTTCCCCTCTTACTTTGAACTGATGGCCTCTAGTCCTTGGTTCCCCAACCGTGGGAAAAAGACTGAGTGCATTCACCCTATCCACGTTTCTCATGATCTTATGAACTTCTATAAGATCCCGCTTAGTCTCCTAAGCTCTAAAGTAAAAGGTCCTAACTTTGTCCAACCTCCCTATAACTCAGTCGCTTGAGTCCTGGCAACATCCTTGTAAATTTCTTCTGCACTCTTTCCAGTTTAATAACATCCTTCCTATAGCAAGGTGACCGAAACTGAAGACAATACTCCAAGTGTGGCCTCACCAACATCCTGTACAACTGCAACATAACTTCCCAACTTCAATACTCAGTGCCCGGACTGACGAAGGCCAGTGTGCCAAAAGCCTTCTTCATTGCCCTGTCTACCTGTGACTCCACTTTCAGAGTGCCATGCACCTGAACTCCAAGGTCCCTCTGTTCCACTACACTCCTCAAGGCCCTACCATTCACCATGAAACTCCTACCTTGATTTGACTTTCCAAAATGCAGCACCTCACACTCATCTAGATTAAACTCCATTTGCCATTTCTTGGCCCACTTCCCGAGCTGATTGGGATCCTGCTGCAATTTCTGATAACCTTCCTCACTCTCCATGATACCACTTAGTTTGATGTCGTCTGCAAACTTACTAATCATGCCTCGTACATTGTCATCCAAATCATTGATATAGATAACAAACAGGACGGACCCTAAGACACAGCACTAGTCATAGACCTCCAGTCTGACAAGCCTCCTTCCACTATTACTCTCTGCTTCCTACCATCAAGCTAATTGTGTATCCAATTTGCCAACTTTCCCTGGATTCCATGCGACCTAACCTTTCAGACTAGTCTACCATGTGGAACCTTATCAAAGGTTGAACTACATTATAGATTTACGAGAAAACCTTTGTAAATCTCAGGAATTTTTACATTTGAGTCGTCTCTGTGTGAAGTCCCATTCACTCACAGCGTCTATCGCTTGCCTCAACTTCACCTTTAGGGATGGCCTATAAATGATGTCCTAGTCAGCAACATGCACATTCACTTGAACAAAAATAAATACTGGTAATGCTTTCTGGTGATGGCAGAAAAAGAGAGGTTAATATATGGCTCTAGCCTATGGTCCTGAATAATGACGATGCCATGAATTTGATTCCTGTTCTGGTTGAGGTAGACGTAGGACATGTCCCTAACCCTGTCCTGAATATTGAAGGCAATGATAAAGTGCCATGCAAAAGTCGCTCAGGCTGTAGTATCAGCTGTCAATGAGCCAAAGATTTGTCTATTGGCAGGCCATGCCAATCAGCATCAATCTGACACCAGAGGTGTGGTCATAAAATTTATATACATGTTGTTATTAGTGTATCATATCCTCTTCTAAAAAGCAGCTTGTCCAGCTAAGAGCAGCAATTCCTCCTTACCCGACCAGATACTTCCAAGAGCAAACCACAACCCTGTTGACATATTATTTCACTGCAGCTTGAACAAACAGATCTTTCTTCAACCCATTTACACACATTTTAGTTGCCAACTCTAGATAACAATGAACTTTCAGACAAAGATTGCTTTGCCCAAAACAGATGTAAAATATTTAGCTAGATGAGAAGTGAGAAGTTTTTTTTCACGCACACACAGAAAACAGGAGCAAGAGTCGGCCATTTGGCCTTTTGAGCCCACTCTGCCATTCATCATGATCATGGCTGATCATCCAATACAAGCCTGTTCCCATTTTCCCACCCATATTCTTTGATTCCTTTAGCTCCAAGTGCTATATCCAATACCTTCTTGAAATCATACAATGTTTTGGCCTCAAATGCTTTCTGTGCAAATTCCACACGCTCACCGCTCTCTGGGTGAAGAAATTTCTCCTTACCTCAGTCCTAAATGGTTTACACTGTTTCTTTTGACTGTGATCCCTGGTCTGTATTCTGCCATTGGGAACATCTGTCTGTGTCTAACCAGTCTAGTCCTTTTAGAATTATGTACATTTCTACGAGAACCCCTTCCTCAACCTTCTGAGCTCCAGCCAACATAATCCGAACCGATTGAATCTCTCCTCATACATCAGTCCCACCATCCCAGGAATCAGTCTGGTAAACCTTTGCTGTATACCTTCTATAGCAAGGACATCCATCCTCAGATAAGGAGAGCTTAACTGCACACAATATTCCATGTGTAGTCTCACCAAGGTCCTATATAACTGCAGTAAGACATCTTTGCTCCTTTACTTAAATCTTCTCACTGTGCTAACATACCACTTGCCTTCTTTACATCCAGCTGCACACTTTCCTTACCTTCAGCGGCTGGTGCACAAAGACAAGATCTTGTTGCACAGATAATAGGCTGCCTTCCTGTTTTTGCTACCAAGGTCAATAACCTCACATTTGTCCACATCATAATGTGTCTGCCGTACATTTGCCCACTTACTCAGCTTGTCCAAATCACACTGAAGCATCTCTACATTTTCTTCACAGCTTACCCTTCCACCCAGCTTTGTGTCATTCGCACATGTTATTTAGATCCGGAATGCACTAACTGAAAGAGTAGCGGGCAGCAGAAATAAAAAGTTCCTATAAGCAGATTTCAGGCAATGCACTCCAGATTATCAACATGCTGTGTAAATCTTTCCCACATGTCTCCTCCGATGACTTCATTGCCTCTTGGCCTATTTACATAGTTATACCTTCAAAAAGTCAAGATAACATGGGAATATATATCTTTGGTTAATCTATAGGAAGCTTCATTTATGGACTCAGTCCAAGGCTGTAATCTAATCAAGATGTTCAGGAGACATCAGAAAACGCAGGCGTAAAGATCAAATGGTTTATGAATACATTTTGATTGTGGATGTAATGAAAAATAATGGATATCCAACATACATATTTCAGAAATTGAAATCAATTGCAGCTTTTTGTTAATACTTTCTAGTTATGTTACTTTAATATGGCCTATATCATTATGATCACAATTGAGAGAACTCACCAGATCTAGCCTTCCCAAGTAAAATATTTGTAGTTCTAAGTTTTCTAAATGGTAACAATTTTTGTCAATGTTTTCTGTTTGACGATAAGTATTGTTGTAATAGAGTATGTAAGAAGTTATCATGTTTGCCTTAAATGCGAAAGATTCCCGGTTTGAAATCATACAGAAACAGCACTGTTGCCTTATTGGCATAGTGGCTCAGTGGTTAGCACTGCTGCCTCACAGCGCCAGGGATCCGGGTTCGATTCCATCCTCGGGCAACTGTCTGTGTGGAGTTTACACATTCTCCCTGTATTTCTGTGGGTTTCTGCCGGGTGCTCCAGTTTCCTTCCATAGTCTAAAGATGTGTGGATTTGGTGGATTATCCATGGGTTTGGGTGGGATGCGCTTTGGAGGGTCATTGTGCTCTCGATGGACCAAAGTGCCTGGTAGGGATTCTAAGAAGACTACTGCAAAACAACACAACTGAAAGCAGGCACAGAGTGGAATAAGAGGCTGCATTTTCAGGATGGCAACCTGTAACTAATGGAGTATTATAGGGATCAGTACTGATCACAACTATTTACAATATGTATTAATGCCTTGGATGAGGAAATTGAATGTACTGTTGCTAAGTTTGCGGAAGACTCAAAAATGGGTGGGAAGGCACATGGTGAGAATGAGTCTGTCGAGGGATCTAGACAGGTTAAGCAGTGTGCAAGCACATGGCAGCTAAAATATAATGTGGGAAAATGTGACGTTATGCACTTTGATCAAAAGAAGACGGGAGCTGAATATTATCTAAATGGTGAAAGCTACAGAAAGTTACAGCACAGTGGGGTTTTGGAGTCCCCGTGCATAAACCATAAAAAGCTAGCTTGTAAGTTAGGCAGGTAATAGGGAAGGCAAATGGAATGTTGGCTTTTATTTCAAAGGGAATGGGGTATAAAAAGACAGTGATTTTGCTAAAGCTATACAAGACACCAGTCAGACCCACAGGTGGAACACTGAGAACTGTTATGGGCCTCTTATCTGAGGAAAGATATAATAACATTGGAGGGAGTCCAGAGAATCCCAGCTATAGAGGGACTGTCTTATGAGGAGAGATTGAGTAGGTTAGGCCCGTACTCAATGGATTTTCGAAGAATAAGAGGCAGCCTTATTGATACATGAAAGATTCTTATGTGACATATGTGGAATGGTTGTCTCTCATTGTGGGAGAGTCTAGGAACAGAAAGCAATCTCAGAATAAGGGGTCACACATTTAAAACAGAGATGAGGAGGAATTTCTTCTCTCAGAGGGTGATGAATCTCTGAAACTCCTTACTACAGAGAGGTGTCGAGGCTGGGTCGTTAAGAATATTTAAGACTGAGATAGACTTTTTTTAATCAGTAAAGGAATTGAAAGTTGTGGAGCAAAGGCAGGAAACTGGCCTTGAGGATTATCAGGATAAACACAAAACAACTGCAGATGCTGGGAATCCTCAATAAAAAACAGAATACTGGAAAAGCACAGCAGGTCTGGCAGCATCTGTAGAAAGAAAAGAGTTACTGTTTCGAGCCCAATGACCCTTCTTCAGAACATTTTGCTCTCATGAAGGATCACTGGACTCGAAATATTAACTCTTTTTTTCTCTACAGGTGCTGCCAGACCTGCTGAGTTTCTCCAGCATTCTCTGTTTTTGTTGAGGATTATCAGATCGGTCACGATCCTATTGGATGGTGTAGGAGACCCAATGGGCTGAACTGCCTACTTCCGCTCTTAAGTCTTATGGTCTTCAAAGAATTAAATATGGCAAGATGTCAAATATTCAAACACTTACTGGGAACCAGTGGAAGTCAGTGGAGTGGACTTAAGCATGTTATTTTATATTCTCCTCAACAAAAGATTAGGACTTTAAAACCAAAAGGTTGAAACTATGCAACACTTCCAGCTGGACGCCAACATCAGGCAAAAAGAATTGACTGTAATAAAACATCTTCATAGATTAAAAAGCCTTCAAATATCAGTGTCCAGATTCTCAAGCGTAAATGGTTACTTGGGTGAAGGACTGGAACATGGCCCTTGCCTGTGGAATTGTAGTCTAGGCTTCAGGAAAGGAAGACAATAAGGATGGAGGGAAAAACAACAGGCGTTTTGCAACACACTCTGTATTTGGCTCAGAGCGGTGATTTCAATTAACCTCTCACTCTTTGGGATTTCAGGACATTCCAAAATTTCTAACAGCAGCACAGTCTGTCAGATTTATGGAGAAGGGGGTTGAGAGAGAAAGAAAAAAAATAATTGGCTGCATCTCTTGGAGAAGTTGTCCCTGCAGCACTTGAACAGATGTGCACTGGCATGTACTAATGCAACAAGCTTGTGCTTTTAATCAAAAACAGAAAGAATCTATGAGAGCTCTATCTGTGTTGAGGAATGCAGTAGGAATAGAGAAGCTGCTCTGTACAGCAATGCCACAGGGAACAACAAAAGACAGCTTTTGTGCCAGTACTTTCATTACTAAGGCTGCAAGTCTTATACAATGGGTTTAATATAACACAGAATAAAGCAGCTGAGCACTACACTGAATAGAAAATGTTCATTTCATTACTTATTAGCAGCTTGTCCTGCTCCAGAAATTTTACAGTGGGAAATAGATCTGCACTCATGCAAATGATGTGAGTTAATGCTGGTGCTGAGTTCAATTTCATGTAATTCTACAGCTTCAGGTGTGTAGGGCCAATCTTACCCTTGACAGTGGGGACTATGGTCATGCATCAGTCAGCACCCCATATCCCACTGGTTTTACTTTTTACTGACTTCAATGAAAAGGTAAACCGGGGCAGGGTTCATAACGGATGCAATCCATGTTCAAGCAACTACTGCCTCTCTCCCACTCCATTTAAGGAGTTAAATCAAATTGAACTAAAAACCTCAATGTCTTTCTCACAGTCCTCCAGCATGACACTGCATTCCATTGCTTTGGCTGAATGTAGTTATTTGACGTTCATTAATCATACTTATTAAGTTACATTTTGTTTGCAATTTTCTGCATTTATTCTCAAGCGCTAAAGTTCATTATTCTGCTGCAGGGGCTTTAACACTTCTGAAAAAAATTAAGAAAATAGGCCAATGCCTGGCCTATTTCAGTCTTTGCTTTCAGACCAGCCTATAGTTTTCTTTGGTTCTGACTTTGCCCTGACCTAAACTGCTTCAGCCCAGAGTGTGAACAAATATTTGGTTGCCAAGCCATTTTCCACATGGAGGCAATGAAGTTATCTTGATCTTCTCCTCCAATCAATCTTCACAGAGATTTACACATCTCTGTGCACTAGATCTCTACTTGACATTGTTCACAGCAACAATTCAGCAAGACATGACTTAAGCATCTTACAATTATGAGGTTTATAAGATGATTATATTATGGGACTGTAGCTTTAAATATAGAGTATGAAAGCATGTCACCTTTCTCTCGTCTATCTGCCAGGAAGTCTGGGTTTGATTGTTAGATCAAATTAAGTCAAAGACTAAATTGGAGTAGGTTAGTCTTTGGAGTGGGTTCAGAACAGATTTACCAGGCACAGTTATAAGGAAAGGCTGGATAGGCTGGGACTTTTCTCACTGGAGTGTAGGAGGTTGAGGGGTGACCTTACAGATGTTTATAAAATCATGAGGGGCATTGATAATGTGAATAGCAAAGGTATTTTCCCTGGGGTGGGGTAGTTAAAAACTAGGGGGCATATTTTTAAGGTGAGAGGAGGAAGATTTAAAAGGGACCTGAGGGACAACTTTTCCATACAGAGGTGGTTCGCATGTGGAACAAACTGCCAGAGGAAGTGGTAGATGCAGGTACAGTTACAGCATTTAGAAGACATTTGGATAGGTACATGAGTAAGAAAGGTTTAGAAGGATACGGGCCAAATGCAGACAAATAGGACACACGGTTGGCATGGATGAGTTAGACCGAAAGATCTGTTTCCATGCTGTATGATGCCATGATCATTTAAGATGAAGGTGAAACGTACTATAAGCAATAGTACCATTAAACAGTCTCCAAGTCTCACAAAGTTGAAGATGTTGAAGGTATCCCATCTACCCTCAAGTTTCAGTAAGGACATGGACTTTGACAAAAAAAGTCGTGTCATAATCAACCATGATCTGCATTTTACAAATATGTGCCAGATCTTCTTAATAATCACTAACTTCTCTGAGTATCCTACTGAAATCCCCCATGGATTATTGTTCCTAAAACATTTCTCAGAATTGATGTTAAACTAACAAACCTGTAATCTCTAGTTACATTCTCTCTAATATTTCCTGCTGCTGTGCAGACTTTGAGGTCCATGTGTAGCATCAACTCCCAGAACCTGAAATCAACACGTCCACATGCCGACTGGAGTATGCAGACACTGTGTGGCTTCACAGTTTAGAGGGACAACGGTTCCCTGGATGTTCCTTTTACTTCTACTTTTGCTTGAATAAGGATGTCATAATCACAACTCTCCAATCTTCTGCTACTTTCCCAGAATCTTCAAGCCCCACTTTCTTCAGCAACCCAGGAGAAAGGTCATCCAGCTAGGTGAGTAACTGAATGCCTAAGCATGGCCAGCCTTTCCAGCAGCTTCTTCCTCACAATTTTCCACCTATCCTTGCCTTCTACTTTCTTTGCTTTTATCACTATTTTGTTAGTTTCCTCATGCTTAGTAAACAACACCTTAAACTACTCATTAAGCACTCAAACCTTACTCTGTGCCTCTAAGCACATATCACCTTCTTTGTCCCCAGCATGCCCTAATCCATCTCTTACCACCTGCTGTTTATTGACAGGCTTGTTGATTATTTTTTGGATGAACATTGTTAAGATGCTGGAGGAAGGTAGAAGACTGAGAAGACTCAGTTAGGAAGGTAACTTGTCTCTTTGGATATTTGGTATTCGAGAATAATCTAAACAGTAAGTGATTAAACACTGCATGACAGACTGCAAAGGCGACTCCTCTCTCTCGCCTTTAGACACTGGAGTTCATATGAAGGAGGCCTCCCCTGAGCTTAGGATCCAGGCTATGAAATGGAAATCTGGCTTCAGTTCTGATTTGGCAGGCAGTGCAATGTTACAAGAGCTGCCAACATTTAATTCAGACATCCGTGTTTCTGCGAGAAAACAAGAGCTTGCTCAGTTGCCCTTCAGTTCTGTCCAATCAAATCACATGTCACATCCATTGACAAAAGTTACCAAGGGTGTGACACATCACAAACAGGAACGGCAAGGTGACGGAGATTGTCAAACCAGGAACCTCATATGTCACGTGCAGTGTCTTTAAGCAACGTGTAATCCCTTGCTGCCCCAGTCACGCAACTTATACTCAAAGCCTCAGTCACGGAACGGAGATAGATCAGACAGCTCTTCAAATGTAAACCAATTCAGACCTTTGTTTAGACACTGTACAAAACAACAGCTGGTTGGCCATATTTAACAGCTGTAGCACAGTCTGATGAGTATTCCAACGCCAAATTAGATCAGAAAAGAGGGGAAAAACCCTGATAGCCCGGCAGAGTTAGTGAGGTGAAATTTCACGCAGGGGTCCCAGGTGTCTACTCCACAACCAGCCTTAGCAAGCCATCAGCTTCTGTACTTACGTCCAAGTTAGGGCAAGTTAGCGAGCATCTGGAACAAAAACAGAAGTTGCTGGAAGCTAAGCAGGTCTGGCAGCATTTGTGAAGAAAAAGTCAGAGTTAACGTTTCGGGTCTGGTGACCCTTCGTCAGAAATATTAACTCTGATTTTTCCTTCACAGATGCTGCCAGACCTGCTAAGCTTCCAGCAACTTCTGTTTTTGCTCCTGATTTACAGCATCCACAGTTCCTTCAGTTTTTATTTAGCAAGTATCTCATTTTATAGGTATGCATTGCAAAATCAACAGTCCAATCAAGCTTCTTCACTGCTGTGCTTCTTATTTCGATGAAACATTTTTCTGTGATCAACTAACAAAACTCATCAGGATATGATGTCTTTCTAAGAAAGACTTTAGGTCAAGATTTCACACAGTTTACATGCATAATATCCAGTCTACACATAAAAACACCCAAAGGTTGGATACCAATCTTAAATTCTCCTCTTAATCTTATTTAT
Organism: Rhincodon typus; assembly: GCF_021869965.1. NCBI lineage: Eukaryota > Metazoa > Chordata > Chondrichthyes > Orectolobiformes > Rhincodontidae > Rhincodon > Rhincodon typus. The sequence continues at coordinate 107,516,244 of NC_063335.1, read as the reverse complement.
AACTATTATCTCAAATTTTACAGAACCTCCCTTTTGAAAATTATTTACATGCATCATAAAGATACCTGAGAGTTTCCCTCTGTGGTACCAGTCCAACATTGCTGGATCTTTCAGTTGAATACAGTTTACTTTTTGTAAGTCAGGTCTAACTAAGAGATACCTTTAGTGCAGCATTTACTCCATAGACATATTTAATTTCTACAGCTTTCTCTCTCCATCACCTGCCCAACACTTCTTTTTGAAATTCTTGCCCTTGTAATAATGTAGCTTTTATATCAATCAATTTACATTTTCAGCATTACATTACCCACCAAGGGAGAATCCACTCGAACATCTTGAGCTCCAAATCGGAATTCAAAACCATGAGTCACCAGTCTCACTTTAGCCCTGTAGGTCCCATCTAGGAGTCTCTTTCTCCAACATATCTATCTGCGTGATAATGCTGACTGTCTCCCATCTAGTACTACAGGGTAGACTCCAAATTCCTTCCACCTATCCCCCTCTTTTTGTTAGGAATCTCTCGCTACTTTATCTTCTAATTTTTGGCCATCACATAAACTCCCAATCATAGCAGATTCTTCATAACAGTCAAATACAGGAGTATGAGAGATACAAGATGACTCATCACCTTATATTAATTGCTCAGATTCTGCAGATTTGTAATTAATTTCCATAATCTGAGATGAATAGGCCTTTAGTTGTTTGACTACACAAGAAACAAGACGAGTACTAGACCATAAGACCATTGAGTGTGGTCTGTCGATCAATAATGATTATGACTGATCTTGGGTTTTTTACTCCACTTTCCCATCCTCTCCCCATTTTCCTGGATTCTCTAAAACCAAAAATTTGTCTGTCGTGAATCTAGTTCCATGTTTTCTTTTCTTCAATTCTCCCACTCGCTGCTTCTACTCCTGAATCCTTGCTGTGTGAGATCTCTGGAGATGAGCGAATGTAGGCAGGAGAAGCAGTTCAACAGACATTTTAAAAAGAATTGTTATGAATTTATAACAGGCCCACCTCATCAATTCGGAACACGCACTTCCATAAGCCTGAAGCTTGGGTTTCAGATCGGATCCGCATCTTGAGCGGGAATGCAAGTTCAAGAGAGGAAAGTGCCGAGACGATGAGTCAAGGAATGGGAGGTTTGTCCCAGGGAGGGAGTGGGGCCATAAGACAGAGGATTGTTAGGGAGAGGCTGGGGGTCCAAGAGTCAGGAAGGAGAAAACTCTGCAGTGACTATGAATGTCAGGGCGTGGGATTTTCAGAAGCAGCGTGAAGTCAGTAGCTTTTGCTGTTAAGGAAGGTCCTGCAGAACGTAACTACAGCTTTTACGTTGATTTTAATAGGAAATGTGATTCACTTAAAGATGTTTCACTCAGCTGCGATTTTGAAGAGCACAACCATCAACTTAAATAAGCACTTAGCACTAGTTTTTCAACAGTTTGATTAGAAATGACAGTTTAAGTAAATTGTAGATCCACAGACTTTAAAAAAAAAATTACTTTCTCATATTTTATATCTAGTTTCATTTGTGCCTTTTTTTTGGAAGGCTTGCTCAGCTCACCAGAGCTACATGAGGACTACTCAAATGGCATATTACAGGTATTCAACAGAATCAACTGGCTTTTCTGTGACCTCATGCATTGTTATCCCCAGACCAAAATGGGGAGGGCTTACATACTTCCTGATCTTACTTCAATCTTTACTACCAAAATAATCAATGTTGCATTTTAACCAACCTGTTCTACCCCCCCCGTCGAGGTGATCACTATTTAACAGGGCTCACTTAAATTAATCTGCAATTAATAAAGACTCATTTCACTACTAAAGCTTCTTGCGACTAGTTGGATACCCTCAAGCTAATTGTTATCATCTTCAACTTCCAAATTCTGTCAGAAAAGTCTGCTGTTCTGCTTTGGGCACAATGTTATGTTGAGTCACATTTGAAATACCTGTTAATTGTTCCCTGGGCATTCCTGGAGTTCATTATTTTATTATTGCTAATTCACTTTCCAGAAAAATGCCTTCAACCTCATCCAATCCGTCTGTAACTGTTCTGTTGTGCTGACCCTGCTCCTCATACCTGAATGATCTTGATAATGTGCAATCATTGGGTTCTCCATCTTTTGTGGCACTGCAGCATGTCCCAGTAGTGCAGTCAAGACTGCTGAAAATTACTGCTTCCTCAGGATTTCGATTCAAAGCAGCAAATATAGGTGGAGGGACAGGTAGTGTTGAGGAGGCAGGGAGGTTGCAGAAGGACTTGGACAGGCTAGGAGAGTGAGCGAAGAAGTGGTGGATGGAATACAATGTGGGAAAGTGTGAGGTAATGCACTTTGGTAGGAAAAATAGAGGCTATTTTCTAAATGGGCAAAAGGCTTTGGAAATCTGAAGCACAAGGGGACTTGGGAGTCCTAATTCAGGATTCTTTTATAATTAACAGGTTCAGTTGGCAGTTAGAAAGGCAAATGCAATGTTAGCATTTATTTTGAGAGGGCTAGAATGCAAAAGCAGCGATGCGCTGCTGAGCCTGTATAAGGCACTGATCAGATTGCACTTGGAACATTGTGAGCAGTTTTGGGCCTGGTATCTCAGGAAGGATGTACGGGCCTTGGAGGGGGTCCAGAGGAGGTTTACAAGAATCATCCTGGGGAAGAAGAGCTGTTGATACAAGCGGTTGAGGACTCTGGGTCTGTACTCAATGGAGTTAAGAAGGATGAAAGTGGGGGTAAACTCATTTAAACTTACAGAACATTGAGAGGCCTGGACAGTGTGGACACGGAGAAGATGTTTCCAGTGGTAGGAGAGACTAGGACCCAAGGGCACTGCCTCAGAGTGAAGGGATCACCCTTTAGCACTGAGATGAGGAGGGATTTCTTCAGCCAGAGGGGGGTGAATCTGGAACTCATTGTTGCAGATGGCAATGGAGGCCAAGTCACTGAATATATTTAAGTCAGAGATAGATTCTTGATTAGTAAGGGGAGCAAGGTTTACAGAAAGAAGGCAGGAGAATGGGATTGTGAAACATAACAGCCACATTTGAATGGTGGAGCAGACTTGATTGGCTGAATGGCTTAATTCTGTTCCTATATCTTATGGTCTACATTTCATCCAACAGGGTATGTTGCTTTCTGAGAACTGAACACCAGTTAAGACCAGGAGCCGATCCCCAAGATGTGTGACATCTTAGCAAAATCCAGCAATTTAAATGTAGCTGGCGAAAAGGGAATTTTTCTGCAGTATTTTATACAGTCAGCTCAATTCCTCCCATTGTTTAAAATCTCCCACAGCGTGACCATGCCTCTTGGGCATCTAATAGATTAACCTTCTTGTAAATTTCATCCATGATGCTTAACTGTAGATCCAAACCTTCATCAGAGTCCAGCTGATAGCACCCTGCTCACCAAATATTTGATCTGACTTTAGGGACTGTGTCAAGACCACAACTTGATTTGTCTTGGTAAGGATGTGACCCACATCCACATATCCATAGAGTCATAGAGGTATACAGCATGGAAACAGGCTCTTCAGCCCAACTCATCCATGCTGATCAGGTTTCTAAATTGAACTAGTCCCATTAGCTTGTGTTTGGTCCATATCTCTCTAAACCTTTCCTATCCATGTACCTGTCCAAATATGTTTGAAATGTTTTAATTGTACCAGCCTCTACCACTTCCTCTGGCAGCTTGTTCCATACATGCACCACCCTCTGTGTGAAAACATTGTCCCTCAGATCCTTTTTAATCTTCCCCCTCTCACCTTAAACCTATGCCCCCTAGTTTTGGACTCCCCTACCCTGGGGAAAAGCCCTTGCCTATTCATCCTAACTATGCCTCTCATGACTTTTATTAACCTCTATATGGTCACCCCTCACCCTCCTACGCCCCAGGAAAAAAATTTCCTGCCTATCAGCCTCTCCTTATAATTCAAATGCTCAGGGCCTGGCAACATCCTTGCAAACTTTTTTTTGCATCTTTTCCAGTTTAATAACATCCTTCCTGTAGCAGGGCAACCAGAATTGTATGCAGTCGTCTAAACTTGCAACATTTTTGGCTTGCCATGGGGCTCATATTCAAAGAACATTAGTGGAAATTCATACCCTAAGAAGTTACACTTGCTTTCAGCCACTCTCCATATATGTAATTCCATTCACAATCTTCTGTCTGAAAACATTAGTAGTTTCCAAACCTCACCATTCAGCAACTATCCTCACTTCCTCTTACAGCCCCTTCCATGTCCCACAGGAAATCGCTGCCAGAGAGCGCTGCGATGGTACATCTCTTGTAAACAGTCGGGGAATCAAGGGTTACGGGGAAAGGGCAGGAAAGTGAACATGAGGAATGTTGGATCAGCCACAATCCTATTGAACAGAGGTGCAGGCTTGAGGGACCAAATGGCCTACTTCTGTTCCTATTTCTTATGGTCTTATAGCAGCGAATGTGGGAGAAATGCTGTGAAGAGGCGAGTGGCAGGAGTCAGCAAAGGGATGGGTGAAAGGTTGGGAAGTGAGGCTGCTAAGGTGATAAAGCAGATTTAAACCTTGCAAAAAGGAAGAGTGTAAGCTGTTGTAATGAACATTGACAATTGGATAATTTAACATTGAACTGGTTGCATTTGTGCGTTATCGCGTCTCAAAGTGTTTCACGTATTGTTGCTAAATTATGACTGTTGTTGTGTTCCAATTAAATCACTGTGGTATTTAGGAAATTACTGGTTTCCTTCTGTCTTGTGGTATTAATATTAATTGTGGATGTGATCAATAATAGACGATATTAATGATTCTTCTCATTTGTCCAGTTATAGGAAGGATATTATCAAGCTGGACAGGGTTCAGAAGAGATTTACCAGGATATTGACGGGAATGGAAGGCTTGAGTTATACCAAAAGGCTGGACAGGCTGGGACTTTTATCACTGGAGTGCAGGAGGTTGAGAGGTGACCTGAAAGAAGTTTATAAAATAGTTAGGGACATAGATAGAGTTAATGGTAGTTGTCTTTTCCCTAGGATGGGGGATTTTAAGGCTAGGGGCACATTTTTAAGGTGAGAGGAGAGAGATTTATAAAAGACATGAAGGGCAAATTTTTTTGGTTTGTGTGTGGAATGAACTTCCTGAGGAAGTGGTGGATGTGGGTACAATTACAACATGTAGAAGACATTTCTATAAGTACATGAATAGGAAAGTTTTCGTGGGATATGAGCCAGGAGCAGGCAGGTGAGACTAGTTTAGTTTGGGATTATGTTCGGCATGGACTGGTTGGATCGAAGGGTCTGTTTCCATGCTGTATGACTCTATGAAAGTCCGAATAAGGGAGGTGAGAGTAACTGCCCCTTAAAATCACTTATATCCTGCAACCTTGTTACGTCATTTTCACTTTCCTGCATATCTTTGTGTCATCTGCAAATTTAGCCTTTGATCCCCTCTTCTGAGAACATAAGAAAGTTGAGGGCCCAGCACAGACCCCTTTGGGACCCCCTGCCACTTCCTGCTAATAAACTTAAGATAAATATATCCCTACTCTGTTTTCTGCCAGCCAGTCAATCTTCTATCCATTGTAGGATAGTAGTCCTACACTATGGGCTTCTACATTGCACAATATATTTTTTTTAAATGCGACCTTGTCAAATGCCTTCTGAAAGTCTGAATACGATATATTAACAAGGTCCTCTTTACCCACAACACATATTGTTCCTTTAAAGAATTCCAATAAATTGGGTTAAACATCATTTCCCTTTCACAAAAACATGCTGATTCCTCCTGATTATCTTGAGAATATTTCCCAATTGCCCAATTATATGATGATTGATCCTAACACCTTCCCCATGACAGACATCTAGCTAATGAACCTATTGTTTCCTTTATTCTGCCTTCTCCCTTCTTGGATAAAGGGGTTATATTTGCTACTTTCCACCCAGATCAAACAAATTTCAGAAAATTTACTGCAACCCATCCACTACAGCATTAGCAATCTCTTTTTAAGACATTACGTAGAAGTCCATGAGGACCAGAAATTTATCAACCTGTAGTTCCATCACTTTGCAGAAAATAGTGTTGTGGTGGTAATGTTACTGGAGAGCAATCCATAGTTTGTTGTTCTGGGGATCTGGGTTCAAATCCCACCATAGGTGACGGTAAAATTTGAATTCAATAAAAATCTGAAATTAAACATTAGATGAGTGCGACCTCATGTAAAGCCTGACGATAGTCGCCATAACCCATCTGGTTCCCTCATATCCTTTTTAGAAGCAAGTCTGCCATCTTTACTTGGCCTGGTCTATATGTGACTCCCAACCCACAGCAATGTGGTTACCTTTTAAATGCCCTCTGACAATAAATGCTGACTGCTATATGGTTTTACACCTCAAGCTAGCTTCCTCTCATGCTCTCATTTATCCCGAGTTCTGAAGAGGAATGTACTTCTTCTGTCACTACTTCCCATCTGTTTTGGTGAAGTTAGAGATCAATGATGGCTTGGATGCCCAGCGAATAAGACCCCCCTGTTTAACATCTTACCTAAAAGACAGCATGTACAGCAGTAAGGCACTTTCCCAGTGCTGCACTTGATTATCAGCTTTTGACTGTGTCACCAGAGAGCCTAGAACACAAACCAGCTTAAGCTGAAGGTGAATATAATTGTGATCCTACCTGTCACACTGATTTATGAGTTCACTTACCTGGATGAGGCACTTGCTAACATCACTTGCACACAAAGCCTTATTGCACGCACTGGTACTGGTGACCCAACAAGCAAAGAAGACTGTAGCAACAATGGGTACTACAGCGTATCTGGACTTCATGTTTCTCAGGTGAGGATCTTAATGCCTGAGACTGCCAAGCTGCACTGGGACGAAGCACAGGAAAGTTAATTTTTAAAAAAGGCAAAGAATTCAGTCATGTCTTTATTTCATAGAATCATTGAATCCCTACACTGTAGGAGCAGGCCATCAGTCCAGCAAGTCTGCACTGACCCTCCGAAGACCATCACCCCAGAACACCCCGACCCTATTCCCTGTAATCCTGCATTTCCCCTGGCTAATCCACCTAGCCTGCACATCCCCAGACACTAGGAGATAATTTAGCATGGCCAACCCACCTAAAGCTGCACATCTTTGGACTGTGGGAGGAAACCGGAGCACCCGGAGGAAACCAATTCAGACATGGGGAGAACATGCAAACTCCACACAGGCAGTTGCCCGAGGGTGGAATCAAAACCAGTCCCTGGTGCTGTGAGACAGCAATGTTAACCACTGAGCCACTGTGCCACGCTCGCTACAATTACAAAGAACTTTACTTGATACAGAAGTGAAATAAATACTGCATTGTCTTGAATTGCTCACAACTTAATTTGAATGCGTCCCGACTTCATGCACATCTGAATTATTCTATTTCAACAAATCATCCAAGTGAAACTTCTTGACAACGAAGTACAGTAAGTGACCCCAGAGTCCATTCCCTGCCCTAGAGACGCCATTATAAAGGCAGAGAAAGATAAACAGATTCCAGCTGTGCACTTTAAATCCCTACCATTGCTGGCTGGGATTGCCTAGTTCTTTGCCCTTGAGAAGGTGGTGGCGAGCCATTCTTGAACTGCTGCAGTCCAAGTGCTGTAATAGACCCACAGTGCTGTTCATGAGGGAATTCCAGAATTTTGGTCTTGAGACAGTGATGCAGTTTGGTGAGGGTGTAGTGTTAGGGTGAAAGTGCCTAACGGGTTCTTTAAGGTCTAATCTTTAAATGTGCTTTGATATAAAGCAAATTTATTTGCTTAATGTTCTTTCGACACATGCAAACATGTTGAACAAGCAAGTCTCACTGCCTTCTGCCTATCAGGGACTCCTGGGTGATGGCTGGCACTTGGAGCTCTATCTCAGTGACTCCCAGTCCAATGGTGAAAGTCCGCAGCCCCAGTCCGTGAACCCCAGGTACCCAATTGTCATGGATGTGTATACTTGCAGCCTAGCAATACACTGGGGGATCTGCAGGTGTTCGTATGGATCTGCTGCCCTGGCCTTTCTAAATGGTTGAACTTGTCATTTAGGAAGATGCTGTTGAAAGAACCTTGGTGAGCCTCTGCACTGTATCTTCCATAGAGTCTGCGCTGCTGCAACCAACAAGAGGGCGAAACGTACTTGACCTCATCCTTACCAATCTGCTGGCTGCAGATGCATCTATTCATCACAGTATCGGTAAGAGTGACCACCGCACAGTCCTTGTGTAGATAAAGTCCAGCCTTCATATTGAGAATACCCTGTGTTGTATTGTGTCGCACTACCATGTGTTAAATGGGACAGACTTCAAACAGATCTAGCAACTCAAGACTGGGCATCCATGTCATGCTGAGGATTATCAACAGTATAATTGTACTCCAGCACAATCTGCAACCTTATGGCCTGACAAATCCTCCACTCAACCACTACTATCAAGCCAGGAGATAAACCCTGGCTCAATGTAGAGTGCAGGAGGGCATGCCAGGAGCAGCACCAGACATACCTGAAGATGAGGTGTTAACCAGGTGAAGCTACAAAACAGGACTAATTGCATGCCAAACAACTACACGATCCCACAACCAACGGATCAGGTCTAAATTCCATTGTCCCGTCTTATCTCGTCGTGAAAGGTGTTGCACACATAAAGAACTCACTGGAGGTGAAAACTCCACAAATATTCCCATCCTCAACAATGGGAGATCCCGGTGGATAAAAAAGATAAGGATGAATTATTCAGAACAATCTTCAGCCAGAAGTGCTGAGTGGATGATCCAACTCAGCCTCCTCTAGTGGTCCCCAGCATCACAGATATCAGTTTTCAGCCAATTCGATTCACTCCACATGGGTATCAAGAAACGGTTGGAGACACTGGATACTGCAAAGGCTACTGGCCCTGACAACATTCCGGCAATAGTACTGAAGACTTGTGCTCCAGAATGTGCCACTCCCCTAGCCAAGCTGTTCCAGTACAGTTACAACACCGGCATCCAAATCTTTTCTGAAGAAGGGTTTAGGCCCGAAACGTCAGCTTTCCTGCTCCTCTGATGCTGCTTGGCCTGCTGTGTTCATCCAGCTCTACCCCTTGTTATCTCTGAATTCTAGAGGTTCTTGGCTGCATTTGACTGTGTATGGCAGCAACGAGCTCGAGCTTAACTGGAGATTTGAACCTGATGAGGTGGAGCTGAGGCTGCTGTGGGAGGTGTTTACAGACCCTTTGACACAAATTTTTAAATCTTCTCTTGCCATAGGAGGGGTGCAAGAGGATTAGAAGACAGCAGTGTGGCATCATCATTCACAAAAGGTGGTAGGGATAGACTAAGAAACTGCAGGCCAGTGAGTCCAATATCTACGGCAAGAAAACTATTGGAAAAGCCTCCTGAGGGACAGACTTATTCTCCACTTGGAGAAGTGAGAATTAATCTAGGATAATCAGCATGGCTTTGTCAGGGGGAGGTCATGTCTAACAAATTTGATTGAATTTTTTTTGAGGAGGTGACTTGTGTAAAGATGAGGCAGCACAGTCAATGGACATCAGTAAAGCTTGAAAGGCAGGCTGGTCAAAATGCTATGAGCCCATGGGATCCAGGCAATTTGGAAAATTGGGCTGAAATCTGGCTTACGGTCAGGAAGCAGAAAGTGATGGTCAAAGGGTGTTATTGTGACTGAAAGCCTATGTCCAGTGGCATACCACAGGGTTCGGTGCTGGGAACCTTGTTCTCTGTAGTGTACATTAATGATCTAGACATGAATGGTAGGTGGTATGCTCAGCAAGCTTGCAGCTGACATGAACATTGGTGTTGTGGTAAATAGTGCAGAGGAACGCCTTAGACTACAGGAAAATATTGACTGGCTAGTTAGGAGGGCTCTACAGTAGGAAATGGAATTTAATCCTGAAAAGAGGAAGGTGATGCATTTGGGAGGGTTAACAAGACAAGGGAATACACAATGAATGGTAGGACCCCAGGAAGAACACAGGATCAGAGGAACCTTGGTATGTCTCTCCATGGATCCTCGAAGGCAGCAGAAGATAAGGTGGTTAAGAAGGCATATGGGATACTTGCTTTTCTTAGTCAAGCATTTAACACAACACCAAGGAGGTTATGATGGAGTTGTACATAATGTAGTTAGGCCGCAACTAGAGTACTGGTGACCGCACTATAGACAGGATGATTTTTTAATATTCATTCATGGGATGAGGGCATCACTGGCTAGGCAGCATGTATTGCCCACCACTTATTGCTCCAGAAAGCAGTTAAGAGTCAACCACATTGCTGTGGTCCTGGAGTCACATGTAGGCCAGGTAAGTATGGCAGTTTCCTTCCCTAAAGGGCATTAGTGAACCAGCTGGGTTTTTCCAACAATGAACAATGCAGTCATAGTCATCATTAGACTCTTAATTCCAGATATTTATTTGGATTCAAATTCCACCATCTGCCACGGCAGGATTCAAACGTGGGTTCCCAGAACATTATCTGGGTCTCTGGATTAACAGTCCAGCGATAATACCACTAGGCCATCGCCTCCCCGGCACTGAATTGTACTGGAGGAAGTGCAGAAGAGATTCACCAGGATGTTGTCCAGCAATGAAAAAACTAGATAAGCTACAGCTGTTTTTCTTTGACCAGAGAAGGCTGTGAGTGACCTGACAGAGGTGTACGACATTCTGAGAGGTATAATACACAGTAGATGGGGGGAAGCATTTTTCGCCTAGTATGGGGTCAAAAACCAGGGATCACACAGGTTTAAGGTAAGGGCTCAGAGGGGAGTTGAACAAAGACTTATTTCACCCAGAGGGTTTTGGGCATCTGGAATTTACTGCTTAAAAGAGGTGGGAACCATCAGACATTTAAGAGAAGCACTTGAAATGTGATAGCATATAAGTGCTAAAACATGGGATTTGATTGGATGGAAGCATGATGACCAGACAGGATGAACCAAACAGCCTCTTTCCATAGAGTCATGCAGCACGGAAACAGACCCTTCGGTCCAACTCATCCATTCGGACATCCTGCTTGATTGGCACTACATCTACAAGCATCCACTCTTTCCACCACAGACATTCTGTAGTAGCAGTAGTGTGTACTATCTATGAGAGGCACTGCAGAAATTCATCAAAGACCCTCAGGCAGCACCTTCCAAACCTATGACCATTTCCACCTAGAAGGACACGTACAGCAGATACATGGGAACACTGCCACCTCCAAGTTCCCTTTAAAACCCACTCACCATCCTGACAAATATCTGCTCCTGTGATGCTGCTTGGCCTGCTGTGTTCATCCAGCCCTGCACCTTGTTGTCTTGGAAATATATCACTGTTCTTTCACTGTCGCTGGGTCAAAATCCTGGAATTCCCTCCCCACAGCAGGTTGAAGAAGGCAGCTCACCGCCATCTCCTCAAGGGGCAACTAGGGACGGGTAAGAAATGCTGCTCAGCCAGTGATGCCCAAAACATTACACCTTACCCCTGATTTACACCATGAAAACACTGGACAGACTTTGGGGAGTCAAGAGGTGAGTTACCCTGTCTGAGTTTGGGGGTGGGGGTGAAGGGGCTTGGGGGGGTGTAGTGTTAGGGGTTAGGTTTAGTTTTTTTTGGGGGGGGAGCAGGGGTATTTGGTCCGTTTCTTTCACTGGAAGGCGTTTTCCGTTCAAAGAAACATTGAGGGAAGCACAGACTGAAGTGGATCCAGCACGGGGGTCAGATCTAAAAGATCGACCGGATTCCGAGGTGAATGCAGCAACTTTCATTGTTTCCAAAGGGGACGGAATTGAATCAGGAGGGAGCAGAGGCCAGAGTTTACAGTAAAACTGTACCGAAACGGGGGCTCGCTCGCTGCCGTTTCCGAAAACAAAAACGCTTCACCAAACAAAAAAAAACCCTCAATCCGTTCGACAGAACCACAGTCGAAAAAAACAAAGTTGGAGCAAACTTTCGGAACTCCGCCAAAACTGACCGCGCGGCGAGTTTCACTGTCTCCAAATCCCACCCCCCCCCAAACACACACACACACACAGCCCCGATAAACCCACAAAACATCCTCATCAGAAACATATAACATGTACCCACCCCCCCCC
>NC_063335.1:107491056-107504081 GCF_021869965.1 Rhincodon typus | reverse complement strand
CCTCCTCCCCTCCCTCCTTCTCCCCACCCCTCCTCCCCTTTCTCTCTACTCCTCCCCCCTCCTTCCCTCTCTCTCTACTCCTCCCCTCCCTCTCGCCTTCTCCCCACCCCTCTCTCCTCCTCCCCACCCTCCCTCAATCTCTCCTTCCCTCCCTCTCAATCTCTCCTTCTCCCCACTCCTCTCACCTTCTCCCCCCCCTTGCACCTTCTCCGCTCGTCTCACCTTCTCCCCAACCCCCCTCCTCTCTTCCCCTCCCTGTCATCTTTTCCCCAAACTCCCTCCTCCCCTCCCCCACGCCTTGGTCGAAGGGTGAGAGACTTGTTTGTGAGGAACAGGGTGTGAGACGAAAGTAGTTTTTGGGAGAGGTGTATGTGGAGACGGGGTTGAGGGGAACATGTGCGTGTATGGTGGACTATTCCCAAGAAGTTCTAATCCTCCCTACCTTGTAATTTTTAATGTCATTCCCATGATAGTCATACAGCATGGAAACAGACCCTTCAGTCCAACTGGTCCACACTGACCATATTCCCAAACTAAACTGGTCCCACTGGCCCATATTCTTCCGAACCTTTCCTATTTATGTAGTGATCCAAATCAGGTTTAAATGTTGTAATCGCATCCACCACTTCCTCTGGCAGTTCATTTGACCCACTAACCAAACCCTGTGTAAAAAATTTGCCCTTCTCCTTATCAAATCTTTCTCCTCTCATGTTAAAACTATGCCCCTAGTTTTGAACTCCCCCACCTTAGGCAGAAGACCCTTGCTATTCACCTTAACTATGCCCCTCATGATCTTATAAACCTCTATAAGGTCACCCCTGAACCTCCTATCCTCCAGTGAAAAAAGTCCCAGCCTATTTTTATAACTCAGACCCTCCACTCCTGGCAATATCCTGGTAAACCTTTTCTGAAACCTCTTCAGTTTAATAATATCCTTTCTATAACAGGGTGACAAAAACTGCACATAGTACTCCAGAAGACGCCTCACCAACATCCTGTACAACCTCAACATGACAACTCAACTGCTATACTCAAAGGTCTAAGCAATGAAGGCAAGCATGCTTAACCTTCTTAACCACCCTGTCTACCGGTGATGTAAATTTCAAAGAATTATATACCTGAACCCCTGGGTCTCTCTGTTCTATAACACTACCAAAGGCCCCACCATTAATTGTATAAGTCCTGCCTTGTTTGTTTTACCAAAATGCAATACATTGCATTTATCCAAATTAAACTCCATCTGCCACTCCTCAGCCCATTAACCTGATTGATCAATATCTCTGTAATCTTAGATAACCTCTTCACCGTCCACTACATCACCAATTTTGGTGTCACTCACAAACTTATTAACCATACCTCCGATGGTCTCATCCAAATCAAAATGACAAAAGTGGACCAAGTACTGATCCCTGTGAAACATCGATGGTCACAGGCCTCCAGTTTGAAAAACAACCCGCCGCCATCACCACCACCCTGTCTCTGACCATCAAGCCCATTGGCAAGCTCACCCTGAATCCCATGTGATCCTGTAGACTAATTAGTCTACCATGTGGAACCTTATCAAATGCCCAATGTGTTCTGCTCTCATTAATCTTTTTGGTTACTTCCTCAAAAAATTCAATCAAGTTTGTGAGACAATTTCCCTCACACAAAACCATGCTGACTATCTGTAATCAGTCTTTACCTCACCAAAGCACATAAATCCTATCTTCCAGAATCATCTTCAACAAGATACCATCACCAACGTCAGACTCACAGGTCTATAGTTCCCAGGCTTCTCCTTACAATCTTTCTTACATAAAGGCACATTAGCCACTATCCAGTCCTCTGGCACCTCACCCATGGTTATTGACAGTAACCGTTTCCTTCCTAATTTCCCACACCATTCTGGGATACACTTGATCAGATCACGAAATTTATCCACCTATGTTTTCTAAGACCTCCAGCACTTCCTCTTCTGTAATGTGGGCTATTTTCAAAACATCAATATTTATTTCCCTCCTAGCCTCCATTTCTTTCTCAGTAAAAGCTGATGCAAAATATTCATTTAATGTCTCTCCCATCTCCTGAGGCTCAACACAAAGATGACCTTCAAGGTGCCCCACTCTGTCTCTAGTTGCTCTTTTGCTCTTAATGTTCTTGTAGCATCTCTTAGATTATCTTTAACCTTATCTGCCAAGGCTATCTCATATCACCTCTTTGCCTCCTTGATTTCCCTCTTAAGAATGCCCCTACATTCTTTATACTCAGAGTATAATTTGATTTCAGTTGTCTATATCTAATACATAATTCTTTTTATTCTCGACTAGAACCTCAATGTCTTTATTCATCCATTGTTCCCTAATCTTACCAGTTTTGCCTTTCACACACTCATAAAACATGATGCCTCTGAACTCTCGTTTTCACATTTCTGAAAGCCTCCCATCTGTCAGTCATCTCCTTACCTGCAATCAGTCTCAATATTGGTCATTCTTAATTGCTCTTAAGAAGGTGGTGGTGATGAGCTGCCTTTTTTTTTTAAAAATGCTTCATGAGATGTGGGTATCACTGTCTAGGCCAACACTTCATTGCCCGTCCCTGGCTGCCCTTGAAAAGGCAGTGCTGAGCTGCCTTCTTGAACTGTTGCTCTAATTAGGGTGTTGGTACATCCACAATGCTGTTAGAGAGAGTTCCAGGTATTCCTGAAACCATCATCCAGGTTGGAAAGCAAAGACAGGTTAGGCCTGTTTTCATTAGAGTTTTGAAGAACGAGAAGTGTTCTTATTAAGCCTGAGAGATCCTGGAGGGACTTGACACAGTGGATGCTGAAAGGTGGTTTCCTTTGTGGGGAAAGACTGGATCTAAGGATCACAATTTAAAAATAATTTATTAAAGTTCTTTGAAGGTACAATGTGCAGAATGAATAAAGGGGAATTTATAGTTGTAGTATACATTTTATAGTTGTAGTATACATTTTATTTACTCATGGGATGAGTGTGTCATGGGCCAGCAATTATTGCCCACCCCTGGTTGGCCTTGAGCATTTGGTGGCAACGTGCCTTCTTGAGCAGCTACAATCCATTTGGTGTAGGTACACAACATAGTAGGGAATGTTATTGTAAGGGAGTGAGTTTTCCAGGATTTTGAGACAGTGGCACTGAAGGAATGATACATTTCCAAATCTGGACGGGGAGTGGGTTAGAGGGGAACTTGCAGGTGAAAGTATTCCCATGTATCTGCGGCCTTATCTTTCCAGAGGGTAGTGGTTTCTGCAAAAGCAGCACGTAATATTTTACTGTGCATCTTGTAGATGGTACACACTTCCTCGCAACTGTTCTGAGGAAGGGCCACCGGACCCGAAATGTTAACTCTGTTTTTACCTTCACAGATGCTGAGTTTTTCCGGCAATTCTGTCTTTGTTCCTGATTTACAGCATCTGCAGCTCTTTCAGTTTTATGTTGTTGGACCTGCACTCAAGTGGGGAGTATTCTGTTGCACTCCTGACTTGTCTTGTAGATGATGGACAGTCTTTAAGGGCAGATGGGGCTTGTTCTTAGCTTCTAATCTGCTGGTGTAGTCTCTGCCTATATGGCTAATCCAGTTCAGTTCCTGGTCAACAGTCAATATATCAAAGGCTGCAAACAGATCAAGAGAGTTTACTTTTCATGCAGTCAGACAGGAATCCTATAATAGTTATTCCTTTAACAAGGTGACCAAGGAAGCCTTATTAGAAGAATTCATACATAGTTCTAAGAAAGGTGAACATTAATTTGGGATACAGCAACATGTTCAAGGACTTTGGAAAGGGAAAAAGAGCTTGAAAATACATCATCGGTTTACATCAATGGTGGATGAGGTTTAGTTGAGGATATCTGTCTGCTTATAAATAAATACTTATTAGTCTTCATGATAGCAGCTTCATATTGAATTTTTCTCAATGAACAATCAATATCACTTAAATTGTTTTTTGTCACATTCATATTTTGCTCCTGTTTGCCTAGGTTTAGTGGTACATTTTCTACCCCCCAAAAGGACAGCTTGGTAGTTACCAGAAAACTTTGTTCTACATGAGGTACCCTCTTCCATACTATTAAGGAATTGTGTAATTTCAGGCAGGTGGGGGCAGATAAAGAAATCGGTAAAGCTCCACTACACATTCTTATAGCCATAATCAATTATATAAAGGTACAAATCAGTTATTCAGTGTAATTAAATGCAAATTGCCATTCTGACATGTGTCACTTGGGTAATAAATGTTTTTATTTAAATGTAGACAACATCCTTGCAAGCTGGAGTGGAACCAGTCTCGAGTTTGAAGAAGGATTAAATCATGAACCTACCATATTACAGGACTTAAACCTTAACTTCATTTGGTTTCCCACATCTTTACACACACATGAATATCATGAACACCATCACAGAAGAAACTTTTTTCAAGCCAAAAGAAAAAATTTTATACATTGTATGTTTTATCTGTTGCTGCTAAAATGTGTATCCTTTCAATAGGTGCAATAATATATTTTTGCAATTTAAGTCTAGATCAGTTAGAGCTATCATGCCATTCTTGTACTACAAATGTCTGAACAAAAATTTTATTAATTAAAAAGGTAAACATCTAGTTCATATAGGGTTTAATAAACCCTGCTGTTTGGAAGAGAAGTCAGCTATTTAACTTCTCAAACCTGTTTCACCATGCAATGAGATCATGACAAATTAATGAGCTAACTCAATTATTTTGGTAAATTAAACACCTACAGATATCAAATAATATACTGCAGATGTTCTGAAATAAAAACAAAAACTGCTGGAACCATCCAGTTCTCAAATAGAAAATAGATGATTAAATGGCTGGAAATGGTTAAAAAGGGAGAAAAGGGAAATGAGAACAGAAAAAGTGCTTGGGATTAAGGCTCCTACTAGAGGAAGATGCACACCACTGGTTGAATAGTCTGTTGCCATTTGTAATTTCTATACAAAACTTTTATATTTATTAGATAGAGATTATGAATAACAGCACAAAGTTTAATGCAAGAAAACACTTTTTCGGCCAATTAAGCCTCTTTTTGATGACTTCCCCAAATTTAAGTGCAGTTAAAAGGTTTTCTTCTGGCTAAAACAAATTCAAAAACACACAATGAAACAATTCCCATTCCAATTGCACAACTATAGATACAACTCCATTTAATTAACATGACCATTAAAATTTATTTAACAATATATTTACATATTTACATAATAATCAACAGGTAAATATTAAAATAAACAATTTACACTTTTGGAACTATAATTGAAAAAGCATTTGTGCTGAAAAAATAGGTTCTGCTGCAGATTTTTCTTCAGGGTGCAGGGAAAGAGGTGGAGGAGAAGAACAGGACACTGAAGATAACCTGGTAATGCATGCATTGCATTGTAAGTGTAATTTCAAACAATTGCTGCAATGTAAAAAAGCAAACCCAAACACATGCCTAACAAACAAGGTCAAACCACAGCACACTACAATCAATATAAAACCAACTATCAATTGCAACTTTGGTCCATTGAAACGTTAGACAATTAATGAGCTATACAATCAAAATAACTATATAATTTTCTTTGTACATATTTTAAACAATATTGTTAAATACAATGTTATTTACAACTGCGCGATGATATGTATAAAATAACTTATTTTTAAAAAAAGACAAAATAATACATCTGTGCAGAAGTCCCCCATCCCCAAAACAAAAAAATCTGTACACTATTTAAGATCAAAACAGATAACTGTGAAATGAAAAAGGTGGGACTACTCTTGTTGCTAATTTGTCTGTTCATTTTAAAATTCAATTAAGTCGTCTTCAGAGCACAGTGCTTGCCTCTTCGTGGCAGTAAAGCATTAAAAAGCCCCAAGATTTATTTCCCAATGTACCCTATGAAAATACAAGACAGTCCAGCTATGTACTTGGGAGCCAGGCAATTGGGTATAAAGAGGAACACAGTATAAGAATCACAGGGAAGTGAGGGAGGGGAAAACATAAGCAAGTTTACTAAGTTGCTTCTATAGTGCTTTAGTTTGCTATCAAGGCTACTAGCTTCTTGTATGTAGGCCTTGTGCGAACAGTGGCATTACGAAAGCAAGCATATAGGATTCATTAAGACCAATGATAGAGAACATTTTTAATATCAAGTCTTCCTAGCTGCAGCCTTATCAAATACGGTAATTATCTTGGTACTGATACTGGCTGCACAAGATTCATGCATTAAGAACTGGTGGCTCTAGTTTGGTGTTAAACAAACATGAAGACAGCTTTAAAGAACCTCAGTTTTATCTTAAAGCCACTTCAGTCTCCTTGAGAATACTATGTCTTACAAGACAAAAAGACTATTATGAATCCATTGTGACAGTTATTTCGACAATATAGTAAAACCACACTTAGCCCTTCCGACCTCCAGCTGCTGCCTTTTCAAGATTAGCCAAATGTGTGTGGTAACTCACACAGCCTTCTGCCTGAAGGTGGCGAGAAGCTGGGTCAAGATCAGAACTTGAACTTGTACCTCACTTTTAATGGACCCAACCTAGTTGCTAGGATAATGTTCAACAAAATAATCATGGTGAACAAAGTGGCAGCAGCAGAACAAGATAGTGAATAGTGTTGGGAAAATGATTTATTTTAAAATCAAAGCCCTGCAACCATTGCTGCAAATAGAATTGGTGAGATCAGCAAACAATGATCATCAAAAGCAGAGCAAGTAGCTCAGGGAAGGTGCATTAAACTTATTGTCCTTAATGATCTACACATGGCTCCTGAACCCCAGAAACGCAGTTCCATTTGTGTTTTTTGGTGGTTTATACTGTCTCAAGTTTGAAAGCCTGGGAGTTGAAAAGGACTCAACAGTCTGACTCTCTTACACATTATAACATTTGATCTGTTACCATCAGCGCCTCGAGATCAGAGAAAATCAACTGAAGCATGAATTCAACTTAGAGTTTCCTCACCTAAAAGTTCCTTCACATGCACCTATATGGCCCACAAAGACAAACAATTAGACAGTCCCTGGTTTCCAAGACCTGGAAAATAGATTTTTCAAAAGAAGTTGACGAGAAAAGAATTTGAAGTGCTCAAAACAATAAGGTGAATAATTTTAACAAAGTGCAAGCATGTAAACAGAGAAAGTTTTTAAATACCAATAATTTTGAAACATTTACAAAACCTGCAAGTGCATCTTAGTTTTTGTCTTGGATTTAAAGATACTGTAAATTATGATTTATTTCTTTGAAATTAGACAAATTTGAATTTTTGTTAGAATGTTATCTAAAAACATCTGTATATTTCTGAAAAGCCTATGGTAGTTTTGAGCCATTGTGTAATATTATAAATGAGGCAGCACTCTACCCATGAGTGCTAATGTGAGGTTCTACTGTACCATCAATTCCTTCTTGGGGATAGAGTATTACTATGCCCCTAACACCTTGCAGCTGCCAGCGCTGCTGGTATGAACATAACATAGCATATGCAACAAATGCCCCCAACTTGTAAACTTTAAAGTGTAGGCAGATATGAAGGGTGAATGATACCTATTTATCAGCTATGTATACTACTGAAATGTAGTAGTGGTTTCTGGTAAACAGTGAAAGGAAGTCACAGTGCGTTAGTGCTGAATCTCACATCAATATGCAGGAATGAACTGCACTTTCATTGTCGCAAGTACCCATATCCTCAATTCCTCACTTATCTTCAAAGTGCTCTGACAGAAAATACACATGCCTATCTGTAACTGTCCTGTATCATTCAGCATTGACTGTAACAGAGTCATTTTAATGCACTTGCTTAAAACCTCCAAAACACATGCACAATCAGATGGGTGTCAAGTCAAAGTCATCATTGACATCAACAAGAGGGATGTAAAACTCAGGAATCTCAAAAATGCTCAAAGATTTGTGTGAAGAAGGATCAAGCTCTTGTAGTTTAAGCTGCCACTCTAGTCTTTGCACTGCATTCATTGCTGCAGCTTCATGCTGCTGTCTCATAAGAAGACATGTCTGTAATACAATAATAAAATGAAGTGTTAATTGCCAGGTAAAATTAAATGGCATCATTTACACTCATCATAGAAAGGAACCTTAGCCCGTTAAAACAGTATGACACTCCAATGGAAATTTAATTATGCTTAGAACGCTCAGATTATTGATAGTGCTTCAGTACACTGTTGCGAACGCTATGCACGAAAGTGTGGTAGAAGCAGAGCTGCATCAACCTCCACAATTGCGACTACAATTATGTTCAATGGCAACTTGTAATCAGAAACAGGACCTTCTTCAAAGGGAATAAAAACCTGCAGGATGATTACAAAGCTTCAACTGATCAGTTACATAGCAATATTAGTTGAAACTTGACACAGGGAAATGGTATTTAGTGGCCAGAAACCCAAGTACAGGAGAGAAATACAGTTTATGAACTTGAGTTTTTTTCAGTTTAACCCACCCCTTTTATATTGTATAAACTGCCAGTATTAAATAAAGAACTAAATATACAGAAATACTAATAATTTTCAAAGTATTCTTGTGTGCTATGTGGGCAGCACTAAGGCCAGCAATTGTTGCCTATCCCTAAATGCCCTTGAACTAAATTGCCTTAGGCCATTTCTGAGGGACAGTTAAGAATCGACCACATTGCTGTGGATCTGGAGTCATGTGTAAGACAGATCAGGTAGATAGTCACCTCAAAAAGAACGTTTTACAACAGTAGTCACCATTACAGGCTAGCTTTCAATTTCGGATTTTATTAATTGTTCAGTTCCTGTTGTGAAACTTGAGCCCCCACTGTCCCCTTGCATTGCTTTGGCCCACAGATTACTAGCTCAGTGACAAGACCGTTATGTTGCTATCTCGCCAATCATGTCATTCACTGGTTTGAAAATCAGTGGAATTTGATATGAAAATTGATTACCTTCATTGCATGACTGGGACGTTCATTTCATTCATCTCCCCAAAGGTACATAATGGATAGCCCTCTCATTTGATGAGCATGAGGAGCAGATATGCATATTATCTCCCGGAGGACCTTTCAGCCTCAAGAGTTCAATAATTTTAGGGCCTGAACTCCTCCTCTCATGTCCTTGCCCCAACACCCACACACCGGGCTTTCTCATCACATGGGCTACCACAACCATCCTGTTGTAAGCTAATTATGGTCCCAATTAGCAGCTATTCATTTCCTCTGGCTGACCATTCTCGATTTCTTTGTCCGACTGTCGTTCTCTCTGGGCTTCATCTACACCTGTTGTTTACTCCTCCCCACTCCCTACCTTCAGTATACATACCAACCTTTTCCTAGCTATAATCAGTTCTGAAGAAGGGTCACTGGACCCAAAACATTAACTCTGCTTTCTCTCCAAAGATGCTGCCAGATTTCCTGAGTTTCTCCCAGCAACTTCTGTTTTTGTTATGGGTGTCCCTCTAATGTGCAAGTATGTGTTATTAATTGTTCCAGTAGGCACTAACACTCATCTCTTTTTACTCTGCAGATTTTTAAGCCCTCAAAGATATTCAATCACTCATTTGTTTGGGTACTACAACCTTTATTTCTCTAGTTGGTAGTCCTTCAAATCCAAAAGAAACCTTCATGGAACTTCACCACTCTATTCCGGACAAAGGTTTCCCATACCTTTCTTCAACTATTTCAGCTTCCAATGCTAGCTTAAATTTTTAGTATTTAATTTTAAAACATCACCAAAATCTCCAACTTATAATTATTTACATGGACTGGATTTTGCTTTCTACTTACTCATTTGGAACAGAGTGAGTGAGAGAGGGATGAAATGTTAGCCACAGGCTTTTGAGAGCTTTGGGAAGTTAATGATTCCAGCTGATGGTAATACTGGACTTATCAGATCCCACAGTAAGGGGGCTGAAGTGGTAATGACCTTGCCTCTGAACCAGACAGCCTACATTCAAGTTGCATCTGCTTCAAAGGTGTCATGACACATCTGAAAAGGTCGATTACAAAAATGCATCCCAGACCTGGCTTTGATAGATCATAAGTTTTATTTTTCTTTTGGTTTACCATGGAGGTCAGTCACAGGTAATATTATTAGACTGATGAGTGGACTCTCTAGCCTCAAATAATACTGATTTTGCTAACGTTGATCTCACCTAGCACATGCCCTGTGCAATGTAACCTGTATGCCTCTGTCGAAGACTTTTTGATCTGTACATTCTTGCTTACTACAGTGGCTCATAGCCACTCTGTAGTAATAATCAACACACTGAAATTCCGTCACTAAGTTCATGTTGTTGATAGGCAACAGGCCAATTCTCTCGATTACTTTTTGGAAAAAACTTTGAACTCCCAGTTCTACTTCAAGGCTGTAAATCCCCATTAAAAATGCGTCAATAAACAAAGTTGAGACAACTCAGCACCAAAACGTTACAACTCAAAAATCAAACTAAACCATTTTCTTAACACTGTATAGACATACATATCAAACTTTACAACAATCCTCTACTTTAGACCTCAGGTTCCGCGTAACAAGATATCCCTAAACCTCACCACACAATTAAGTTCAAATCTAACTCTGCAGAATTTCAGAATGGCCAAGGTAACAAAAACTTTACAAAATCTTTAAAAGTAATTAAGGTCAACCAGGAACCCTTCTCCGTTTGAAAGGATAAAAAGGCAGGAAAAAAGTTCAGTTAGGAAGAGGATCAAGGTGGAGTGAGGAACGAAAATTTGGATGCTGAGAGGTAAGCCCTGTTAGAGAGTTTGTTTGTTTTCACAAAGACACAAATGAACTGTTCCCAGCCTTTTAACTTCACAAACTAGGAATTGTTCCTAATTAACCTTAATTTCCTTTAAGGTTTACTTAAAATTCTATACTCCCTGATCATACTGATATTTTAAACAATTTCTTAAAGCTCTACACCACAGGTGTACACAGAGGTCTCAAAAGGCATACGGTTAACATTGTCCTTCTCAATATACCCTCCATTGTTAGCTCTCAAACATTGTAGCTGATCAATGAGTCATCTGTATCGTAACATTTGGGCTGACTACCCAGCACAATGTGTTTTCTGCTTGTTTGGACATCATTACAAAATGACCTTGGTAAGCAGAGTTAAAGAGAATTGCAAGGCATTCTATACATACATTAAAAACAAAAAGGATAACTAGGTAGAAGGTAGGACCACTCAAGGATAAAGGAGGGAACTTGTACTTGGAGGCAGAGGATATGGGTGAGATCCTAAATGAGTACTTTGCGTCCGTATTCACCCAGGAAAAGGATAGTGAGATTTCTGTGGAACGTGCTAATATGCTACCACATTTTGAGATCAGGAAATAAATGGTGTTGGGTCTCTTGAAGAGGGTTAAGGTAAGTCCCCAGGGCCCAATGGTATCTACCCCAGGTTATTGAGAGGCAAGAGAGGAGATTGCTGGGCCATTGAACAAGATCTTTGTATCCTCATTAGCCACTGGAGACACCCCGGAGGATTGGCGAGGAGCCAACGTTGTTCCTCTGTTCAAAAAGGGAAATAGGGACCACCCAGAAAACTACAGACCAGTGATTTTCACATCGGTGTTTGGGAAGCTGGTTGGAGAGAATTCTTAGGGATAAGGATTTAGGTGCATTTGGAAAAGCATGGCCTAATTAGTGACAGTCAGCACGGCTTTGCACAGGGCAGGTCATGTCTTACTAATTTGATTGAATTTTTTGAGAAGGTGATCATTGAATGTAGAGCAATGGATGTTGTCTACATGGATTTTAGGAAGGCTTTCGACAAGGTCCCTCATGATAGGCTCATCCAGAAGATTAAGATGCATGGGATCCATGGTGACTTGGCCATGTGAATTCAGAATTGGCTTGGTCATAGAAGGCATAAGACATAAGGTGGAAGAGTGTTTTTCAGGTTGGAGGTCAGTGACTAGTGGTGTTCCACAGGGATCTGTATTGGGACCTCTGCTGTTTGTTTGTGATATTTATAAATGACTTGGATGAAAATGTAGCTGAGTGGGTTAATAAATTTGCAGACAATACAAAGATCAGTGGAGTCATTGATAGTGTAGAAGGTTGTCAAAGGATACAGCGGGATACAGATCAATTGCAAATATGGGTGGAGAAATGGCAGATGGAGTTTAATCGGATGTCTGGTGTTGCATTTTGGGAGATCAAATGTTAAGGAAAAGTACACAGTTAATGGCAGGACCCCTAACAACACTGATGTACAGGGATCTTGGGGTTCAAATCCATAGCTCCTTGAAAGTGGCCACATAAGTAGGTAGGGTGGTAAAGGCGGCATATGGCATGCTTGCCTTTACTGGTCAGGGAACTGATTACAAGAGTCAGGATATCATGTTGCAGCTTTATAAGACTTTGGTTAGGAGTACTGCATTCAATTCTGGTTGACACATTACAGGAAGGATGTGGAGGCCTTGGAAAGGGTGCAGAAGAGGTTTACCAGGGTGCTGCCTTGATTACAGGGTACCAGTTTTAAGGACAGGCTAGAAAAACTCAGGCTGTTTTCTCTGGAGCGGTGGAGCCTGTGAGGAGACTTGATCGAAGCCTATAAAATTATGAGATGCATTGATAGGGTTGACTGTTAGAATCTTTTGCCTGGAGGTGAAATGTCTAATACTAGGGAGAATGCATTTAAGGTGAGGGGGTCAAGTTCAAAGCAGATGTGAGGGGCAATTTTTTTTTTTTTTAACCCAGAGTGGTAGGAATCTGGAACGCTCTGTCAGGGGTTGGTGGAGGCAGATACAATAGGGGCATTTAAGAGACTTTTAGATAAGCATGTGAATATGTAAGGAATGGAGGGATATGGACAAAGGGCAGGCAGAAGGGATTTGGTTTAATTTGGCATCATGTTCAGTACAATATCATGAGCCAAAGGGCCTGTTCCTGTGCTGTATTGTTCTATGTTCTATTATGAATGGCGATACTTTATAAAATGCTAGTTTGACATAATGTGCTTCAAGATAGTGAGAGTGTCTCAGAGTTCCAGGATTCCCTCTTCAGTCAAACCCTTCTGTCCTCTCAACCATGCCCTGACCATTCTTCAACTCCCTCTTTGG
>NC_063335.1:107473481-107490556 GCF_021869965.1 Rhincodon typus | reverse complement strand
GTGTGGTTCAGTGGGATCTGTGTTTGAATCAGGATAAAATTGTTTTCCCCATGCTGCTTACAGTGGGTGAGACAGTCGGTCAGGAACAGTCCAGTTCCTAGCAACCTTCCATATCAAGCCCAATACTGTTCATTATTCAGCATACACTGTGAAGTTCTGATTCATCAAAAGGTGTTCTTTTCAGGTTCAATATATTCCTGCCTTTAATGTTCTTCAAATTGAGACATGGGGATCTTTTCAATCCACCTGACAGAGTAGCATCTCGTCTGAATTATGCCACCTCTGACAGAGCTGCACACCCTCAATGCTGCACTGAAGTGTCTGCATTTCAGGCTTTCTGATACAGAAGCAAGAGGATAATTCCTAAACCAAGGGGAAAGGAAACAGGGCAGGCCACTTGGTAGACATTAAGGATAAGGGCTTTGACAGCAGAATATCTCTTGCCAGTTGAAATTGGTGGTGTTTTTGAACGTTGCCTAAGCTGTCTCCTTCAGACTGTATGTCCTGCTTCTTTCCCCTGCACCCATTGGTTTCTATTGGTTTCTCCTCAATGGAAGAGGCTTCATGCCAAAGCAATGTGTGGTAGTTGATTTTTAGTTTTGTCAGGCATACAAGTATTGGGTGACTTTATGGGTGGATTAACATACTGACAATGAGCTACTCACACTTGCGCATTGAAGATAGGCCTCTCGATGATTGGGAAAGTGACGAAGCCAATAGTTCCTCCACAAATCAGAACAAGTCAAATTTCGTTAAGGGTGTGCCAAATATTACTGGGACCAGCCACTGGTGAAAAATATTTTTGACGCTGCGTGGAACGTCTATGTTCAACGTTCTTGTTATAAATCTTGAAACAAACTTACCTTTCCTGCTTACATCCCTGGAAAACACTTGCTTAGACTGTTTAACATAAAGGCCTGAACCTCAGTAAGTGCTGTGGTGACAAAATCTTCAGCTTAATAGTCTGCTGCTATAACGTCAGTGAAGTTTGTCGTAAGTTTAAAAGCCATGTCCTGTTAATCAGTTTTTTTTCCTTTTGTTCACTCATGAGGTATGGCCATCGCTAGCTGGGCCAGTATTTATTGATCATCCCTATTTGCCCTTGAGAAGGTGTCAGCAAGCTGCCTTTTTGATCTGCTGCATTCCATTTGGTGTAGGTAGACCCATGGTGCCATTACGGAGGGTGTTCCAGGATTTTCACCCAGTAACACTGAAGGAAAAACAATATATTTCTAAGTCAGAGCAGTGCTAGAAGACTATGATCCCAGGCCTTCAGTTCTCTAAGTGTGAAGTTCTGCACTTTGGCATGAATAACAGAAAGGAAAAGTATTGTTTAAACAGTGATAAATTGGAAAGTGTGGATATGCTAAAGAATCTGGGTGTACTTGTGCACCAGTCAATGAAAGTATGTGTGGAAAGCAATTAGAAAGACAAACGGTACATTGCCTTCATTGGAAGAGGATTTGAGTTCAGATTAGGGATGTCTTTCTGCCGTTATACAGAGGCTTGCTGAGACCACACCTGGAGTACTGGGTGCAGTTTTGGTCTCCCTACTTAAGAGAGGATCTGCTTGCCATAGAGGGAAAGTTCACCAGGCTGATACCAGAGATGCAGGACTGACGTATGAGGAGAGACTGGTTTGACAGGGCCTGTATTCAGTACAGGTTAGAAGAATGAGAAGATTTAAACATATAAAATTAGAACCGGGCTGGACAGGCTTGACACTGAAAGGACGTTTTCCCCAGTTGACAACTGTAGAACCAGGGGACACAGTCTCAGGATACAGGGATGATTTTCTCGGACTGAGATGAGGAAACATTTCCTTACTCAAAGGATACTGAGCATGTGAAATTCTCTACCACAGAATGTTGTGGAGGCCAAGTCACTGAATATATTCAGGAATAAGATAGATGCATTCTTTTCGATTTTAAAGGCATGAAATGTAATGGGGAGAAAGTTGGAACATGGCGTTGAGATAGAGAATCAGCCTTGATTATACTAAATGGCGGAGGAGCCTTGAAGGGCCGAATGGTCTACTCCAACTCCTAATTTCTATGATTCCCAGATCTCCTGGATCCTTCTCATTACCCTCCTCCTTCGGGACTCCCTACCACTGATTTCTTTACCTGGTTTTTAGATTTTCAGATCTCCAGAATCCTCTTCATCTGACTATCTCTCGAACCAGCTCTTCACCACTCTACACTACCCTAGGACACTCCCCTGGGCTCTATAGACTCCTCTTATTAAGGCCCCGACTGGGTTCCATGATATAAAAAGCAGAAAATGCTGGAGAAACTCAGCCCAGATGTTGCCTGACTTACTGAGTCACCTGTGAAGATAGAAACAGAGTTAATGTTTTAAATCTGGTATGTCTCTTCTTCTGTTGCTGAACTTCTCCAGCACTTCCTGTTATTATTTCACATTATTTACAGCATCTGCTGTATTTTGATTTGATCTAAGTCCTAGATTTCAGGCCAGACTAACTCACTCCCACTGCCCCTAATAGCCAAGTCCTTCCAATGTTTAAAAGGAATGCAAATAGATGATAAACAGAGCATGTGTAATCAGAAATTAAGCTGTTCACTGCGCATATGATGATGTTCTCAATTTTCACCCGAAATACTCATTTGGAACCCTGTTAAAGTTTCCACAGGGACCTGTATTCACTACATCAATTTTAGAGAGTAATCAGCATATGGGCCAACTTTCTAAATACAGAAACAGGAAAGTGATTACTGCTACAGTATTGTCTCCTGTTCTGGACATCAACATTAGCAAAGATGTGAAGGCCATTAAAAGGATGCAGGGAATTCCAGGGATTTTGTATTTTAGCAACAAGGTTAGGTTGGAAAAACTGGTGTTGATCTCACTGGAACAAAGGAAATTGAGGGGTCATTCAGCTGTGGTTGCAAGATGCTGACAGGTTTGGATCAGGTGGACCAAAAGGAACCTGTTCTCAATAGCTAATGGCACAAAGACTGAAAGACACAGCTTTAAGATCTGGTGGAGGGTGGTGGTCACAAGGAAGAACTTCTTTATGCAGAAAATGGTAATGACTTGGAACTCATTGCCCATTAGGATGGTCAAAGTAGAGATGATGAATAATTTCAAAAAGAAATTGAATGGGCACTTGAAAGAGATAAAATTGTAGGAGTTTGAGGTAGAGTAGTGGATGGGAAAGACTGAACTGTCCTAGAAAGCCAACACGCACTCAATGAGCCAAATGCCCTCTTTCCCATTGTGGACTTTCATTTTAGGAACTAAGTTGCTATGAAAATGTTACAGAATGGACAGCCAAGACTGAAATACCCTATTGACAGGCTGAAAGTACCTTTTACAATAAGAGGCCTTGATTAGCTTGCATTACCATGGGTTTGTTGAAACCAGGTTTGTTAAAAATGTTATAGCTCTTTGTTCAATAACAATAGATAACGTAACAGTGATTAGCAATATGAAAGCTTGTCCTCAGTTCTGGATTACTGCAGTAATTCATCTAGCACCTCAGCCTCAATGTTATAGTTCAAGCACCGGACAGTACTAAATTTTCAGGTCTTATAGTTCAAACAAAACATCACTAAACTGACATGTGTTTACAGTTCAGGCACAGCGCATTGCACTGAAATGATTTCAAATGCATTTGATAACTCATTTTCAAGTTTGCTTTCAAATTTACATAAACACTTTATCAATTCTAGTAAAATTTAATCACTTCTGTAGGTTCCAGTACACCACGTAGCTACACCATTGTTTCACTAGCGAGTTTCTTAAAGGTGGATTAATCTGCGGGCCAGAAGGAGATGTATCCCAGGATGTTGAGGGAAACACGGAAGAAACATCAGATGACCTGACAGAACTTTTCTCAATCTTCTCTGGTCACAGGTGTTATGCCAAAGGACTGGAGGGCAGCTAACACTGTCCCATAATTAAAAAGGGGAGAAAGTGTTATGAAGGAATGGTCGAACCTCTTTGATAATTAAAACCGAAAACCCCAGAGAAGCTAGCCTCACCTCATAATCTGTTATAAAGGAGAGGTGGAATAAAACAAACTCCTGACAGTCACTTTATAATCAACAAGTAACCATTTTAGTTACCTAACTCTAACAGCAAATAAAGTAACAGAATTAGTAACAAACCAAACAATTCCTCCTTAACTACTAAGTATTCCCAAATAAAACAAAATTCTAATGGTATGCTGTTCCAATAGATATAAATCGCACCTCATAAACAAAATTAATAAAAAATAAATTAAAGATTAATCTCTTAAAATTACAGCCAGGATAAGTCTTCCAGAATGTTCTTTGCCTTCTCCACTGTTCTCCAGTCAGGAACACCTTCCTCTGTCGAATTCTTGTGTCAGGAATATTGGCTGTTGATGCTGTGAATAGAGTACCTTTATTTAGATGGCGCTTATTCTGAAATCTTGGAGATTTCTGTGAGAGCCAGTGATTTTTCTCTTTCTTTAGGGCTCTTGGCTGTTCAGAGCTGTTCCCTTAGCAGACGGCAGTTTGCTCTCACACCGATTTTCAAATGCCCTCTTCTTTTATACCCTTGATGACCTATTAATTTCTTATAAGAGGATTGGTCCAAGGTTGTCAAAACCATCAGATTTAAATTTAATTGGGCTTTAGTATTTAGGGCCTGGTTTAAATTAATTGACTAACTTCAAAACCTTCTTGACTTGGTAAAAATGCTGCTTTGCCTGCTAACAGTATAGCCTTCTGATACAATGTTTCAATTTCAAAACTCTCTGTGCATCTACTGCTGCCTGCTGTCATTTTTTTTAATAACACGTGTTTTAAAGGGACCACACACTCTTCCCCCCTATCATTTTATAAACAAATTCTAACACCCTGCCTTCCAATCCACAAGTATTACACCATCTTCACAACAAAAGGGATAGACCATGAAGTTACAGGCCAATGAGGGACACATACTTGGAGACAACTGAATTCATCAAGGGTATTCAGCATGACTTTGTTGAGGAAGGGTTGTGTTTAACAAATATGATCAAATTTTTCAATGAAGTAACCAGGAGTGGTAATGCATTTGACGTGGTAAACATGAACTTTAACAAGGCTTTTAATAAGGTCCCTTGTGACAGACTAGTCAAGAAAGTAACAGCCCATGGGATACAAGACAAAGTGGCACTTTGGATCTAAAATTGGTGGAGACAGGAAACAAAGAGTGATGTTAGAGGGATGTTTCTTTGATTAGAAGTCTGTTTCCAATCGGTTGCGCATAGTAAGTTCCAGTGAGGAGAGAGCACTGTTGATGCTGTGAATAGAGTACTGTTATTCTAATGTTAGAGAATTCTGATATTTCAGTGAGGAGAGAGTTTTGTTATTTTAGTGACTAAAAAGCTATGTTATTCCAGTGATATAAGTGCTCTTCTGTTTCTTTGAATAGAACTCTGTAATTTCAGTAGTAAAAGAGATCTGTTATTCCAGAAAAAACCAGAAAAACTGCAGATGCTGTAAATCAGAAACAGAAATAGAGATTGCTGGAAAAGCTCAGCAGGTGTGGCAGTATCTGTGGAGGGAAATCAGAGTTAACATTTCAGGTTGAGTGACCAATGAAAGGTTATTCCAATGGAAAGCTGATTGGATAGGTGGCCGAAGGAAAACAATTTAAAGGTGTATTGGAAATAATGTGGGTAAAACTACTTGGGCTGCAGGCAGCATTAAATGTTTTGAAATGCATATGCATCTTGTAAAATTAACATAATAGTAATTATAGTGAGCCACCTCACTGTGTCACATACAAGAATTGGAAATATATCAGACCTCATATAATGTCAGATTTGAACTGTTATGTAATGCACATTTACACATCTTATGAATTAAAGTATATATATATTGAAAGAAACTGTAAGGATTATCTGTCGGGCTGCCTGTAAACCTTGTTTCCCTGAATGCAGCTGGCGTCAGTCCTGGTTGCTTCTGAGCAAACACTTTCAGACCTCAGATAGACACTGGATCTCATAATTAATACATGGTTTGCCCAGACCAACCTAACGGGAATTCCAATGTCAGCTTATAATGAGTGCACGACTGTTGTGTTAGGTGCCCAGTTAGTACTTGACCTGAAGAGGCAACGCCATTGAATTTCAACTCACTGCCTGGTATAATGAAAGCGTTGTGCAATGCGATTTGCCTTATTATCATAAAACCCACTGTTTTGAAATGATACTGAATAATTGTATTCATGTCACATGCATCGGATTCTCTGATTGAAACCATTTCCTTGAAAAATTAACAGCCTGGAATTTTTAGGTACATGATTTCTAGTTATTATCTTCTCTAAAAGCCCAGTTATAGAGCAAGTAGCATATGCTAAGTCTGAGGTACATGTAAGCCATCTCACAAGATATGAGGGATTTGTAGCTTTGGTAGCTCCTTTGATAGCACTGGAGTTGGAATCTTTCAGTTTTGTAGCATGTGATGGAAGGAGCAGCATGGTGTGTGGAGGAGAGGTTTAGGAGCATTCATAGAACCCCACAGCATGGAAGCAGGCCATTCAGCCTATCAAGTCCACACTGACCCTCCAAAGAGCATCCAACCCAGATCTACCCTCTAACCCTACATATCTGACAGCTAACCCACCTAGACTGCACATCCCTGGACATTACAGGCAATATACCATGGCCAATCCACCTAACCTGCATATCTTTGGACTGTGAGAGGAAACTGGAGCATCCAGAGGAATCCCACGCAGACACAGGGAGAACATACAAACTCCACACAAACAGTCACCCAAGGGTGGAATCGAACCCAGGTCCCTAGTGCTGTGAGGCAGCACTGCTAACCACTGAGCCACCATGCCACCCTCATTGTTGGAAGAGAAGGGTGTCTGACAAGGGTGGCGGTTTAACTGTAAAGAGTTTTGCAAATCCTTCTACTTCAACGGCACCTACCCAATGGATATCTATGTAACCTTCTATCATTTTAATTATTGAAAACCTCCTGCAACAGCACCGAGATCAACATTTTTCTTTCTCAACGCACAGCAACAATATACCAAGTTGAAATGATTAACATGAATTTATATCTGCCAATAAAGCTAAGACAATTAAATCTACATGTCTTGCACTAAGTATAACTCCATTTCATGTGCACAATGTGAGGGAGATTGCATGGTCTGTTAGCAAAATCCACTCAAAAGTAACAAAACTGGAAATGGGTGAAAAGCCAAGTCTATGCAGAAGGTAACCAAGAATGTATGAATACAAATACCTCGATCTAAATCCTTAGTTATTTGAATGCAGGTGATTGAGTGAAGTTCAAATGCATATTCCAGATCTAATAGAAATTCATAAAATAATAGAAAAAATATAATTTTCAAGGATCGGGGCAGGCCAGCAATGAGGACACAGAATAAAGGAATAAAACGACCATCAACCGAACTGTGCGCACCATGACACTTTCAATAATATATGATTCACCCCACAATTGTGCACCGCAGAGTTAAACACTAATGAACCTAACTTTTCACCTAATTTGGTGAATCAAAATTGAATGGCCAGGCAAAGGTCAGAACATAGAATACCTTTATACCATTCCAACATTTTTTCTACTAGTCCATATACATTTTTCTTGCAGCCACCCAGCAACCAGACTCTATCTGAACCAGATAAGAGAACTTGTAGCAACAGCCAATCTAGCAATCACTGTCGGGACCTCTCCTTCCCGAAACATAATACTTAATGGGGAACATTGAACCCATTGTTTGATGCTGATGTGTACTCTTCATACTCTGCCATTTACTGTACTTGCATTTCTCTGCATTTTGCCTTCAATTTTCTTAACTTTCACGTTATTCGTTTTCACGAGGAATGACCACTTTTATGCGGTACCAGGGGTAGCTGGCTGCGAGAACACCATGCACCTATACCAAGCACTGTCCCTTAAGAGTTTACACCTTCTTGAGCAATTTCCTAGATTAACAAAATGGCTATTTTGTCTCAATATTCTTCGTATGGTATAAACAAAAGCTACATTTAGAATATTTGTCATCAAATGTGAAACTATTCTTGACGTGTATTTTTTGAAAGGTACAACAACATATATAAAGATAGACCAAGAACAGAAAGTCTTTGATTACCAGTAATAAGCTACTTTATCTCCCTGA
Source organism: Rhincodon typus (assembly GCF_021869965.1). Lineage (NCBI taxonomy): Eukaryota > Metazoa > Chordata > Chondrichthyes > Orectolobiformes > Rhincodontidae > Rhincodon > Rhincodon typus. The sequence continues at coordinate 107,482,429 of NC_063335.1, read as the reverse complement.
CCATTTTCTTGTATGTTTCTATCCAGCAGGTTGTAGCAGATGTTTGTTGTTGCTCCTTGCATGAACTTCACGTACACATTCCCCTTCGATGCATCAAAATTATAATCCAGAACTGTTCCTGTCGGAGGACTCTTCCAGTGAAACCCTTTAGCAAGCTCACCCCAGAATTCTGTTCAGAAAAAAAAATCGAATGATATGAATAACAAGGTCTATAAATAATAGAACAGACATTTTAAAAAGTCTGCATGATACAAGCAGGGACATTATCCAGTAATTTGCCACTAGTTAAAATTATTTTATTCTTGATAAAATGAACATGGTTACTGCAACATTTTTTCTCAAATCATTTTGAGGATGGGAGCATTATTAACAAGGGCAGCATTTATTGCCCATTTCCTCATGATAAGGTATTGGTTGGCAGCTTTTTTGCAGTGGGTGGTTGTGCTATAGTGATAAGGTGACTGGACTAGCAATCCAGAAACCCCAGCTACTTTTCTGGGACGTGGGTTCAAATCCCACCATGGCAAATGGTGAAATATGAATTCAATTTCTTGAAAACTGCAAGTTAGCTTAAGGCAACCTTGTATGGGTGGAACAGTGGCTAATTGGTTAGCACTGCTGCCTTACAGTGGCAAAGATCCAGATTCAATTCCTGCCTTGAATGGCTGTCTATGTGGAGTTTGCACATTCTCCCCATGTCTGCATGGATTCCTAATGGGTACTCTGGTTTCCTCCCACAGTCCAAAGGTGTACAGGTTAGGCTGATTGGCCCTGGTAAATGTAGAGTTATTGAGATAGACTGGGGGAGGTGGGGGTTGCTGGGTCTGGGTGGGATGCTCTTCTATGGTAAGCGCAGACTCGATGGGCTGAATGGCCTCTTTCCACACTGTAGTGATTCTATGATTTTACGTAACCACAGTATGTAAAAACTCATCCGATTGACTAATGCCCTTCAGGGAATGAAATCTATCATTCTTACCTGGTCTGGCCTATGTGTGACTCCAGACCCACAACAATGCCCTCTGGGCAATTCAGGATGAGCAATAAATGGTGGCTTAGTCAGTACAGCCCACATCCGATGAATGAACAAAAAGCATTGCACTAGTTTGTGATGGTCCTCCCTGAGCTTGGATTTTGGTCCAGCCCCAATGTAGAAACAGTGATATCATTCCAAGTCAGGAATATCGTGTGACCTGGTGGGAAACATGCAGAAAATGGTGGTCCTATGCACCTACTGCCCTTTTCCTTCAAGGTGGTAGAGGTCACGGATTTTGGAAGTCCTATTGAAACTATCTCGACAACATGCTACAGCCTATCTGTAGTTCATACACAGTGCAATCACAGTACACCTATCATGTCCAGGGCTTCCAAAAGAACTCTGCTTTGCTCCAAAACAGTGCCACAGGGCCTTTCAGATTCACCTCAGGGAGCATGTGGGTTCTTTGACACCAAGTTGGTAACAATTCAACTTCATACAATGAATGATTAGCCTCCCAGATGAAGTTGTGGAGACAACAATTCTGTGCAAAATGTCAGAAAGGATTGTTGTGGGTTTAGCAAGGAGGGCCAGCATGCATTTGTTAAGGGTAAGTCATGTTTAACTCACTTGCTTGAGTTTTATGATAAGAGGTCAATGTGGTGTACATGGGCTTCTAAGAGGCATTTTACAAAGTTGCAGACCATAGAATAAACAGAACAATAGCAATTCACTGAGCAACAGAATCAGAGAATACTGGTTAGAGGTTAGTTTTCATACTGGAGGAAGGTTTGTAGTAAAATTCCCCAGTTAATAGTGTTAAGACCTCTTCCTGATGTATAGTAATGGTCCAGACTTCCCAATGTGGGCCATCAGCCAAAAAGCCCTTCTCTACAGACATGGCCTGGGAGAGGAAGCTCCTCTTCATTAGCCCCAGCATCAATCTCTACCGCCTCCTTGCCTCAGTCCCCTCAACCCCAGCTTCCTCAGCCTCCTCATTCCCAGGCTCTCTGTCCCCTCATTCCCAATTCCTCCATCTCCCAAACCCCCTCACCCCTCTTTCTCAGCCTCTCCATCCCCCTCACATCCTCATTCTCATCCACTCTGACCCCGTCATCCTCAACCTCTCTGTCCACCCTCATCGTCATCTTCTCAGTCCCTTTCACATCCTCATCCTCTCGAACCCTGTCATCCTCAGCCTCTCTGTCCCCTCACCCTTCACCCTCTCTAGGCCCACTCCCTGCTCCCACCTTCCCCCCACCATGGGAACATCAGTAGTCCATGGGCAGGCAGACACTTCCCATGTGGCCTGTCATAGATGACATCATGGTAGCCCTCTCCCCCTTCGAGAGGGGTATTCCAGTTGTATTCAATTACCCAATCATGAAGAGTAGATAGGGAACTGCACTCATCATTTAGGGAAGGATGGAGGACCAGACATGGAAAGATTTAGCAATGTCAGTTAGAAAAACATCTTTTGGCGACGAGTGGTTTGTCTGAGGGTGTGGTGAAGGCAGGCTCATTTTCAAAAGGGATTTGGATCATTATCAATAAAGGGGGGAAATAATGCGCAGGGCTACAAGGAAAAGGCAGGAGAACGTCACTGGGTGAATTGCTTATGCAGAGAGTCAGTAAGAACAGAAAAGGTGTCCTTCCGCGCTGTATTCTAGTATTTGGGTGCTGCACAATGATTTAACACCATTCCGAACAGCTGATCAAATGTGGTTTATTCATTTATAGTACCCATTGTTTAAAGCCCCGAAAAGCACCCTGCAAACTGTGCCCCGAAATGGCAACATAACACAGGTGCCAAATTTATATAGCCCCTTATAATGCAATAAAATGTCAATATGCACGGTACCAGAGGGCAATTAAACAAAATTCGATATTAGCAGGTATTGTAAAGCCAACTGATTTAAAAACAAGCTGTGATTTAACCTGAAGGGGAGGGAAAGGGTTTCGGGAGAATTTAGGGCGAAATGCATTTTAAAATGTTGCAATTGAAGTCCTTCCAAATATTGACAAAACATTCTGCAGTTGACCCGGTATGGTCCGTACAATAGAGGCTCCGCTAGAGACCAAGGGACAAAGTGAAGTTTGAAATACGGTTTTTTTATTTTATTTTCGTTTATTTTGTTCATTTTTTGGGGCTGACTGGAGCAGTATCTCACAAACAGAGCATCGAATACATCAACTGTAACGAGCGAAACCAACAAACACCTCAAGATTAGATTGACGTGAGTTGACTGTTTAAATAGTTATGCCCAAATTGGACCATGTCCACTCGGTTTATAATTCAGCGAATTGTTTAAAAGAAAAAGGACCGTTACCTTCTGGGTTTTCGACAGATTGCTTATACAGCCGCGTGTACGTCTCAAGATCTGGTACGTGAGCGTTTGGCTGCAAAATCTGGTCGGGGTCGTACACCAGCTTTCTCCCAGGGAATCTGAGCGAGGTCATGATTAACCAACTCCTGAATGGGGACTGCTCCAGCAAACACTGCACTCAGCGCCGCCAGGGAGAAAGTGTCAGCCAACTCCCCTATGACTCCGCCTCATGTACCTGCCCCAGATTAACCCACTCCACGGGCAAACTATGGAAACGCCTCCCCCTGAAATGAAAGGTCCGCCGCCTAATCCCAGGCATGCACACCACATTTCACTACCTTCGAGATTATTTTGATAAAGGTATCAGGATGCATAATATAGCTTAATGCTATAAAATAACTACGTGATGGCCCCTTTACTTTCTGGTGCCTTTGGCAGTGCCCTCACCTCTCCATGCCCTCTCAACAGTTAGTGCTGCCCATCAGAGTTATATGGTGATATGGTCTCAAGATCGGCCCATCCAATCACAAACCCAGAAAATATCACCTCTCAGTCTGATTGAAGCAATTATGAAATCGCCAGAGCAAGAACAAACATATGCTGCCTTTCTTTATCTTTGGGGCTCTCGGAATCTCATTCAACAGGTTTGTTGAGTTCTTTGCCTGTTTCGACTGGTACAGTACTCACGTGTGATTGCAATCAGTTCACAGACTGCACCACATTTACTGTTTATTATTTTCATTTTGCTGATTTCTGGCTTTCGTGTTGCAACAACTTGCAAAGCCGCTTGGAGGAATTAAAGAGTGCACCGCAAACTGTGGAACTGCAACCACCAGCTCAGTGTAGCAAGCTTTGTTATGACAATTCGGCAGATTTAATTGCCATTTTTTTCTGGAACCAGTCCTCAAAGTGATACGTTTATTATGAGATAAAAGAACAGCAGATGCTGCAATCCAAGGTAGACAAATACGGGGATAGTAGGAACTGCAGATGCTGGAGAATCCGAGACAACACGGTGCAGGGCTGGATGAACACAGCAGGCCAAGCAGCATCATAGGAGCAGAGAGACTGACGTTTCGGGCCTAGACCCTTCATCAGAAAAGGGGGAGGGGAAGGGGGTTCTGAAATAAATAGGGAGAGAGTGGGAGGCGGATAGAAGATGGATAGAGGAGAGGATAGGTGGAGAGGAAACAAACAGGTCGAAGAGGCGGGGATGGAGCCAGTAAAGGTGAGTGTAGGTAGGGAGTTAGGAAGGGGATAGGTCAGTCCAGGGAGGACGGACAGGTCAAGGGGGCGGGATGAGGTTGGTCGGTAGGAGATGGAGGTGCGGCTTGAGGTGGGAGGAGGGGATAGGTGGGAGGAAGAACAGGTTAGGGAGGCAGGGACGAGCTGGACTGGTTTTGGGATGCAGTAGGGGGAGGGGAGATTTTGAAACTTGTGAAATCCACATTGATACCATTGGGCTGCAGGGTTCCCAAGCGGAATATGAGTTGCTGTTCCTGCAACCTTCGGGTGGCATCGTTGTGGCACTGCAGGAGGCCCAGGATGGACATGTCGTCTGAGGAATGGGAGGGGGAGTTGAAATGGTTCACGACTGGGAGGTGCAGTTGTTTGTTGCGAACCGAGCGTAGGTGTTCTGCAAAGCGGTCCCCAAGTCTCCGCTTGGTTTCCCCGATGTAGAGGAAGCCACACCGGGTACAGCGGATGCAGTATACCACATTGGCAGATGTGCAGGTGAACATCTGCTTGATGTGGAAAGTCTTCTTGGGGCCTGGGATGGGGGTGAGGGAGGAGGTATGGGGGCAGGTGTAGCACTTCCTGCGGTTGCAGGGAAAAGTGCCGGGTGAGGTGGAGCTGGAGGGGAGTGTGGAGCGGACAAGGGAGTCACGGAGAGAGTTGTCCCTCCGGAAAGCAGATAAGGGTGGGGAGGGAAAGATGTCTTTGGTGGTGGGGTCGGATTGCAGATGGCGGAAGTGTCGGAGGATGATGCGTTGGATCCGGAGGTTGGTGGGGTGGTACGTGAGGACGAGGGGGATTCTTTTTTGGTTCTTATTGCGTGGACGGGGTGTGAGGGATGAGGTGCGGGAGATGTGGGAGACACGGTTGAGGGCGTTCTCGACCACCGAGGAGGGGAAGTTACGGTCCTTGAAAAACGAGGACAACTGAGATGTACGGGAGTGGAATGCCTCATCCTGGGAGCAGATGCGGCGGAGGCGAAGGAATTGGGAATAGGGGATAGCATTTTTGCAGGAAGGTGGGTGGGAGGAGGAGTATTCTCGGTAGCTGTGGGAGTCGGTGGGCTTGAAATGAATATCGGTTTCTAGGTGGTTGCCCGCTATGGAGACAGAGAGGTCCAGGAAGGGGAGAGAGGTGTTAGAGATGGTCCAGGTAAACTTAAGGTTGGGGTGGAAGGTGTTAGTGAAGTGTATGAACTGTTCGAGCTCCTCGTGGGAGCACGAGGTGGCGCCGAAAAAGTAATCAATGTAACGGAGGAAGAGGTGGGGTTTAGGGCCGGTGTAGGTATGGAAGAGGGATTGTTCCACGTAACTTACAAAGAGGCAGGCGTAGCTTGGGCCCATGCGGGTACCCATGGCTACCCCCTTTGTCTGTAGGAAGTGGGAGGAATTGAAAGAGAAGTTGTTGAGTGTGAGGACGAGTTCGGCTAAGCGGATGAGGGTATCAGTGGAGGGGGACTGGTCGGGCCTGCGGGACAGGAAGAAGCGGACGGGGCCGGGACAACACAGCAAGTCAGGCAGCATCTGGAGGAAAGGAGAAGTCAATGTTTCTGGTGTTACCCTCCTTTAGGACTGGACTTTGTCATGTTTGTTGAATTCAATTCCGGAGTATACCAATGGTGGGTTTTAAACTTAAGTCCCCTGGGTCACTAATCCAGCGTCTTGATTGTTACTCTACTGTACCCGGCTTCCCTATTTTCCCAGTGTGAACCCCTTAAAGATCCATAAGTTATCAATTACTCTTTAATACATTTTCATACATTTCTTGCTGTGAGTATTCATTGAGGGTATCAATGTGAAATTCAGTTCTCTTCTAATCCAACAACCAAACCTATTCATTTCCAGCTATAAGCATTAAAAACTGTATGGAGTTTGAAATTCTTCCTCAGTAATTGTATTTAGCAGAATACACTGTGGAGCTTTGGAAGGAATGATATTTGGAAATATTATTTTAGTTTCCAATTGCCTTAAAAATGAGTCTTTCAAAATTGCTTTCCTGGTAAGTTTGCACTCAGCTCTGATGAACCAGGAAGATGTTCAGCATTAGCAGTAACTAGCATCTCACCCAAGTGACCTTGTCAGATAAAAACACAGAAGTTGCTGGAAAAGATCAGCAGATCTGGCAGCATCTGTGAAGAAAAAAATCAGAGTTAATGTTTCAGGCCCGGTGACCCTTCCTCAGACCTTGTCAGATGTGGGGCCAGTCAGTTTGGGAGAGGCATCACCATTAAGCCTAATCTTGTTTTCACTGATGTCTGCATTAATATGAGCAGTAAACAAACAGATACGCAGTTCTTCCATCTAGTTCAAGAAAAAAAACTCCATTTAGTCCACCGCAGTTTTTCTGATTTTGACCTAGGTCACGCAGATAGTGAGATACATTTGGGTAGGTAGCTTTCGGTGGTTTTACTGGCAAGGGTCACTGGGATGGGAGTCATCTTATATTCTTACTCCTCAATCTAAATTTTCATAAAATAAGACACTTTAGGCACAGGAGTAGGCCATTCAACCCCTTGAGCTTGCTGTGTTATTAGAACAACAAAGAACAAAGAAAATTACAGCACAGGAACAGGCCCTTTGGCCCTCCAAGCCTGCGCCAATCCAGATCCTCTATCTAAACCTGTCACCTATTTTCCAAGGATCTGTATCCCTCTGCTCCCTGCCCATTCATGTATCTGTCTAGATACATCTTAAATGATGCTATCGTGCCTGCCTCTACCACCTCCGCTGGCAACGCGTTCCAGGCACCCACCACCCTCTGCATAAAGAACTTTCCACGCATATCTCCCTTAAATTTTTCCCCTCTCACATTGAAATCGTGACCCCTGGTAATTGAGTCCCCCACTCTGGGAAAAAGCTTCTTGCTATCCACCCTGTCTATACCTCTCATGATTTTATAGACCTCAATCAGGTTCCCCCTCAACCTCCGTCTTTCTAATGTAAATAATTCTAATCTACTCAACCTCTCTTCGTAGCTAGCGCCCTCCATACCAGGCAACATCCTGGTGAACCTCCTCTGCACCCTCTCCAAAGCATCCACATCCTTTTGGTAATGTGGCAACCAGAACTGTACGCAGTATTCCAAATGTGTTCAAACCAAAGTCCTGTACAACTGTAACATGACCTGCCAACTCTTGTACTCAATACCCCGTCCGATGAATGAAAGCATGCCGTATGCCTTCTTGACCACTCTATCGACCTGCGTTGCCACCTTCAGGGTACAATGGACCTGAATACCCAGATCTCTCTGTGCATCAAGTATTCACTAAGGTTATGCCCAATCTGCCTGTGATTTTAGCTGCACTTCTCTAACCCTTAACTCGCTTGTTGACCAAAAATCAATGATTAAATCTGACTATTTTGAAGAGAAAGGGTCAATGAAGGTTATACCGTTGATGTGGCATACATGATTTCCAGAAGGCATTTGACACAGTGTCACACAACAGACTTCTGAGGAAAGTTATAGGTCATGGTATACAAGAGACCGTAACTACTGGATAAAAAAATTGGCTGAATGATAGAAAACAGAGTAATGGTCAATGGATATTTTTTGGGCTGAAGGAAGGTATGTAGTGGAATTCCCCACGGATCAGTATTGAGACTCATGCTCGTCCTAATATATATTACGGATCTGGACCTTGGTGTGCAGGGGATAGTTTCAAAGTTTGCAGATGACAGTGAGCTTGGAGGAACTGTAAGCTGTGGGGAAGCTGTGGGCACTCCAAAAAGACATTGACTACTTGATAGAGTGGGTAGATAGACGGCAGACGAATTTCAATGCAGAGAAGTGTGCGGTGATGCATTTTGGTCAGAGGAACACTGAAAGACAATACAAAGTAAGGGATCTGGGTATATAAGCGCACAGATCATTGAAAGTGGCAGAACATGAGAAGAGAACAGTTAATAAAGCAGATAATGTTCTTGGCTTTTTTAAAAGGGGCATAAAGCACAAGTACAGGGAGGTGGTGTGAAAATGTATAAGACACTTGTTCAATCTCAGCTGGAGTATTATGTACTGAGTGCGCTGCACCATAGGAAAAGATGTGAATGCGTTAGAGAAAGTGTAGAAGCGATTTACAGTAATAGTTTTAGGAATGAGACACTTCAGTTTATGAGAATAGATTGAAGAAGTTGGGACTGTTCTCCTTAGAGAAGAAAACTGAGAGGAGATTTGAGATAACAAGGTGTAGAACTGGATGAACACAGCAGGCCAGGCAGCATCAGAGGAGAAGGAAGGCTGACGTTTCGAGTCTGGACACTTCTTCAGAAATGGGGGAGGGGAAGGGGGCTCTGAAATAAATAGAGAGAGGGGGAGGCGATGATAGAAGGTGGATAGAGGAGCAGATAGGTGGAAAGAAGGTGGACAGGTCAAGGAGGCAGGGATAAAGCCAGTAAAGGTGAGTGTAGGTA
>NC_063335.1:107440556-107468481 GCF_021869965.1 Rhincodon typus | reverse complement strand
GAGAGGTCAAGGAGGCGGGGATGAGGCTAGTAGGTAGGAAGTGGGGGTGGGGGTTGGTCAGTGAGGTGGGAGGAGCGGATAGGTGAAAGAAAAGACGGACAGGTCAAGGAGGCAGGGACGAGATGGGCTGGTCTTGGGATGAGGTTGGGGGTCAGGAGATTTTGAAGCTTGTGAAGTCCACATTGAGACCATTGGGCTGCAGGGTTCCCAAGCGGAATATGAGGTGCTTCAACTCCCCCTCCCACTCCTTGGACGACATGTCCTTCCTGGGCCACCTCCAGTGCCACAACGATGCCACCCGAAGGCTGGAGGAACAGCACCTCATATTCTGCTCCTTGACCTATCTGTCTTCCCTCCCACCTACCCGCCCCTCCCTCCTCACTGACTAACCCCCATCCCAACTCACTACCTACACTCACCTTTACTGGCTTCATCCCCACCTCCTTGACCTGTCCATTTTCTCTCCACCTATCTGCTCCTCTATCCACTTTCTATCATCGCCTCCCGCTCTCTCTATTTATTTCAGAGCCCCCTTCCCCTCCCCCATTTCTGAAGACCCGAAACGTCAGCTTTCCTGCTCCTCTGATGCTGCCAGCTCTACACCTTGTTAACTCAGGCTCCAGCAGCGGCAGGTCCTACGATCTCTGAGAGGAGATTTGATAAGGTTTTCAAAATGATGAGTGACATGGATAGAGTATCACAGAAATAAACACAAAATTTATCTCTAGTATCCATTCCTGATCAAAGCAATATTGCTAATAATGATTAAATGCAATTCTAAAATATCATTGGAGTAAAAGCTCTATTGGACAGTCACATCAATGTTGATGCACTTGAGAACAGTTTATGATTGCTGATGGAACAATGATCTTTGCTGTATTTGTTCAGTATATGATTCAGTAGCATTGGAGTTGGAAATAAGGGTCAGAAATATATAATGATATACACTATCTGAACTGCAAAATGGTATGACAGCCAGTAAGAACATTGACACAAGCACAACAAGAGGCATTATTGCAGTTTAAAAAGGTAAATGTCGATTGATTTTCACATTAAAAATTTAATATCACCAACATTGGTTTGGTTGTTTTATAAAATGCCCATTGTGGAGAAGTTCAGAAAAGTTGAGTTAAAATCTCTGGTGTCTATTCAGATTTATTGGATTTTAACTTCAATAGAATAGTTAAGAACAGTATTTTTGCTGGAGGAAGAGGGGTAGAAATTATGTGTTTCCCATTCCTGATTGCTGTCCAGTGACCACATCTAGGAAGTAATATGAGCAGACCTTGCTGCAGCAAGCTTGGAGTCAGTTGTTCAAATAAAAGCAAAATGCTTTGCTGGAAATCTGAAGTAAAAACAGAAATTTCTGGGAAACTCAACAGGCTTGGCAGAATGTGTGGTGAGAAGAACAGATTTAATGTTGAGTCCAAAATAACTCTTTGGAACTGGAGAAGTTCAAATGTTCTAAACAGTAAACATATTGGATTCGAAAATATTGAGTATATTTAAGACAGAGATAGATTTTTTATTGGCAAGTGGATCAAGGGTTGCAGGGAGAAGGCTGGAGAATGGGGTTGAGAAACATTTTAGCCATGATCAAATGTTGGAGCAGACTTGTGGGCCAAATGGCCTAATTCTGTTCCTCTGTTTTATGGTCTTATGGAAACATGAACTCTGTTCTTCTCCTCAGATGCTGGTAGATCTGCTGAGTTTCTCCAGCATTTCCTGTTTCTATTTTAGACTCAACTGTGATGTTCCCACAGTGACATTCATTTGCACAGGTTTGTGTATGAATTATTGTAATTTTCACTTAGGTACTGGGGCATTAAAGGTGCCGTGGCACTTTAATCTGGAAGAAAGGTAAATGAAAAGAGGAAGAAAAATTAATAGGCATATTGCTTATACCAGCTCCACTATTACTCTAAACTTGTTTTCCTTTAACACGATAGCTCTATAATTCTATATATTTCAATTTGCCTCTTCCTTTCAGTTATTTAATTTGCATTTCCAATTTTGTCAAGAGGGGGCACTAGAGACTGCTTCCTAATTTGAGATAGTACGTTGAAAACAATTTTTGCTTAAAGAACAAAGTCTTTTCATTAGAGTTTTATTAGTTTAATTAGTTAATATTTAAACATTACTTTTGCAAACTCAGACATTTCAGCACTTGACCAATGGGTTGAATATTACTGAAGAAAATGTTAACAAGGTTATGATAAAGGTTATGATTTTTTTTCTGAAGAAGGGTCTAGACCCGAAACGTCAGCTTTCCTGCTCCTCTGATGCTGTTTGGCCTGCTGTGTTCATCCAGCTCTACACCTTGTTGTCTATGATAAAGCCCTGCTGTCTGCAAATTTAACAAAGAGAACACATTTGTATTGAATGTCCAATTAATAGCCCACCAACAAACACCCATAAGCCTTTAAGAACATAGGAAATAGAAACAGGAGGAGACATGTTTTGTTGAGCCTGCTCACCCATTCTATACAGCTCCTTGGGCACAATGCTAATTTCTTTAAAAAATGTTTTTAAGAAAGTTCATACAAATGCACTAGAGATAGTAGGAACTGCAGATGCTGAAGAATCTGAGATAACAAGGTGTGGAGCTGGATGAACACAGCAGGCCAAGCAGCATCAGAGGAGCAGGAAAGCAGACGTTTCTGGCCTAGACCCTTCTGCAGAAATGGGTGCCACAATGATGCCACCCGAAGGTTGCAAGAACAGCACCTCACATTTCGCTTGGGAACCCTGCAGCCCAATGGTATCAATGTGGACTTCACAGGCTTCAAAACCTCCCCTCCCCCTACCGCATCCCAAAACCAGCCCAGCTTGTCCCCACCTCCTTAACCTGTCCTTCCTCCCACCTATCCCCTCCTCCCACCTCAAGCCCCACCCCCATCTCCTACCTACTAACCTCATCCCGCCCCCTTGACCTGTCCATCCTCCCTGGACTGACCTATCCCCTCCCTAACTCGCCACCTAGACACTCACCTTTACTGGCTCCATCCCCCCTCCTTGACCTGTCTGTTTCCTCTCCACCTATCTTCTCCTTTATCCATCTTCTATCCGCCTCCCCCTCTCTCCCTATTTATTTCAGAACCCCCTTCCCCTCCCCCATTTCTGAAGAAGGGTCTAGGCCCGAAACATCAGCTTTCCTGCTCCTCTGATGCTGCTTGGCCTGCTGTGTTCATCTAGCTCTACACCTTGTTATCTCATACAAATGCACAACTAGATTCGTATCAGATACTCTGTACTGGATATGAGGAGAAACTTCCGCCAATTAAATATTGTGATGACTAAAGTCATTGGCCTGGAATTTCCAACAGCCAGGCAGTTGTTATTGCAGGTATAGATTGGAGTTGCACATGGGACCTTGCAGAATCTCTAATGTAGCAGACACCAAAGGAGTTGCCCAGGACATTGATCATTCCTCTAGGCAATTCCTCTACTTTGGGAACTGTCCGAAAGTCTCTCTTTAAATTGAAGACTTTGGAGGGTTCTGATAATTACTAAGGAATTATAAGGCTATTAAGAACATTGTGTAACTCCTTAGTAACCATTGAACTGACTTCATACTAAACTCACACGCCCCCTTAATTATGCCTCCCACAGACCCAACAGACCCTGATCTTACACCCCTGAGACTGAACCTCTCCTAACCTGGTCACAGCCCCAACCTCTGGGACAGGATCCCTCCACTTCTCCCAACCCCACAGATGACACTTGTCGACCTAAAGTTCCCCCTTCCCTCACCCCTGCATGACCCAATTTCTCCCATCCCCACAACCAACCTTAAACACTGCATAACAGCTAGCACACCCCGTGCCATCTTGCAAATCTACCAGTTTGAGCCCTCTCTCTGGCAACAGTCTTAAATTAGAAACAAAAAACAGAAATTGCTGGAAAAGCACAGCAGGTCTGGCAGCATCAGTGGAGAGAAAGCAGGGTTAACGTTTTGGCTCGAGTGACCCTTCCTCAGAACTTCACTTGACATAAAATATTAACACTGATTTCTCTTCACAGATGCTGCCAGACCTGCTGAGCTTTTCCAGTGATTTCTGTTTTTGTTTTTGATTTATAGCATTCACAGTTCTTTCGGTTTTGATTTAATCTAGTATCAAACTAGTGTGTTCACAAACTTGGTGTCCTAATTTAGCTGTGTTAAACTTGAAGACTATATCTTAACTTGTGTCAAGTCCCATTCACCTATCATCACAGTGCTCACTGATCTGTATCAAATTCCAGTCAAGAAAAGACTTGGTATTAAAATTCTCATCCTTGTTTTCAAATCCTGCCATGGCCTCACCCCTCTTTGTCATTTCCTCCAGCCTTACAACTTTCAGAAATATCTGAGCTCTTCTAATTCTGGTTTTTCAAGCAACCCTGATTTTAATTGTTCCACTATTGGTGGCCACACCTTCAGTTGCCTAAGGCCTAAACTCTGACACTGATACTTCACTTGTATTTTAAGACACTCCTTCAATCAACCCTAGTCTTCTGGCCTAATAATTCCTTATGTGGCTTCATACTGAATTTTGTTTTAAAGTGCTCAGCTAAAATACCTTTGGATATTTTATAACATTTGTAAAGTCCCAATAATATAAATTGCAGTTGTTAACAGTAGTGCACTGCACAATTTCACAGAAGTTCATTGTTTTATTTACTAGATTCAAAACTCTGCTCGGCAGTTGGGAAGAGCAAGGATGATAAGAAAAAGTAGCATTTATTTCTGACCTTATGATGCCCACAACAGCCATAGTAAGGTGTGATTAATATTTAATGTGTTGTTAGTATTGGTAAAAGATGAATTTCAACCAGGACTGTAAAGAAAATTCTTTGCTCTCTTAAAAAAAGCACTTGTACACCTAACTGACATTAAAAATCTCACAATTATTATGTTTCAGAAGCCATTGGGTGGAGGATAGAACTGGAGCCAACCATAACAGATGTTCATGAGCTTTTAATTATAGATTTACACATTAAATAATCCTGTCACATTGCACATTACCAAGTCTAATAAACCTGCTCACTGGTCAGTTCCAAAACCTCGAAAACATTCTACGAACTCCTCAGCTAGGCTACTGCAAATCTGATTTTTTCCAGTTAATATGTAGATTAAAGTCACCCATAATTATTGCCATACCTTGATCACAAATACCCAGTATATTTTGTCACACCTTGAACCAAATCATTTCTGTGGCACAAATGCTTCAGCAACTTCAGAATCACACTGAAAAAACTGGCTGCATGAGGAATGCCATTCGTTTGCTGATTATTGTTTTCTTTAACATCATCTGCCAGTTTCAGTGCTGGTGAAGCATGAATTGTGGGTTCCAAATGAGGCACCATGGTTACCTTCCTTACTCAGAATATCAAATGTGTCTTCCTGCTGCTGGAAGCATGATCAATCTCTGTAATACCAAGGTCAACAAATTGCAAGAGAGGAAGTAGAAAATAAATTGAGGCAAAGGCTCAGGGGCTTTAGCTTCAAGATAGGAGGCAGGATTTAACACTTTGTATTAATTGGGGGCAAACTGATCAAACAGTGACATTGTACGAAAGGCATGATTGATTCATGAACGATGGTGATTCTTTTGATATTTAAAAATTGTCAATTAGTAGTACAGAACTTGAATATTTCCGTTTGTTTCGGAAGGTGTGGTTTTCCTCTTGAATTGGTATTCTTGTAAAATGGTCTGATGAGAGCAAGATGAAAAGCTTTAGCAAAATGCACCTTTATTCAGCAATGCTCATAATATAATATGCTCATAATAAAAATCTCTTAACTAATTAAATAGGAAGGGGCGATGTTGTGAGGACTCAAGCTTGGGTAAATGTACCAAATCAATGGGGTAGAGTTGAGAAAGCAGAGCAAAATAACTGTATGGAAAGTGGAGATCAAAGAATGGCAGGAAAATGCAGAGAGAAAACAAAACCGAAGAACAATCCAGACAACATGTTACAAAGATAACAAAGAGTAATCAAAAGTCTCTGTATCTGAGTGTGCATAGCATTTATAACAATATAAACAAACTGGGAGCATAGATTGAAATAAAAAAATTGAAACAAAGAACTGGAAATCTGAAACAAAAACAGGAATTGTACTCAGCAGACTTTCTCCAGCAATTTCTGTTTCTGTTTGAAATAAATATAATCTGATAACCATTCTGTAGAGGTGGTGTAGGATGACAATGATTTGGTCCTAAATTTTGAGATATACATGACATTTAAGAAGAATAGGAAGCTAGGCTTAGGTGCAGCAATCTTGATCAAATATGACATTGGTGTAATAGAGAGAATTTTGTTTCATAAGGTCAGAATTTAAAATTAGTTTTGGTGGAGATAAGGACACAATGGGAAAAGACATCATAAGTGAGAGTGGTCTACAGGCTGCCTAAAATGTAGGATGAAATATACAAGAATAAATATTTGTAGGGAAATTAATGTTTCATGATTAGTATAGTTTAGTTCAGACTATTTTAGTTGATTAACCTAATATTATGCTATTCAATTTAAACTCCAAACAAAGCAGGACTTTATTAATGTGGGAAGCATTGGGAAGTCACTTCCTGGCATTTGAAATGTTGTTGTATCCTATGGCTGGTTCAGTTAGTTACTGAGATAGTAGGAACTGCAGATGCTGGAGAATCTGAGATAACAAGGTGTAGAGCTGGATGAACACAGCAGGCCAAGCAGCAGCAGAGGAGCAGGAAAGCTGACGTTTCGGGCCTAGACCCTTCTTCAGAAATGGGGGAGGGGAAGGGGGTTCTGAAATAAATAGGGAGAGAGGGGGAGGCGGATAAAAGATGGATAGGAGAGGAGACAGACAGGTCAAAGAGGCGGGGATGGAGCTAGTAAAGGTGAGTGTAGGTGGAGAGGGAGGACGGACAGGTCAAGAGGGCGGGATGAGGTTAGTAGGTAGGAGATGGGGGTGGGGCTTGAGGTGGGAGGAGGGGATAGGTGGGAGGAAGGACAGGTTAGGGAGGCAGGGACGAGCTGGACTGGTTTTGGGATGCGGTAGGGGGAGGGGAGAATTTGAAGCTTGTGAAGTCCACAATAACACCATTGGGCTGCAGGGTTCCCAAGCGAAATATGAGGTGCTGTTCCTGCAACCTTCAGGTAGCATCATTGTGGCACTGCAGGAGGCCCAGGATGGACATGTCGTCTGCGGAATGGGAGGGGGAGTTGAAATGGTTCGTGACTGGGAGGTGCAGTTGTTTTGTGCGAACCAAGCATAGGTGTTCTGCAAAGCGGTCCCCAAGCCTCCGCTTGGTTTCCCCAATGTAGAGGAGGCCACAACGGGAACAGCGGATGCAATATACCACATTACCAGATGTGCAGGTGAACATCTGCTTGATGTGGAACGTCTTCTTGGGGCCTGGGATGGGGGAGACAGGGGAGGTGTAGGGGCAGGTGTAGCACTTCCTGCGGTTGCAGGGAAAAGTGCCGGGTGAGGTGGGGCTGGAGGGGAGTGTGGAGCGGACAAGGGAGTCACGGAGAGAGTGGTCCCTCCGGAAAGCAGATAAGGGTGGGGAGGGAAAAATGTCTTTGGTGGTGGGGTCGGATTGCAGATGGCGGAAGTGTCGGAGGATGATGCATTGGATCTGGAGGTTGGCGGGGTGGTACGTGAGGATGAGGGGGATTCTGTTTTGGTTGTTATTGTGGGGAGGGGGTGTGAGGGATGAGTTGCAGGAAATGCGGGAGACACGCAACTCATATTCCGCTTGGGAACCCTGCAGCCCAATGGTATCAATGTGGACTTCAAGCTTCAAAATCTCCCCTCCCCCTACTGCATCCCAAAACC
This sequence comes from Rhincodon typus, assembly GCF_021869965.1. Taxonomy (NCBI): domain Eukaryota; kingdom Metazoa; phylum Chordata; class Chondrichthyes; order Orectolobiformes; family Rhincodontidae; genus Rhincodon; species Rhincodon typus. The sequence goes on along the minus strand of NC_063335.1, from coordinate 107,460,677 downwards.
AGCCCAGCTCGTCCCCGCCTCCCTAACCTGTCCTTCCTCCCACCTATCCCCTCCTCCCACCTCAAGCCCCACCCCCATCACCTACCTACTAACCTCATCCCTCCCTCTTGACCTGTCCGTCCTCCCTGGACTGACCTATCTCCTCCCTACCTCCCCACCTACACTCACCTTTACTGGCTCCATCCCTGCCTCTTTGACCTGTCTGTCTCCTCTCCTCTATCTATCCTCTATCCGCCTACCCCTATCTCCCTATTTATTTCAGAACCCCCTTCCCCTCCCCCATTTCTGAAGAAGGGTCTAGGCCCGAAACATCAGCCTTCCTGCTCCTCTGATGCTGCTTGGCCTGCTGTATTCATCCAGCTCTACACCTTGTTATCTCAGTTAGTTACTGGCCAGTAGTAATCTCCAGATGTTGATAAGGAGGATTCAGCAATAGTCAAACTGAGATGGTTAGACTCTATCTTGTTAGAGATGGTCATTGCCTTACACTTGTGTGACAAACATGTTACTTACCAGCCCAAGTCTGTATATTGTCCAGGTCTTGTTGCGTGTAGATTTCAACCCTATCATCAGAATCCCCATGTTCTTTCCTCCCTTTGTACCTACCTCGCTTCTACTTAAATGGATTTATTATAAATATTCACCCCAACCACTCGACACAGATTTCACATTTTCACTTCTCCTGTCTTGAAGGTGATAATGGGGTCTTGTGGAAAGGTTTTGGAAAATCAGGAGGTCAGCCATTTTGAATAGCTGTAGAATAATCGTTGATGTCTTCTTTTAGACATACATACACACACATAAAATTATACATTGCTTATGTATATTAATGAATAATGCAATATAAGTATACAATTTGTAAAATGCACATTTTCATGATACAAATACTTTAGACTAGGTACATAAGTTATTGCTTTATATATAAGCCCATCATATAGAGCGTATTACAATATACATTAAATGTCTTGCCATATAAATTAACATGTTGGAAATAACAGGTTAAAAGTTAAATGCATAGATGGCTGTAGACATCACTAGTATAAAATCAGGGTAACAGATAGGATAGGCATAGACCATAAGATAAAGCAGCAGAATTAATCCATTCAGCCCATTGAGTCTGCTTCACCATTTGATCATGGCTGATGTGTTTCTCAAGACCGCAACTAGTGAGCCCTGTAACTAGGGATGTGCTGGCACTGGGGGGGGACTCCAGAGAAGATTTACAAACAATAATCCTGGGCATGAAGGACTTATAATTTGAGGAGAGATTCAGAACTCTGAGTCTGTACTCAATAGAGTTTTGAAGTATAAGGGAGTTGGGGGATCTCATTGAGGCTTACAGAATAGAGCTGTGAATAAAGTGGACGAGGACAAGATATTTCCACTACTAGGAAAGACTAGAACCTGAGGCACAGCCTTCAGAATTGAGATGAAGAGGAATGTCTTCAGCCAGGGGGCAGTGAATTTGTGGAACACCTTCCTGCAGAATTCTGTGGAGGCCAAGTCATTGAGTATATTTGAGGCAAAAACAGATACGTTCTTAATTAGTGAGGAGTTCGAGGGTTATGGGGAAAAAAAAGGCAGAACAGTGCTGAGAAACATATCAGTCATAAGCAATGGTGGACTGAATCGATGGGCTGAATGGCCTAATTTTATTTCTATGCGTTGTGGTCTTCATTATAAACTCAGTTACAGCTAGTCAGAGGTGGACTGTCAGTTTCTATAAGCTCAGTTGGAGGTGGAGAGGTAATTTCTATAAAGCCATTTGGAGGTGCACTGTCAGTAGGTGGAGGTCTTGTTCTGAGTTTGATTGTAGGGGCTGTGCAGTAGCTCAGTGATTGTATCGATGCTGCTGCTGACTGGGAGCTGCGCCGCCATGTTACTGTCAGGCCTGTTCCGTTCTGCAGTCTCACACTCGGTAAGGACCGACACCGCTTGTTCAGTCATAGCCCGGTATTTGAAACAGAGTGAGAGGGTCTGTTTTGTTTGCAACTAGGGCACTAACCTGTCTGAAAAGGAAGGATTTTGTTGATGCCGTCTGCAGGTTAGCCCAGGCCTGGCTGAGTTAACATGGCGGCGGCGGTTCGACCTTCAGAGAGCAGCTTCACCCAGAGCTCTGCAACTTCCTTCACCTTTAATCATCCACCGACCCTCACTGCTCTTCACGGCGCCAGCTTTCTTTTCACGCTTTGCCCTATTTCAGGCTGATTCCGTTTTTAGTGGCAGTACGGGTGAATTGTTTAGCAACCCCAGAGATTTGTATCCAAATTGTTTTCCAGTGCTTGCTAATTTAAGAATTTCTGATAAATATTAGTGCTCACTTCTTTCGAATTGCCTTGTTCATTACCGGGTTACCTTCCTCCTTTGATTTACTACCTTTTTTTTGTAACATTGTGTGACCATGAAAGTAAAAGGAACAAGAGGAGTCCATTCGGTCCCTCGAACCTGTTCCGCAATTTGATTGGATCAGGCTGATTCGACATTCTTTACATCCACTTTCCTGTTTTTACCCCATAATTCCGTACTGATCAATAATTTATCTGCCTCGGATTTAATTATACACCAGGTCTACACTCCATTGCTCCCTGTTGCAAGGAATTACAAAGACTCTGAACCCTCAGAGAAGAAATTGCTCCTCATGTCAGTCTTAAATTGGCAACCCTTTATTCTGAGATGATGTCCCCTGGCCCTAGACTCTCCCTATCAAGCCCTCAAGAATCCAGACGTCTCAATGATCCCTGCACCACTGATGCTTAGTACATACTGCTGCTACCATCTACAAGATGTATGCAGAAATTCACCAAAGATCGTCAGATAGCATCTTCCAAACCCACAACCACTTCCACCTAGAAGGACAAGGGCAGCAGATAGAGTCATGTAGCACGGAAACAGACCCTTCAGTCCATGCCAACCATAATCCCAAACTAAATCTAGTCCCACCTGTCTGCGCTTGACCCATTTTCCCTCCAAATTATTCTTATTCAGGTACTTATCCAAATGTCTTTTAAAATGTTGAGACTGTACCTGCATCTGCCACTTTCTCTGGAAGTTAATTCCACACATGAACCACTCTCTATTTTAAAAAAAGTTGCCCCCCCATGTCCTTTTTGAATCTTTCTCCTCTCACCTTTAAAATATGTCCCCTAGTCTTGAAATCCCCTGCCATAGCGAAAAAAAAAAACACCCACCAGTCGCCTTGCCTATACCCCTCGTGGTTTTTAAAACCTCCATAAGGTCACCACCACCTTCAAGCTCTTCTCCAAGCCACTCACCATCTTGACTTGGAAATATACTGCTGTTCTTTCACTGTCACTGAATCAACATCCTGGAATTTCCTCCCTAAAGGCATTGTGGGTCAACCCATAGCAAGTGGGCTGCAGCTTACCATCTCAAGGACATAGAATCAGAGTCATACAGCACAGAAACAGACCTTTGGTCCAACTAGTCTATGCCGAACATAATCCCACACTGAACTAGTCCCACCTGCCTGCTCCCATATCACTCCAGACCTTTCCTATTCATGTATCTATGCAAATATCTTCTAAACGTTGTCATTGTCCCCACATCCACCACTTCCTCAGGTAGTTCACCCTCTGTGTAAAAACTTGCTTCATATCTTTTTTAAATCTCTCTCCTCTCACCTTAAAAATGTGCCCCCAGTCTTGAAATCCCCAATTTTAGAGAAAACACAACTACCATTAACTCTATTTACACCTCTCATTATTTTATGAACTTTTATCAGGACACCTCTCCACCTCCTACACTCCAGTGAAAAAGTCCCAACCTATTCAGCCTTTCTTTATATCTGAAACCTTCCATTCCCAGCAACATCCTGGTAAATCTTCTGAATCCTCTCCAACTTGATAATATCCTTCCTACAACTGGACGACCAGAACTGGACACAGTATTCCAGAAGAGGCCTCACCAATATCCTGTACAACCTCAACATGACTTCCCAACTCTCGTACTCAAAGGACTGAGCAATGAAGGCAAGAGTGCCAACTGTGACAGAAACTTCAAAGAATTATGTAACTGCACCCCTAGGTCCCTCTGTTCTACAACACTACCCAAGGCCCTACCATTGTACCAAAATGTAATACCTCGCATTTATCCAGATTGAACTCCATCTGCCATTTTCAGTCCTTTGACCCATTTGATCAAGATCCCTTTGTAATATTAGAAAAGCTTCTTCATTGTCTACTATGCCACCAATTTTGGTATCATCCACAAACTTACTAACCATGCCTTCTATATTCTCATACAAATCATTTATATAGGTGATAAACAAAAGAGGACCCAGAACCAATCCCTGTGGAAGACCACTGGTCACTGGCCTCCAGTCCAAAAAGCAACCCTCCACCATTACTCTGTCTCCTACTGTTAAGCCAATTACGTATCCAATCGGCAAGCTCACCCTGAATCCTATGTGACCTAACTTTACTAATTAATCTACCAGGCAGAGCCTTGTGAAAGGCTTTACTAAAATCCAAATAAACAATGTCTACTGCTCTGCCATCATCGAGCTTTTTGGTAACTTCCTCAAAAAACTCAATCAAGTTTGTGAGACACAACTTTCCTCACTCAAAACTATCTGACTATCCCTAATCAATTTTTGCCTGTCTAAATGTCCATCTTTTGTAATCACCTCCAACAATTTACCCACAATCGAAGTCAGACTCACAGGTCTATAGTTCCCTGGTTTCTCTTTAACCTTTCTTAAACAAAGGTACAACATTAACCACTGTCCAATCATCAGGCACCTCATCCATAGTTATAGCTGATGCAAATATTTCTGCAAGGGGTCTTGTAATTTCCTCCTTTACTTCCCAGTAGATTAGGTCCTGGAGACTTACCAACCTTTAAATTCCCTAAGACCTTCCAAGCTTCCTTTTCTGTAATGTGAACTGTTTTTAAAACATCAAAGTTTATTTCTGTGCATTCTCTAGATTCCATTTCTTTTTCCACATTAAAAAATATTCATTTAGTATCTCTCACATCTCTTGGGATTCAACACAAAGATGACCCCCTTGATCTTTAAGAAGCCCTACTGTCTCTCAATTACCCTCTTGCTGTTAATGTATTTGTAGAATCTCTTTGGATTATCCTTAACCTTATCTGCCAATGCTATCTCATATCTTTGCCTTCCTGATTTCTCTCTTAAGAATGCCCCTACACTCTTTTTATATTGATTAAGAGATTCAATTGAACCAAGTTAACTATATCTAAAATAAGATTCTCTTTTATTCTTGACTAGAACCTCAATATCTTTATTCATCCATTGTTCCTTAATCTTACCAGTCTTTCCCTTCACTCTAAACAACATAATGCCTCTGAACTCTCATCTTCACAGTCTTGAACGCCTTCCACTTGTCAGACGTTCTTTTACCTGTGAACAGTCTACTCCAATCAACTTTTGAAAGTTCTTGTCTCATACCATTAAAATTTGCCTTACTCCAATTAAAAACTTTAACTTTTAGGAAGGCTTATCCTTTTCCATAACCATTTTGAAACCAATCGAATTATAATCACTAGACCTAAAGTGTTCCTCCACTTTTACTTCAGTCATCTTCCCTGCCTTATTGTCCAAAAGAAGGTCTAGGTTTGCTCCTTCTCTAGTTGGAGCATCCACATATTGATAAAAAAAAATTTTCTTGAACACATCTGACAAATTCTTCACCATCCAAACCTTTAACACTATGGTAGCCCCAGTCTATGTTTGGAAAGTTAAAACCTCCACGATCACCACCCTATTATTCTTACAGAGATCTCCATACTTACTACTGGAGGCCGATAGTACGATCACATCAAAGTGATCTTTCCTTTCTTATTTGTAATTCCTGTCCATATATTTTCACTGTACGATTTTTCAGAAATATCTTCCCTAGATACAGCAATAATGTATTCCTTAATCAAAAATGCGATCCCTCCGTTCTTGCCTCCTATGGACAGACAATAAATGCCAGCCACTGATACCGACATCTCTCAAATGAATAAAAAAGAGATCACCTTTCATTCCTCTAAACTCGTGAGTAGACTCCCACCCTGATTAGCCTTTGACAATCCCTCCAATAACGGGGATCACCCGAGTGAAACCTCTCTGACCCACCTTAATGAAACAATATCTGTTATTAAATAAGGGGACCAAAACTGCTGATTGTCCAAATGTGGTCTTACCAGCACCTTGTACAGTTGCATTAAGACATCACTACTTATGTAACAAGGAGAAGTAGAAGTGATTTTGTTTTGGCAGAAAAATTGAAGAAAGGCAGTAAAGACGAAATACTTTTGTAGATTCAGGAACAGAAACAACTAAGATTGTAAGTATGTACAAGTGGTAGGCTGAGTTAAGACTGGTGAAAGGCATATAGGGTCCAGAGCTTTTTTATGTAGAGGTATATACCTCAAAAGCAGGGAAGTTGTACTCGGTACTTTAGAAACATAGCTCAGGCCCCAGCAAGAATATTGGGAACGTTTCTGGGCACTGCACTTTAGGAAGGAAGTCATAGACCTAGATGTCACAAAAGGTAGGTACGTTAACTAACTAAGAAATCAAAAAATATCTGTGTTTAATCAAAGACAGTAGGAACAAAATCGTGTTACATCTATAGATGGTTTTGATGAACCATACTTACAGTACTGTGTTTTGATCTCCCTATTTAAAGAACAATACACTTGTATTGAAGGGTGTTCAGAGAAGGTTCACTAAGCTATTCATAAAATGAAGGGATTATTTCATAAGGAAAGGTTGAGCTAGTACTTCTTGGAGTTTAGAAGAGTGAAAGGTGGTCTTTAAACAAATTTCTAAGGGTGTCTGCTAGGATAGATATTGAGGGGATGTTTTGGCCCTGTGTGCAATTCTACAATGAGGCGTACAGTTTCAGAATAAGGGGACTTCCCATTTAAGATGGAGATAAGGAGAAATTTATGCTCCTAGTTATTAGACTTTGAAATTCTCCATCCTAGAGACAGAGAAGCTTATTTAAGCCTTAGTTGGAGAGATTGTTGATCTACTGGGGAGTCAAGGATTACAGGACTCAAGACAGGAAAATGAAGTTGAGATCTTGATCAGATCATGGACAACAGAGCTTACCAGGACCATTAACATCAAGGCAGCATTTAACAGTACGAAAGGGGAAAAAACTCTGCTTGTTGGACTCATACTTAGCACAGGAAGATGGTTGTGATTTTTGGAGATCTATAATCTCAGTTCAAGGACATAACTACAGGAGCTCCTTAGGGTAGATATTTTTAATCAACCTGTTTAGATGTATTATGGCTCCTCTGGAGTGGAACTTGAATCTTGGCCTTCCAGGTCAGAGTCGGGGATATTACCACTGCAACACAACAGTCTGTTTTTTCCCCCCAATCAAATCTTTTTCAAAGACATTATTACGTACCTCTGGAGCAGGTGGGACTTAAGACTGGGTCTCCTAGCTCAGAGGTAGGGCACTACCACCATGCCACAACAGCCTCCATCCTTAGGTCCAACCATCATCAGCTGCTTCATTAATGACGTCCGCTCGAACATGAAATCAGTCGTGGGGATGTTTGTTGATCATTGCACAATGTTCAACACCATTTGTGACTGTGAAACTGAAGCAGTCTGTGTTCATGTGCAAAAAGACCTGGAGACATTCAGTCCTGGGCTGATAAATTTGCATGACAAGTTCCAGTCCTTGCCCAACTCCAATCACTTCATGGTGGTGAATGGCATAATCGTCACTGAATCCCCTACTATGAACATCCTGAGGGATACCATTGACCAGAAATTGAAATGTACTAGCAATATAAATTCTGTAGCTACAAGAGAAAATCAGAAGCTAGGAATTCTGTAGCAAGTAACTCACCTAGTGTTTCCACAAAGCCTGTCCACCAGCTTCAAGACACAAGCCAGGAGTCTGAAGGAACATTCCTCACTTGCATGGATGAGTTCAGCTTCAACAACACTCCAGAGGCTTGACACCATCCAGGTCATAGCATTGATTGACATTCTTTCCACCACCTTAGATATTCACTTCCTCCACCTTTGCTACGCAGTGGAAGTAATGTGTAACACCAAGACTAAACTGAAATAAGGATAATTACAAAGGAATGAGGGCAAAGTTGGCTTCATGAGGGAAAATTCATGCCTGACAAATTAATTATAATTCTTAGAGGAGGTAACAAGCAGGATAGATCAATGGGAACCAGTAGATGCAATTTATTTTGATTTCTAGAAAGTGCAATCCATAAGTGTTATTTACAAAGATAAGAGGCAATGGTGTTGGGGGTTGCTATATTAACTTGAATAGAGGATTGTCTAATAAAAGAAGACAGAGAATTGAGATAAGGGAACTAGCAACTAGGGGAGTGTCACAGGAATCACTGCTGGGACCACAGTTATTTCCAGTATGTATTAATGACGCAGATGAGAGACATGAATGTAATATTGTTTGCAGATTACACAAAAATAGGTGAGAAGGCAAGTGGTGAGGATGATCAAGTCTACATAGGGATATAGACAGGTTATGACAAGGGGCAAAAACTTGTCAGATGGAATATAATGCGGCAAATGGAGTTTAATGCGGAAAAGTGTGAGGTGATTCACTTTGGAAGGAGTAACAGGAATATAGAGTACTGGGCTAATGGTAAGATTCTTGGTAGTGTGGATGAGCAGAAAGATCTCGGTGTCCATGTGCATAGATCACTGAAAGTTGCCACCCAGGTTGATAGCGTTGTTAAGAAGGCGTACAGTATGTTAGGTTTTATTGGTAGAGGGATTGAGTTTCGGAGCCATGAGGTCACGTTGCAGCTGTACAAAACTCTGGTGCGGCCACACTTGGAGTATTGCGTACAGTTCTGGTCACCGCATTATAGGAAGGATGTGGAAGCATTGGAAAGGGTGCAGAGGAGATTTACCAGGATGTTGCCTGGTATGGAGGGAAGGTCTTATGAGGAAAGGCTGAGGGTCTTGAGGCTGTTTTCGTTAGAGAGAAGAAGGTTAAGAGGTGACTTGATAGAGACGTACAAGATGATCAGAGGATTAGATAGGGTGGACAGTGGGAGCCTTTTTCCTCGGATGGTGATGGCTAGCACGAGGGGACATAGCTTTAAATTGAGGGGTGATAGATATAGGACAGATGTCAGAGGTAGGTTCTTTACTCAGAGAGTAGTAAGGGTGTGGAATGCCCTGCCTGCAAAAATAGTAGACTCGCCAACTTTAAGGGCATTTAAATGGTCATTGGATAAACATATGGATGATAATGGAATAGTTTAGGTTAGATGGGCTTCAGATTGGTTTCACAGGTCGGCGCAACATCGAGGGCCGAAGGGCCTGTACTGTGCTGTAATGTTCTATGTTCTATGAAAATGTGGGATTGTGCACTTTACCAGGAAGAATAGAAGAACTGATTATTATTTAAATAGGGAGGAACTGCAGAACAGTGCAGCGCACAGGGATTCTGGGGTTCTCCTGCATGAAATGCAAAAAGCTAGCTGTTCAACAGGGTTGCAAGGAAGACAAGTGGACTGTTGGCCTTTATTTCAAAGGAAAGAGTGTAAAAATAGGGAGGTCTTTGAGCTAAAACTATACAAGGTACAAGGTGAGTAGGTCTGGTCCTTTTTTTTTTTTAAGAAAAGTTATACTGGTTTTGGATGCAGTCCAGAAAAGGTTCATTAGGTTGATGGAGGGTATGGAGGCATTTTACTATGAGAAGCTGAGTAGGTAATAAGGGAATCGTAGCTTATAGGGGAAAATACAGGAAAATGGAATTGAGGGTTCATATCAGTTATCACTGAATGATTAACTTTCGTGCATAGTCTTAAGATTTTATGGTTGAGACATTGGGTGGGCAAAAAATTGCAAAAGAGGATGTGTTAAATTGGCTGATTGTGTGATTAAAATTGACAAGTCAGCAGAACCAGATAAGTACTGATGATACTGAAAGAAGTAGTTGAAGTTGAGGATGCAATGGTCATAATCTTCCAATTCTTCTGAAGCTTGGGAATAGTGCCACAGCAATGGGGAATTACAAACCTGCCATCCTTGTTTAGAAAAGTGTAAAATGAAACCTAGCAGTGATTGGAAGTATTTTGAAAACAATAATTCAGAACAAAATTAACAGTCACTTTTATAAATGTGGATTAATTAAGGAAAACCAGTGCAAATTTAAGAACAAACTATGTTTTAATTTGTTTCAAGTTTTCAGACTAACAGAGAGCTGTTTAGAATGTTGCAGTATACACTGATTTCTGAAAGACATTTTTTTAAAAGTGCCACGTAATAGGTTTGTCTGTAAAATGAAGCTCATGGACTGAAAGGGACAGTGCCGGCAAGGATACAAAGTTGGCTGCGTGACAGGAATGTAGGGTAGTGGTGCATGATTTTTTTTTTTAAGACTGAAAGAAAATATTTAGTGGGATTCTTGGGGGTTAGTGTTAGGCAAATAGACTTCTATACGCAAGGCACAATCTCAAAACCTGCAAATGACACAAAACCTAGCTGTATTGTTAACTATGAGGATGATACTGATTTCAAGAGGTGACAGCAATGGAGTTGTAGACATTTACTAAATGTGGTGAAGTGTTACACTTTGGTATGTAGAATGAGGAAGGGTACAGTTTTAAAGGGCAGCAGAAGGATCTGGCAATACTTGTGCACAAATTGGAGGTGACAGGGTGGATTACAAAAGTGGTTAATAAAGTGTATTGAGTTTTATAAAATGGTGCATAGAGTACAAATGCAAGGATATTATGGTGAAACTTTGTTACAAACACGAGTTTGGCCTCAAGTGGAGTATTGTGTCCAATTCTCTTTAAAGTTATTACTGAACCTACTTTGGGCAGTACGTACCAGATCCTAACCGCTTGTTGTGCAGAAGGATACGAAGATTAAGGCTATATATAAAAAGAAATCAAAAGGAATGTTCCTGAGGATATGAAAGTTCAGTAACTGGGATAGAAGAAGAAGTTGAAGCTGTTCACTTTGGATAAGAGAAGGCTGTGAGGAGATTTGATGGGTTCAGAATCATGATGTCTGAGCAGAATAGTTGGGGAGAAATTGTTTTTATTTGTTGAAAATCTTCTACATGTCAAGTGGTCAGGATCTGGAATGTCATTTGAGAGAGCACTGTGGAGGCAGACTATTTTATAAGTTACAAAAGGGAATTGACCAATTATCTAAAGAGGAAATATTTACAGCTCATTGTAGGGTAAAGCCAGAGAAGTGGTACTAGCTGACTAGTTCTTAAGCAACACCTGTAAAATAGGCCAAAAAGACCTCCAGTGATGAAATCATTCTATGAAAGCACTTCATTTTGTGTGGAAAAACTCGATGGGCAAGAATCTTGCAGGTTATTATGGGGAGATTTGGTAAGAAATTCAGAATCATTTTTGATCCAATAAATGAGGAACTATTTCCAGTGGCAGAAGTAAGGCAATGGGCAGAAGAATTGGATGGAAAAAAAAATGGAGTGACTTATAATCTGATTGCACTGTGGTGGATGCAAATTTTGTCACAGTTTTCAAGAGAGTGTTCAATAAACGACTGTGGGAGGGTTCTTGGGGAGCAGTGGTAGTATCCCTACCTTTGAACCAGGAGGCCTGGGTTCAAGTCCCATCTGTTCCAGAGGTGTGTAATAACATCTTTGAACAGGTCAATTAGAAAATAGGTTTTAAAAAAAAATTCAGGATTATGGGACAAGGAACAGGGAAGTGGGACTAATTGACCAGCTATTTTAATACCTAGCATTGGCAAAATGGACTTAATGGCTGCCTAAGCTGAGTATTTGAGTGTTTGTTGAACAGAAAATTTTCCTTATTAGAAAAGAGATCTCTACTAGATTGTGAAAGTTGTCTGTCAGTAATGGTCTGTAAATAAAATATAATTTTATATTTCTATCTGCTTCATCAATTTCTACTTCACAGCCATCAAGTTTATATCATTTTAATTGTATAATAATTTCTACAGGAACCAAATCAACATTCAAACTGCTTTACATGTTGAACATACATAGCAAATATGTCGAGTTTATTATAAAATTGAAAACAGAAACTATGTAATGGAATTAGTACACTTCCACCTGCCTGGAAAGGTCTATAGAAGGCAATAACAGTACAGCAGCTTCTACTAAACACTATGGAACATCAGTTTTTTTGGATACCTTGGCTTTCAGTGGCTGCATTTATAAATTTATATAGTCTGAAGTTATGTCACTAGATAAATCACGTTGCTGTTGGGCACGGCATGCACTGATAGGAGCACCAGCTCATTCTTTAGTTGACCTTGGAGCTATGAAAGGCAGTTAAACACCAGTACAAATTTGCTGATAAATCATTTTGAATGCACTTGGGTGAAGAATAAATTTAATTAGCTGATGATAAAGGTAGTTTCTTGATTTTAGCCGACTGGATTCTTTGTTTTAATGAATAAAAGTTCCCCAGTAGCTCAACTGATAGGTGAACTGGTCAGTTAAAAATGCAAAGAATGTTACCACATGGGGTCAATTTAGGGACCTATTAGAAATGAGAATCAGGGTTTTCTAGCTTGACGTGAAATTAGACACAGAGAAATAGGCAAGACTGGATGATTTGAAATTGCAGTGCCACTCTTCCTGGACTGTTTTATGACATGGAAGTGCCAGTGTTGGACTGAGGTGGACAAAGTCAGAAGTCACACAACACCAGGTTATAGTCCAACAGATTTACTTGAAATCACAAGTTTTCAGAACACAGTCCTTTCATCAGGTGCAGTGAGAGAAAAGAGCACACAAACACAGAATTTATAGGCAGGGAGATCAAGGGTTGAGAGATCAAAAGATCATGCAACTAGTGTGAGTGGAATGTCAGATAATAAGTCTCTGCAGCTGACCAAGAGTTAGACTGTCAGTAAAGTGTCAACAGCTGCATAACCAGCAGAGGGATGACCTATAATCCGATTAAATGAGGCAGAGAGATAATTGCAAAAGATTAAAAATAAACTGGTGCTGGAGACAAACAAAATGTCTGGAAATAACATGGTAGGTACGAGTCGCATGCTGAGGGTCTAACCAAAGTAACAGGTGATTCAAAACTGTACAAGATCATAATTTATCAAGGTGATGGTGTCAAAACAGGACAGTAAGGAAGATTTTACAGATAGGGAATAGTGTGGTGGGGTCACGTGTAGTGCAACATGAAGCCAAGATCACTTTGGAGTGTAGCGAATGTTGTGCAAAGTGATCTTGGCTTCATGTCACACTACACCTGATCCCACCACACTATTCTGTATCTGTAAAATCTTCCTTACTGTCCTGTTTTGACAGCTGTGTTTGGCGGATGGATAAATCCTGGTCCTGATCGGATATATCCAAGAACCCTACAAGAGGCTAGAGAAGAAATTGCAGGGGCCCTGGCTGATATATTTGCATTATCGTTAGCCATGTATGATGTCCCAGAAGACTGGAGTGTAGCGAATGTTGTGCAGTCTTCTGGGACATCATACGTGGCTAACGATAATGCAAATATATCAGCCAGGGCCCCTGCAATTTCTCCTCTAGCCTCTTGTAGGGTTCTTGGATATATCCTATCAGGACCAGGATTTATCCATCCGCCGAACACAGCTGTCAAAACAGGACAGTAGCTAAGATCTTACAGATACAGAATAGTGTGGTGGGATTACATGTGATACGACATGAACCCAAGATCATGGTTGAGGTCGTCTTCAAGGGAACGGAACTTGGCTATCAGTTTCTGCTTGGCAATTTTGTGTTGTTGCATATCTCGAAGTATGCCGATCCAACCAAAGAACACATCCGTCAACTCAACAGACTGATCAAGATCTTCAGAGTATCCTATGCACTCTCATCCCGTGTACTTCTTGCCTAGGAGACTTCTACTGCATTCTGAAGATGCACAAAGCCAACACACCTGGACGTCCCATCATATCAGGCAATGGGACCTTGTGTAAGAACCTCACTGGCCAATGTTACCTATCTCATACGCAGCAGCCAAGGATGCCACGAGGCATGATATATGCAGACGCTACGACAATGGATGAATGGACACCATGCAACAATTGCCAAACAGAAATGTTCCCTCCTAGTCAGGGAACATTTCAGCGGTCAAGGGCATTCAGCCTCTGATCTTCGGGTTAAGTGTCGTCCAAGGAGGACTTCAAGATATACCACAACGCAAAATCGCTGAACAGAGACTGATAGCCAAGTTCCATACCCATGAAGATGGCCTCAACTGTGATAGAGTCGTAGAGTCCTCCAGCATGGAGACAGGCCCTTCAGCCCAAACAGGTCCATGCTGACCAAAGTGTCCATCCACACTAACCCCATTTCCCTGCACTTAGCCCATATCCCTCTAAACCTTTCCTATCCATGTATTTGGCCAAATACCTTTTAAAATGATAATGTACCCACCTCAACCACTTCAGCTCGTTCCATATGCATACCACCCTCTGTGTAAAAAAAAAAAAAAAAAAAATAATAAATTGCCCCTCAGGTTCCCATGTATTCTTTCCCATCTTACCTTAAACTGATGCAGTCTAGTCCTCGATTCCCCCAACCTTGGGAAAAAGACGGAGTGCATTCACCGTATCCATGCCTCTTATGATTTTATATACTTCTATAAGATCCCCCCTCAGTCTCGTACGCTCTAAAGAAAAAGGTCCTAGCTTGTCCAACCTCCCTATAACTCAGTGCCTTGAGTCCTGGCAACATCCATGTAAACTTCTTCTGCACTCTTTTCAGTTTAATAACATCCTTCTATAGCAAGGCAACCAAAACTGAATACAATACTCCAAGTGCGGACTCACCAACGTCCTGTACAACTGCAATATAACTTCCTAACTTTTGTTGGAAAGAAAATCGGGAGGGCGAAAAGGGGCCATGAGATAGCCTTGGCCGAGAAGATTAGGGTGGACCAAAGAGGTTCTTCAAGTATATTAAATGAAAAAGAATAACTAGAGAGAGAATAGGACTCCTCAAACACCAAAGTGGGCATGTATGTGTGGAACCACAGGAGATGGATGAGGTCAATGAATATTTCTCCTTCATATTTACTGTGGAGAAAGACATGAAGACTTGGGAAAGTTGGTAGCGATATCTTGGGGACAGTCCCTATCATAGGAAAGGTGGTATTGGAAGTATTAGAATGTATGAAGGTGGATAAATTTCCTGGTCCTGATCAGATATATTCAAGAAGGGCTGCAAAGTGATCTTTGCTTCATGTCGCACTACATGTGACCCGACTGCACTGTTCTATATCTGTAAAGTCTTCCTTACTGTCCTGTTTTGACACCATCACTTTGATAAATTGTTATGATCTCTCTACCTTAATTAGTTTGTACAGTTTTGAATTACCTATTACTTTGGTTAGACCCTCGGCTTGCGACTCATAGACATGCACTGGAATTCCTAGAGGCGTGGTTCTTCACCCATACAGAATTGGACTCCATATACAAACCCATACAATCAAAACCAGAAATGACATTACTCACCATAATGGACCGGACAGTATAAATTCCAAGTGCAATAGAATAACATAGCTTCATTGGAGGCTCCACTGATGATGTCACCTAGCATGGTGACGAAACGTCACAACAAAAAAAGCCAGCTCGGCAAGCAAGTCAACAACCTCATCCACAACCTGAGCTACAGATCTTTGCCAAAACTTTAAATGCGACTCATTACCTATCACATTATTCCAGTCATTTAGTTTGTTTCCAGCACCACCTTATTTTTAATTTTTTGCAATTCTCTCCCTGTCTCATTTAATCAGATTATAGGTCATCCCCTTGCTGGTTATTTAGCTGTTGACACATTGCAGGTGACCGAGTGTTAGACGGTCAGTTGAGACTTATCTGACATTCCCCTCACACCAGTTGCATGATCTTTTGATCTCTTAGCCCTTGACCTGTCTATAAACTTTGTGTCTGTGTGCTCTTTTCTCTCACTGCACCTGACAAAGGGTCTGTGCTCCAAAAGCTTGCGATTTCAAATAAACCTGTTGGTGTATAACCTGGTGTCATGTGACTCCTGACTTTGTCCATCCCAGTCCAACACCGGCATCTCCACATCTTTGCTAGTGTTGCTTTGAAAGTCATGACTAAAAGCCAGTGGAGGATTGAGAATATGACTGGTGCCACTTGCCACTTCATGATGTATGGAACAAGAATTCTGTGTGCTTTTCTGTCCCTGGCTCTGTTTTTATTCTAATTATTCACAAGCATATGTTTATTGTTTTACTATATCATACTATTTGCATAAGAAATTTGAGAACCCAAGTGTAATCCAGTTGGGTTACTAACTTTCAAAATGTTGGTCTTTGTGGACTTAAGAGTACTATTTTAATACAATTAACAAATTACGTGTGCAATTACAGAATTCCAGCCCAGCCCACCCCCACCATGAATGTGAACTGAGCTGTGTAATTTCTTTTGGTGCTTGCAAATATTTGTAACATTATTACAATTTGTAACAATTATTACAAGTTACAAAATTTTTACAGCATCATCTTTGTGGCTTTTACTAATTGTTCTAATCATGTAAATAAGTGACCATGTGGCTAGGTTAGGCCATGTGGTTCTCCATCAGTACTTATAATCTAAAACGACATTACATTTGACACTGACCACAATAGCACAGTATTTCTGTGCTGATAATGGCTTGAGAATTTTTATATTTTGATGTTTGCATTCTAGGTGAGACAGATTCGTCATGTACAAAGGACAGCTCAATGTGCAGGAGGAAGTGGTGCGGCCTCATTTGTGGTAAGCAACTACAGAACAATACAAGAGCTTTTTTTAAAAAAGAATATCTGATAGGTTAATTCATTTTGATTATTTCTTATTTGATTTAACTTGATGCTGCAGTGGTTAGAACTCTGCTTTCACCTCTGGTGTCATAGTTTTGAATCTGAGACTAGAGTTGATAGGTTGAAAGCCTTTACCCTCCTTGACTTAAGGTTCTTGAAATAGCAGTTCAAGTATGTTCATCCCAGATGAATACTCCCCATGTCATACAGCTTGAAATCATAGAAACACCAGAAAACAGAAGCATGAATAGGCTGTTCAGCCCTTCAATATGAAATTGTCACCATCCCCTCAGTACTGTGTTCTCATTTTGATGCCTACTTTATGCCCAAGAACTATATCTGTCTCCTTATAGGAAAATTCACTGTTTGGGGTTCAACCACTTTCTGTGACAGAAACTTCCACAGTACTGTCTAGGTGAAGAAATTTGCCCTCCTCTCAGTCCTAAATGGCCTACTGTGTACTGTTAGACTGTGACCACAAGTGTAATTGATACTACAATGGGAATTACATTGATGTCATGTTGGTGTGCTGCAGCAGATTTTGAAGTACCTTACTGGAGTGTTGTTTGCAAACAGCATCGCATTTAAAGTCATAAAGAGAAGCAGTGTAGTTCCTCCGTTAGACCTGCTAGTTTCCATAAATAGCAAAATACTGCACTATTAGAATCTGAGTTTCAAGTTGCAGTTTGGGCCGAAGGGCCTGTTTCCATGCTGTATTACTCTAGATCAATACAAACTCTTAAATCCTTCAAATAGATTGCAGCAGTTTAAAAAGACAGCTCACCACCATCTTCTGCAGGGCAACTACAGGTGGGCAACAAATATGTTTCTCTATGGCATTGCAAAAGCAGACAGTGGTAAATAAAAAAGTATGTTCACTGCTAGCCTCTCTTTAAAGAGAAGGAAACACCACTAATTAGGCGAATTTGAGGAGAATTAATCTGTCATTGAGATTACTGATTTCACCTTCTGCTTGACGTTGTTTTGAGAAATTGTTTATTAAATACAGCACTGTTAATCCTGTAAATTCAGCCCTGTGGTTCGACTTATCAGATGTAGAGCACGGTTATTGTTTCCTGCTCTCACATTTATGACAAATAATCTTGATCAAAACGTAGATTTCAGCAAATGCACAATACTTAAACTGAGGTCATTCGGGAGACATTTATTGTTACGTATCACATTAAAGGGTTTTCACCATGCTTTGTGAATACTTCTGATTATACCAATCTATGATTACTGAAGTATTTTAGCTGGCAACTATAGGGTCACTTGGCATAGAATTATGTAAATAAAATTGTAAAAATTATTTCCATGGCATAGAGAATATTTTTCAAATCCTTGTAAAGTACCTGTGAATCGTTGTCTAGGTTAGAATGAAGTATGAACACAATCTGACTTTTAGGATATTTCTGAGAACAGAATGCAGCGCAACAAAAAAGTGTAAGAAATGGTTAGAATCATAATCACTATCAAATTAACTAGTCTTCAAACTTATGGTCTGAAATGATCACTTATCAACATGGAGTGTAAAGCCTTTGTACTACCAGACTGCTAAATAGAAGTACATTTTAAAGTTGTAATTTTGAACAAGGATGTAGATGAGATGAACTCCACCTAAGAACCAACTATGCTATGATTCCCACGGATTTTATGATGGTGAACTTGGGTAAATCCATTCAGTGTGCAGGGAAACAATGTACTAATCTACGGATAGAGGAAAACCATATCCATTGCCACACTCATTCTTATGGCCTCCATTTGTGTAGTACTGCATCAGGCTGTGGGTAGACCCTTTTGTAGGCAATACCGAGCTCACAACACGCTAAGGACCTCCTCCCTGCCCCAGATATTGTTTTGATTGGTTTTTGCACATTGTCATGAAATTTTCCATTCGTTGGGACTATCCCACACCATGTGGTCTTTGTGCCCAAAAGACCTTGGACCACAAGTCCAACAAGCAGTAATCCACACGTATAATATTCAAGGTCCTGCAAAGAACAGCAGATGTACAATCTGTTGAATCCCTCTGAGCGCACTGGCAAATCTCTTTGGTAGAATGCTTCATTGTCAGACTTTCAAATGAACACCAAGATATAGCTTCATTGGTGGTAAGAACGCCATCTCTGTCAGATCCGTCATAGATACTTGGGGTCTGAGCACTGCTGCATGATGGTCTGAGGAAAGAGACCATTGTCCACATGCTTCTGGATTATGCTTTTTAAATGCAGATCTGGAAAACGATGGTGTATTTTGTTGAGGTTCTGAGTACCCCCATTATGGGGTACTCTTCTTGACAGGCTGTACTCAAGGGCTCAGACGTGCATCAGCTGCTCCTGTAGAACACAAACTTGATGATCTTGAAACTTGCCAGTCTTCCAGTACGCAGAGCTGCCCGCAGCTGAATGTTGCAGATTCACATAATCATGAAGTTTCATGTACTTAGTGAAAAACTAAAGCTACTGCAAAGTCTCAATTGGTCACAGTTTGAAGCCTTCCCAGTCCAACAATCTGAAACCCATGTAAAACGCTAGACAATATACAATATATATAGTAGACAATATTTGTTATGAAATGTAAATGGTACACATAAAGCCTGGAATTGCAAGTGTGATGAGAAACCTCAGCGTGCTACACACTTGTGTAAGAAATTGGCCAATTTTGCATTTTATGTAACATCAAATTTGAAATTATGTAATGTACATTTGTAAATTTTAAAAAGGTATATATTTCATTGGAAAGAACTGGTCTAGAACTTGCATTCCTCAATCTTTTCTTATTTGTATTCATTGCCTCCTGTCATAGTGCATAATTTCTAAAGTCCTTGTTCACATTAACATTCTTCCATTGCCTTGCCCTTTATTACTTCAACACTGTCCTTCATACGTTCATGCACACACCAATATTCTTATGATTGGCCTCCTTTTGCATCATCTTTCTTGCTTCTGCTCCAGAATGTTCAGCTCTCTTTCAGTGCATTCTGGAATGATCTCTCTAAACCCATACACATTGCTGATCCTCTTCACTCCATCAAGACTTCTCAAAATCACCTCCTTGTCTTTCTAGCTTTCTCCACCTAACCTTTTCTTCACTTGTGCTGCTCTGTGGTTATTTTTTCTTCACTCAAGATCCTTTTTAGTGCCATTTAACAGTTTAAAGTTGTGAATTATTATCGTATAGAGAAGTGAGCTGCTTTTCTATTATCAGCATGTGTAAAAAATCTATTTTTGTCCATTAAGCATAGGGATACTCCTGATAACAATCCAGACACACCATTTGATTTCACACCAGAAAATTATAAGGTAAGAACACTGATACTTGTAACTTAAGTTTTCTTTTTGG
>NC_063335.1:107400940-107440056 GCF_021869965.1 Rhincodon typus | reverse complement strand
GTCACCTCTCAACCTTTTTTTGCATGGGAACATCCATCTCTGTTTATATTGTATTATGGTATCGGTTATGGACCCTACTGTGAAATGTACTTATACATCTTATTTAAATAACTGCTGAAAGAAACATACCTTTAATTTATCAAACTTATCATCTACATCCTGCAACCATGACATAAATTGACGTGCATTGAATCGATCCCTCACCGATGTTTTGTTTTCATCACCCTAAAGTGAAAATTATACAATAATAATTTTTTCCAACAATTGTTCAGTAACAATTAAAATAATTCTTATTCACATCCTCCACCCAAAAGGCCAATTTCGTCTTCACCTGCGGATCCTGAGGCATATTGTAAACCTCCGCATCCAGAAGCACAGTACAGGCACTAAAAGGCAAAGTTTGATTTGCTAGTGTCCTTGCTGCACGGTAATGGACTCTCAGAACCTCTTGCTCATTTGACATAATAAGTTTTTCCTGAAATTAAACACAAATAAAGTACGCTCAGTAATGTAGTTATGTATATTTTAACCACTAGGCTTTTGAATATATTTACAGTAGTACAATTCAACCAATATTCAAGTAGTTACTGCAAATATTTTGAACCAATCTAGTGTCCGAAAAGGGAGGAATTCGTTTTCAGATTTGGTAAAAAAATGTAATGATCCGGGTCTTTAGACATAATAGTGAGGCTAATAGAACTCAACGTTATTGAAGTGTAACTCAGGCAGTAACCTCTGGTGAATTCACATGCTCAGTTAAACATGGAAATCAGAAATTTGATTCCCAAGTTTCCCTACATTTCCAAAAGCTGCAAGATAAAGGCATACACTTACTTGGATGTAGACCTGTTTGGGCCATTTGAGGGGGAAAAAAAAAATTCACTTGGCCTCAACGGACACAAAAGCAAAATCTATTTCCAAGTGGCCTGAACGGACCTGTAGACACAATGAGTTCGAGTCTTTCAGGGAGAAAAAAAAAACATTGCTTTAAGGTCTGTTTGGGCCAAGCAAAGCCTACCCCCCAACAAAGGGCCCGAACTCAGCGCGTCTACAGGCTGGTTCAGATCCATCCTTGAGAAGACCTTCAGATTTTAGATCATTTCAGTTTTCAGATGTGCAGATAAAGGATACCGCACTTGCAATCGGAAATTTTTTGAAAGAATGCTTTCTCAGATTCCCATGCAGGGTGCCACACCAAAACAGTTTTTAAAATCAGTCCAAGCTCCAGTGCAAAAAAATCCAGCTCTATTAATTCCTGTTTCTTGAAGATCCTTTTAATATTTAAGGACATAATTCCAATATGGTTTTTAGATGGCCCTCAAAACAACAGATCGAAGAAGAGGGTTTCATTCTATATTATGCAAGACAAAAGAGATTCACAAAAACATGTACCCGTTCAATACTATGCTGCAATCGAAGCTTCATTCGTATAACTTCATGTTGCCTGAAGAGTTCTTTCAGTGCTTCAGACAACGATGGAGGAGGAGTAATCTAAAAGCAAAATATAAAAGCAGCAATCAATATTAATGGGAAATGCTACAACTTGAAACCTTTGCAGTAGTCCATGCTGACAAAATTCACTAAAAAAATACTTCTTTACTACTTTCCTCCTAATAAATGATTTACTCGATGATGATTAATCTACTTCAAAAACTAGAAACTGGTCATGAACAAAGGAGTAGCACCTTCTACATAGTTTCCCCCTGAGTTAGCTCTGAACTTACAGATTTCTTGTTTTCCTCTCATTTCTCCAAATACCCTTTCCAAACTCATTTGTCCATGAGGTCCACCTTGTGCTCCCTTGATATATTAATGATGAGGGGACTAAAATGTAATATCTTCAAATCTACAGACAAAACAAAACTGGGTTAGAAGGAGGAGGAGGATGCAGAGATGCTTCAGCATGATCTGGACAAATTGAATGAGTGGGCAAATGCATGTCAGATGAAGTATAATGTAGATAAATGAGAAGTTATCCACTTTGGTTGCAAAAACAGGAATGCTGATTGTTGTTAGAATGGTGATAGATTGGGAAAGGGGAACGTGCAAAGAGACCTGGATATCCTTGTAGCTCAGTCAGTATGCAAGTGCAACAGCTGGTCAAAGCAGCAAATGGTATGCTGGCCTTCGTAATAAGACGACTTGAGTTCAGGAGCAAGGATATCTTGCTGCAATTGAATAGGGCCTTGACGAGACCGCGCCTCGAGTATTGTGCAGTTTTGATCTCCGTATTTGAGGGATCATGTTCTGGCTATGGAGAGAGTACAATAAAGATTTACCAGACTGATTTCTGGGATGGCATTTGGAATATTGAGAGCAGTTTTGGGCCCCAAATCTAATGATGGATTTGCTGGCATTGGGGAGTACCAGAGGGGGTTTACAACAATGATCTTGGACTGTGATGATATTATGGCTTCAAAAGGTATATTTTGTCCTTTTTTGACGAGAGTTTTTGAGCTTTAGGTATGAGCTATCTCATCCAAGCCAACAAACAGCTTTGAGGCCTTAGGTTTTTAAAAAAAATGTTGGAACAATTGAAGCAGCATGACTGGGTAGAATCAGGCTCCCACAGAACCAGGGTTTTAATTTAGCTTTCATAGTTGTT
This sequence comes from Rhincodon typus, assembly GCF_021869965.1. Classification (NCBI taxonomy): domain Eukaryota; kingdom Metazoa; phylum Chordata; class Chondrichthyes; order Orectolobiformes; family Rhincodontidae; genus Rhincodon; species Rhincodon typus. The sequence continues at coordinate 107,437,451 of NC_063335.1, read as the reverse complement.
GGGGTTTTAAAGTTGGCTGTGAAAACTTTTTCTGTCTCTGCTACAGCTAAAAGCTTGGGTTCTCTGTCTCTCATGTGATTCTGGCAGCAACCCGTTTTACTGACTTCGCCAAGGGTGTGTTTATGGGAATTTTACTATTTTGGAACATTGCAGTGTAGTAGTTAAATAATCTATTATTCTGTTAAGTTTTCCAGTAGAGGTAAAGTTACAATCAAAAGACAAATTGATGTATTTTAGATGTAGGGTAAGAATAAAGTGAGCTTTACTGAAGCGGAGTAGTGTAACCAAAGTACACCTAGAACACAGCACCTTATACTTCCTTTTGTATAACATAAAAGTTAGGGTCCAGGCTATCTCCAAGAAATTTGAAGGGGATCTGGTCTGGCCCATGAAAAAGGATAAAGGGCTTATCATAAAAAGGTGCAGTTGAGGACTCTGAATCTGTACTCAATTGAGTAAAGATAAAAGGTGGAGTGGGGGTGGGTCTCATTGAAATTTACAGAATACTGATGGGCCTGGGGTACACTGGACATGGAGAAGATGTTCCCATTAGTAGGACAGACAAAGACCCAAGGGTACACACTCAGTGTTGGGACAACCCTTCAGAACTGAGATGAGGAGGAATTTCTTCAAACAGAGGTGATAAATCTGTGGAACTCAGTTCTGCAGAAGGCTGTGGAAATCAGGTGATTTGAGTATATTTAAGACAGAGATAGATTCTTGATTCGTAAGAGGATTAAGGGTTATGGGAGAAGGAAGGGGAATGGGGTTCAGAAACAATCAGACGTGATTGAATGGAAAAGCAGACTCAATGGTTGAAAAGCTTAATTCTGCTCCTATATATTATGGTTTTATGCAGGATTGAAATATGATGACAGACTGGATCAGTTAACAACTATATTCACTGGAGATTAGAAAAATGAGGGATATCTCATAGAAGCCTATAAAATTCTAACAGGACTAGAAAGGGTAAATGAAGGAAGGATGTTCCTGACAACCCAGGGAATCCAGAACCAGGGGACACAGTCTAAGAATACCGGGAGACCATTTAGGACTGAGATGAGGAGATATTTTTTCACTCAAAAGTGGTGAGCCTGTGGAATTCTGTGGCATCTGCAGAGGTAGTAACAGTTAGCTGTTTCTTTGGAAACAAGTCTCCACAGATGCTGCCAGAACGGCACAACTTCTCCACTCTTTTCATTCCAGGTCTTCATCAACAGAGTATTTTGTCTTTACTGCTAAATGGGGTTTCAGAAGACAGTTAAAAGGACTAGCACATTGCTTTGAGCCTGCAGTCAAATGTAGGCCAGCCCAGGTAAGGATGGCACAACTCCATGGTGACACTTGAACGCATGTTCCAGGGAATTACCTTGGGGCCTCTGGATTACTAGAGTAATTACTCTTGACTGGTAATACTACTGAATGAGTAAAGAATCACAGGTAGACCAGATGACCAGGAAAGAACATCAGATTTTCTTTCCATAAACAATGTTAGCAAGCCAGATTTTTAAAATAACAATTGCTGGTAGTTTCACCCATCGTTATTCTGCCAGCAGCTGTTAGGATTTGACATCACCACTGTCACATGCAGCAATGGTATTTAATACTGCCCGGTATCTCTAAATCTTGCACTCAGTAGCCACAACATACAAGATTCACAAACATGTTGCTAATCAATTTTATTCCTCTACAAATGAACCTCTACAAGATGCTACATAAAAACCGAGTTTACGTCAAAGATCTTTGCTATTCTCCACTGCTCTTTCAATATCCTACCCTAACTATTCAAAGGCACTGAATCATTGTAGGTTATTACGCCATAAACTTGAGCAGTTCTTCTCTAGTATTCCAAGTGACCTTTAGAATAACGAGGTAGAGTGGATTAGTCAAATATGGCAGTATCAACAGCTAAGCTGGAAAACTGATATCAGCTGGTACTCATACTCTATTTCCAGCAGAGGGGGCATTCTTGTAGTAGGCAACCAGATCTCTTACAATGCTATTTTGTTAATTTAACTAAATCAACACAGATCAGGTTTGAGCTGGATACCTGCCCCGCTGCATTACACAGATGCCTGGAATATCTTGTGGCAATTCCCTTGATATTTATTCATTTTATGAACATTAACGTTTGGTAACTTCAAACCATTATTTATATATTTGTAACACAACATGTTTAAAATAAAACTGTGCAGGTTTTTCAACTTAAGATAATAGATTCTGATGAAACAAAAATAAGGTTGGCATTTTAAAAAGCACTTTCATGACCTTCTATATGCACAATTACACCTTTGCTGTGAAGCATCATGTGACTGATCTAAAACAAAGAGAATTTGCAAAGTCTGTGATCACTAAAGAATATAAATAGCAGAACCAGTCCCAAATTGACTGAAGAGTGCAAGATTCACAGTGCTACTAAAATATTTATTTGGGATCATTTTAAATAAGAAAGTTTGGATAAGAAAAGTCTGAGGGAGAGTTTTAACTGGAAATGGGGCTTTGTGGGAGCACGGCAAGCATCCAACCACAGTGATTTTAACTCCCCAGCTCATATACAAGCTCTTAAGCTTTTCACTGGGATAGAGGAGAAATTCAATGACAGAAGATCACCAAATCGCAATATTACCGAGCAATCTACACCCCCCCCCGCCAAAAATGAATGTTAGAGACATCAAAATAATTTCTGTTAGTCTAACAAACCCCACTCCCTAACCAAGTTTGAACCAGACTGTTCACCAACTTCGTCTTATTGCAACCCGAGTTGAACCTCTGACTCTTATAATCCTTTCTATTACCAATACAATGTACTCCATCCTGCCCCAGTTCTTCTGCTGCCAAAGCCTTCATCACTGTTTTTTGCTTCTCCTCCGGGTATAACTGTTTGAATGCTCTCCTGGTCTCCCATCTTGCATCCTCTGAATATTCTGCTACATGTATTCTAATTTACACCTTATCATCTCTTTTAATCAGGCTTTTGATTATTTGTCTCAATACATTTTTGTTAAATCTTGAATAATTCTTCTGAAACAAGTTTGGATGTTACATTATAATTAACGCTACATAAACTATATACATAAATATTGCTTTGCACGCAAGAATATTCTCCATCCCCACTCCCCACCAGTGCATTCTGATTTCACTTCCTTTTCCATTTCATTTTTTTCTTCTAGTTAAATAGATTCTTGAAGCATTACTTCACAGCTGTACTAATCTGCACCAACAGGATTTCAAAACATGTAACAGGTTTTACTTCACTTATAACAGTGTATAGAGGAACACAGAACAGTTTCACATAACAACGGGGCAGCATGATGGGTCAGTGGTTACCACTGCTGCCTCTCAGAGGGTTCAATTCCACCCTCAGGCAATTGTCTGTGTGGAGTTTGCACATTCTCCCTATGTCTTCGTGGGTTTCCTCCGGGTGCTCCAGATATGCTGGTCAGGTGGATTGGCCATGCTAAATTGTTCATAGTGTCCAGGGATGTGGATGTTAGGTAGATTAGCCAGGGGAAAATACAGGGTTACAGGGTCAAGGTTCAGTCTGGATGGGATGCTCTGAGGGTTTGTGTGAACTTGATGGGCTGAATGGCCTGCTTCTACACTGTAGGGATTCTATAGAAGAGAAGGATGCCAATTCAGGATGTTTCACATCTCTATGCACTTTTCTGGATTTTGTCTCAACTCATTTCAAGATTTCAAAAGAAGAGTAACGTTTGCTTTTTCTCCCACTCTATGTGGGATGTCATATTTATGCAGCTATGCCACATTTATTCATTGTACAAGAAAAAAAAAGTCAGTGTCTCAAGTTCATACAGCTATACTGCCAATTAAACAAACATGTTAGCACTTTCATCTGAGTCAGAAACCTGTATTTTGTGGGTTCTCATATGTAAACCACTTAGGACTCAGACAAATGCAGGTTTTCCTTCATCTATAAAAAGCATCATTATTCCTTTAACAGGTCTGTTTCAGAAGACCAGATTTGGACAACTGACTGCATCTAGCATTTATGCACAAGGTAACTCATGGGATATTTACTATTCTCTATCAATGATGCAAGTTGATAGCAGCGCCTCATTATTTGCACAAAAATTCATTTGTTGGGGAATTAGATGCCCCATAAATTGACCAGGTGTCCAACTGACGGACTTGCAGGATCTCTCTGTAGGCATTCCTCAGGGTTGTGTCATATACCCAACCATCTTTAGTTGCATCACCTTCCCTCCATCATAAAGTCACAAGATAGGGATGTGTGACAATGATTGCTCAATGTCCAGTGTCATTCATGACTCCTCAAGTATTGAAGCAATCAGAGCCTGAACGTAGCAAGAACTGGATAACATTCAGATTTAGGTTGATAAGTGACAAGTAATATTTGTGCCACAGAAGTGCTAGGAAATGACAACCTCCAATAAAAGAGAGAATCTGGCCATCACCCTTTGATGTTCAATTAGCTGAATTTCCCTCATCATCATCCTGGGGGGGGGTTCATATTGACCACAAACTGAACTGGGCAAACTATATAAATAGTGTGGCTTCAAGAACAAGGCAGAGGCTTGGGATCCTGCCGTGATTACTCAACACCTGAAGTCTGTCCACCATCTAGAAGGCACAACTTAGGACTGTGATAGAACACTCTTCTCTTGCCTTGAGGACCACAGCCTAAGAAGACTCAAAAAAAAAACTAAATATCATCTAGGAAAAGCATCCTTGATTGGCATCTCATCTACAATGATCATGTGATAGGAGCTGGCAGGGAGACCAGAGGCCTAATGGAACTAGGGGACTACTGATGCTTGTATTTCAATTGAGGAATAAAGGAGAGAACTTGGCTGGTTCTATAAATATGGGGAGTAAGTAATCATGCGAGTTTGATTTGGTGGTGTGGGACTTGGAACAAAATTGACTAGAAAAGCATATGCCTGGACTTTGTTTAACAATGTTTAGACTTGTAACATCTTCAACATTTACTCTCACGCCACTGCTAATGCACAATAACAGCAGTGTGTGTCATCAAAAAGAGACACTGCTACAATTATCAAGGCTCCTTAAGACAGTACCTTCTAAAACAATGACCACCATCAAGAAGAAGGGCAACTGATATGTGAGAACACTACCACCTGCGAGTTACCTGCCAAGCTACTCACCATCCAGACTTGGAATTATATTGCAGTTCCTTCACTGTCAGTGGGTCAAATCCGTTCTTAACAACAATGTGGGTTTATCTACAGTAAATGGACTGCAGATTCAAGAAGGCATCTTGCCTCCATTTTCACAAGGGCAATTAGAGATGGGCAATAAATGCTCCTGTAGTCAATGATGCCCACATTCAATAAGCGAGCGAAAGAAACTTGTATCTGCTACCTGTGAAACCCCATGCTGTATTCAGGGGCCTTCTAAATCAGAGATACTATATTACTGCACAATCAGGGCAGAAAGGGGTGTGCAAAGAAGAATTTAGTGACAACAATATCCCGTTTATTGCTTCCACACCAACTGCTAAAGTGGCTTTGGAAAGAAATCTGCAATGCAAGGGTATTGTCACAGTAATTAATTAATAATTATCTTTTTAGCTGTTCCCCAATTGTACAACATGATCACGCCAACACCCAGGGTCTGGATCCAGTTTGACTAGGTTTTGCAGATTTGCTTATGCATTTTTCCTCAATAGCTCAATGCAAAACATTTATTAAAATTCAACATTAAAGGACAAAGGGGTTCACAATATTCATTCAAAAAAGTGCCCAAGTAAACAAGTACTAAGTGAGAAAGATTCTTAGAATCAACATGCGAACTACATTTACTGCTTGGAGTCACCAAAATAATAAGTACTTACAGTTGGTATGCAAAGTTTGCTCAAAGGGTTTCCATCCAGCAGGTATGATCCAGTGAATGTAACAAATTCATCGTAAAACTGTGGTGCTTGAGGAGTGACACTACATAGCACTTTACGCTTTTCTTCTATCTTTTTTCTAATGTGGAGATATTCATAGTAAGGGTTTGCCTTTTCTGAATGGTAAGGTTGAATTTCTTCTAGTTTTAAAGAATCTACAATGGCTGCCAGTGACTGTTGAGTCTTTTCCTTAGCTTGTTGCAGTGTGGATTTAACTTGTGCAGGATGTGGAACTCGTGGCATCTTTCGTTTGTGTGGATGGTGCACTTGCCCTTCCTCCTCCTCTGTTAACTTAGGCTTGGTTTTCACTGGTATAGAGGTTTCTGTATCTTTGTCAGATAACTGTACACAGTTGACAGCAGATTGTTTGCTCTGATTGGCAAGTATGTTTGCTCTATTACGAGTAATTCTCTGAGGAATATCTTGTTCTGTTCGGTCAGCTTCCATTTGCTCTTCCGATTCCTCTTTTGTTGACTCAGTGGACTGCCTTCTTTCATTTAGTGCTACCTCTTCCATTACCACACCATCTTGAGCAGTAATCTTTGAAAGTTGAGAAAAGTCCATTTCCAGTGAGAAATCTCGGTCTTGAATTTTACTTTCCAAGGATGAAGGGTCATCATTTACAGAATGTGTGCGTGTTTGTTCAGTCGAAGGCACTGCTTCGGCAGATTCTTCTGGTGATTCAGACTGTACTTCGTCAACCGAAGTTACTAACTCTTTGTTTAATTCTGAGCCCTCTTGATTATATGTTGGCTCTTGGCCAGCTGAAGTAATATTTGTTCCACCTTCTTCCATCTTTTGAGATTCATTTAATATGTTGTGTACAAGCCTTGTTTGGTCCACAAGGTTCTTGCTCACATTATTGCGGTCTGATAATGCTGCGGATAATGGAGAGAAATTCTCCTCCAAGCCCTGCAATTCATCCGATTTGCAACAATGTGACACATCCTCTGGTGTCTTGTGACTTGTAAGGTCAGCATTTGTGTCAAGAGGAGGATATTTAGCATCCTTCCCATCAGCTATTCCTGCACATTCTGGTTTGCTTGAAACTGAAGAATGATCTGTATCGTGCAAAGTCTGAGTTTGTGGAAAATCTTCTTGAGTTGCACATTTTGGCCAAAAGAGAACTGGAGGGGTGGCATCATTATCTAACAATGTCCGCATACAAGAGGAAGTGGAAGAATGCGTAGGGGAAAAATAAGATGCTTCTTGAAAATTTGCTACTTGAGAAGGCTCACTACATGTTATTTGTGGAGACTTTGATACCAATTCTGATGTTAACTGGTCTGAACATCCCCACTCTGGAGAAACATGCTGTAATGGGCTAAAAATATTTTTCTCACAAGCTGCTGAAGCTGAATAACCATCATTATTACTGTGTAAAGGAGCATCAAGCCTGTCATAAGATATTTCCAATGGTTTATTTGACTGAATGTTGCCAATCAAACAGTTTATTTGTGGCTGCACCAAAGGCATCTGCTGTGAAGTATTTTGAATTATGCTGTTGGAATTTGCATCCTGCGATAAATAATTAGTGCTATTTGGCACAATGACAGCAGGTGGTGTGGGAACAGAAACCTGTAAACAGGAAGTACTATTAAACGTGTTCTCTTCAGTGCCACTATCTGGAAGTGGTTCTGCTCGAGGAGAAATACATACTTGGGGTTGTACTGTTGGTGAAAAACTATATTGCTTTTCACTTGAAGGTGGCAGGTTACCTTCAAGTTGCTTATGGGACAGTTTATCATGGTCATTTGCAACAGCTGGAATACTGCATCTCCGAATATCACCTACTAACCGACATTCATTCTCATATTTAGCACCGTCAGCAGAAACTGACCTCAGATAAGATCCTGAAAGTTTACTGGAGTATGGCGATTTAAGTCGATCTGGTATATCAGTTAAAACATCAGAATCTCGTTCATATACAGCAGGTGATTTGGCACTAGACAGAAATACTGATTGAGGAAAGGAAGACTGAGACTCCGAACCCTCAATAGTGAAATCTGAGTCATAGTCAGTTAAAGGCCGTGGCGTTGCTACAGCTGAAGTCTGACATGAATCCTCTGAACTTGCAACTGAAATCATTGATACAGACCTTGACGTTAGCCCTGCCCGATCACGTTCTTGTCTGGGAGATGCAGTTAAATTACTTTCACAACTTATTAAAGATCTTGAAGTGTCTGGCAAATTCTGTTTTGCATCAGTGGACAGTGATCTCACATTGTTGATGTCTTTCAGCTGCTTTTCTTTAGAATGTGCCTCTGATGGATCTGAACTTTTTGACCTAGTAAGTTCCTTGCTCGCTGTTGAACTCTTCAATTTTTCTCGTTCTTTTAATTTTGTGAGCTCAATGCCAGATCGATGCCTCTGCCTCTCCTTTTCTTTCAGTTTTATCTTCTCTTTGTGCTTTTTGTGCCACTGTTCAATCTCTAAATCCTTCAGACTGAGCATCCGTTCAAAACTGGTCTGCATTAAATCATCATTTACTAGTCTCTTTTCTTTTGGCCGCACGTCCTTTGCAGAACTAGAGTCTTTAGACTTCAATTTGTCAGTTTCTACATCTTTAAGCTTTGCTTTAACTGTGATATTTACTGGTACTCTCTCTTTTGGTCTGTCTTTTTCCTTTCTTTCCTTCTCTTTTGTATCAGGAGTTTTAAGGAAGTCCTCTTTAACTTTTTCCTTCGAGGAGAATAATTTTTCATGAAATGCTTTACTACTTTCAACATTGTTACGTTTCTTCTCATCTTGCAAATGCTTGGTGTTTGTCACCAGGTCACCATCTCTTTCCCTAGACTTCTCTTTCCTCTTCTCTTTTTCGAGATCTCTGTCTTTTTCTTTCACTCTGACAGCTTTACTAGGTGTGATGTCTTGCAAGTCTTTTTCAAGTAATTTCACCTTTTTCTCCATTGCATGTTTTTCTTTTTCTGCTTTGTCCTTCATTCCACTAGAATGACGCTCCCTTTCACTTTTCTCTCTTTCATGTCTTTTCTCCAACTTTTCCTTACTCTTTTCTTTCTCATCAGGTTTTTTAACTGAGAACATATTCTTCAATTTGTCATTTTCCCGGTGGATTTTTTCTGCAGTAGAATACAAGTTACTAGAGCGATCTTTTTCTTTTGTTTTGTCTCCGCTGTCTTGTAATTTACAAAGTGTTTTTTCATGAAGTTCAGATTTTTCTTTCTCTAACCTATTTTCATGTTTTATTTTCTTCTCTCTATCAGAATATCTTTTATCTAACTTTTCTAAGTCCTTCTCTTTAGTTGGGGACTTCTTTTCACTTTTCTCTTTGTTTTCCTTCTTTTCTTTATCTGGAGTATCAGATTTGTCTTTATCTGTGCCTTTCTCTCTCTCAAATAGCTCAGAATGTTCTTTCTTCACAAAGATGCTAGAGTAAATTGAGTCATCTTTGTCTGTAAGCACAATTTCCTTTCTTTCTTCAAGATTGGCAAGTTTAATATCTTTTTCTTCTTTAAAATGTTTTTCCTTTTTATTCTTTTTAGATTTTTCCTTTTCTCTGTCCTCTTTGAAAGATCTTTCTTCCTTAAAATATTTCTCCTTTGTCTTTTCTTCTTTAACTGGAGTTTTATCTTTCAGTGACTTTTCTGATGGGGCTAAATCAGAGTTTTCTTCTTTGAATATTTCATTAGTGTCATCATTTTTGAAAAAATTCTCTTTCCAGTATTCCCTATCAAACTCAGGATACACATCTTTTTCACTCTCTTTTTGTCTATGCTTTCCCCTTTCATTTTCATGCTCTTTTTTAACTTTGTTTTTCTCTTTATCTTTATGCTTTAGTTTATGCTTTTTTATAATCTTGCCATCCTTATCAGTCTTTTTAAACACTTCTTCCATGTTATCAAATATATCTGTCTCCTCCTCTTTGCTTCTTGATCCAGACTTCTCACCAAATTCTACATGTATATCTTTTTTGCGATATTTAGTCTTTGCTTTGTACTTAAAGGATTTGTTGCTGGAACTCTCAGATGTGTAGTCAGAATCTGTAAGATGATCAAATCGCACAACTTCAGATTGAAAAGAAATGTCTGATGTTCCTGTAGATGGGCCAGTTTTTGTATTTTCCTGTTTAAGTGGCTTTGCTCGTTTTTCACTAAATCCACATACATGTTTTGGTGATTTGGAAGTTGAAAGGTGGAACTGATGACCTGAAGAGTCATCTTTCATACATAAAGACTTTCTGAATGAATCCTCCTCTCTTGTACGTTCTAAAGAGTCCAAACTAGAGCATGTAGAGAAAAGCATCAATTTAGCATTTTCCTTCTCTTCTTTTTCCTGTTTGAACTCATGGTTCTCTTTATTTTTACTTTGCTTCTTCACCTTTTTCTTGCCTTTTCCTTTCTCTTTCTGTTCAATGGTAGCCAGATTTTCTTTCTTAGTCCTTACATCCGATTTACTGCCATCTGGAACAACCTCTAGAGAGCTTGTTGAACAGGTTTTTTTCTCTTGATGTAGTTCGTCATCTGAGCTCTCAGAGCTAGACGAAACAAGAACTCTTGCCGATTTTTGCTTTTTAATTTTGAATGGTTTTTGCAATTCCAGCTTTGGTGGTGTTAAGTAGCTGCTGTTCTCTTTTATGATGTTCTTTTTACCATCTTTTCTTCGAATCCTTTTCTGATCTACAAGCTTTCCCATTTCTTCTTCTTCAACTTCATCATCATCATCATCCTTGAATTCATATTCATCCACAGCAGATGATGCAAGTGATTTGCAGGGTGTCAACTGCTGATTAGTATCCGTTTTTAATTCTTTTTCTGGTTCAGAATCATCCATAATGTCATCAATACTAGATGGATTCACAGAAGGCAACTCTTCAGATTCTAGAAAAACGTAGAAACAAAACTAAGTTGACAGTTGGAAATAGTGTATTTTCAAGCCCTGTTGCAAAACCTTTCTACTGCTGCTCATGCATAGCAGGACATGAAACTGTATGATCACAGCATGTTCCAGATGGACAGTTTTACTCATACAAATTTATATGAGGAAGCTATTAAAAAAAATGCACAAACAAACTACTCAAGAGTTGAGGGAGCAAAGTTAACTTTTATCGATGATACTGATCAAGAGTATTATGAACAATCGAAGACTGTGCAAAAGAGACTACAGGGAGGCTAGCAGGACAAGCAGGAAGATGACCAATGCCATGTAACGTAGAAAAATATTAAGGAAAAGAAATACACAATAAACTGTAAAATTTTAAATGAAGTACAGAAGCATCTATTAAAAAGGTTACAGCACCAGCAAGGAGGTAAGAAAAAAATCCATCTAATTATAAAATTTGACAACTCCAATAATCTCTCCAGTATAAGCTAAAAATATTTGAAAAATAATTATACTGAAAATACAGTGGGACATTACTTGCAGATATAAATATTCCTGGACCTTTAATAGAATAATAAAAAAAAGACAAGAATGAACTAAGGTGGTGTGGGGAGAGATGATGTAGTGGCACTAAAATTATAATAAGAGGCAGCGTGATAGGGAAGAAATAGAGGTAATGGAAAGGCGTATCGTTACAAAATTTTCGTCTTTCAAATCAGAGTTCATAATTCTACAAATTATAACTGTCTCAAATGTGGGACCACTGAAATAATATTGATATAAGGAAATTATTGGGGCAAAAGAGCAAACATTTGTTAGACCTAATATGCTGATTTTGGACTATGAAAGTAAAAATGAAATTTCCACATGGTTTCTTCAGAAACATTTTCAGTAAACCACATGATGCACTTAGGATTTACACTGTTTTACTGTCAAATAGCATTCTTTTATGAAATACAACACATTTAACTGGATTAACTGTAACTAAGTTACTCGCTATTTAAGGACTAGACTTATACTATGTTTCCATAATACCAAAACTGCTCAGCATGGCTAGGATATTTATTTCTTGTAACCTGTACAACTGTCATCATCATCATCATCAGAAAGAGGAAGTTCTCCTTTCAGAAGCTGCTCCATTTCATCTGAATCAGCCACGTCCACAGGACGTTCTCCACGGTGATTCATCTGATATGCATCCCCACCATTGCGCAAAAGCAGTTTCACAATCTAGTTAGAAAGATGAAAAATTGCAAATTGCTATCCATTCATACATAAAATTAACAAGTTAAGCAAAACTAACATTAAATTTGTGCAAGTTATTATTAACAGAAATGTTTTGGGTCAAATGTTTGCAATGAAATTGGATCATAACTAATCTTCCTTGAAAGCAAGGGAGGTGAACCACATAATCTCAACACTTTTCTGTATAGTTTTGGCAACAAAGATCACAATGCTTAGCACGTTATATTTATTAACAGGAGACAGAAAATACAAAAAAATTCAATGTGGGATTTATTGTAAAAAGTTCGATATTTTATGATACAAATACCTAGAAAAAGAGGTGCCAGGAGGAAAGAACAGAGTTAAGCAGATTTTATAATGTGGAAAGCAAACAGGATCATAAATAGCATCAGTAAGATTCATAATAGTTTTACCCATAGACAGTTAATGCAAGTGCTAGTCAAAATAATTTGCTTTATTACAGCGAATTTGTTGGAACATAATGCAATAGTTTTACACTTTGGCTGAAGTTGGATGGCAATAGATTTAAAACAAAATTCAACTGTCCCAACTGCTTCCATTCAATTCCTTGGATAGTGACTGATCTTTAAAAGATGTTGAAGAGACACTAAAAACCAAAAGCTAAGAATTGCTTTGTTTAATTTAATCTTTTAAGTAACTATCCTAATAAAGATATTTCTCCACAGGATTTGTTAAAATCACTAAATAATAAAATCAATAAAGAAACAACAATCTGCTCATAGATGACAAACAGTCAATAGAGATTTTATAAGCTATATAATGATAGGGTAGGCAGAAAGAATCATCACTGGAGACAAATCATCAATTCTTTTCATATAAAATTTTCCAATTTAAAATCTTCTCCAGTCTTAGCTTCATACCACATAAGCAGCAGCTCATAAATCATAATGCATACATCTCTATGTCCGTTGCTTGCAGCATCATGCAGTGGAGTATCATTATCAAGTCCCTGGGTGTTCACATCTGCTCCTGCCAGTATTAGCTGTTTGGCAACTTCATAGTAACCCAAGTTACATGCTTCATGAAGCGGAGTCCAACCTAGAGAACAAGCAAAAGTAAACATTTATGCTTTCTTTTTAGCTACCTTAATTCATTTTTGTGTAAAACAAAAAATGAAGTTCCTCATTTCAACTATTGAATTCCAGAATCTAATGCTATGTGAAATAAATTCAGCCTAGATAGCTAATTGTGGTGAAGCATTCCATATACAAATAGTCTTTCTGAAACAAACTCTTCTCAGCATCCCTTCATTTTTATTATGATAATCCGTATTGAGCCCCAGGTCCTAACTCACTGGCCACAGGAATATCTTTTAATTTGTTTCATTACCTAAACTACATGAGCAGCTTCTGGAGAGTCACAGGCAAGGCGAGAGGATTGTGAGGGACAGAGTTTCAAAAGTTTTAAAGCTTTTAACATCACAATATAAGCTATGTGTCAATCTTCCCAATTTTTGTGCAAAGGAACAGATTAAGATATTACATAATGCTTCATTGATTGTAGTACCATAGGACAACAGAAGCATAAAGCTTACAATTGTCAGTAATCAACCACTAAAACTTAAGATCCTCTGGGACTTGTGGTCGGGTTTCAGCCACTCTCAAATCAAAAGTTCTTATGAAGGGAGAAGTCACTGACTTGGCTAAGTATTTTCTAAATCTTTCCTCTGATTTAGATTATTACAAAACTTTAGGTAAAGACTCCTCAGGTTTTACCACTGAAAATTTGACTGTACTCCTGTTAATCTGAAGGAGACATGGAATGGTTCCAAATAGAATCACTCGCTAAACAAACCTCTTTGGACATCTGTGCTCTCAATCTGCACATTGGATGGCATCCACTCCACTTTGGGTCTTTCAGTAAACATCAGGAAAGTAACTGTGGGAGAATCAAATTCGCCAACAGCCTGTAGAGGGTGCAGTGTTGATATCCAGGAAAGAAATTAGAACTAAGTCAAAGTTTCACATTTCCTTCAGAAAAAAAAAGTCCAAGTCTGTCTTAGCAATCAGTTTGTACACCAAGCTTGGAACAGCACTTGTTGTTGGCCAAGCCATGTTATCTAGATACACAGCAGGCTGTACTGGCACTGGAGAAGTGGTGTGCAATGCGTCTGCTGTTATGCCCCAAAGGCCACATCTTTTTCTTCACCAGTCAATGCAGATGAAAATTGCACTAACGCTGACTTGTAAAAGAAGCCACCTCTAATTACAGGGAACTAAAAGAATTCCAATTGGACAAATCATACAAAGGGTCCTAACCAGTTCTTTCTGATTGCTTCCTCAGTTTACACATCAGCTTCATCTAGAATGAAGCACCAATCCTTAGTGTTAAAGGATGAAATGGCACAGCACCCAAAGAAATTAGACCAAGTATTATTGCTGCCAGTATTAAAAGTGTGAATGAAGATGTAGTCTTCATTCACCTCTAGTTGATGCCAAATCAAAAGAACAAGCCTCATGAAAAACAAGGTGGCTGGCTACTCTTAATTGTATGCTAATATAAAACCAATCTTTCAAGCCCTTTGGATTCAAGCATTTTACTAAAAATTGCTGGGCCACTCAATCATCAATAGTGACTGCATCCTAGTACATTTGTTAATGTGCTCAAATTCAAAGCCCATGGACATAAGGGCAAAAATAAACTTCTGAATAAAAATGAGTGGACAGTACTGTGAGAAAAAGTGCTGCTTTTCATCTGAATTGATTGGAACAACTGGAAGTTGTAAAATTGCCAACAAGCAATGAACAGCTGCAACAGCGCAGGAGAAGGCACATCAATGACACTTGGATAAAGAAAATGTCTTCAGTGGAATGTGGGGTCCTGACAGATTATTTCCCCTACCAACCATTCAGATGTACTCTTTTTGAAAAATGCCAGAATGAAGAATTTAGTTTTAAACATTTAACATTTGCATTTTAATTTCAGATCAGGTTATGCATTCATGGAAAATATTGGAGGTCTTTGTCTTGCATACATGATAACGTCTCCATCATGCTAGCAAAATTCTACGATAACCGATAATGCTTAACAAAGACTTCTTACCCTGTGAGAAGTTCTGAAAATTTTCCCATTTCCCTGCCATCCATCTCCTAAAATATACTGACTGCTCTCCACTATATTTTACCAGTAACCATCATTTAAGTGAACTTAGAAGGCTGCTTTACCTGGAAGCAGTAATAAATCTGATCCTACCCTCATCCATGCACACTTTCCAGCGTGAATCGTGCGTTATGATCAATGAGAACAATGGGTCTTTTGTTTTTGATCCCTAACAAGGCACACAAGATCAACAGTCACTTCAACGGATATCAGCTAGCTCAGTGAAGACCAGAGAGTCACACCTGACTCATTTGCTACACAGATAAATTGACTGTAATATCAGGGGAAACCAATGCCTTAATACATCATGTAATAAGAACAAGGATTCAAAGAAAAACAAATGTCAAAAAAAATCCCCAGCTCTCAGTGCAAGTAACTTTATAAAGTCAGATATCACTGACATACCAGCAAAGTCTTTGACATTAACATCAGCACCCTGACTGATGAGCTCCTTTACTTGCTTGGTCTCACCACGAATTGCTGCCATGTGTAATGGAGTTTCTCCTCGTTCATTACGTTTATTAACTTTGTCTTTCTGTCTGGATGAGGAGCTTGGAGTCTTTTTCTGCCCTGGTGTTGCCTGAGATGGGTGGTTTGGAGTAGAATCTAGTAAGGAGATAAATTAAAATATCTGTTCAGTAACTGTTGTAAACTGTTGTAATGTGCCAAACTGTCCAAGTTACAGTTATTCCAAAGACCAGTTTGACTTCATAGATGATGCGCAAAAAAAAAAGTGTGTACTCTGAGCAGTCATTTTCTTAAGGGTATAATTTTCTTGCTCCTTCTTTCCAAGAAATTCCTTTCCCTTTACACCAGCAGTAACAATGGTCAAGAGGATGATGAACTGACATCTACCAATACTGGTCTGAAATTGACTTCAGAGAGATTAAGGATTCACTGGAATGACAAATCATATTTTACCACTGACAGTAATTACTTGACTACATTCTACCTCATCACATTGTTTAAAAACGAAGACTGAACTGAAACAGTAACAAAAACAAAGACTGGACAGAAACAGCTGCATAAAAATTTTCTGCATTTCTCATTGACCTTGTCAGAATCAAGAGACTTGACACAGTTGTCTTAACTTTTGCTCCCAAGTGAGAAAATTCATAAACCTGACTAGGGAGAAAATGCTTGGAATGGTCTAGTCCTTGCTCTTGGGGTTGGCAGGGTGTTACCAGTGTCAGGTTTATTGCCTTAGGAAACAGAGCAAAGACAGTTTCAGGCTGATGGGTGGATGCAGGTTATGTGAAAGGATCACCTCTGAGACCTGCAACTTAATCTAGCTATGAAAGAAACAATAAACCTGGACCTCTCTGTCTCCATATTGGGCAACCACCTAGAAAGCGATATTCATTTCAAGCCCACCGACTCCCACAGCCACCTAGAATACTCCTCCTCCCACCCACCTTCCTGCAAAAATGCTATCCCCTATTCCCAATTCCTTCGCCTCCGCCGCATCTGCTCCCAGGATGAGGCATTCCACTCCCGTACATCTCAGTTGTCCTCGTTTTTCAAGGACCGTAACTTCCCCTCCTCGGTGGTCGAGAACGCCCTCAACCGTGTCTCCCACATCTCCCGCACCTCATCCCTCACACCCCGTCCACGCAATAAGAACCAAAAAAGAATCCCCCTCGCCCTCACGTACCACCCCACCAACCTCCGGATCCAACGCATCATCCTCCGACACTTCCGCCATCTGCAATCCGACCCCACCACCAAAGACATCTTTCCCTCCCCACCCTTATCTGCTTTCCGGAGGGACAACTCTCTCCGTGACTCCCTTGTCCGCTCCACACTCCCCTCCAGCTCCTCCACACCTGGCACTTTTCCCTGCAACCGCAGGAAGTGCTACACCTGTCCCCATACCTCCTCCCTCACCCCCATCCCAGGCCCCAAGAAGACTTTCCACATCAAGCAGATGTTCACCTGCACATCTGCCAATGTGGTATACTGCATCCGCTGTACCCGGTGTGGCTTCCTCTACATCGGGGAAACCAAACGGAGACTCGGGGACTGCTTTGCAGAACACCTACGCTCGGTTTGCAATAGACAACTGCACCTCCCAGTCGCGAACCATTTCAACTCCCCCTCCCATTCCTCAGACGACATGTCCATCCTGGGCCTCCTGCAGTGCCACAACGATGCCACCCGAAGGTTGCAGGAACAGCAACTCATATTCCGCTTGGGAACCCTGCAGCCCAATGGTATCAATGTGGATTTCACAAGTTTCAAAATCTCCCCTCCCCCTACCGCATCCCAAAACCAGTCCAGCTCGTCCCTGCCTCCCTAACCTGTTCTTCCTCCCACCTATCCCCTCCTCCCACCTCAAGCCGCACCTCCATCTCCTACCGACCAACCTTATCCCGCCCCCTTGACCTGTCCGTCCTCCCTGGACTGACCTATCCCCTTCCTAACTCCCTACCTACACTCATCTTTACTGGCTCCATCCCCGCCTCTTCAACCTGTTTGTTTCCTCTCCACCTATCCTCTCCTCTATCCCTCTTCTATCCGCCTCCCACTGTCTCCCTATTTATTTCAAAACCCCCTTCCCCTCCCCCTTTTCTGATGAAGGGTCTAGGCCCGAAACGTCAGCCTCTCTGCTCCTATGATGCTGCTTGGCCTGCTGTGTTCATCCAGCCCTGCACCTTGTTGTCTCTAAAAATCTCTCCAGGCCTTAACTGCCAAAATGCCTGAAAAAAAAATCCCAGTGTCTCTTGTAAGCCAACACATGTCACCTCTAATCTTCCTGGTCCGTTATACTCCTGATGCCAACCTATGCCCAGGGCCATTTATTGCCTGTGCCAATCTATATTCCTCTAACGGTGCCCTACCCCTCCAATATATCCCCTGTTGGTAATTTTATGTAATGCATGCAACCCATATCCCCACCCACATCTTTTACGCTCAGACTTCCCTCATTCCAATTCGCCATATATCCATTATGGGCAGACCAAACAACCCATGCCGATATTAGAATAAACAAATTTCTAAATCTATTATAAACTTTATTTTGAACAAAACATTCATAACCTACATTTACATTTCTTCAAACACCAATCCCTTAAAAATACTATTCATTCAAATGTTTAACCCCTTATAAGAATAATTACTTGTATGCATAGACCCACAAAGAATTCATAACTACTTAGAGCTATCAATGAAACTAACAGATACCCCATTCATGACAACGCTGGTTGTGAAATCATTGTAGCACAAATTCAAAATGACCGTCAGACTTTGATCTGACAAAATCAAGAGTGAAAGGGCGCACAAAACTGTAGAATACAAAAGAAATTAAGGTTGGAGATTTAATTGCTTCACAGTTCAATAATTTAGTTTAATCAGCTTTTACACACACATTTACTTTTTAAAAATCCTAAGCAGCACTTCACTGCTGCCAATGTTGCCTCTCAGTGCCCTGTCTAAAAGGGTATTTTATCTCTCCAAATAACTTGTGCAGCTCAGACCTTTTCCTGGAAAATGTAAAGCCCACAAGTGAGGCGAATATTTTGTTACAGAATCTGACTTCAGCGTCAGGAGTGGAAGTTGACATCACTTCATTCCAAGGGCAGTTCAGACACTTTTGGGCGATCACAGAGTTCATATTCCACTACATATGGCCACATTGGTAGCTTGGCGAAGCCCATGTCGCCACTAATTCCTTCAGGTCAGAGGTTCTGGTGCCATATTTAAAGTCACCCAGACAGCTATTCAACATTCCCTATAAGCCAGTAGCATCACATGTGCTTTTCACACTAGATGCCTGGTCCTTCCACTTTTGCCCGACCAGCATGCCATCTTGACTCTCACAGACTCTTCCCTTCCACCCTTATTCCCACCCCCCTCCCCCAGCCAGCCTCTTTGACCCATATGGCTCACACTTAGCCACCTTCTCTCAGTCATCCTCAGTGCTTTATGCAACTTGGACTACTGTCACTGAAATGTCAATCATGGTAAGGCTTAGGTGAGCGCTCCCCAAAGATGACAAGATGTGGCTACTCACTCCAAAGTCCAGAAAGTACAGTTGCTGCACACTTCAGTAAGCAGTTGGGAACGAGAAGGTAAATATTACTTGGTTAGAGAGCTTAATTGGGAAGGGGAACTTAATTCTAATGATCTGACCTTTTAATAAGCATACACAAGATGGACAGCTCAATAAGTCTTTATAATTCCAAAACTTAGCTTCAAAAGCTCACTCCAGCATCAAGATTCTGAATTTTCCCTCTTGCACAACTAATTTGCCTGTCGGCCTCTCTTCTTGCTCCTGGGAGCAGCAAGAAGTTCCATCCATAATTTGGATTTCCACTTGTGAAAACTGGATTTGTTTGAAGACACTTTTAAACGTGTAGCTGCTTCTAAACAACAGATTTGCAAACTACAACCCACTACTGTTCCCCATCCCAATGATAACAGTGGGTGATGGTTTCAGGGGCAGGACTTCCAGAATGGATGCTCTGGTGCCATCTGACTGAGCAATGTATGTTAGTCTATGTGGAAATCTACAATTATGAGTTCACAGCTTCATGTACATCGATCATTTGAATGGCACAATGGCTATGTTGTTATAGCACAAGGATTTAAAAAAAAGCATAAAAGAGATGGGTGATGGGAGGACGGGAGGAGGAAGAGAAGAAGGAGAAGAGGAGGAAGAGATAGAGAAGAGAAAAGGGCACGTGAACCAAAGCAAGAATCAGGAACACAACAATTGAATGGATTTTCTTAGACAACATTATTTTTGATACCCGAAAGATTAGATCAGATGCTAAATGGTCTAAGTTAACATTCTTTATCAGTTCTCAAAACCAGATTTAAGTTCAACTCAGAGTGATGGCACTTTGAATGGAGACACTTGTGTACCAAAACTCTTCTGTGGAATGAGTTTGTACAGTTTATGGTCACATATAATACAAAAAGGTCTGTTAGCTTTCAGAATGGCTTACTGATTCATTCACACTAAGAAGGTGATCAGCTTATGAACTATTCACTGCCCTTAAACACTACCTTGAAACCACACTGAAAAGGTATGCATGTGAAAACTGGTGTGGAAATTTTGGGCTCAGCTACGATGTCCTATAGCTTCACACTTGCTAAGGTATCAATAAAATTTAGAAGTGGGGAAGGTGGAGAAGGATAATTGGCCACGAGCCCTAGTGATGGTTAACCTATGAATAGGCGGCGAATAGATGATGAAAGATATTACCGAGATAGGAGAGAACAACTTTAGCAATCATCTTTAACTACACCATATGGTCAGAACATAAACTGTCAGATATTCAAAACGTTAAGGCATACGGTCAACAATTGTGTGATCCGATTGACATAAACAAAGATCTGCGCACTAGTTGAATATAGATGACCATAAATAATATCTTACACTTTTTGAAATATACCACCAAATAATATTAATTCACCATTATTTTATCAGGACACTGATGTGTTCCATGTCCAACAGTTATTGTGGTATCTTGCACTCATCTCTAATATCATGATTGGGAATAAACTAGTGTGTATGGGCCTGTACACAAGTCCTTATTTAGATCAAACAAACCACATTGAGAAGATACATACATTTTTAATTAGTAATGGGTTAAAAGATTGTGGGAAGTGAGCAGGAAATTGGAGTTGTGGCCAAGATAAGATCAGCCAAGATCGTATTAAATAACAAGATCAGGCTTGAGGGGCTGAATTGCCTACTCCTGCTCCTACTTATGTCCGTATCTTATGTTCTCAGACTGTCAAATTTAGAATTTTGGAAAATGGTATACGAATATGGGTCCAACTTGGAAGAAAACGCTTTCTGAAACAAAAGCACATATAATGTTTCTTTCTGATGGTCCAGCAAGACACGTAGGTGACAGCTTCTATCAGCTCACTTTATGGGCATCACAAGGAGTATGGAATTAAATAGGTTTCACTTTCTAAATTTGCTGGAGCAGTAGAATCTTATCTGAAGATTTTTGCATGCCACTTGCTGTGTTCTTCAAATCGTAAGAGTTACCATAGAATCCGTTATTCTAACTTGCTCTGCAGTAACTAAAAAATGGCACAGCAGTGTGTACCAGAGGATGTTGAAAGGCATTCACCCATATGATTATACATATTTATACTTTTTCCTATTACTATTGTAAATCTTACTCCACCCCAAAAGCGTGCTATTTTATTCATTTCAGGATTTATTTTGTTTTAATGAGAGATCAAAAGAACTGAAGGGTCATAAAAGATGAGCAAAGATTTTACTGAACCTATTTTCTGGAATAATTATTTTTCCCGAGGTATGTAATGCCTCATTCAGTGAAGGCTTAGCCTAAACCTTGTTGTTATGTATTTTGTTTAGAAGCCTCAAATTTAAATAATGACAGAGCATTTATTTTTGCCTCTAAGAATTAGATAAAGGTAAATATAAGAAGGATATTCCTGTTGACCAGGGAGTCCAGAACCAGGGAACACAGTTTAAGGATGCAGCAAAGCACATTTAAAATTAAGAAGAGACAAAACTTGATCACCAGAAAGCAGTGAACCTGTGGAACTCTGCCAAAGGACATGTTTGAGGGCAAAACAGTGAATGTTTTCAAAGAGGAATTAGATATAGTCCTTGGGGCGAGTGGGATCAAAGGTTGTGGGGAGAAAGTGGGAACAGGGTACTGAGTTGGTTGATCAACTCTAATCATAAGGAATGGTGGGGTGAGCTCAAAGGGCTGAATGGCCGACTTCTGCTCCTATTTCCTATGTTGCTCCATAATTTTATTTCATTTATTGATCATTCTGTAGAAGAACTTCCTGAAGCTGCTCAAGTTCTACCAATGAACTGCATCCTTCTGCTAATCCTTAGTTCAATGCACTAATATTCTTCAACCTTTAAATATATTACCTTGTATGCCTTTACAGCAATCTGTCAATTGCCTGTGTTAGAACTGACAGACCAAAATTTCTTCAATCAGCAGTTCTAGTTCTTCTCTAATTTGGTGCTGGGATTCGAGTTTAATTCACAGAGAACAGCACTAGATGTATGATTGACAATAACAAGGTTCCTTTGACTTTCTTTTGGATGTAACACTCAGCATTCTTTGTTTAAGTCATTGTTATTTCAGTGACTGGCCAGGCTGAATTGGTAAAGCACTTACATTTTCAGTTACTCTTATACCAATCACAGTCATAGAGCCATACAGCACAGATCCTTCAATCCGACTTGTCAATGCTGACCAAGTTTGCCAAACTATATGAATCCCACTTGCCTACGTTTGGCCCACATGCCTCTAAACTGTTCCTATTCATGTGCCATCCAAATGTCTCTTAAATGTTGTAACTGTACCTGGACCGTCCTCTGGCAGCTCATTCCACATACTAACCACCCTGTGTCAAAAAGTTGCCCCTCAGGTCTCTCAAATCTTTCTCCTCTCACCTTAAAATATGCCCACCCCTAGTTTTGAACCACTAGATAAAAGACCTTTGTTATTCACCTTATCTAAGCCCCTTCATTTTATTTGAAGCTTAAGCAGCTGATAGCTTATTTCTGAAGGTGGTCACCTTACAGGTAATGAATATAAAGGGAGGAGTGCCTACCTGGCAATTGAGGACCACGAGACACTTACTCCTGGCACCATGAGGTACTTCGTTTCCAGTGCTCTGGTCAGGATTTAAACTAAGGGGCTGGGAAACAGGATGCAGCATTAGAATGGGTAAAGGAGATGCACAAGGAACTGGCAGGGACACACAGAACTAGAGTAACAAACTCTTGGTATTAGATGGGTGGGATTGGTTCATTTGCTTGGCTGGTTTCTGAAAGTCACACCAACAGCGTCGATTCAATCCCCACACCAGTTGAAGGTTACCATGAAGGTCCCACCTTCTCTACCTCGCCCCCTTGGCTGAGGTATAGTGACTCTCAGGTTAAATCAATCCAATAAGAGATGACAATCTAACCACTGCCTCTTGAAATTCAATTGTGTTACATCATAAACCCCCACTACCAACATCCTTGGGGTTCCTACTCCTATTTCTAATGTCTTAAGTGCACTTGGCAGGACTAATTTTGCTTCTATTCTCTCAAACTAATTCTACAATAATTTGTGAATTAGATCCAAAGCTGACTATTTTCGTTTTTTCCAGCTACCCACACCCATACATGGACAAAATAAATTTCTATAGTGTGGGAAGATTCAAAATTACCTTCAGGGATAATGCTCCTTTTTGTTCCATGACATTAGAAAATCTCCCAGCAGCTGTGCAAAACTCTACCAAATTGCTGTATAGTTAAGACCAAAGTGCTGCTTGCATGCCCACATGTCTGTCTTCAGCATGCTGCAGTATCCCAGTGAATCACAGCGCAAATTGGAGGAACAACATCTCATCTTCAGACAAGGGACTTTACAGCCTTTTGGACTTCATATTGAGGTTCAACACCTTTAAACTGTGAACCATCTCTTCCCTTTCTTTTAGCTTGTTATCATGTCCTCTTCCCATCCCAGTTACTGTCCTTTCAAGTCTGGCAGGAGACACACCATTGTTTGGGCATTCTCACATTTCGATCACTTAATCTGAACTATCAACATGTTTTCTCCACCAGCACCCTACACCCACGACCTGCAGCTCCCCTCCCCCAAACTATAGCATAAATGCTGTTCCCTCCACACTTCACTTCAGCTCTAACGAAGAGTCAACTTGACTCGAAATATTAGCTTGGTTTCTCTCCACAGATGCTGTCTGACCCAGCATTTGTTGTTTTCAGTACATTTTCCAGCATCTGCAGTAATTTGTTCCTGCTCAAACTGACTGACAGACCTAGTCTGGCCCATTGAATTAAGCTTGACCTTTACCAACATGATGTAACTTATATTTTAAAAAACCGAAAAAAAAACTTAATCATTTATGGGACGTGGATGTCACTGGCTAGACCACCATTTCTTGTCTCTCTATCTGCCCTTAATGCACCCATCTCATGTCCCTCACCCGCCCCTGCAGCTATACAATCTTCTGGGAGTAGCAAACATAATATATTAATTTAGGATAAAACTTGAGTTATTCCGATAAATTGATTGATTAAATTAACAATGCCAAATTATCTAATTCTTCAAAAGGTAATAGATGACATCAAACATTACAGGTAACGTATAAAATTAGATCTTCTGCATACATACCCCCATTTCCTGTATTAAATGAAATATCAAGATCTCTCCAAATATCACATCTGAAAGAGACTAGGATTGACCTGCTGTAAACTTTGTATGTGGAAGGTGTCAAGAAAATGAAAAAGATTATATCTCTAGTTAGCAATCTATAGGGTTTTCCTCATTTATTCAACTTCTCCATGGAAGCCAGAAGTAAACCAGAATAGCATGTAATAGTTGAACAATGTTTTCGATATTAATGATCGATTTGAGGTCAGCATAGATAGCCAGAGCATCAAAACATATTACACTGAACAGAAAAATCAGTAAAATAAAACTGATAAGACATGAAGCCACTGCAGAATCAGTGAGAAAACGAACTCAAATCAAATATAGAGGAATGGCACAATTTTATTCCTTGTACAGCAAAACAGGTTTGTAGTGGTTATGAGTTGGGGGTTAAAATTGGATTCTACACAATGTTAGACTGGGATTCACAACAGAGCAAAGACAAAGATTCCGGATTTGAAACGTGAAAAAACAGGAAAGGACAAAGACCACGTCCAAAAATTATGACATCCAAGGATTAGAAAGAATTCAGATTCTCACATGGAAAATATATTTTAATCAACCTGTTTAGATGCATGACAACAAATCTGGGGTGGGTAGGACTTGAACCTAGACTTACTGGCCCATTATCGCTGTGATGAGAGACCCCTAGATTTGTACATGGATGCTTGCTGACTGAAGGAAAAAAAACTATATATGAAAATATAAAGGGCAGAAAATCTAAATACGCACAACCAAAAAAAAACCAAAACATTTCTTTCCAGTTCTGTAAGACAACAGTGTTAATGACTGTGTTTTTGGTAATAATGAAGGAAAGGATGGGTCAGCTACCTGCACATTTTAAAAGTGTGCCACTGGCATTTCTCTTTAGCCGTTTCTCTGCATGCAAATGATGGGAGTTGAGCTTGGACTAATGTCTCATTTGTCAGTCATCACCTCACCTTCCCCAGGGATGATACCTGTATGAAATTTTGCTCGCAGGTTGAAAGTATGACATTTCATTCCTTTTTCAGTTTGTTGGCACTTCTCTCTAATGTTTCTTATCCCTTTCCAAAGGATTATTCAAAACAAGTTACTACTTCTTAATTTTGTGTTTTATTGAGTAGCTGGTCATAGAATCACAGCATTCCTACAGAGTGGAAAGAGACCATTCGGCCTGCATTGACCCTCTGCAGAGCATCCCAACCAGACTCGAGAATCGAACCAGAGTGCCTGGTCCTGACAGGCAGTAGTATTAACCACTGAGACACTTTGCCACCTGCTTATATAGTCTTATAAAGGTCTGCCCCTTTATATCAGAGGCAGTGAGTGAAAAGGGACATTCTCTCCCACAGTGTAGTTATTGGATTTTAGACATCAATAACAGAAGAAAGTAAAAGCTTGTATTACTATAAAGATGTCAAAGTATTATCATGTCTGTTCCACATGGAACAAAGCCAAGAAACTTCAAGCAATTGCTTACTAGGCAAAATATTGATTAAATTCCTGCTACTGAAACTGCTGATTCATAATGAAGTGTCATACCAGGCCAAATACAACACCCCAGAATCACACAAGTGGTATGCTTCACTTGTGATTTCAGATATGCTTCAGCAGGCAATTCAATCATGACAAACCAGAGGAATTGCTGCCTAAGGAACAGTACACAAGTGAGGGGAATCAGCACTTCCAGAAGAGATGGGAAGAAAACTGGACAAAATCTGAATGAAGCAAACATGGGCCACTCATTCAATCACACATTTTCTCCAAAATGCTGTTAAGATGCAAGTTATCTGTAAAATGTCTATTTAGGAAGCTTACTGTTTTATAATGGATAATCGTGTACTTGCAACCAGGATCACTTTCAGTTAAGTTTGTTCAAAAAAGTGTTTGAAGAGCTTTGCATACTTTCACAGCACATCATGTTTGGCAATCGCAAAAAGTAGTATAATTAATTTACAATATTATATACCAAACCAGCTCATAAGTTCTCTTGTTCCTTAGGAGCTCATAAACATTACACAAATATACAATTTAATTAAAAAATATGGTTGGTATGACCTGGACTGTTATCTCTTGCAGTCATCTGCATCACTAGAGCCATCTGCTGACGTTCCGATAATGGATACCCAATAAGTATGCCGCCAAGTGTGGCTTTGCAAACGGGAACAGTTTTTTTGTTTCCAGGCTCCTTTTTCATTTTCTTTTTCTCAGGACCTTCCTTTTCTGAAATATTTGTTTTAAAAAAAAGTTACATTTTAATAAAACATTGATTTCTAAAAACTTGCACATGACTTCCTTAGTTCATGTGGCTACAAAAATTTATCAAAGCGCGATCTACAAAATGCAATGAATGAAAAACACACAATTCAAAATTTACCAGTCCAAAGAGTTTACCTTTATCTCAAGGGGACTGGATTACAGAGGAAATTATCATTGTGTACATACAGAATCTAGTTCAGGCCTTGTCTGGAGTGCTGTATTCAGTTTTCGACATTGTGAGTTAGGAAAATTATATTGATCTTGGAGACAGTCTGGTGCAGATTCACCAAAATTATAAGGTTTAAAGGTGAAAATGAGGACAGGTTGAATAAACACGTTTTGCATTCCTTAGATATTGAAGAATCTCAATTTGCTTGAGGCACTGAGAACACTTAAAAGGATTTCATACAGAGGAATTATTTCCTGTGATGTGGAAATCAATAATATGGGAACAAATAGCCTAGGTCTAATTTTAAAATTAAGAATGTAATCAGGAAGCACCCTGTTCAGACAAGGGTAGTAAAAATTTGTCTTTTTCCCCCCAAAAGGTCTGAAGATGCTGGTAAATTTGCAATCTTTGCAAGATTAAAGATTAGCAAGATTAAAGATTAACAAGATTTTATTCGGCAAGGCCTTCAAGGCACTTGCAACTAAGGCAGGCAAATGGAATTAAAACATCCGGATCACCTGTGTTTTAACTGAAAAGTAAACAGGTTCGAGGGGCCGTGTGGGCTAATCCAGTCTTAAATTATGCCAATGTCAATGCAATAATTAAAACAGATCGAGTAAACTACCAAAAGGTTAAATGAATATCCTCTTGATCCTCTCTTTTCCCCTGTGGGAAGATGCCTGGTTTACATTTAGCATTTGTCATATCATTTTACGTAGTAGACTGCTAAAGAATAGGCCTAAGTCCAATCACTTCATATTACAGCATTACTGAGAGGGGCACTTGATCAATATACAGTTTAGGATTGTGCTCTTGAATAATCTTAGCATCACCATGATTTGAATAGCTTGCAGAACAGATAACAATACACAACAGGAATTAAGATGTATGCCAAAAAATTTAGACAAAGAAACGCATCTAATTCAAGTAAGTAATAAAACGTTCAGATTAGCGTAATTTATTTTAATCAATAGGTCACAATTTTTAAGATCTGCAAGACGTTTTACAGCATTTTACAACCTTCCATTTCATTTTTAGAACCTCCAAGGAAAATTAAAGTGAAAAATGTTATAAAATATACCAATTTACGTGATTAAGATTACAGGACATGTTCTCAAAGACAATATGTATATTAATTTTGAAATCGTACAAAATGAAATTGAAATCATGTACAATACAGCTCAGTAATGTCTCAATTTAACTCTTATTTCCAACTTGCGATTCAATTTTTAGAACCTGCAGCTCAAGTCACAAAACTGAAAGCACGTTAATCAGTTTCCAAAACGTTTTATTCTCAGTCAATTAGAAAATCAGAAAAATTCACAACAATTAACTCTACTGGAATCAAACAGTGATATTTTCAATTACATCATTGAGACAAAATATTTGAAAACATTCCCCAGTTTAGGTTATTTTGATGAGCACTAGTTTACGAACAATCTCCACCATGACCAAGAAACATTCGTGGACCTTTCTTCCTATTTATCAAATTCTCTCTCAAAATTTGTCTTGGGTATGCAGATGTAGGACAATGTTTTATTATCCATAAATGCTCATTCGAGGCAGAACTTGCATATTTTAGGGATAGTACTATAAAAATGGCTGAGTTAGGATTAATTGGACATCAGTAAATTGGCGTTGTTACTTAGCAGACAGGGAATGCACGTGCTAAATTATCTCTGTAGAACAGAACATGTGGCTGAGATAGACATGACAGCTGACACAGTGATTAACTAAATTCTTGTAGACACAATAGACCCTTGGATCAGTACTGTATTACATGACCTCGAATGGAACATTAATTGTATCACTTGACTTTAGGCATGTCTAAGCTAAAAATAGCAAAATGATGTTACCATGGATACAATAGTCTAGTGTAAGAATAACGAATAAAGAAACTTTGAAAGAGATATGGGCTAGGGGGGCTGGGAACTTAGCACAGTTAACTGGAGACCTGGTTGACAATGCAATGACACCAACAGTGCGAGTTCAATTCCCGTACCGACTGTGGTTACCATGAATCTCCCTCCTCTCAACCTCACCAGTCATCTGAGGCATTGTGACTCTCAGGTTAAACCACCATCAGTCTTGTCTCTCTAATGACACAGTAGTCCTATGATCCTCCGGACTAAGGCAACTTTATGTTTACTTTTGCTACGACAGAATGAAACATTGCAGCTTCAGTCATTTCTTAGACAAGCAGAATAGCATAGAGTGCAACAGTTATCTATATCCTGTGACCAAAGTAGGTACACTAAAGGAAGTGGCACAAAAAGACAGTATACTGGTCTAAGGTGGCCTGCTGAAACAGTTTAAGCTTAGGGTGTTCAACTTCTGCCAAGTAGGTAGTTATACAAAAATATAAAGCTATGCAGTACCTTCACGTATGATGATTATAGACTGACAAGATAGGTCAGAACTACCCCTTGTACGCTTAAAGCATTAAGGATGCTGCAAATGGATTCTAAAAGATTTTGTTGAATAATTTAGCTGGAGCAGCTATATTCTTACTCAACTCAATTTCCAGAGTAGACCCATCAGTTAGGCCAGAGGAGTTGATTTTTTGTAGTGTTATAGGACAAAAACACGTTAAGCAGCAAATGGAACTGGCCATGGCAGGTTGTCAGGCGCCAGAGAATGCTGTCAGACTGCAGTACCCCACACATCGATTAAGAAATCAAAAAAGGTAAGCTGGCACAAACATCAAATAATAATAAACTGGAATTAGAATTTTTCCCCAAGCTCACATTTGCAGAATGGGGAAGAGAAGCTTTCACAAAAGTTAACAGCATTTACCTGTATATGTCCTATAAGGTGGTATTAATCGCTCTCCCCAAGTTTCACTTGAGTGTCCTGGATCTGAATCTAGAGACCAAGAGAAATGGAAAATGCAAAGTAAGAAAAATGTTTAACATTTTAAGTACACTGTTAGCAAAGTATGTCCTGTACTCTTCAATAAACCAGAGTAACGAGGAATTTCTAGCTTGACAGCAGTCTAGTCAAAAAAATTTCCTTCAAGATCTTGAATGTTTTTTGAAGTTTAAAGTGCAAATGGTACAAATATTTCAAAAACTTTTACAGCTTAAACGTTATCAGAGATCGTTCCCCTGCACAGCATGATGATTATATCATTGTGAACACTGATCAAAACTACTCAACGCTTTGCCAAAAAGAGCTTCTATAATTTGTGGAAATAAATCATGTTAATCAACACTGATCAGAGTAGGCATGACAAGCCGAATAGCTTCCCTCTGCACCACAACATTTCTGTGATTGAGTAAACTGTCCTTCTCTCATTATCACCAATCTCTGACTCATCCCTTCCCTCTGAGTTCTATGTTTTCATTTCTGGAGAAGGCATGCTGTCCACCAATAACCATCAAGTCTACCTACCGCAACACTTAGCATGATTACACTTCCTCACACCCTACTTCCTGCAAGGATTCTACTTCATTCTTCCAGTTTCTCAGACATTGTCACATCTCCAAAGATGCCACCTTCTATCACAGCACCTCTGACATTACCTCCTTTTTCCTCAACCGAGGAATGAATTGCCCACACGGTGGTTGACAGGGTCCCGAGTCTTGTCTGATCCATTTCTTGCAATTTCGCCCTCAACCACTTCTCCACAAACTTACCTTATTTATGTCTCGTTTATTTCACTATCACCTGAAGGGACCCATTTTTACCCTTCCACGTCTCTAGTTCTCTTTCACCCCAATTAGCAACCCTTTGTCTTTTGCGCTGGGCCTTTACACTCTGTTCCCCTTGCCTCTCCTCTGACTGTAAAAAGTATAAAAAACATCATTTCCCAGTCCTGAAGAGTCATATCTGTTTGAAATGTGAATCGTTTTTCTCTTTAAGAGATGCTGCTGACCTGCTGTGTTTCTGCAGAACTTTCTGTATTTGTTGCAGATTGAATTCTCTTGCCGATCAAGAATCTAAGCTATTGTGGGTGGATGGGAATGTGAATTTCGAAAACAAACAGGATCAGCCATGATCTTATTGAGTGGCCCAGCAGGCTTGAAGGGCCGAATTGTTTATTTCTAGTTTGCATGCTTATAGCAGCTGAAAACAGTATGCAAGTAGAGCCCAGAGCTATTGGCAGCAGCAGAATGGTATCCATCCACAATCTGTGACCTCGTGGCCTGGCATACTTACCACTCTACAATTAACAACACGTTAGGAACAAATATTAGTTCAAAGAAGAGTGCAGAAGAGCATGCCAGGAGAAGCACCAGACATAACTAAAAGTTAGGTCTTAACCCAGTGAAGCTATACTACATGACTACACGCATACTAAAAAGGAGGAAGCAAAATGTCATGAGAGAGATAGTCAAAAAAGTGATTCTGCAACTCCTCTGCCACATCTAGTCATGAATGATGGGCAATGCAAGAACTAGCAAAAGGAGGCTCCACACAACATCGTCACTCTTAATGATGCAGGAGCCCAGAACGTCAATGAGAAAGACTCAGCTGAAGCACCAGGGATCATTTTCAGTCAGAATTCCCGAATAGATGGTCCATCTCTGGCTCATGTGGATCTCATCCACACAGGTGTCAGTCTCCAGACATTTTGGTTCAGGCCACATATCAAGAAGCAGCTGAAGACAATGGATGCAGTAAAGGCTATGATGGGTCCTGGCAATATTCTGGATGTAGTACTTATGACTGGTTCTATTAACATTTGCACCCTAAACCAAGCTGTTTAAGAATGAACATCAGCATGAGGGGGTAAGCCAACCAGCCCCTTGAGCCTGCTATACCATACAATAAAACATGGCCAATCTGATAACTTTGCATTTCTAACTACCCCAATTACCTTTCAAATCCTTGCTTACCAAGAAACCACTTCTGCTTTAAAAATATTCAAGGAATCTGCTTCCATCTTTTGAGAATGGAACTTCTAAAGATTCACAAGCTTCTCTTCCACTTTTTTAAAATGGCTGATCCCTTTTTTGAAATAGTGATCACAGTTCTAGATTCTCCTGCAAGAGTAAACATCCTTTACATATCCAACTTGTCCAGAACTCTCAGAATGTGTGTCAATCAAGTTACCTTTTACTCTTCTAAATTTCAGCTGGTCAAAGCCCAGCCTGTCGAAGCTTTCCTCACAAGATACCTGGCCATTCCAGGTATTAGAGCCCTAAATATTCTTTTAACTGCTTCCAGTGCATGTACATCCTTCCTTGAACAAGATTAATACTGTACACGGTTCACCAGACGTGGTCTCACCATGTCCTACATCACTGAAGTAAAACCTCTCTACCCTTGTATTCAATTCTCCTCACAATAAATTGTGGCTTCAAATTTTCAAACCAAGTGTCTTACATTGAGGTAACCTTTTTAATTTTCTAAGCCAACACCTTATCTGGGAAAAACAGCTTCATACATCTACCTTTAACCAGGTCTTCTGCAAACTGAACCCAGAAGCTTTACAAGCTGTGGGTTTTTACCTGAAGCAAAATAAAACCGTGATCTTTTGAAACTGAAAGCAAGCTAATGCTCCTCAATGTTTACTGTCTGCTTGCAAAATTCTCCCAATGCAAACAAATTTACATTATCACCCCAGGGAATTGGAGTCTCGTACTGGTTTAAAATACAGCTCCAGAAATACTGACAAGCATTAAACCTTCTCAAACACAAAGACCAAAACCCCCACACCACCACTTCCAAGTTGTAAAATTTAATAAATGATACTAATATAGATAAAAGAATGAAAATGAGGCATTTACATGACCAGAAAATTATGTTAATATTGTTTCTATATCACATTAACAGCAGTAACATATTGACATTAAAAATACGAATTACACATCATTCATATTTTACACAGCACTGTGTCCTTCATGTGTGATATTGGTAAAGCATTCACGATTACAGCTTTTCCAGATACATGAATGATTTTAATTATACTATTGGAGAATTAAACTAAAAATCATTAGTTTTGGTCCCAAAATACTTCCAAGATAGTCAAAGGATTGTCATCTATGTAAATGAAGTTTCTCGCACATTTTGAAACGTATATTAACGATGATACAGAGCAACACAAGACTCAATGTCTCCTTTTCAGTCATTGAATATTTTAGCTAACATGTGGTCAGTTTCTTTGAAAAATAACTGACAGGCCAGTCAATCTCCATCTTGTCACCTTGCAGTAAAATGGCCTCCACACAGATGTTGCTGGCATCAACAACTGAGTTAAATGACTTCCCATAATTGAGTGCTGCTAAAATCAGTGTAGTTGTCAGCACAGCTGTCAGGTTTGAAAAGTCAGTTGGACACTCCTACATTTATTCGAATTTTCTGTTTTTATTCAAGAAATTTATTAAGTGTGGATTACAGTGCTTAATTTCATGACAAACTTGTGAAAAAAAATCCATTTATGCCTACATGCAAAATTCCATGTTTTGTTCTGGGCATAGGGAAATCTAAAATAATCCGTACTTCTTTAGGTGCAATGTGGCCTTTTCCCATGGTATGGCCCAAATAAGTTACTTTTACCTTGGCAAATTCATTCACTTTTAGTCAAATTTATAAACTTTTTTAAAAAAAGTTTGAACAAACAGTTCGTCCATGTGGTATAAGTGCTCTTCCCAGGTTTGGTTGAAGACAACCAAATCAAATCCCTAACTGGAATCAGAATGATAAGCTTTCCTTTGAACAACTGATGTTCAAGTTCTCAATCTCTTTGGATTTCAAGGTTTAAAATTTCATCTTGTTCCATTTTTCCATTACCTTCCTTTTGAGCTTCCTGGTTTTGTTCCCCCTCCTTTTCTTTTTCAAATTTTTTAAACTACGAGGTTGTTGACTTGCTCGCCAAGCTGGCTTGTTTTTGTTCAGATGTTTTGACATCATGCTCGGTGACATCATCAGTGGAGCCTCCGATGAAGTGATGTCATTCTACTCCGCTTGAAATTTATACTGTCCGGTCCATTATGGTGAGTACTGTCATTTCCGGTTTTGATCTGTATGAGTTTGTATATGGGATCCAATTCTATATGTTCGTTTGTTGATTGAAATATGGATGGAGAACCGTGCCTTGACAAGAAGACTCCTAAGACCATCAGGAATCATGGTGGCCCACAAGCCCACAACCACTCTACGACAAACACTTACAAGGATTAAAGACCCCATTCCGACAACATGCAGAACGAACATGGTTTACAAAACACCACGTAACAACTGCCACAAACATTACACCGGACAGACAGGAAGGAAACTAGCCATCAGAATACATGAACATCAGCTAGCAGTAAAACAGCACGCCAAACTCTCATTAATATTGGTACATTCAGATAATGAAGGCCATCAATTTAACTGGGACAAGGTAACCAAAGTAGCCCAAGCCAAACAGAGACATGCATGGGAATTCCTGGAGGCATGGTTCTCCACCCATACTTAAATCAACAAACATATAGAATTGGACTCCATATATAAACAGATCAAAATTGGAAATGACAGTACTCACCATAACGGAACAGACAGTATAAATTCCAAGCGGAGTAGAATAACATCGCTTCATCGGAGGGTCCACTGATGATGTCACCTAGCATAGTGACGAAACATCTGAACAAAAACAAGCCAGCTCGGCGAGCAAGTCAACAACCTCATCTACAACCTGAGCTACAGATCTTTGCCAAAATTTTTTAAACTATGTCCTTTCTATTCCCTTTCTTTTCCTTTTCCTCACTCTCCATCTTCCTCTACTTTTCTTTTTCTACAATTTCAATTATTCTGTTTTTCTTCTAACACAAATCTTTTCATTTCTAATTTGTTCAGGTTCATTCCTCGATATCCTCGTCACTATTTGATTGTCTATATAATTCACTCAGCAACACAATCACACCCTTCTTATTCCTTAGCTCTAGCCAAAGCAATGTTGACCTTGAACCCTCAGAAAAGTCCTTTGCCTCCAGTCCTGTAATGCTCTCCTTAAACAAAAGCACAACCACTCCTTTTTTCCCTTTCCTATCTTTTCTGAACACCTTGTACTGAGGAATATTTAATTCTCTTCTTTAGGTCAGGTCTTAGTTATTGCGACAACATCATAATCCCACAAGGCAATCACTGCCTGTAACTTCCCAATGTTAATAACTACACCATGCATCCACATACATAATGCAATCCTGATTCAGAAGTTTAACCCGGTCCTTTCACTTGCCCATTCAAGTAACACTTATCAACAACTTTTCTCAGAATTTAATACAGACTTTGAAACAAATCCAAATGCCATCATCAGACAAAAGCTACTGCTCTGTTTCTTTAAAAAAGGAGTCTTTTCAACTCAGACTGAATATTTCCTTGCAGTTTACCATCATGTTTTATTTTATAATGCTCCTTCACTTCACAATGCTCCTTAAAATGCGGAGCCTTGGGAATTTTTCCACCATGTCAAGGTGCTATATAAAAAAAAAACTTTGTTGTTTGTTCATTTACTATTGGGATAATTTTAATTCATAGGTTAAACATTCATTATGGGGTTCCTAAAACTATTAGCCACATCCTTAAAAAAAGCCCCATAGTCAAAATATAATTGTAGTGATTGGAACAAGGGCGAGGTGGACCTCATTGACTGGCCCAGGTTAACAACTCCAATCAGGGAGCCCTGGCTAACAGGAGATTCAGACAGTCTCCTCATTCTAGGGAAAAACCAAAAGAACTGGGGATGCTGTAAATCAGAAACAAAATATAGAAGTTGCTTGAAAAACTCAGCAGGTCTGGCAGCATCTGTGGAGAGAAATCAGAGTTAACGTTTCAGGTCCGGTTCTGAGGATACGAAACATCAACTCTGATTTCTCTCCACAGATGCTGCCAGACCTGCTGAGCTTTTCCAGCAACTTCTGCTTTTGTTCCTCATTCTAGGGACTGGCTCGGAGCTGGCTGGTCAGAACCCACGTACAGTGCACATGTAAATAAAGGGTGACTTGGTGACGGGACACCGGCATCTGTGCAGTTAATTCAATAATGTTTACATTTGTGGGTACACAGCCATACAATAACTTTTTATAGCAGTTTTTTAAATGTAAAACAGGCTATAAAGTTTCTTCATGTGAAAGAAAATGTCTGAGCAAGTAACAAGGAAATAAAAAAGAATTTACTTATGAAATAGGGAGCGGTTAAAAGTTATTTTGAAAGACACGCCTGAAGGAGAAGCAATGTGGTTTGAAGAGACCATTCCAAGCCTCCTAAGGTGGCATAGAGGGAACAGAAGAATAAGCAGCAATTCATGACAGAGGGGAGGAAGATGTATATAGGTGGAGACATTTGCTCAGATTGTGGAGAGTGTTACTGCAAACAAGGCTAAAGACCTTGGCCTTCTTCAAAGCTAAACAGAAACTAAAATAATTTTTAATCCTGGACAACACAAGATTAAGCTACACATTTTTAACAGTGAGAAAGCCTTAGGGTCATTAGCAAATATATTGGTTATTAGAATAAATGAACATTGCAATAGCAGATAAAGGCTGATAATCAGAAATGTTTTATTGATGACATTGAATGAATAGATTAAAAGACAATAGCCTAACGCAATGCACAATCTTCAATGGGATTTCGCACATGGCAAATTACAAAAGAATTTACCAGACTTCTTAAAATCATACAAAAGGGAGAAAGGTGATATACTTGCTGGTTCCCAACATGACTGTTGCTGCATAAATTTTTTTTGCAGAACCTGACATGAATTCATTATAGATAGTAGGAACTGCAGATGCTGGAGAATCCGAGACAACAAGGTGCAGGGCTGGATGAACACAGCAGGCCAAGCAGCATCATAGGAGCAGAGAGGCTGACGTTTCGGGCCTAGACCCTTCATCTGAT
>NC_063335.1:107390056-107400540 GCF_021869965.1 Rhincodon typus | reverse complement strand
CTTGGGAACCCTGCAGCCCAATGGTATCAATGTGGATTTCACAAGTTTCAAAATCTCCCCTCCCCCCACCGCATCCCAAAACCAGTCCAACTCGTCCCTGCCTCCCTAACCTGTTCTTCCTCCCACCTATCCCCTCCTCCCACCTCAAGCCGCACCTCCATCTCCTACCGACCAACCTCATCCCGCCCCCTTGACCTGTCCGTCCTCCCTGGACTGACCTATCCCCTTCCTAACTCCCTACCTACACTCACCTTTCCTGGCCCCATCCCCGCCTCTTCGACCTGTTTGTTTCCTCTCCACCTATCCTCTCCTCTATCCCTCTTCTATCCGCCTCCCACTCTCTCCCTATTTATTTCAAAACCCCCTTCCCCTCCCCCTTTTCTGATGAAGGGTCTAGGCCCGAAACGTCAGCCTCTCTGCTCCTATGATGCTGCTTGGCCTGCTGTGTTCATCCAGCCCTGCACCTTGTTGTCATGAATTCATTATACTTCAGTATGAAAGAACAAATGATCAATTACACTATTAATGTACACTAATCCAATTTTACAGATTTCATTGAACTGCAGTTTCATGAGGTCAAGCCACGGCAGAACAAAAATATCTGTTGTCTTCATCTAGCAGTTTAAACAAATAAAACAGTGGTGAAGGATATATTTGTTGCTCATATTTAAGTGCTCAATCAGTACAATAATCTGTCTTTTTAACTATGTTAATTACGCAAATGTTAAACCAAGTGGAAGTAACCAGTGCGACTGAAAATAAAAGGTAATAAATGCAATTAGTTTGCAAATACTTTTTGAGCACAGTCAGTCTATTGCATCCAGTGACAAAATGCCAAGATTCCTTTGTTCTCGATGTTTGAGCCAGCAGATGTAGGAATATTTTATGTTTTATCACTTGCTTACATCCTGTTTCAACTGTTTATTACTTTATTTTTTATTAAACTTAACACTGACATGAATTTTTCAGTTAGTGGCAAACAAACAGCACTTGCCATTCATTCCCGTTGCAGCTGCCTCGGCTTTAAGTTAATGCACAAAAGCCTACTAATGACAATTACAGAATCATTTCAGTGTGGCATCCTCAGAGGATCTGACAGAAGACAGCAAGCAAAATCTTGCTCTTCAAACTAACTGAAAACCCTTACAGTGACATGCAGAGTCAAAACCAGGAAGTGAAAGTTTAATAGTTAATTCAATGCAAAGATCACTCACAAAGAAATATAAAAAGGACAAAGGTGTGATTTACAAGACACAAGAAAAAAATATTATTCTTAAATCCCCAATGAGGCTGCACAAATAAATTTTGAGTGTCAGGAAGATGTTTGGCAGCACTTAAGACTTGACATGCCATTAAAAACGTACTTACATGTGAATGGATGCACCCTATATTTTTCTGGTCTATCTCATGGTCACCTAGTGGGAAATTATTGGGATTTCATGCTCCGTGTTTTGTTTTAATTCAATGTGCCCTCACCAGGTACTGGTGCAATGAGGTACGGAAGCAGGACAAAATAGAAATTTTCTGATTTCTGCATTTAATTGTCCATCCATTGAGGCTGAAGCTACAGTGTAAACTACAGTGTACACCAAACCTGGTTGAACAACTCCCTGCATACTGGTGCTTCTTAGGTTTCTCCACATGACTATTTCTACCATTCTGGTAGATGCTTTTTGCACACTACTCAAAACTTTAAAAGTTTTGAGGAAGTGTAGTGCCCAGAATTGGTCACTATACTCCAGTTGTAGCCTAACCAGTTATTTAGAAAATAACAGACAAATGACCTGCAAAAAGGAAAAACCCTCATTTCAGTCTTAACGAAGAGTGACGTACCCTTACTGTGCCTCCTGGATCCAGATTACCCCCACAAGAGGAGGCATCCTCTCAGCATCCATTCTCTAAAGTCTCCAAAATTACCCCATATTGTTCTAAACACCAACGGGTAAAGGCCCAACTTGCTCAATCTTTCCTGAAGATAATTCCTTCATTCCAGGCAACAGGTGAGTGAACCTTCTCTGAACTGCTTCTAATGTAATTATATTCTTTCTTAAGGAAGGGAGACCAAAATGTCCACAAGACACAAATATGCAAAATTAGAGCCCTTGAAGACTGCTGTTCATGATGATTATGGCTGATCATTCAACTCAACAGCCAGTTCCTGCTTATTCCCTCCATATCCTTTGATCCTCTTAGCACAAATGTGCTATACTCAACTCCACTGAGATAATATTCTTTCCGGCAAAGTGGCGAAGGTAAAAAAAAAAAAAAAAATTTCCATATTGTACTCCATCTGCCAAATTTCTGCCCACTCTCTACTTCCCGTTGCCATCATTGGCTAATCTAGCTGTCATATATTTGGTCCCTTCATCCAGGTCATCAAGACAGACTGAAAACTACTGACACCCTAGCACTGATTCTTGTGGCACACCACTAATAAACACCTGTCAACATGAAATTACTCCATTCTCCCTACTGTCATCTCACTGGCTTCCCGTCAGTTAGTAATCCCCTTTATATCGTGCTGGAATATTACTTCCCTCATCGTGAGTTCTTCTTTTGTGAAGAAACCTTTGACGTTGCATCTTGTCAAATGTACTCTGGAAACCCAAGTGCACTACACCTACAGATTTCTTCTT
The DNA here is from genome assembly GCF_021869965.1 of Rhincodon typus. Taxonomy (NCBI): domain Eukaryota; kingdom Metazoa; phylum Chordata; class Chondrichthyes; order Orectolobiformes; family Rhincodontidae; genus Rhincodon; species Rhincodon typus. The sequence goes on along the minus strand of NC_063335.1, from coordinate 107,397,904 downwards.
AAATCACACTGCTGGTTACTTTCTCAAAGAACTCTAATAAATTAGTCAAATGTGACCGACCTTTCACAAAGCCATGTTAACTCTGTCTTATTGTATTAAGATTTTTCCTTTTATATCCTTAATAATATATTCCATCATTTTCCCCATGACGGATGTTAGGCTGACAGGTCTACAGTTTACTGGGTTTTATAGAAAGGGGGAGACAGAAGTGCTACATTAGCAATTTTCTAATCCATTGGAACATTTCCAGAATCGAGGGTAGGTAACGATGTATTTTATCATCTTTGCAGACCTGAAGATGCAAACCATCAAGTCAGGAGATCTGCCATGCTTTAGTTCTAATAATTTTCCTACTGCCTTGTTAAGCTTTAGGTTTCTCTCTTTCACCTGTTGAGTTTCAAGTATTGAGGTTGGTTGGCTCGTCGAGCTGGTTTGTTGTTCCACAGTCGTTTCATTACCCTGCTGGGTAACATCATCAGTGCAGCCTCCGATGAAGTGTCAGTGTGTTTTCCCGCCTGGTTTTTAAACTCTGGGGTCCGTTGAGCTGGATTGCCTCACTTACGGTTTTCCTTCGTGGAGTACCAGGCTTCTAGGAATTCCCGTGCCTATCTCTGCTTAGCTTGTCCCAGGATTTTGGTGTTGTCCCGGTCGAATTGGTGGTACTCCTTATCCATGTGAATTGAGATGAGCAAGTATTGGTTGTCTTTTTGTAGCCAGTTGGCATTTGTGTACCCTTGTTGTTAGTTTCCTTCCTGTTTGTCCGATGTAGGGTTTCTCACAGTCTCTGCAGGGGATCCTATAGATGACATTGGTCCTGTCTATGGCAGGGAGTGGGTCTTTAGTTCTTTAGTTTAGTTAAATAGTGAACACTACTTAAAAGGGCAACAACACACTGCAGCAACAAAGAACTACGCCAAGAGGAAGAAGAATACCTCTTCCAGGTTTTCAAGGATAATGGATATCCAAAAAACTGTCAGAAGATACCTACACGAACAATATCAGGAAGATACTACACACCCCGACACACTCATCACACTACCCTACATCAGGAACACATCAGAACTAACCACAAGACTCCTACGACCACTGGGCATCAGAGTGGCACACAAGCCCACATCAACCCTACAGCTCACCCAAACTAAAGACCCACTCCCCGCCATGGACAGGACCAATGTCAGCTATAAGATCCCCTGCAGAAACTGTGAGAAACACTACATCGGACAAACAGGAAGGAAACTAACAACAAGGGTACATGAACACCAACTGGCTACAAAAAGACAACCAATACTCACTCATCTCAATCCACATGGCTAAGGAGAACCACCAACTCAACTGGCACAAGCTAAGCAGAGACAAGTACGGGAATTCCTAGAAGCCTGGTACTCCACGAAGAAAGCCATCAATAAACACATAGGACTCGACCCCATGTACACTCCACTACGAAGGAAAACCAGAAATGAGGCAATCCAGCTCAACGGACTCCAGAGTTTAAAAACCAGGCGGGAAAACACACCGACGTTTCATCGGAGGCTACACTGATGATGTTACCCAGCAGGGTAATGAAACGTCTGCGGAACAACAAACCAGCTCGGCGAGCCAACCAACCTCAACACCCACAACCCGAGCTACAAATCTACTCCAAAACCTTAGAGTTTCAAGTATTCTTTGGACATTTTTTTCAGCTCTTCTACATGGGAACTCCACAATTGGAAACAAGAAAATGTTGTAAGCATTAATTCCCTAGACACACTCACTCTTCTCTCTCTAAGGAACCAACATTCACTCTAGTTAATCTTTTCTTTAAAAGTTGTCCTTGCAGGAACTGTTACCATCTCTTTTATATTTCTGACCACCTTTTGCTCATTTCCTAAAAAATTCTTTAAATTATTCTCAACTGGATTTTTACAGTTTGTTCAATCTCCTGACCGACAACTAATCTTCACAGTATCATTTGCTTTTCCTTTCAGTTTGAGGCTATCTTTAACTCCTTGGTTAGCTATGGATGGGGTATCTTTTTCATAAGAGTCTTTCTTTCTCAATGGATACAGGATACTGTATATAACAGCAGACAGATCTATTTGCTTACAGTATTACAAGAGCTCCTGTTGTAGGATATCTCAAAAAAAAAAAAAAAAATGCCTGTTCCATAATTCCCATTCTTTTCCACCTGTCTTTCAGTACATCTGTTGCACATCATGTTCTGTTTTTGCTTTCAATTCTTCATCATTGTCCAATTTTTCCAACCTCATATTTTCTTCGATTTCTTTTTTATAGCGTTTTTATCATAAACCTCTTATGCATGTTACTTTACCACTATAGTCAATTCTGGCATTTTGAATTCAAGGCAAGCAGGAAGGCAGAAAATATTAAAAACGTAAGAAATCAGAGCAACAGGCCATACAGTCCTTTGGGTTTACTCCGTCATATTTTAAGATCGAGGCTGAACTGCTATCTCAATTTAAGCTAAAGGCTTGACTGGAACCAAATGAACGTTGGAACACTCTGCTGCAGGAGAAGGTAGAGATGAGGGTCATTGTATATTTTTAATATGGACGTAGATCGATTCCTTTGTATAACAAGGATCCAAGGTTAACTGAAGTAGACGGGAATATGGGGAGAGAATATAGATGGGCCATTTTCCAAGGCTGGTGAATCTAGACTCAGCAGACATACTGTCAGAATAAGGGGCAGGCAATAAGACAGTGGTACGGAGGAATTTCTTCATGCAGAGGGTGGTGAATTCTCAACCCGTGGGGACTGCGGAAGCTCAATCATGGAGAATGCTCAAGAAAGAAAGGAAGAGATTTCTTGAGACCAATGACATCAATGGACAGCATGCTCAGTAGACTGAATGGCCTACTTCTGTTCCACCCCACCAACCTCCGGATCCAACGCATCATCTTCCGACACTTCCGCCATCTGCAATCCGACCCCACCACCAAAGACATCTTTCCCTCCCCACCCTTATCTGCCTTCCGGAGGGACAACTCTCTCCGTGACTCCCTTGTCCGCTCCACACTCCCCTCCAGTCCCACCTCACCCAGCACTTTTCCCTGCAACCGCAGGAAGTGCTACACCTGCCCCTACACCTCCCCCGTCACCCCCATCCCAGGCCCCAAGAAGACTTTCCACATCAAGCAGATGTTCACCTGCACATCTGCTAATGTGGTATACTGCATCCACTGTTCCCGTTGTGGCCTCCTCTACATCGGGGAAACCAAGTGGAGGCTTGGGGGCCGCTTTGCGGAACACCTACGCTTGGTTCGCACTAAACAACGGCACCTTCCAGTCGCGAACCATTTCAACTCCCCCCGCCCCCCCACCATTCTGCAGACGACATGTCCATCCTGGGCCTCCTGCAGTGCCACAACGATGCTACCCGAAGGTTGCAGGAACAGCAACTCATATTCCGCTTGGGAACCCTGCAGCCCAATGGTATCAATGTGGACTTCACAAGCGTCAAAATCTCCCCTCCCCCTACCGCATCCCAAAACCAGCCCAGCTTGTCCCCGCCTCCCTAACCTGTCCTTCCTCCCACCTATCCACTCCTCCCACCTCAAGCCCCACCCCCATCTCCTACTGACCAACCTCATCTCGCCCCCTTGACCTGTCCGTCCTCCCTAGACTGACCTATCTCCTCCCTACCTCCCCACCTACACCCACCTTTACTGGCTCCATCCCCGCCTCTTTGACCGGTCTGTCTCCTCTCCACCTATCTTCTCCTCTATCCATCTTCTATCCGCCTCCCACTCTCTCCCTATTTATTTCAGAACCCCCTTCCCCTCTCCCATTTCTGAAGAAGGGTCTAGACCCGAAACGTCAGCCTTCCTGCTCGGCCTGCTGTGTTCATCCAGCTCTACACCTTGTTATCCTTGTTCCTACGTTCCTAGTACAAGATCAGGGTCTATGAAAAAAATGGCACTGATCAGATGAAAATAGTTGGGTCAATACTGAATATACTAAATAAAAACCAAAAGAACTGCGGATGCTGTAAATCAGGAACAAAAACAAAGTTGCTGGAAAAGCTCAGCAGGTCTGGCAGCATTTGTGAAGGAGAAAACAGAGTTAACGTTTCGGATCTGGTGACCCTTCCTCAGAACAGTGAGCAAAAGGTGGTCAGAAATATAAAAGAGATGGTAACAGTTCCTGCAAGGACAACTTTTAAAGAAAAGATTAACTAGACTGAATGTTGGTTCCTTACAGAGACAGAAGAGCTCTTTTCTGATGAACGGTCTAGGCCCGAAACATCAGCCTTCCTGATCCTATGATGCTGCTTGGCCTGTTGTGCTCATCCAGCTCTACACCTTGTTATCTCAGATTCTCCAGCATCTGCAGTCGCTACTATCTCTGATTAATTTATTCGTTTTCTGAGGAAGTCTTAACCACAGTGGATAGAGGGGAACCAGTAAATGTGGTGTATTTAGACTTTCTGACAGTGTTCAACAAGGTATCTCACAAAAGGTCAAGTCACAACATTCTATGGTGTTGGAGGTATGGACAGAGAATTAGCTAATAGACAGGAAACAGCAAGGCGGGAATGAGGGGCTCTTTTTCAGGTTGACAACCTGCATTTGGTACAGTTGGACAGGGATCAGTACTGGGACCATGACTGTTTACAGTACACATTAATGACTTGGAAGAAGGAAGTCAATGCACTATAGACATATTTACAGATGATACAAAATAAGTGAAAGGTAAAGTGTGAGTTTCATGACAAATATTGACAGGTTAATTAAGTGGCACAAAATTGGCAAATGGAGTATAATGTGGGAAAATGTGAAGTTCATTTTGGAAGGGAGAACAAAGGATACAGTATTACTTAAAATGGGAAAAAAAAAAAAAAATCAGAACACTGCAAAATAAAAGGACCTGAGGGTACCGGTGCACAAAACACAGACAGCTAGCACACTAATGCAGCAGGCAATGTGCACTGTAGGGATTCTATAATTTTGATTCTAGGATCAGGAAGGCTAATAGAATGTTGGCCCTTCTATCAAGAGGGTTGGTGAATAATAGTAGGGAGGTTGTACTGCAACTGTTCAAAGTGCTAGTGAGACCATATCTGGAGTACTGAGACCAGTTTTGGTCCCCTTACTTCAGGAAAGATATTATTTCACTGGGGGTAGTTCAGAGAAGGTTCACTAGGATGATCCCAAGTATGGAAAAACTGTCTTATGGGCAAAGATTGAACAAGTTGGGTGTCTACTCACTGAAATTTAAAAAGAATAAGAGGTGATGTCATCGAAAACACATAGGAACTTAAAGGGGTTTGATGAGGTAAATGCTGAGAGGATCTTTCTCTCATCGGAGAGTCTAGGGCCACACAGCGTAGTCTCAGAATAAAGGAGTACCAATTTAAGACTGAGCCAAGGAGGAATTTCTTCCCTTTGAGGGTTGTCTCTCTTTAGAATTGCTTGCCATTGAGAGCAGTGGAACTGAGATTTTGTGTATATTTAAGACTGAAGTACATAGATTCCTATCAGTAGGGAAGACAAGGGTTATGGGAAAAGTGGAGGAAAGTGAATGAGAGATCAGCCATTATTTTATTGAATGGGAGAGCAAACTGGGTGGTCTACTCCTATTTTCTGTGGTCATTACAAGATACTACTTTGACCACTGGAAGTGAGGCTGTGGTACATCACGTTAATAGAGTACAGGCCTTCTATTTACAGGTCACACAAGTCATTTGTTGCTTCAAATCTCGACTCACATCTCACATTAAATATTGATGTGGAATTGTCTGAGCCAAATGTGCCTGCATCATTTCAAAGGCAATTATGACTTGACTACACCTGCCGGAACATCACAGCACAGATAGCAGAGCATTTTATGCTTTGTCCTTTCGAATTCAAAAGTAACCTATTTGGTCAACATGTATTTTTCCCCCAGAAAGCCAATCTCTGCAGCTTTGGATGTGATCGCAAATGCAAGTGGTTTTGGGGATATTTCTGACTGTGTATATTAACCAAATATTATATCTTTATTGAACAGTTTTTATTTTGTTAATAAACTCATTTTGTTGAAGATCTGATACAGATAAGGATCACCTTGGTAAGTGACATAAGTACTGCAGTTTTGTATCAAGGCCTGTGAAGTAGTGGAATACATTGCAGTGTGCTCGTCCAGACTTGGTTGCAGCACAGCTATTAAACACAAGGAACAGAAACTTAACTGTAGCTTTGGGAGCAGGTTGTAGGCTTAGAATTCTGCAGTGAGTCAAGCATCTGCTGACTTTCCATAGCCTGTCCATCTATAAGAGACAAATCAGACGTCTGTTGGAATACTTTACACAAATGCATTTCCAATATCATGACAAAGCAGCATCTTTGATTAGCACTTGATTATTTTGTGATGTAGAGATGCCAGTGTTGGACTGGGGTGGACAATCACAAGCTTTCAAATAAACCTGTTGGACTATAACCTGGTGTCATGTGATTTTTGACTATTTTAAACATTTATTCCATCCACCATTGACAGAAACAACAGTAAACAATATTAAGTACCACATACATGATGCACTGCAGTAACTTGCCAAACATACAATGTGAAGCAGTACAATGGAGGAACAGGTCCTTCGGCCCAACGTATCTGTGCCAACTATGCCATTCTAAACTAATCCCCTCTGCCTGCACATCGTTTGCATTCCTGCACTCCTTGTCTGTTCATGTCTGTCTAAATGCCTCTTAAACATTGCTATCATATCTGCTTTTAACATCTTCCCCAGCAGCACACTGCAGACACCTGCCACCCTCTGTGTAAAAAGTCTTGTCTCGCACATCTTTAAATTCGCCTTCTCTGACATTGAACCTATTCCTCCTACAATTTGATATTTCTATGCTTGAAAAAGACTGACTATCCACCATATCCATGCTTTTCATAATTTTATATACTTCTACCACATTGCCCCTCAACCTCCTACGATAGTATCATTCAAACCTGCAATCTCAATCACCTAGACAGATGTGAACAGCATTCCCTGCATGATTCTCTCCAGATAATACACTATCCCAAATGGGACACACTCACCATTCCTTCACTGTGGCTGGGTCAAAATCCTGTAAACCATTCTAAACAGCATTGTAGCACTTCAAACAGACTAGCGGTTCAAGGTGGTAGTTCATCACGAACCTTACAAAAACAACCAAGGATATATAACAAGTGCGGGTATTACTTGCAATGCTTATGTCCCATGAAATGCAGTTCTCTACCAGATTCAAATATCAAACAGAATATACTACTAGATATTGAGGCCTGTTTAGGGTACTATTAAGTTAAATACTATATAGTTGCCAATGATAACCTTTGCAGGATTTGCCACTAAAGTAACAGAATGAAAGATAGATCTTATGAAGAAGGGAGTGAGTTCATGTGGTGGCAGTGTCTATTGATTTTTAATGATTTCATAAGACTAAGAATATTTTACACTATTTTTGGTATTTTGGTAGATGGAACTGTACTTTGAAATTTATCAAAGTATTATGTTGCAATTGCACTGTTCAAAAGGAAACAAACACCTCCCTTTCAGGGCTGGTTATTTAGCATTGCAGAAGTACTTATAGTTAATGGCTACAGCAATAGTTAAAAAAGTTCTTTAGGTCTGGCAGCACCGGTGAAGGAAAAAAAAACAGAGTTAACGTTTTGGGTCCAGTGACCCTTCCTCAGGTTCTGCAGTTCTTTAGTTTGGGGTGTGCCTGTTCTTATGCATTCAGTCTTGCATATTACCAACTTCTGAACAGTTCTTCACACATTTTTTATGAATTGAAGCAAGACTATTCAAATAACCAAAAAGAAACAAAAATAAAAAAAGATTACTTGTAAAATTTATATTTATAGTTAAGTGAGTTCCAT